>NW_004567119.1:28624753-28728499 GCF_000260355.1 Condylura cristata
ATGTTGCGTAGTGTTTGGCCCATCTTTGCTTCCAGGTATTTTATGATTTTTGTTCTTATGTCTAGGTCTTTAATCCACTTCGAGTTGATTTTTGTGTATGGTGCGAGGTAGTGATCTAGTTTCATTTTTTTGCATGTAGCTTCCCAGTTTTCCCAGCACCATCTGCTGAGAGAAGAGAAAATTTTAAAGAATCAAAAATCAGATTTTAACTTTTCCCATAATGCTGTTTGTATTTTGTAGCCTGAAGTTACTTTGTACTTCTCAAAAAATTCTGCTTAAATGGATGTTGTGTGAGCAAAGCTTTGTTTTGGTGCTTGTATTAGTCAGGACTGTTTTGCATTAATTTCTGACAGGATTTCAATATTGCAATAGTCATATGTACTCAAAGTTAAATCACACAGTTCTTCAGCCTCCTTGTTAAGCTGTTAATGGTTAATGATTTGTAAACAAACATTTAAAAGTTAATTAAGAAGACCTAAAACCCTTGTGAAGAGTTATTCCCTAGTTTGAACTGTTTTTTTGTAAATTGAATCCAGGGAGGATTTAGGATTGGTAATATTTTATTCTACAAACATCTGCACATCGTCTTTTCAGGGCCTCAAGCAAAACTTGCATCTGTTCTGACTGGGCTTGGTGTAGGTTTGATCTGCAAGGCCCATGCTAGGTCATAATTTCTAATAAATTTCTGTTTGTGTTGAAGTGTGATATTGGAAAAACAATTGGAATGGAATGGATTATATATTTTGTTCTATGTGTGGCACTAAACTATTATAAAACTTTCTATATATTCAAAGAATTTTGATAATAAGAACATATTTGTCATGATCAAGAAATGGGATGCTTTTTGTAATTCCATAAACTCACAATAGGTATTAAAAATATAAGAACTGTACATAGTTATATTTTTAAAATACCTAATCTATGCATATGAGAAATGGGGTCTAGGCTAGAAGTGCATGTGGTAAGAAGACTCATCAGGGACAGTGGTGAACAGAACAGGTGGATTCACTGAAGTACCCTGCTGAGCGGAGCAATGGGTGAGACAGGAGCGGTCTGTTGTGCCATGTGGGTCACTTCCCTGGCTGGGGTTTGAACGTATGCTGCAGTGGCTGTGGATAGCTTCATAGTTCTGTGTTTTAAGCCCTTGTGCCATCAGGGAGAGCCAGAAACATGCAGTTATTTTTATTGTTTATATATTTATTATCATTATATTTAGTAGTAAGCAAGTATCATTATGCTGGCCTTACATAGAAAACGTTTCCCTTACAATACATATTATAATTATTTTTATACTCTTTATATTTATTATGTTCTATTAATTTTTTGCTTGTCTAACTGGAGACAATAAGCATTTTGTGGGTGGAGTTTACTTATTTCAATTCTGTAGCTAGTTGACCTTTCATTGCAACATAGGTATGGATTAAAATATTTCAAAATTTGATTGCTATTTTTATAGATTCAACCTGGCATTAATATCAGGAGTCACTACTGACTTCCTTGTCATTCATTGATTATTTTCTAATATGCAAATCACTATAGGATATAATAGACTTTTCTGTGTCCTCCAATACACCTGCCAGTCTGGTCAGAGGTTTGCAAATTCTTATGAGATACCAAGTTGTGATGCTATTACATGGCAAGTAAACATCAGACAGTCAATAAAATAATCACATAGTAGTGAACATGCCATCCCCACTAGTCTCCTCATTTGTTTTTATGAGGATATTTGGGGTAGAATTTGAGTGGGGTAAGCATTGGAAAATTGACTTCTTTTAAATTTTATTTTACTGTAAGTTATAGTCAGTTGCTTGGCAAAGTGCTCTAAGTCTTTTAGAATTAGATTTGAAAAATGCAGAAGATTCATCTGTGCATATAACTATATCCATATTAGCTAACATATAAACTAAAAGAAAGTTTTGAAAGTTGTGTTTTAGAGTGCAAAGTAAGACTAAGAGGGCTTGCTACACACAGTCAGCCCCTTACACCTGCGGTCCTGCTGAGACAGAATTAATGCACTGACGTTCAGGAGTCCAAGGACCCCAGAGGGAGCTTAAGCAGGTATCATTCTGCTGGTTTTACAGAGAAAGTGTTTTCCTTACAAAGAAGATGAAAAGGAAATGTGGCACCCAGAAGGCTTTCTGGCTCAGGCTGGGGAAGGATACAAAAATAATGAAATCAAACTCAAATGATTATATTTCATATAACTTGCTATTGACACTGAAGATTACATTAAAATGAGATGTCAACCTTTTCTTTAAGTTATTGGGTTTAGGGTAGGTTTACACTAACTAATGTACTTTATGCATAACTCTTGAATTTTGTAAGTTTTATGATACAGGATTTTCTCAATATTATTTGATCAATATGCAGAAATGTCTGGGCCTTCCCTGGCATGGCACTTTAAGTGATCCACAGCCACTGCAGCACAGGTTCAGTCCCCAGTCAGGGAGGTGAACCACAGTGCACAGTTGACCTCTCGTGACCCACTCACTGCTCTCCTCAGCAGTGTATTTCAGTCAGTCTGCCTGTTCTGCTCCCCACTCTGTCTCTGGTGAATCCTCTCACCACACCTACCTCTAGCCAGTGCCCCATTCTTGTATGCACACATAAATAAAGTTTTAAAAATTTTTCAAAATGTGTGAAGACTAAGATTCCCAGTGTGGGGAAATGTATTAGCCAACCAAAAGTAAGGCAAAAGTGTTTTTTAAGCTTTAAAAATATTTTTTTGAAGTTACTAATTATGACTTCATTTGTGGGAACCAATGTATACAGAGGAAATATAAGATAGGTTGTGTAATTGATGAGAGATTATATAAACCTCAGATCATTCATACTCATTTTTGTATCCTGTCAGATGCTTTGGCTACTATCTGACTGTTTAGCACTTTTTAAGATACATCCATACCCAATGCTTTTAATAAAATTCTCAATTTAACTGGAATAGATACATAACATTATTGACTTTCAGTGTATGAGGAACAGACCTCTGGTGTCGATAATAATTTAACACATGGCACATTTTATTACCACAGCATTTATATTTCATCATATGTAACTCTGATTTCAGAGGAGGAAAATAAAATGACAAACAAAATTAAAATGAGAAATAAAATGTGTAAATAAATGCTTTAAACAAATACTTAACAGAAAAATTCTTCTGACATAATTGATTACTTGTAGGTAAATAGATTATTTATACTTTCACTAAACAGAAGGAATGAACAGAAGTCACTCTTTTTTTTTTTTTTTAATCGTATTTTAGAGGTTTGGGAATTAAAGGTATGTTTCCAAAGAGAAAATTATTTCAATTTTGAAAGACTTCCATGAAAAGAGGTAATCCTGTAAAGTGCCAGGATGAATGAAATCCTTTCTCTGAAGAGGTTCACTAGCAATGCCATCATGCCTTTGATGAGACTTGCCAGAAATTCCGAAGACTCCATGTTCTTTCTTATGTTTCATGAACAAAGCCTGCCAAAACTTTGGCTACTTTAGAAGTAAGGGTACAGGGGAAAGGATGTCTGCAGTCCATTTTAATGAGAGAAAAGTTAAAATTCTTTCTTAAGCACATCCTAATTTCATGAGTTTCAAATTAAAACAAAGTAAAATATGTAAATATCATATATATGTGTGTGTGTATGTGTGTGTATATATACATATATATACATGTATATATACATGTATATATAATGTATATATATACATGTATATAATGTATATATATACATGTATATATGTATATATGTGACAAAAAAACTACCAAGAATTAATAACCAAATACAAAAATCTTTATTAATATTATGTCTACTTTTATATTTCAGTGCTGACAATGTGTTATTTAACTATTAGATAGTGTACATACACACACACACACACAGAGCATTCTTCACTGTCCTATTTGGTTAAAGCTTTTTTTTTTTAATTAACGGATCACTTTATATAATTATTTATATTATAATACTTATTTTCCCCTAAAAATTCTATTTTTTGTTTGAAGTTTTACAAAGTTTAAAGTGATCCTTGGTAAATTAAATTAATTTGAATTTGCATCAGTTTAGATGCAATTATACCTAGGTATAACATCCAGATTTCATATATATGTATATTTTTTGTTTATGAGTTATATTTTGAACTCAGACATAGACCTGGAGATGATCTCGTAAACCAAGCTGAAAATGATATAGAGAGGCACAGAGTGACTGTAGCAAACCTTCTGTAGTATACTCATTTTTTTTTTTAAAGATTTATTTATTTGTGCGTACAGAACTGGGGTACAGGCCAGAGGCTCAGGGACGGCAGGAGGCTTCACCAAAGACAGAGTGGGGAGCAGAACAGGCAGATCGACGAAGTACACTGCTGAGGGGAGCAGCAGGCGGGTCAGGGGAGGTCTGCCACGCCATGTGGTCACCTCTGGGGCAGTCGGGAATCGAACTCATGCAGAACTGGCTTTAGCTTCTTAGTGCTGTGCTTTAACCCGCTGTACCACCAGGGAGGGCCCAGTATACTCATTCTTAAAAAGAAGTTCTGATTGGGCAACTCAGAAGATCAAAAGAGAAGAGAACTGGACAGTTGGAGTGAAGGCAGATAAATGTGAAAGCATTCATTGTGTGATCTGACATGAATGAATTTAAAAGTCCTAGTAATATGAGTGGGTATGAGGATGGAGAAAGGGGCCATGAGCCAAGGAATGAGAGTGACCTCGAGAGGCTAGAAAACAGGCTGTCACAGAGAGCCTCCAGCAGGTAGCAGTCCTGACACCTTGGTTCTAACCCTGTGAGATCTATCAGGCTCCCAGAATGCAGAGCTGTAGGAGGTATGTTGTATCCTTTAGTTCATCAAAATTGTGGCTATTCCTCACAGCACCAGTAGAAAATTAATACTAGGAGTACTGGTTTTAAAACTTATGGCTTTCTGTCTTCATCCCTAGTTTAGACTAATTCATTCATCGAAAAGCTGCATTTAATCAAGTTCTATAGTGCCACATCTGTCCTTGTCCCAGAAAACTTGAGACTTTGTAAGTGAAAATTGCTATGTATTTTTCATCATTCTTTCAAAATTTGGAGAGATAAAAACATTTCTTTCCAGTCGTAGTTTTGTTTTCTTTAGTGGTGGACACTGCGCATCTAAATCACTGTTGTTGATTCCTTATATTTTCCCAGCAGTTGCTAACTGTTCCACCCAGTGGGAACAGTTATCTGGGATGCTAGCCTTCATCTAGAACATTCTTTTTTTAAAAAAAGGTTTATTTATTTATGCATATAAGAACTAGGGCACAGTCCAGTGGTATGGGAGGTGAGAAGATTCACCAGAGACAGAGTAGGGGGGCAGAATAAGCAGATGTACTGAAGCACACTGCTGAGCAGAGTAGTGGGCGAGACAGGAGAGGTCTACTGCACTGTGTGGGTCAGCTCCCTAGCCGGGGCTCGAACTCGTGCTGCAGTGGCAACAAACAACCCCACAGTGCTGTGCTTCAACCACTTGCACCACCATTGAGGGCATGGAGCATTTTTGGTGAATACAAGGCTCCTTCATCCCAAGTGAGTTGGGCAGAAAGGGCTACCTTGTAGATTTGTTACATTTCTTCACTTATTTGTCTTCCTGCTTCTCTGTCTATAAGTGCCTCTACTCTTCCCTCAAAGTAGTTAGTAGGAAGAAAAAATTAAGAACAACAAAATCAGTGCTGCCAATGGCCAAGAGCAACCAATCCACAGCAACACAGGAAGTGGCAGTGCAAGCATTTTTAAGCTCCTAGAGTTGTTTTCGGGAAGACTTTGATAACTTGACCAACTACACGGGCTAGTTCTGCCTGGGCCAGAGAAGGAGACTGGCAGGCAGGTCACTCAACATCCAGAGGCAGATATTTAAGTGGTTTCTTTTTATTTCAAAAGCAAAACAGGAGAAAAATACAATTATCACTTAAGGACAGATCCATTGAACAGAAAAACACTTCTATTGTTATGTGACTACACTAATTAGATTTAAGCCTATAATGATGTCATATATATATATATGGGATATATGTGGGGAGACCCATTTTGCAGAAATGAATATAAGATGTGAACAATGATTTCTCTAGACAATTATGAAAATGTTTCATTTAAATATAATTTATCTCTTATTACAGTTCTGAAATGACTATCTATGCAGATAAATTTGAAATGTCATCACTTTATAATTCAACCAGAGTTCAAATACTTGGTCTGCTAGTAATTATGCAAATGATAAAAATCAATGCATGGCAAAAATTTATGTCTGATTCCTGTCAGATAAATCTATAGTAAAATGTCATTACCAAAGCCATGAAAATTGTATTATGAAGAACAAATTTAACTTAAAAGTAGCATGAGCTAATAAATTTACACACACACACATGTTTTTTTTTGGGGGGATGTTTCAAATCCTCCTATAAACTAAGCCTTGTGTTGACAAGACTATTCGATGTGTTAAATGGCTGTCACCCATAATTAGTATGTATTGAACAATAAGAGAGGTGTTAGTGATATCAGGTAACTGTTACCTCAGGTAGAGGAATGTGCTAAAGAAACTCATAGCAATTTTTGTTGAGAACAGAGAGGTACACAGAATTCAATGAGCCGCTTTACAATCTTGCTAAATGTTAGTGTAATTTTTGCTTTAAGTTTTCCAAGAATGTGTGTGTGTTTTTCTGTAAAATGGTGCATCTTTTTAATTTTTGTGAAATGCAGCTTGCAGGCAAAGCCTTGTGATTGAGCATTTATGACTGTTCTGCTGCATGGCTTTAGGTAATGCATAGGAGTCAGCTGGCTTCCCAAACCATCACAGCTTCCTTGTTTAGATTCTTGACATAAGGCTACTGTTACCAGTTGCAAAACCTATTTACTGTCTTGCTAATTCCCTCCCCCCTGTTGTTAATAAGGTCACTTAAATATGGCATTTCAGAAATTGTGAGTTGTGTTTAATATATTAATAGTTAAAGGCAGAGGAGTCCAAAAATTACCCTTTATATTAATTCAACTTTGTAAAATTTTCTTATTTTATCATCATTGCCTTTAATCCAACAAGGAAAATATTCCTAGTGGTCTTATCTTTTTAAAATAATATAATGGTTTATTTTTACATAATTTTGTGCCTTTTTCCATCTCAGTTGTAGTTCTCGTGAGTTTCCCATCACCAAATCACCTGTGTGCCATAACCATAGTCCAGGGCACTTCTCCCCCCCCCCCACCATTTTTGATTCCACATTCCACCCCCATAAAATGTCTCTGTTCATTATTATTATTATTTTCTCTCCTGGTCTTTTCTACTTCTGTTATGAGAGAAACCATCCAGTATTTTTCCTTTTCTTTCTGGCTTATTTCACTAAGCATGATTTTTTCCAGCTCCATCCATGTTGCTGCAAAAGGCATGTGTTTATTTATTTATTTTTAATAAATAAATCTTTTTATTTATTTTTAAACATCTTTTTAATCCAGTCATCACTTTTGGGCATTTGGGCTGTTTTCATGTCTTTCCAATTGTAAATAAAGCAGGAATAAACATGGGGGTGAGGTGTCTTTTTGAATCAGTGTTTTTGTGTCTTTTGGGTAGATACCTAGGAGTGGGGTTGCTGGGTCATAGGGAAGCTCCATGTTTAGCAGTTTGAGGAACCTCCAAACAGTTTTCCCTAGTGGTTGTACTAGTTTGTATTCCCACCAGCAGTGCAAGAGAGTTCCTTTTTCTTCACATCCTCGCCAACATTTGTTGCTAGTTGTTTGAAGATGTGCCATTCTCACTGGGGTGAGGTGGTATCTCACTGTGGTTTTAATTTGCATCTCCCTTATTACGAGTGATATTGAACATTTTTTCATATGCTTGTTGGCCATCTGCATTTCCTCTTTGGAGAAGTGTCTTTTTAGCTCTTCTGCCCATTTTCTGATGGGGCTGTTTATTTTTATAGAGTTTCATCTGTTCTTTGTGTCTTTGTGATTAATCCTCTATCAGTAGTTTTGTGTGAGAAATTTTTTCCCAATCAGTGTGATGTCTGTCTGTTTTTTGTAATGTCTCCTTTGTTGTACAGAAGCTCTTTAACTTGATGTAGACCCATCTATTTATCCTTGCTTTCACTATCATTGTGTTGGGTGCTGTATCTTCAAAGATGGTACTGAAGTGTATGTCGTGTAGTGTTTTACCCATTGGGCTTATTTTAAGGTACTATTGTCTTGAAAAATAATGATATTACTACTGCTGCCCATAGTAACAGTCTTTATGCTTACACTTACATGATATTCCCTTTTCCTATGTGAAACCAAGGTACAGAAGAAAAAGTTGCATAGCTTATAGGTGATGGAATTTGCATTTCAATCCCAGGACTCTGGTACCTGGATCCATGTTTTTGACCCCCACAGTAAATCTCATAGAACATGATTGAGGGGTACCCAATTATGTGGGGCTGCTGAGGTCAGAAAGCTTGCCACAAGTCTAATGTTCCTTTTGTGGAGGAATCACAAGAGAGAGGGGTTAAGCAGTTCTCAGACAGGTGGGGTTGAAATAGAGACTGAGATTCAAACAACGGTGTTGCAAAAGCCGACTCACTGGTGCATTCAGAGGTTACTGCCAGCGGAGCTGAACTTGTACATGGTTCAGGTGCTCATCAGGCTGAGAAGGCCAGCTTGGCAGGGGAAGCACAGTGACAGCTATTCTAAGCAAAGATAATGTATATCCCCAAATCTGACCCATGGAAATTAAAGGTCTGTGACTAGTGTAAAGTCCTGTGACTTGGAAGGTGATGAAAGGACATACAAAAAGCTGAGCATAATAATAGTGACCCAGTTAAACTGCTGTTCAGGATGAGAGTGCGCATTGAAATGCCCCCTAGGATGATAAGTCAGGACATTCTGTAGAATCGGAAGAAGCTGACAATGGCACCCTGAGGAGAGATAGACTGAGGAGAGCAGGATGCCTGTCCAGTTTTTGATATATTCTGACCACTGACATCCAAACACCAGACCTTATGCAGGGCATCATCACCCCACTATGTCCTAATCAGAAGTTCGAACTAAGGGAAACTATTGTAAACTCAAAGGTGATTGTCCAAAATAACTTCTAAGCAACAGAACCTATCCTATTCAGACCATTAAGGAGATGGAGAAATGCTTCCATTCAAACCTTTTAACACACTGCTTAGGGGAAATAATGGCCCAGACTTGGGGGGTTTATTTGTTACAACTTTAAAGTAAAGGTGTTGAATTCAACATGGGAATTGACTTACAAGAAATGCTATAAAATTGTTATGAATATACTATGTATCCTTTTCCTCTGAAAATAGATTCTAGGGTATTGATTCTTTTTGATGGGGCATATCTTTTTGAAAACTGTAGGGAAAAGATCAGTTTTCTACAAAATTGCTTTAATTATTTTGTCCCTGGAGGAACAAGACAGCTAATTTAAAATTTCAATTACTTCTTCCCACCAAACATAACTGGATTAAAAAAAAATAACAAGGAGATTTTTTTTAGTTAATAATTTAAATCAGTGAAATTGACTTAAATTTCATTAAGGTTTTCTTTTAAGTAAATATCCACAGGAACTTTGTTATCTGAAGTTAAAATACGATACTTTTGAGAGAGGTAAAATTTTAAATAATTGATCTGAATGGAAAATTAGGAATTTAGTGGGAATACTTTTAAGCTTTACTGTTATATAATTGATATGCCAAAATTTTACACCTATTTAATGCATACTTTTTATGATTTTGGATACCAGGTATCTCAGTTTGGGTATTAAATAAGTCCATCATCTCAAAAAATTTCCTTATGTTCCTTTGTGGGTTTTTTGATTATTATGGTGCTAACATTTAGAAACACAATATTCAACATATTTTAAAGTGAGCTATACTTTGTTATTAGCTAGAGACTCAGTTATACCCAAGATTTACAGAACTTACTCACCTTGTACCACTGTAACTTTATACCCAGTCAGCAACAATTCCTCATTTCATACAGATGAATTTTGTAAAATGTGTAATTTTTTTTAAGCAGGCAGACAACTATATTTACAGTGGAAAATATTTTTCTTGATTACTCAGGAGAACTATACAGCTTATTTTAATTGCTTTAATTGCTATACGGCTTATTTTAATTTATTTATAAATTTCCATTAAATAAATTATTCAGTAATATCATATTTCAGGGAATCACCAAGTAGATTTATAGAAAGAGGTGAAAATATTTATTAGGTTTTATTATTTAATAAAGTCTCAGGTATATTATCTTAGTTATCAGATTAAAAATTGAAATTTAGAAGGTTAAATAATTTACCCAAATCACAAATGCACAAAATTTCTGAACAAGAAATATTTTTAGGTCAGTAAGACTCCACATGTATGTGTTTGACCATGTCCAGAATTTTCTCCAGGGTTGCTGCTTCCTGCTTGGGTCTAGCGGCTGCCAGTCTGGGTTCTGGTGTCACACAGGAGTTCCAGCAAGGATGTAGGGGCCCATGTGGAGCCAGAAAGGACACAGGAAGCCCCGCAGGTTAACAGCTTGGTGAGATGGTCTGCACAGTGCTGTGATGTTACAGGGGAGCAAAAATCTACCACCCCCAAATGTGCCTTTTTGCCAAACATCTTATTTTATGGGAGGAGTTGTGAAAGTTGGTAGAAATCTTGTATATGTGACAGACGGTTACCTATAAGAAGGGGAAGCTTCTCCCTCCAGGGAGGGTCTCTCTCACTGTCCCAGGAAGACCTGATTTCCTCATCTTGTTTCAGTGGAGGAGTCAGATATTAATTTGCATAGCTTTGTCTGCTGTGCCTTCTCCTGAAAACTCCCTAACAGACCTTTCCCTTTCTCCCAAACTCCTCCTGTCAGTTTTGGCTATTTGAAATCTTGTGTGAGCGTTACTGGGTCATGCTTTGTCTCTCCCATGTATCTAGGAGGTACATATGGTTTTAAACAAGTATATGATGTTGTTCCATAATTTTCCAGCCTACAAATCCCTGGGGGAGGTGGGATGGAAGAATAATTTCCTTTGTATACCAACATTATTCAGAGAAGTAGCTAACAATTTCAGGGTGAAGACTTTCTCTCTACACTCAACCCAGAAGCTGACACTTGAAGTCACTGTGTAGAAGCCTGCCTGCCACTTTACTGTCCTCATTAGTGTCTATGTGCTTTCCAGGAACTCTTTTGCGAGAATAAAGCTTTGATTGTTCATTATAATCACAACTCAAAAGATCCATCTATTCCCCAATGGAAATATTAATAGGCATCAAAACATCAAAGGTCAGTTTCCTGCAAAATTAATTTCATTATGTTTTCCCTGAAGATAAAAGACAGGTTAACTTAAGACTGCAATTTGAATTTGAACCCTAAGATTCTTTGAATGCCTCTACCAATTTAAACTGTTGCATCTTGATTTTTATATAATCCTAGTCATGTCATCGGCTTTGAAAGACCTTAAATTTCCAATTCTCAGTAATTTCCCTTCTTGTCTTTTCTCTAATAAACTGTTCATATTTTCCTCTTCCTTATTGCTGTCAGCGACAAACTCAACTTTGTCTTTACATCTGTTTATTGCTGATATTTGGGGAATAAACGTGACAATTTCAGATGCATACCAGCTTCCTTAAAGATGTATACATTGCTGTCTGAGAAGAGTTCCTTTCTTCCCAATCTCCTGTGCATAGTCTCAGATGGAGCTTCTTATCTCAAACATAGAACTAAAGAGAGGAGTGCCTACCTAAGCTAGGCTGGAGAAAGGGTCTGGATGTTGGACATGCACTCAGGCTGAGGCTGCTAAAGTCATTATAAAGTAGAAATGTGAGCAAGGTCACCAACACACCCTCGTACCGTCTTTAATGCGGACTCTCAAGAAAATTCAGTTTGCTAATATGCTTTTGAGGATTTTGTCATCTGTGGTTTTCTTTGTGTATGTGATGTTCCTGGCAGCCTTAGATGTCAGGGTACTGCAGGCCTTATAAAATGTATTTGGAAGTGGTATTTTGGAAGAGCTAGGTATTAGTTCATTTATGAAAGTTTGGTAGCAATCACCAGTAAAGCCTTTTGCTTTTATTTGTTTATTTTTGGTTTGGGGGAGATTTTTGATTACTGTTTCAGTTTCCTTGTAATGGGTCTGTTCAGGTTTTAAATTTCTTCCTGATTCAGTTGTATATTTTTAAGAATTTGTCAATTCCTACTAGGTTATTCAATTTTCTTACATATAAATGTTCTTTGTGACCTCTTAATATCCACTGTGTTTCTGAGTTCTCTGTTGTAATTTCTCTTTTGTTTCTGTTGAAGCCATTTAAAAAATGTTTTTTTGGGCCCTCCCTGGTGGCACAACTGGTTAGGATGCAGCCTTGCAAACTAGCCACAGCTGCTTCAGTGCATGTTCAATCCCTGCCCCAGAGGTGACCCACATGGCGTGGCAGACCTTTCCTGTCTCGTCCACTGCTCTTCTCAGCAGTGTACTGGATCGATCTGCCTGTTCCGCTCCCCACTCTGTCTCTGGTGAAGCCTCTCACTTCCCCTGTACCTCTGGCTTGTACCCCAGTTCTGTATTCATAAATAAATAAATAAATCTTTAAAAATGTTTTTCTTATGAATACATTACTGAAACTTTCTGTCTTGAGAGAAGCATTAGGGACAATGCTCCCTTACTCACTGCATTTTGTATTTCTTTACAGGTTATAATCTGATAATAGTCTTCTAAATTTAAGTACCCCTTCAAGCCTCTTCTAAACAAACAAAAACAAGAGCAAGTTGGGGGTCTCTCCTGTTAGGTCCTCACCCCCATTTTCCCTTAGCATTGTTAGAATTTTATCCCCTCAATATGGCTCTTAGGAAATTCCCTCAGTTATCTTTATGAGGTCACCTCCCTAATGCCCATCATGCATCTCCCTGGTGGCTGAGGGGTTAAAATCTCAGTGCTACTACTGCAACTCCCTGAATTGGATTCCTTGCCAGGGAGCTAACACACATATGCCACAGCAGACATCGCCTAATGCCAATCATTGTTTTTTTGTAGATTCTCTTGTGACTGCTAGTTCAAGTTTTAAGTTAATTTCAAAGATGGGTAAACAAATACATTTAGTAATTCAGTAATTAATAATTTAAACTAGTATGCAAATTAAGGTTTATCTTCTATTCTGTTTCTTATCAGAAGTTATGTCTAGCATATTGCTCCACAGGCCAAAGATTTGCATAGAGATCAAAGACTATATTGAAATTGACCACTAATAAGAAACAAACATAGACATGCCCTGATTTTGAATGACAGTCCTATTATCAAAATCCCTGGAAATATATGGACTTAAAAATAATATTTCCTTTAATTCTACAATTTATAAGCATCAAAATCTAAAGTAAAACTCAAAAGTTAAATTATTTTTTCATGTTTGCGCCTAACAATAACATATTTTTAATGTGTAACTTGGAGTTTAAGCTGAAGGGATGATGGATACCTTAGGTGGATTTGAGAATTCCTCTAGCGACTCTGTATTTAGGCTATTTTCCATGAAAGAATCTGTAATTCTTTCAGGACTTGAGAACATGAAGTCTTCTGTGTTTTGTTCCCAAGAATATCCAAAGAGAGAAACATATAAGGTTATCCTACCTTCTCGATAGCCAACACATGTAGGGAGCAAAGTGATTTCTAGTTCCTGAAGAAAATTCCCGACAACATTATGTTCCTAAAGTTCAATACTTAGTTTTTTCAATGACCAGGACAGAAATGCAGTGAAACTTGGGAAGGAGTGAGGAAAAGTCAGATTCTCAAAATCTCAGCTTTATCAAATATTAGTCGGCGAGGCCTGATAGCAAGAAATCACAAAATGAAAGTTTGATGTCAGTTTGCAGAAATCCCAGCTACATTTGACCCTAAATTTGAGGAAAATTAATCATACATAGGGCAGAGTGCTGAACAGACCACTTGGATTGTCATTCTGTCAGAGTGGTCTTAAAATATTGCTTTCGTCTTGCAATGCTTAGATATCCACTGTTGTAGCTGCAGTTGTCAGTAGATTCATTTCTTTACCACCCACTATTCAAGGCCTATAATTTCCTTTTTTATAATATCTTCTCTTAGCATATTGTTTTTGAGGTTTATTTATGTCACTGCATGTAGTGTTACTTTTTCCCTTTTTAATATTGAGTAGTATTTTATCATACAGACATTCAATATTTACTTTTTCTATTTGCCAGTTAATAGATACTTGGATCTTTTCCAAATTTTGACTATTTTAAATAGCATTGCTATGGTTATTAAAAGAGGAATTTTTTTTTTGTGTGGAAATATTTGCTTATCCACCAAGGAGTGATATTGTTTTAACGTTTTAAGAAATTAATGGAATGCTTTTTCTAAAACAAAAAATAGCAATTTATGTTCTTACTTGCAATGTATGAAGGTTTTAACTGCCTTATATCCTTACCAATGTCTAGAGTTGAGAGTCATTTCTGTTATATCATTATAATAAATGTATGGAAGAGCATTAAGTTGTCAATTCCATAATGAATTATAATGTTGAGGGTCTTTTCGTATGCTTATTCACCCTTTTATATCTGATTAGGTCAAACGCCTATTCAAATGTTTTTGTCCATTTTTCATTATATTATCTATCACTAATGGTCATGGTTGAATTGTAGAACTTATATATTCTGGATACAGGTCTGTTATCACAAAGGTTTTTCAAATACTTTGGTTTTCTGTGGCCTGTTTTTTCATTTTCTTTCTTTTTTAAATTATTTATTTATGCATAAAAGAAGGCCAGAGGTGCAGTGGGTGACAGGATTCACCAGAGACAGAGTGAGGAGCAGAACAGGCAGATGTACTGAAATACACTACTGAGGAGAGCAGTGGGCAAGACAGGAGAAGTCTACTGTGCCATGTGGGGCACCTCCCTGGCTGAGAAGCAAACTCATGCTGCAGTAGCTTCATAATACTGTACTTTAACCTGTTGTACCACTGGGGAGGGCTACTTTTTTTTTTTTTCATTTTCTTAATTATATATTTTGAAGAATAAGAGATTTAATTTTTTAAGAACTTTATCTTTTTTATTTTTTCAAAGATTTATTTATGTACACAAGAACTGGCGTACAGGACAGAGGTGCTGGGTTGGGGGAGAGGATACATCAGAGACAGAGTGGGGGAAAGAACAGGCAGATCTACTGAAATGCACTGCTGAGGGGAGCAGCAGGCAGGTGAGGAGAGGTCTGCCATGCCATGTGGGCCACCTCCCTGGCCAGGGATGAAACTTGTGATGCAGTGGCTGAAGATAGTTTCATAGCACTGTGTTCTAATCTGTTGTATGACCAGGGAAAGGAAGGCCCACTTTTTTATTCCTTAGGAATTATACTTTTTGTATTATATTCAACAAAGTTTCTTTTTTTTTAGATTTATTTATTCATACAGAACTGGCGTACAGGCCAGAAGTGTAGGGGTGGTAAGACGATTCACCAGAGACAGAGTGGGGGAGCAGAACAGGCAGCAGGTGAGACAGGACAGGTCTGCTGCACCATGTGGGTCATCTCCAGGGTGGGGATCAAACTCACACTGAAGTGGATGCGGCTCGCTTACAGTGTTGCGTCCTATCCTGTTGCACCACCATGGAGGACCATATTCAACAAAGTTTTTAAACCTAAAGTCACAAAGTTTGTCTTTCATATTTCTTCTAGAAATTTTATAATTTTACATTTAAATTAGGTTTATATTCCATTGCAAGTTATATGTGTATATGTAGTATGAGGTAAGGGTTCAAGCTTCTTCTTTTTCCCACCTGTCAATTTCTAATTGGTCTTGAGGCATATTTTTGAAAAAGTATACTTTTCCTATTGAATTACTTTGGCATTTTTGTTGGAAATCACCTACTGTCATATAAGTGGATGTATTTCTGCTATTTATTCTATAACAGTGATCTGTATGCTTACCTTTCTTTCAGTATTTCTCATCTTGATTATTATGTCTGTTGAGGAAATTGAGAAATTGGGTAGTTGTGTCCAACTTTTTTTTTTCTTCAAATTTTTTTGGCTGTTCTAGATTCTTGCATTTCTGGTTAGTCATTTTGTACTTTAAAAAAAAATGTGCAACACAACATATTGGATGTTTGTAGCAGTTTATTTGGGAAAACTTGAAAGTAAGGTGCCCTTTGGTAGTTGGGTAGATAAATCAGCTGTGGAACAAGCCTGAGTTAATGTAGTATCTTTCTCTCTTAATGTCTATTGATTATGGTGCTATCAGAAGCCTTATTCTCAAGTTTTGCTCCCCAAAATATCCATGTTATAGTTTCTACTTCCAGGCACTAACTGTTATCACCTCCATCAGTTGAAACTAGCTGTTACTCTCACGAAAGTCAGAATTGCCTTCCTTTCTTCTGGGAAGGTCAGAGTCTCTCCTCCTTGCTGGTCCACTTTTCCATGTTCAAATATCAATCTCGATTAAGTCTCAGAGCAGGGAAGAGCCTTGTTTCCCTGTAAGCAGGCAGCCAGTCCCCCAAAAGGAAGAGATAAAGGGGCTGAAGAGAAACACACTACTTTGTTCCTTTCTCTGAATCTCTGAAGAGGAGCAAAGAGCAGAGGAAGACTGGGCAAGATTTTGGTAATGAAAGAATATGGAAGGAAGCATTAGAAGTGGGAATGACATAGTCTCTCCTTGTACAATTCATGGGCCTAGAAATTCTCACATATAAATTGACTCTTAATTCTCTTTTTGCAATATTGCCAATATTCAGTTCTGGGTTAAATCCCACTATTAACATCTTGTTTTGTGGGTGAAATTTGCTAGGGAAAAAAAAAAAGAACTCATGAATATGCTGGCTCATTAATTATACTTTTGGCTGTAATCACACTGTGTTCTCTGAAAGTCGTCTAAACTGTGATTACTGCAAATGGCTACATCACTCCCATTGTCTCCTCCCTCCTCACACTGATTCCTGTGGTTGTGCTGTGTTTTTGTCTCTGGTCTGCCAGTGTCTGTGGTCTGCTGGTGTCGCAGAGCTTTGGCCATCAGTGAGATGCATTCCATTTCCTGTGCATTTCCTGGAAGTAGTGAAATGCATTTGTAACAGGGTGGTCCCAGGAGAAGGGGAAGTTCTAAGTTCCCTGCCACACTCAGAAGGACAGTGGAGCTAAGCAGAGAAAAGAAGAGAGGGAATATGAGGAGGAAGGAAGCAGGATTGAGAGCCAGAAGGAGACCTGAGGATGTCACATGGAGCAAAGGGAGACAAGTGAAGAAACCATGTTTATTTCTTGGCCCTGGACTGGTTGAAAGAGATGTGGGTGAGAGACACATGTGGAGGTTGACTATGGCAGTGTTTATATTGTTTTTTATTGTGTTCTTTTCCTCCCAGACTTGTCTGGCCATTTCTGACCCTTTTCCATGGGTCCTGGCCAGAAGGTGCTTTATTCTAGTGGCGGGCTTTCAGGCCTTGCTTTGGGCCAATCCCTTTTGGGTTGACTTTTGCCCACGAGGGGATGAGTAGCTTCAGGTGTTTGATATAGAAGTTATATTGTCTTGTGTGTTGTATACTCACTGTATTAAAGTTCCTTTTCATTAAAGTCTTATATGCTTTGTCTTGATGAGCCTATTTAAAGCAGGCAGCTTTAGGGGTTCAGTGGTGTCCCTCTCCCTGCCCTGTAACACACCCACCAGATGGCTTGACTCCCTCCAAATTCTTCACCCCTTTCTTTTTTCCCAGAAAAGGGGACTCCTCTCTTTGCAAGGTCAACAGCTCCGAATATATTATATTTACAAAAGACCATTGTAATGAGCTGGATCTGTCCCTCTGGCCATTGTGAACTTCTTACACAAACAATGTCTTTTGAGTGGTATTTTCTTACTACCGCTCTCTTTTCTTGCTCTTTTCCTATCAAAGCTTCTTGTGGTTGCTATCCAAGTGCAGGGGAAGCTTTCCCCACCTCCATGATTTCTTCTAAGGCTGTACGACCAAGAAGCCAACATCAGATTAGTAGAAGAAGCAAGACCAAATTTAACAACCTAAGTTACATGGCAGGGATTCTGAAGAAAAGAGGGACAGCCCTGAGATTTATATCCCATGTCAAGGGGCCTGCGGCAGCCAGGGGAGAGCAGGGGCTACACAGAAGTGGGAAATCACCCCAGACGACAGAACTTTGCCTTGGACATTTTTCCTGCCTTATGACAGGTTTGTGCAACAAAAGGGTCATGTTTCAAGCTTCCCCTAAACGTGGTAATCTTTATCTTCTAAGAAGTGGTAACGGTATCTCTTGTGGCCTTGATTCGTCTTAGTTCTGCAGGAGAAGTGAACTGTTGGAAAAGTTGTACTCTGGACATCTTGGGAGGGGCATAACTCAGTCATATTGGGAAGAGCAACCCATTTTACGACTGAAAATCACCAGAAAAATGAATGCTGTGATGTGCCCTAGAGATTTCTTTTTCCTTCTTAGTTAGGATGGATGTCCTCTAAACACTATTCGAGTAAACTTTCTTATGTTTGAAACCTTATCATAAAACAATAATGTAAGGTTTCTTCACAGTTCACAAAAAGTTTTGGTTATAATCAGTTACAATAGCAGAAGGTGCATGGATTAGATTTCTTTTCTTTCTTTCTGGCTCACTCTGGCCCATTATTTACCATAAAGAAGTTCAATGTTTTTGATAATCATTTTCAACCCTTTGTTTTTACTGCAGTGGTTTGTGAAAAACCTGCTTCTGGCTATCTGTAAACCTAAACACAACACAAAGTTTTCATTATTCTTCCACAAGAGAAAATGAAGCCAACACAGAGGAAAGTAGAATGGCGTTGGAGGAATGATAGAGCAAGTGGGAGCAGAGCCGGAGGGAGATGCTGGGCTTCTGAGCAGTGGGTTCAGTTGGTCTGAAGCCAGACCTCCTCTCTAGTTTTTCAGTTACATGAATTACTAACTTCACTGTATTTGCTAAAACTCGTTTGAGTTGGTATTCTGGCTTGCAAACAATATGTGCTGAAAGCTAGAAAAATTGGTATCGAGAGGGGGATTTTGCAAGTAAAAAATGTAGAATTGGTTGAGTCAAGCAGGAGGCGCATTGACAGGGCATAGCTTTCTCAGAAATTGGAAGGTAAGCAGCCTTTTTTCTTTTTGTCATGATGAGCAATTCAATGGATTGGCTTATAGGTATTGTACCTCATATTAAAAAATGAAATTCGATCAGATAAGTTTAAAGATTCATTGCTTTATTAAATGATTCACGATCGGGGCAGCATCCTATCTAGCAAGCCAGAAGATACTACAAAAAGTTCTTTGCAAATGTAAAGGATTTTATACTTAGAAAGAGGGTGGGGCAAGCTGATTTTGGTATAAAGAAAATATCATATCATGCAAGACAACCCTCCCTTCACAGAAGGTGAAGAGTTCTAATGGAGGTTATTGATGATTGCTGAGCAGGATTTTATAGTCCTGGGAGAGATGGAAACTGCAATTAGGTTAGATATTAAATCTTGATTTGGAGACATGGGCTTGGCAAGATGGACTCTGCCTTGCTGTTTCTTCCCTGCCCTGAGTTATGTCAGGCAGAAGGTAGATGTCTCTAATGCTTGGGCCTAGAAGCAAGTATTAGGGGAAAGAGGTTAAACCTTGATATCAATTACCCTGAACAATAGAGGTAGAGGAAGAGAGGGCACAGTTGCTGTGAGTGGCAGCCCATGGTGACTGAGAGTAAAATAATCACATGCGGCTGTGTCTTCAGCAAGGACAAGCAGGCTGCCAGTGAAGTTTGGCAGAAACGAGATCTTCTGTCTTGTGTGAAAATGTTCCCACTCTATTCTTTTTTCAGACCAAATTAATTATCACTTATTTTGGATAGAGTTGCCCAGTAGGCAGTAATCTTGTGGCAAAGGGCAGAATACAATTAGTTCATGTCTTAGCCACTAATTTGGAGGCAGAAGCCTGGAGGAAGACTATTAAAATCAAGTCTGTGGATGTGTAAACCAAAGCCTTTAGCTACAAGGCATGACTGCAAATCCACATGAATCAACTCTTGATTTAGTAACATTTCTAGCTTTGGATAATTATTTGGGGGGGAGAGACAATGCAAATTCACCAGCATCCTACTGAGTTTTGAAAATATATTTGTTTATTTATTTTTTAACCAGCCAAACTTCAAGCTTGTTGGGAAAATATTCCCATAATTGTTTGCAAAGGCTGCAACAATTAATCCCACAGAAAGTAGGATGTTAATGTAACAACAGGTAAAGTTATAGTCTCTGTTTTGAGACTATAATCACTAAGGTTCAGTGTCTCTCTGCATATAATTAGGGCAGTGGATGGGTGAAGAGAGTTGTGAACATTGAGACTGGCTGAAGGAGGGAGTCATTTCATGGTGTTGGCAGAGTGCTTCAGTCTATTTTCTGGAAGTCTATTTCCATTTTTTTTTGTCTTTTTTCTCCTTTCTAATTTGGAACTTATTTTGGATGGTCACCCTGTTTTATCTCCAACATATACTTGTGGCAATTAACTAGATTCATTACCTACGAACTTTGAGCCATATCTGAGGTTCATCAGAAAGAGTACACACCACCCAGACAGCCCTGGCTTGGAGAACAGTATACTAACTGGTCAATACTTCAGTCAGTCACACCTGGAGCAAAGGGTGTGTGGAATTTTTCTGATGAATGGATACTGAATTCAGTTATGTTAGGGACTTTAAAAATAGTGTGAATGACAGAAAAGGGTGTTTGTGGCTTCTACTAAGTCAAAGGGATGAAAATAGAGAAAAGTTACCAAATTTCCTCCTCTTATTTCCTCCTATTTTTCTCAGAGAGAAACATTTCTCCATTTCATGTCATCTTTTTTTTTGAAAGTTGCATCACTTTATTAATTTTTTAAAATTTAGTTATTTATGCATATAAGAGCTGGAGTGTAGGCCAGAGGTGGGTGGGTGGTAAGAGGGTTCACCAGAGTGAAGAGCAGTACAGATGGATTGGCTATAATACACTGCTGAGGGGAGCAGTGGGCAAGACAAGAGAAGTCTGCTGCACCATGTGGGTTACCTCCCTGGTCGGGGATCGAACTTGTGCTGTACTGGCTGCGGACAGCTTCTCAGTGGTGAGACTTAGCCCCTTCGGCCACCAGAGAGGCCCCAAACTGTCTCCTATATCACTTAACTAGCTTGCTAGAAAACATCCTCCTTTAGTTAACTAGTAATGTTCATTAACTAGATTATTCCTCTTTGTTAGGAAAACACAACTACGTGTTCTTTAATGCATATAACTTACCTAGAGAAACAGGTCAAAAACTTCAATGGGAGGATCATTCACTCAGTGAAATCTGATAATGGTCTCAGGATGGGGGCCTCTGATTACCTTTAATAAGTTTATTTTTCTAAACTTTAAATTTGCTTCACCACGGTGCTGATTTAGTTGACAGTAGTATTTTGGGAACACTAAGTAGTTTGTTGCAACAGACAAATTATATAGAAAGACTCTTAACATCCTCTTTTCCATAAGCCTGAGATCACAGTACTGAAGCCCTTATAATTGTAATTACAAGTTTAGACTTTACACTGTAAGCAGTGGTGAGCCACTAAAATTTTTCTGATGAGATTTCAGATAATCAGAGCAGTGATTCATGGTCAGAGGAACTTATAGTAGGTGAGATCACTATCAATGACTTGTTGTTAAAGGCCAGTGCTTGATGTCAAGTCAGGAAAGTCCACATCAAGGAAAGGGTCTCAGAAGTTAAGGCCAGCTTACAGGTTCTGCTTTCCCACAAGACATGTCTTTGAGCCAGAGTTGATGATCTCTGTAGGTACAAATTGTGGGGTTCGTTATACCTTTTAATCCTACTACTTTCTAGCCCAGAGTTGTGAAGTCTAGGGAGCATTCTCCAGGGAGCTTGTATCACTGGCCCAGATTTTTATTTACTCAAGATAACTCTTAGCTGGAGAGTGTTTTCTTTTTAAATAAATTACAGTCACACATTTTATTTATTTTTATAGCATATTAAAAAGTGTTAGAAATGCGGGACCTCCCTCGTGGCACAATAGTTTGAGCTGCAGCCACTTCATTGCAAGTTTGATCCCTAGCTCCAGAGGTGACTCACATGGCGCGGCAGACTTCTCCTGACCCTCCCGCTCGCTGCTCCTTTCAGCAGTATTCTTATCAGTTGACCTGTTCTGCTCCCCGCTCTGTCTCTGTTGAAGCCTCTCACTGTCCCTGCACCTCTGGCCTGTACCCCAGTTCTGTATGCATAAATAAATTTTAAAACAAAACAAAACTGTTAGAAGTGTACTTTACTTTCTGCAGCATTTATTTGTTTATTGATGTAACATTGATTTGCATCACTATATGATTCTGAGGTATAGAATCACACTACTTCAGTTGTATGTAACTACACCTCACCCTCACCAAGGTACCCCTAATCCTCCACCCCCATCCATTAGGCCCCTTTGCCTTTTGCTCTTTGCTGTTTCCCTCACACAATGGTAGCCTCAGTTCCACACTTAGACTTCTAGAGTTTGTTTTGGTTTAGTTTGATCCTGTGACTTGTTTCTTTATATTCTACAGATAAACTATCTGGTGTTTTTCTGTCAAAAGGCATTTTTCAAGCTAATGGATCTTCCTCCTTATGAATCTCATTAATATCTTTTTTTTTAAAGTTTTATTGATACATACAGAACTGGGGTACAGGCCAGAGGTGCAGGGTGGGGTGAGAGGACTCAGCAGAGACAGTGTAGGGAGCAGAACAGGCAGACTGCCTGAAATACACTGCTGAGGGGAGCAGTGGGAGGGTCAGGAGAGTGGCTACGATAACTTCATAGTGCTGTGTTTTAACCTGTTGTGCTATCAGGGAGGCTCTTTAGTATCCTTTCTTGAGAAAATCCAGTTGACAAGGAAGTTGTGTCCCTTGCCTTCTCTCCTTCCTTGGAACACTACTCCTGTCTCCCATGGGGACAGAACAGGTTCCTGGCCTGTTGATGGAACTCACTTCTCCCAGTAATAAGTGAGAAGCACTCACAATTAATGGAGTAAACACTTTAAAAAATATTTATGTATGCAGAACTGCGGTACAGGCCAGAGGTGCTGAGGTGGTGAGAGGATTCACCAAAGACTGAGTAGGGAGCAGAACAGGCTGACTGACAATGTACACCGCTGAGGGGAGCAGTCGGCAGGTCAGGAGAGGTCTGCAACACATGGGTCACCTCTGGGGTCAGGGATGGAACTTTTGCTGAAGTGGCTTTAGCTTCATAGTGCTGTGCTTTAACCTGCTGCACCACCAGGGAGGGCCCTAAATGAGTTTGATGAACAGGAAGTTGATTTTGTATTGATAGCAGTTGTATTGATCAATTGTATTGATAACAGTGGGATATAAAATATGGAGGTTGGGAAGGACAAGGCCATCTAGGGAATCAGATGAGTGTGAAGTGGAAATTTTGCTAGTTTGAGAAGTCACTGAGTGAAGACAAGGATTTGCCTCTTTGCCTCCTTGGCAAGCTGTCATTGCTTGATTGGCTGTGCCGTAGGTATTAGATGATTTTAGAATCGTTATCTAAATCAGTATGTCTCTCACATTTAAAAATGTTTTCTTTTACATTGATGAATGCTTGTCTTTTCTTTTTAAGAAGAAATTAAATATCTACATTCTGAACAAACATATGGTGTGCTTTAAAACTGCTAGCAAATAACCTACATAATTGGACAGCCCATTATCTTGATTATTATTATTACTTACCACAGATATAGCATTTGACTAAAACGGTATTCACTCAAAGTAACTGACAAGCATTAATTACTTAATGTGTTCATGTTCTTTATGGATAAGTTAAATATAGTTGGATATATGTGTACATGTACACACACACACACACACATGCACTCCCAGGAATAATACATAGTGAAAGAAATATTTATGGGTTGCTGAAAAAATATATATAATATCTAGAAAATTCCCAACAAATCGGTATCAATCTTCTTTTCAGAAATGTCTTTCAGCAGCAACACATTATCCCACTTAGATAGCATTTTAGAAATAAAGTTATTTCAATCAGTTACATCTTTGTAATGATTTTGTCCAGATTTATTGAGAAACAAATGACAGTAAGAAGTATGTACATTTATTGAGAACAATGTGAATTTTTTAAAACTATTTTTTTTTAAAGAGAAGGTTTAAGTTCACAGAAGAATTGAAACAAAAGTCCAGGCATTTCCCATAAACTCCATCCTCTCCCTTCCCAACCCCCACACATAGTCTGTTATCAACACCCATCATTTGCTACGTAGACTGACACAGCCACTCAAGTCCATAATCCACATTACAGTTCATTTTCAGTGTTGTATAACTTACAGACTTAGGCAAATGTGGAAATCCATGCATCTATCGTTATGGAATCACACAGAACATTTTTACTCCACATAGTGACTTGCCAACTCCTGGCAAAGACAGATCTTTTTATCATTTGTGTGGTTTTTTGCCGCAAGATGGCGTGGGTTTGTATATATCTTTTCTAGATTGGCTTCTTTCTTGTAGTAACATGTACTGGAAGTTCCTCCATGGCATTTCATGGCTGGAGAGCTCATTTCTCTTTATTGCTGAATAATCTATTATCTTGCATGCTACCTTTTATTTATTGGCTCACCCACTGAAGGGCATCTTAGTTGCTTCCAAGTCTGGCATTTATGCATAAGGCTGCTACAAACATCTGTGTACATGTTTTTATGGTGGAAATAAAATTTCAGCTTCTTTGGGTAAACTTTAATTGATTCTGGGTCATATGGCAAAGACATGCTTAATTTGGTAAGAAACCACCAAACAGTACCCTTTTAGATTCCTATCGTAGTCAGTGAGAATTGCTACTGCTTCATGTCCTTTCCAGCCTTTGGTGCTGTCAATATTCTGGATTTTGGACATTTTAATAGGTGTGTAGAATTGTTTGAATTTGTACCTTGCTGATGACAGATGAAGTGGAATATCACTTTATATGTTAGTTACCATCTGTATATCTTTTTTTCATAAAGTTTCTATTAAGGTCTTCTGTTTCATTTTTTAAATTAGGTTGTTTCTTATTGTTGAGTGTTTTTTTTTAAAGATTTATTTATTTATGCACACAGAACTGGGGTACAGGCCAGAGGTACAGGGGTGGTGAGAGGATTCACCAGAGACAGAAAGGGAAGCAGAACAGGCAGATCGGCTGAGGTACATAGCAGACTGAGAGTTCTGCTGCACCTTGTGGTCGACCTACCTAGCCCAGGATCAAACTACTGCAGGCGCTGCAGGTAGCTTCATAGTGCTGAGACTCAACCCCTTGCACCATCAGGGAGCCCCATAATAAAGAATCTTAAGCACAAGATGAATTGTTGGAGAGTATGTGAGGTAAAGATTCCAGGTTGACCTTATATATGTTGATAGCTACCAAGCTGACTTTAGCATCAATTGGTCCCTCTCTCACTCTTACTGTAAACATCTTGGAAATTTCTTTAAAGCAGAATATGGCAGAGTGTGTTGTGTTAATAGAAAGAATATCCGTTGGATTATCCCTTTTAAGATAAAGTTAACAAAGGCCTCGGAATCTAGTAGAATCATCAATGAAACCTGTTTTAGATAAGAGGGAATGCTATTTAGTGGGAAGGATATCATCGTCACTGGGACCAAGAGTTTCCATGATGTTTGTGAATATGGAATCCAAAGTTTTTCTGGAGGGGTTTCAGAGAAAATGAAGAAGGAAGGGAAGTGAGTGGAATTCTCATATCTAAGCAAATGACATTTTAAGAATCTTTTGTGAGGTGTTAAATATTAGATTTTTACTTGAAATATAAAGGCTGATTAAATGCCACGTGGGAGGAAGAAAGGAGAGAAGAGGGAGGGGTAGGAAAGAAGTCATTCAAAATGCTAGTGGCATCATCTTGGAAACAGAACAGAGATTCTCTGATTTTTAGAGAAGAATATGTCTAAACTGCTATGTCATTTCTGAGTTAGGATTTCACATTAATAGAAATTTCAGTTGTATTCAGATGAAACAGCCTGCACTTTAGGATACATAGCTTATTTTTATTCTTGTAGATTTTGAAAATTCCATAAATATTTCTTAGCAGAAAATAAGATTTTGCTTTTAGGAAGATAGAGTGCTAATAGTTGAATATGAAACAAAGGAGAAAAAAATTGTAATTGAAATGGAAAATAACTGGAAAATGTTGATTAAATGTTGATTTAAGCAATTTTCACAAGCAGTGATGAGTTATAAAGCTCCTAATAATTCCAGGCCAATGGAAATGGAAACAGAAAAAGCAATCATTGTCTGTTTTGAAGTTCTTAAGAAATTTTCTTAACTGTGGTGAATTTGATGTTAATTCTGCATTCAAAATTTCTATTTTAATTTTGTAAATTATGTTTGTAGCGATTTGATTCTGTTACTGATATTTATGTTGAATAAGCATTATGTTTTGAAATTGAAAAAAATTACTAGTTCTCCAGTTAAAAATGATGTTAAGATAAATTTATTCATCTTACATAATTTCAAGGTAAAATCAGCTGGTGTTATTGGATAGCTCACTGAAAACAGGAACTTAATGCTAGTTTAGTACATTTAATTGTAGAAACAGAGGACATAGTGACAAGCCACTATCTGAGACACACTGCTTAATTTTCAATTGCCAACTTTGTAATTAAGCTCTCTAAACCTTACTAGGATAGTGACATGTCTGTCTTACTTGCTATTGTTTTCCCAGTGTCTGTCACTTAGAAGATAATCAAATATGAGACACAGATTGAACAATGGCTGTCATTTAGTAGATGGTTGTCTGTGGAAAGGAGATAAGATAATACCTGAAGTTACTTATTTCCATGTTGTCAAACATTTTGCATAACCCAGTATTAAAATTTAAAGGTTTGCATGAAATTTTCTTATTCTCAATCATGTACGTCTTGTTAATAATTGTGAATTGGATAAGATTAAAAAAAGACTTTATGCAGACTTGAACGTCTTATAATTGTAAATTAGAAACTCTTCAAAGAAAAAAAAAATATATATATATACACACACACACACACACACTATGAGGGCACAGGAGAACCTCCACTACCCCTGCCATCCCTTTGGGTTCTTGTCAAGGTTGATCCGTATTCACAATGGTACATACAGGTTAGCAAAGGAAAAATCAAGTTAATAACTTATGTATGAAAAATTAATTTGGCTGCAAATTCCAAAGTAAGATGGGACAAACCTGTGTGAAGGAACCCAGGGTGGCAGGGATAAAGAAGGGGGACACTTTGCATGACAAGCAAGAGATGACTTTATCTTTACTCAGAGTAAGAAGAAAGGTTTATCAGACAGAGAGGACATGCACATCGATACACATATCCCATATGACACACCCAAACCACCTTTTTATTAGATCATAAAAAAGGGGGCCAGTGATTGCCTCTTCAGCTGGGGATAAAAAAGAGGAAAGGGCCAAGACCAAGACAAGACCTCTTCCCAGCCCCTAAAGCCTCTTCATCAACTTCCCTAAAATAACCTGCATTACTGTACTCAGACTTCCCAAGGCTCCTAGAGGCTCAGTTGATCTTAGCTCCCCATTCCAAGGTGACACTTACTGGTGAGGACTAATGTGAGCAAGTTGAGAAAAAGCCTATCTGACCCGTTTGGAGATGTGACCCCCACAATACAAGGTCATTTTTCTTCTTCTGAGAGTACATACCTCTTCATCCTAAATTAGTTCTTCTAACAAAGCAACTGATGAATTACGTTTGATCACATGTGAAATTTCTACGTGACATTTCTAAGAAATACCACATAACTAGGAAGTTTGGATGAAAAGTTGCACAACACATCTATTTTTCTTTTATAATTTTCACTTATTCTTTCTCTATGCCACCAATTTTTTTTTGATGATTGATTTATGAACTTAATGCTTAGGATAAAATAATTTATTGTGAAGTAAGTCTGTCTCTCCAACTAATTTCTAAAAATTGAGTGTAATTTGATTTTTTTTGAATAAATACCCGTTTTCAAATATTAGACAATTACAATCAGTACAATTGCTTTTTGTAAGAAGAACCGGTATCAGGGAATAAGGCAATTTCTTATAATTTTGCCTATTTAGGTTCTGATTGCAAATACTCTATCAGAAATTCTGATGAGTAGATGTTGATTCATTTGATTAATAAAGGTGATAAAGTCATCACTGGTTAATAAATGCAGTTTGTTTCATAGACAAATTCTCTTCCACACACATGGCTTTTTGGGAAGAGGGATCTCTGTCTCCTGAGTGGCAGAGATATTGGTGTCCAAAGAGCTCACGCTGAATCTAGGAATTAGTACTTGTTTGAAAAGACGTGTTCAGAGGTAATTAATTTGTTTTCTTTTCAAGGTTTTTAAAGACCCAATTTGATCTTTTGTCTACCTGATTAACCAGTTAATTAAATTTTTATGTAAGTCTTCTGACCTGGTAAATTCGCCAGGAGCACACGTTAATGGGGAGTAACAGATGCTGTTCTTCGCGAACCTTCTACTCAAGTGGCTGCGCCTGGTCTATTCCACCAAAAATGCAAACAGAAACGACCTTGCTTTTACTAACCTCTGAGCCACTGTGGAAGCAAATAAGCAAACAAAGCAAACACTAATGTTCTGCAGTGAAGTCATGGAAGGAGACAACGTTGGCAAAACAGTGCCTTATGTGGGAAAAACTCTTGACTGTCTACTGAATGAAGTAAATGAACGAATAAATGATGTAGAAATGATCTGGGTGAAGCTGGCTCACTTTGTGGGTATCTTCCTCTACCCAAAGACTCAATCTTCATATTTATTTTTTTAAACTGCAATTCTCCGTTGAAGTCTCTGATTTCAAGATACAGTAGACTTTTGAAGTTAAAGGATCAGATTTTGCAGGCTGAACTTAGAGGAAACTGTAGGATAGTGCTGAGAACAGCAGTTGAGTCCTTCAGACACTTGAGAAGATGGGCAAAAGGACCAGAAAAGAACAGAGAATACAAATGAAAATAAATTTATTTTTTTGACACAAGGTTTTTTTTCTCTTCAATTTATGTTTATTAATTAACACAGATTTGCATCTTGTAACTGCTCCTGGGGCTATAGATTGGAACGTGTGTATGCTCACGTTGCCCCCCACCCACACAGGGCCCCAGCAAATCCTCCTCCATGTTTCACTGTGCCCTCCCCAACCCCTCCATGCCCACCTCTCCTCACTCCCTCCTGTCTTTCCTCAGTTTTACCGTCAGATGTTAAGGATTTATTATTGGTTTGGTTTTTACTGACCCTTTGTTACATTTCTCTATAGTCCATATGTGAGACCATTCCACATTTGTCTTTCTCCTGACTTCGCTTACCATTAAATTTGGGTCATTGTGGAGTCAGCAGCTGTATTTTCCCTGAATCCAGTCTCTGTGCCTTCCACTTTTCCCTCTCACTAACCGTTTCTTTTTCTCCTCTTCTTTCTCCTTTCTAAACTTAGATATCTTTATTTTCTAAACTACAAATTCAGGCTAAAATGATTTTTTTTTCTATATGTAAGGTATTTTAGTGTTAGACAATTCAGGCACTTCAGGCCATAATCATAACTTAGCAGATGCTTGAATAATGTTTTGCTCATGGAGGAGGAAAACATGGATTTCCAGCGAGGACCACACTGTCTGTGTGGAGTTTGTACAGTTGCTCCGAATCTACGCATGTGGGTTTCTCTGGGTAATTGGTTTCCTTCACATCCCAGCATGAGGTTCCTGGTGGCCTCTGGTGCAGGTGTGGGTCTGGTGTACCTGTGAGGCAGGGCGTCCTTTCCAGGATTGGGTCCGACTGGTATGCTGAGCGCTTGTCACAGGCAGCTTCCCAGGACCCTGACCTGGAATAAGCCATTTGGAAAAGGAAAGAGTAAACAAATACAGGTGAATGTTTCATATTAGATGTGTTTTGGGCCTGTATGGGGAAGTTTGGTGATGCTTGGTAATATATAGTGTAGGGTCTTAAGTCTTGTTTCTGTCAGCTTTGGTCAGATTGGTTTCCTTTCTTTAAAAGTCATAGTTTCTAAGAATCTATCACAACATGGAGGATCCACTGTAGTTTCCTTGGGGAATGTTGCTTTCACTATAAACTTAGTGTTTCTTTCTTTCTTCTTCTTCTTCTTCTTTTTTTTTTTTCGGTTTAATAACAAATCAACACAATCCTACGTCAGGGGATGTTCTGTCTCTGAGATCAGTAATGTTTTTTACTCATTAAAATAAAAATCAAGATGTTCTAGTAGATTTTTTTCACTTATTACCCCATTGATGATTGTATTTTCAAATACCTGTGAAGAAAATTAATGAGCTTTTGCAGCACACTAGTGTGGAGCCTATCCTTGGCAGCTAATGTTGTGTTTAGCTGTAGGTGTGATGGATTGATCTAGGATGCTGTTATACTTGGTGGTTTCAGAAAAATGATTTATAAGAAGAAAAACAGGTGTCATTTTGTTTATGATTTATGGCCTGTGGTCTTTAATCCTGAATTTTTATATCATTAATCCTGAAAAGGGGATATTATAAGACAGGTTCAATGAGATTTCAAATATTTTCATATGTATAAATCAGTTTATTAGCCATAGTTTGGTCATGAGTTTTAGGCTAGAATACATTACCATGATGGAGCACACAATCCTTAACCCTAGCATAATTTCTCAGATACAAATACTTGCCAAATTGCATAACCATAGCTATTTATATATTCACATAGCTATAGATACACATGTGTGTGAAAAGTCAGTTTAAGTATAAATGAAGATTGCAATAGAGAAATAGTTTATTCAAAGGAATTTAATGATTGAATACAAATAATCTGTGTGGAAAATACATTCCTCTTAATATGTGAGGTCACCTACATTTTAGAAAATTGAAAGATTTTCAAGGATTTATTGACCTAAGTTCAAGAGAATTGCCTTTCTCCTTGCCAGGTCTCATATAAATGAATAGGTTGTATTTTTATAAATGAGTGTGTAAAAGGTCTGGAACTCTATAGAGACATCAGTTGGAAAGATTTTTCAAAAATATTCCTTTTTTTTCTACTCAAGATAACATTGAAGAATTATTATACATTACCTAGACTATTTTTTCCAGTCATCTGCCCCAGTGTTCTTTCTCCTTGAACAGTTTCCAAGGTTTAAGTTGAACTTGAGGCTCCATTTCGGAGGCTGGATATGGCTTGTTTTATTTCAAGTTGCTTGGAACCCACCTGTTCACTGTTCTTTTCCTTGTGGTAACTGGCCTTTTCCTTTATGGTCAAGGTGATGGAGAGTGGCCAGAAGTTCAACTGGAAAACAGGACCAGCGAGAGATGTAGACATAAATAGAGATATACTGCAAGGAAGTTCTTTTTGTGTTTTAGGGGCTGGCGAGGCAAGTTCACTCTCTGGCACGCTGAACGCTTGGGCACAGGCACATGCTGTGTCCACAAGTGACATTTCTTCTTCCCAGTGAATCCTTGATTTGATTTTAAGTTAATTGATTGAGGCAGGCCCACCCAGGTGATTTGAAATCGCTTAATATAAGATAGTTTGACTTTTATATATTTATCACAAACAAGGAATTACCTAGAATAATCTTACTTAAAGTCAGTTGATCGTGAACTTGAATCATATCTGCATAAGACAATCACACAAACAATTGCATTAGTAATAGATTGAAAGTTGCAGACTGTAGCTTAGTCATTCTGACACATCCAAAAACCATCACCTCACAATGATGATTTGCACATACAGCTTTGCTTTCTCTTTTGGGCACCCAAAGGCAAATAAATGCTCTTGTGAGGAGGCACAAGAGCAAGAGGTAGGGAATACTCTCATACTGAATTTTTTTTCCCCCTTAGTATAACTGGGCCTGTTGTGGATCCCCAGTGAGAATTCCACCATTTGCATGGATGGAGTATGGGAGCAGTACTAACAGGAATTTCTGGCATTGAAAAAGAAGGAATCATATTAGAAATTTTGCTTGCTAAGTTCCTTGGTAATTTTGCCATGTTGATTAAAACATAAAGTACATAATTCCCAAGTTTTGGATGTTTTATAAACTATATAACAATTACTAAGGAGATGGGCTATTTACTCTGTGTAAACATAAAACATTAATATATCATAAAGTTTGTATTCTTTGGGAGGGTGTTTATATTATTTGAATATTTCTTCATGGTCAGTAGAGGTTAAATTAATCTGTTTTTACCAAATATGCTAGTATTATTATTAGCTAATACTGTTGTCTCATTTTGAATATAAAGATACTGTCTACTACAGAGAAAATAAGTGTTTTGTTGGAATATTTTAGTTAAAGACAATATGGAAGGAAAATTCAGTACACAATAATTTTGTAGGGGGTATCTTCATCATAAATATAGCTCTTTGTACTTATTAAGATGCTTTCCTATCCTCAGATTACTTGAAACAATTTGAATTCGTTTCTAGAAAAGATATGAAACCTAAATTAGGAGTAATTTAGTATTACTAAAGATGGAACAAATATATCCTGGTTAAAAAATGAGCAGAATAAACTAATAATTTAATTTAGTATTTTATTCAGAAAAAATTGAGGTAAAATAATAGTTTTTTTTTTTTTTTTTTTTTAAGGATGCCAGCATAGGTATTTGCTGTTTTCCCTTCCATGTCCATTTTATTTGCTGTGGCCGATGTGTTGATTAGCAATTTTGTTTGTGTGTGTCTCTGGGGTAATCGGGAGTAAACTGGAAAGCAATTTGGTTTTATTTTTTTCCCCCGTAAGATCACAGATTATTTATATCTGAGCTAAATAGTTCAAAATTTTGCATTACTTTCTTGCCTAGGATTAATTGGGTCTTGTTGTCATTTCCTTTCTATATAATTTTATAGCAGAGTGCGAGCATGCACAGACCTAATCACTGTTTTGTAAATATTTGTTGATTGATGACAGAGGCTGGTTAGAAGAGCTTTAATGAATCATTAGTACATTAAATTAATAAATCATGACAACAATATTAATGTTGGCTTAGCTCTTTCTAGAGTCGGCTCTCATATGCTTAAATGGTCCATTGGTGACTTTGAGTTCATTGCTTTACAAATATTATTAAAAATAAGATTCTAAGTTCATTAGAGACAGAAAAACTACCCCTCACATATTTAAAATGTATATCTCTCTAAGTCCTTTTGTACATTCATCAAATAACACACTGATCCAGGAAAAGGAAAGATGTTTTCTTAGTCTATTCACCCACAGCACATGCACCCTTGAATCTAATTAATTTTTTAACTGGTGAGCATCATTTCACCCATGAGCAAGGCAAGCAATTTACCACAACAAAGGGAGGTGTCAAAAAATTTGTGTTTTTCTTTTTGGGGGACTGATTATTTCCTAATTGACCAGCAATTTTGCTTCTCTAGCAGTTCGCAATCACACCTGCATTTCCTTTCCACGTTTACAATGTTTATAAGACAAATAAACTGCACTTTTAATACCTATATTTTGCTCATTTTTTTAAAAGGGTCGATTTAAAAAAATAATATAGTAGTTTATTTTTACATCATTTTGTGCCTTTTTCCATCTCAGTTGCAATCCCTTTGGGCTTCCCATCACCAAATCACCCGTGTGCCATCACCATAGTCCAGTGCACTTCCCCACCCCCATTTTTGATCCCATTCTCCACTCTACTCCCATAAAATGTCTCTGGTGTATAGTTGTTCATTATTATTATTATTTTCTCTCTGGTCCTTTATGCTCCCGCTATGAGTAAAACCATCTGGTATTTTTCCTTTTCTTTCTGGCTTATTTCATTAAGCATGATCCCTTCCAGCTCCATCCATGTTGCTGCAAAAGACATGTGTTTATTTATTTATTTATTTATTTATTTTGGTTGCTGAGTAATATTCCATTGTGTATATGTATCACATCTTTTTAATCCAGTCATCTACTTTTGGGCATTTGGGTTGTTTCCATGTCTTTCCATTTGTAAATAAAGCAGCACTAAACATGGGGGTGCAGGTGTCTTTTTGAATCAGTGTTTTTGTGTCTTTTGGGTAGACACAAAAACACTGGGATTGCTGGGTCATATGGAAGCTCCATTTTTAGCAGTTTGAGAAACTAAAAATGATAATTTTAAAAAGGATAGATACATAACCAAAAAACCTGGTGAGTGATGGTTCATTGCCCTCTACTGTAGCTGAATGTGGTGTTTGAAAACAATTCTGATGTTGGACTTGAGATGGAGAGGTCCTGGCTCTCTGCAAATTCAGCCAACTGAACACCCCAGGACAACCAGCAGGCCCATTTGTAAGCAAAATGTGGCATCCTGAGTCAGCATTGTGTGTGCCCTATCATGGGCCTATGGAAGATAGTACTTTGGGAATTACAAGCTAGTAATCTCGGTCAGTATTACGCAACTGATTGTAAAAAGACGGTAGTGCTAGAGGTCAATGAGGTATGCTGGATATGTGAGGATGTGAGGAGAGTTTAAATCCTAAGACTTTTCAATATTTAGAATAATAGGCATCTACAAAGGAGACAAAAAAAATCAATGGAATTGCAGGAAAATATACGAAGAAAAATACGAAGAAAAAGTGTATTATGGCAGAAAGGGAAGATTGTGTTTTGGAAGGAAAGTGGTCACCTGAACCTAATAGAATTGAATGATTGAGATAAGTCTGGCCAGAGTTCCTAAACTAGTACCCCTATATTATTCTCAGTGCTGAGTCTTGCCAGTGGTTCAACGTCCAGGTTTGGTATCTTTCTCTCAGGTTATTCCACCTCTTGTCTCCCTCCCTCCCCCCACCATCCTCCTTCCTCCCTCCCTCCTTCCCTCCCTCCCTCTTTCATCCCTCCCTCCCTCCCTTCCTCCCTTCCTTTCTTCTTCCTTTTCTTTTCTTTCCTTACTTCCTTTCTCTCTCTTTCCTTTTCTAAAGATTTATTTATTTATGCATACAGAACTGGGGTACAAGCCAGAAGTGCAGAGGATTCACTAGAGACAGAGTGGGGAGCAGAACTGGCAGATAAATGAAGTACACTGCTGAGGGCAGCAGCGAGTGGGTCAGGAGAGGTCTGCCATGCCATGTGGATCGCCTCCGGGACTGGGGATTGAACTCACACTGAAGCTGCTATGACTAGCTTGCAGTTCTGCATCCTAACCCATTGCACAACCAGGGAGGGCCCTCCATTTATTTCTAACAAGATGTTTCTAGAAAGGGCAATGCCAGCAGAGTGATATGTTTTAAGTGCAGATTGAGGCAAATCTTAAAGAGGCAAATAACAGAGTCCTTGTGAAGGGACTCCTTCTCTCCCCTGCACTGAGGAGCAAGCTTATCTTTCAGTTTAGAGGAGTTACCTTCCTAAGTGTGGCTGTGGGAATGAATAAGTTCCCTTAATTGAAAAGGTAGTTTGATTCAAAGAACAGAAGAGGCACTCCATTAATCACAAGGTTTATTCTGGGCAGCTTCCATTCCAAGGTCCTCAGGGCTGAACTGGTGGCAGACGGGATTGGGATCAAGGTAGAATCCACATGGCCCACGCAGACAGGTCCCTTATATGTGCCCGTGACATGTGGTCTTTCTTGTATGAGACTAATGGGGGCACAATATCCTGTATGGCTTTGTTCTAAGAGAATTGTGTAAGTGTCATGGTACTGGTTAATATCCATGAGAATAGCAACAGGGTGATTGACTATCTACCTAGTGTTGAGCAATTACTGGCCATGAACCGAAGCTGGCATTGAGAGAAGATGGAATCACATTGGTTAATTCAAGATGGACTCACACTTGGAAGGGGAGGGATGGGAACTAGAGATATTTCAGCTTGCTGTTCTTCAGACACACAATTCAGAAAGGTGTTCCCTTTACTTCTCAGAAAGACATCTGGTAGTGATCATGACACCAAGCCCTTATGTTGGATTTTTTTCTTTTCCTGCTTACTGAAATCACTTTTCAGCTTTCTGAAATCACTTCTCAAGCTACCTGTGCTTATCTCAGAGGAGTCTGATTTAGTGCTGATAGATGTGGGTTCCTATAAGTGGGCACTACTTGGTGACTCATGGGCAATGGAGTCCTATTTGCTATCTGAAAATAACAGCAGAACACCCCTTGACTACCTAAGGGGTGTAGCCTGTATTACCAGGCAGGCCTGGGAATGCCTCAGCCATTATTGACCTGATTATGTGACTATCTCCATGGTGTTCTCAGGACAACTCTGCTGGTGATAACATCAAACACTTTGCTGATGCGAACGTCTTTGTGGCGAGGTCAGGGTGTCCCCTTCTCCGACACTTGTGAAACCTCGTCCCCCATTTCTGTCCCACCCTCTGGACCTTATTCTTCATACCACTGTCACATGATTAGCTTTTACTAGCCTGTGTGTTTTCAGTAGATGACACAAGAACTTCTGCTCAAGTAGCAAAGTCTTTCCTTGCAAACCTGCTCCATCACTGCTGTGTCCCTCATTGTGTTTCTGCTGCAAAGCAGCCACAAAGTTTCTGTTGCAACAGATGGATAGTGGAAGTGAGATTAGGGTATGTAGTAGAGGTGCTGTTCATTTGTTAGATTATTACAATATGGAGAAATTATAAACATATGTACAACTTAATCAGAAATATTTAGCAGTGACAGAAAGCATGAAGACCAGTTAGATAAAGGGGCGTTGTGCGGAGTAACTAGTGGAACAGGTCACCTCAGAAGGAAGCTAGGGGTGTGGTTCACCACACTGAATGTTACCTTGAATGACAAGCAGCACCCACATATTCATCCACACAAAGGATGCACAAAGGGGAGGTACATGTTTTGTGAATTTTATTAATGATGGAAAGTGCTTAGGGTTTCTTCTGATGTCAGCTACATTTTCTGTGAAGTCCAGTCCCTTCCTTCAACAGATACTGGTTGTGTGTCCACCACAAGCCAGAAACGGCTAAGCACTTGGTCCTGAGAAAATAGTTACCTCGAACCCTCCCTGGTGGCTCAAGGGGTTATAGCACAGCACTATGAAGCTGTCTGCAGCCACTTCAGCACAAGTTCAATCCCCAGCCAAGGAGATACCACATGGAGCAGCAGACCTCTCCTGATCTGCCTGCTGCTCTCCTCAGCAGTGTATTTCAGTCAGTCTGCCTGTTCCACTCTCCACTCTACCTCTGGTGAATCATGTCACCCCTTACACATCTGGCTTGTATCCCAGTTCTTGTATGCATAAATAAATAAATCTTAAAAAAAATAGTTACCACTCACCCAAGTAAACATACAGTTCTCAGAGAAGGCGTTTCCAGATAATTTAAAAATGTATCTTATTTATTAAAAATGTTTCTTTACAGTTTAAAGGGGTGAGAATCTGGACAGAAATCTGCTTATTCTTTCTTTGAGTTTTAGTTTTGAATGTGAAACTATCAAAGTGGAACTTGACTTTTCATTTTGGGTATTTACATTATAGAAACTAAATATTATCATCAAGAAAATTAGAAAAATGGAGAAATCAGGAAGATTCCATTCTGAGATAATTATTATTTATATTTCCATGCATGTTCTTCTAGTTTGTCATGTACATTTAAAACTAAGTTTTAATTGTGTTATTCACATACATAGGTAGTTCCTTTTATTCACTTAACATTGTACCATAGTCCTTCTCTGTCATTTCACAATCTTCACAAAATAATGTTTTATGATATTTGCCATGAAAACACTTCCTTTCTTTAATGTGAAGAATTTCTCCATGCTTTATAAATATCACTTGAATGCAATTTTTGAAAAGGTGCTAGTGACACATGCCTTGAAATCCAATAGTTAGTTTGTCAGGGTAAACCTTAAAAAAGGCACTTGTCCAAAAAAAAAATGTACAAAGTGATATAAAAATAAACTTTTGTAATAATAATAATAATAATAATAATAATAATAATAATAATAATAATAATAATAATAAAGGCACTTGTCCTTCCAGATACCAGCCTTGTCCTACATACAATGCAAACAAATCTCCTGTCTTGAGATCCTCACCTGTGGCCAGGTGACTTGGCAACTCCCTTCTCTTTCACCCCCTGCCATGGTGCTGATGGGCTTCCCTGCCTCAGAACACTAGAGCTTTCGTGAGCTGGTGGGTGGGTCTCCCACGGTAGATGCCCCATGCCTCTAGTGCATCTGCTTTTACTTGTATTGCTATCAAGGGGAGGGCAAGAAGTTCTCCCATCCCTTTGGATAGTTCTTAGGCTGGCCAAACTATAAAATTAACATCAGAAAGATGAATAGGGGACAGCTTGTGGGAAATCTACATGAACATGAGCATTGCAAGGGCAGTGAGGAGAAAGAAGTGAATCTATACTGAGCTAAGGGTTGCAGCAGGGCCTGGGCATGCTGGAGAGGGAGGGTAACCTCCTATGATGAGGTGGTATGACGCATATGCTAAAGCCCAGAGTGTCTATGTTTGCATGCTTGTCTTGCCATACAGGTTGGTTTTTCCAAAAGAGAGTTTATGGCTGGTAATAACCCTAATTCTGGGTACTACCACTATTATTCTTTGAGGTAATGAAGAGAAAGATCAAGATTTCTCACAAATCAGCGGGTCTTATTGACCTCAGCTCCAAATATTCCACTTGCCAAAGAGGCGCATCTGCTCAGAACAACATGGAGACCCCTGTTCTGAATGTCCTGGGCAGGCCTGTCCTCTACTGTGGGTGGTGTTGCTACAAATAACCGTGGGAGACCTAAGTTTCAGTTACTCTAGCACCATAGGCCCTAACATGGACATTTTAGTGACTGATATTGCTATTCTCATTAGCACTACAGCTGGAATGATCATGTCACATCATCTAAAACAGCACATCCTTGAGCCAAAGTAGAAGCCATTAATAATTGCACTGGGGTAGCAGGTATAAATTACCTGCACAAGCTGGCACCAATGTCACCTTAATACAGCTCTGATCACTGATGTTAGATTATTTTCTTAATTCATACCACTTCTTAAGGACTTCAGAAGAAGCCCATCTGAGTGAATGGGAAGAAAACCCCTGGTTACTGTGGCATGCTAAGTCAACCCAAACCATCTTTTGGTTGGACAAGACTGCTGATATCATGGCATGGGTTGCAAACAGGCTATTTCTCATGCTTACCACTAAAACCATCTCCTTCTCCTCATCATGGGGCAACTGAGTAGACCAACATTTTAAAAAATGAAATCAAATAGAGTGGGGAAATGTAGACCAACTGGGAAGAGAACAGCGACGAGGACAAGCTGTGTACATTTTCCATAATTTTCATGAAAATTTGGCTGAGCTACCTCTGGATTGCTATGAACAATACAGATATTATCATGGATAATGGCAAAAAGTTTCCATGATTCCTTTTTGCTAGCATCTTAATTATGCTGCTGTGGTTGTGTAGGAGGAAATTCCTGCCTTTTATTTTATTTTATTTTACTTTGCTAGGAGACCCACCAAGTTTTCATAGTGTGAAAGTAGAAACTGCAAAGAACAACCCCTGCGGACAGGAGTGGCTTCCAAGGGCCTCAGATGACAGTTTTTGACTTTCTATTTGCATTGAGAAAAACTGACACTGAAGGAGATGCTTGGTGACAGATGCTTTGGCTAGCTGTTGTAATCATGATGTTTGTTGCTTAGCAATATATTTATGGATCAAAGAGAACCACAAGTTGGTTTTGGAAAGCTTTTGGGTTTGTTAACATCTTACAATACAATAATAAGGGTGACATACATTAAATTAGTGGAGAGAATTAAAGGCTACTTCTTTTGCGAGTATTTTGAGGTGAATGATTGAAACGCATTTTTATTAATTATTTCTTTATTGTATACTTGTGCAGAGTTCACAGAAACCATTAGAAAGAATGACTTGGAGACTCTGTCTGACTTGATTCAAACATTGGCAAGCTGCTTGGAGGGGAACAAGGGTCTATCACCCCAAATATATTTTTTTGGCAAAAACTTTATTTCAGTGGAGGTGTTCAGAAGGTTGGGTGGAAGTTGTTTCTGAAAACACATTTATGTGTAAACTTCCCTATATAAAGGTCCCTTGAGGTTGATCTGATAATTTTTACATCTTGCCAGCAGAAGACAGAACTAAAATCTGCTTACCTTTGCTGTGCCTTCCTTGGTAAATTCCCAAGTTGACCTTCCTGTTTTTCCTTCCAGTCTCTCCTGTCTTGGATAAGCTAGTTAAGTAGGCATTTGAACCCACATAACAAGTCATTCAATTTTTCTAGGTGCTTCTACATAGTATGAGAGTTATACATGCTACTAGTAAGCTTTCTCTTTTTCTCATCAATCTATCTAATTGATGCTTGTTGATTATCTGCCAACCTGAAGAGCCCAGAGGGGTACGGGATGATTTCCTTTGTGCCACTGCAAACTGTTTGAAAGACATTGATCAACTAAGAGCAAATAGTTTAAGTATCTGAAAAGTTAAACTGGAAACTGAGAAAGCAGGCTTGTCTTATGTTGCACAAGGATTCTTAAGCGCTGAGCTTCTTAATGTGGACTTATTTCACATGGTTCTCTTAAGCTCTCAGCATTAGGCAGTCTCACATCTAAATGTTATAATCAATTCATAGATGAGCTCCTAAAGAAAACGAATGTTCCCAAATTCCATAAAGATTGACGACACCCTGAAAGGATGGCATATATTTTGCAATGGAGCAAGATTTCTTATCTGTCCTGGGAGCTATTGACTGCAGTCACATTGCTATTCAAGTAGTGGTAGTTAATGATTTAATCTTTATTAATAGGAGAAAAGATTCCATTTGTTTAATATGCAGGTTATTTGTGATGCTAACTGCAATGTAATTGATGTAATTTAAAAGTTCCAGGGATAATGTCATGATTAATTCATCTGTAAACAATCTGGCATCTTTCATTTTATTGAAGATGGCAAAATTTTTAACTAGCTGAAATGTGGGTAAGAACATTTATGACAACAATTATCATTTAAAAATATAATGCAGTATGAAAGATGAATGTCCTACAGGGCATTTTGCATTTGCTGGAGGTCTTAGGAGCTGTAATTCGGTATGATTCATTGTCTCTGTATGAAAGAAACACGAGGGCAGCATAACTAGCTTTGTGTCTTTGGGCTGAATGAGGTTTTAGAATTTCATGAAAGAGGTTACTGAGCATATTTCAAGGGTCAATTTCTTGAGAGTTTTGCTGCCCTTATGCAACTAGTCATTCCTTGAATCATTTATTCACCCATTCAACAAATACCATGGAGTGTCTTATAAAGGACAAGTGCTTTGGAAAAGACTGCACATATAAAGTACACACATATTATACTGTAGCTGTCACCAAAGAACATCTAAAGTGTTGGGAAGATAGTTTAAGTATAATACATTTACGAGATGATGACATACAGGAAGCGGATACAACAAGCACAATGTCAGAGAGCAGCCCAGGCTGGAGGGATAGGTTGGAGGAGTTGACATGTGTCCTACTCAAACTTATCTTAAGACTGTATCTTACTTAAAGGATGAAAGTAAAGTCTAAGGAAAGTTATTCTAGTCACAGAAGACTGGAAAAGAGCATGAGTTTTAAAAACAGAACAAAATCGCTACATTATTTGCAAGCAGACACAGAGCTGTTAATGACTAGCATGCAGTAAAGATGGCTTGGAGTAAGACTGGAGTGACAGATGCTAGCTGTGATGGGATATGTGGACTCTGTTACAGAGTCTACATCTCATTTTGTAAATGATGGACAATCATAGGAGCACTCTTGTGTTCTTAGATAACACTGAACATTTGAAAGGAATGAGCTTAGAGGTGCAGAAAGAATGGTTAGAAATCTGTTGATGTGATCTGGGGAAGAGATGATGAAGGTGTGCTTACTATCGGGCTGTGGATGAAACTTCAGAGTGAGTGGGATATTTCCTTGTAAATTTCCTGCTTCAGAAGCATAAATAACAGCACAGAAAATAAAAACAGACAATTTAAATATGTATACTGAAATATTAAAAAAGGATTATATGGGTCACAGAAATGAGAGTCCATGTAATAACAAGAAATAGAAATCGTGAGAGAAAGTCTGGAAAATTAGGAGTGTGGTGTTGTCATAAAATCTAAGGGACATGTGACCTACAGGGAATTCTAACAGAAGGATCACTATTAGGCTATTGGCAGAAGAGCAGTTTCAGTGGTCTACAATGAGAACACAGATTTCCATGGGTAGAATATACGTGGAGTTTGGAGTTGAGGAAATCGAGGTAGCATATAGATACATGTGTCTGTGGAGGAATACAGACCAGGTACTGAATACCCCGGAGCCTCAGCTTGCTGTTGACATGGTCAGTGTTGCAGCTGGACATGTACTGAAGATGATTAGCATAAGTTTTCTCTACATGTGCTACTCTGGCATGTGGACTATTTGGACGTGAGGTCCCTAGAGACCTAGTGGGCTCATCAGTAATCTTTTTCCCTCCCTTTACTATCTAAAGGAATTAAAATCATGGTTTATACCCAGAATGAGTGTTATTGCCAGAAAGAATCCTACTGGAGAAACCAATCTATATGACAAAGCAAATATTAATGATAGAGCATCTGTCATTTTTCTTCTGTCCTTGAAGCCCCAGATCCCCATCTTATTCTTACCTCACGATATATACCCCATTTTTGCCTCATTGCCTATGGAATCCACATTTTGTATATTCTGCATATGCATATAAGTGTTTTCTCTAATCTTTCTGATGCTAATTTAATTGCTTGACCAGTCCTTGAAAAGCCCAGAGGCATAGGGGAAATGTCTCCTCCTCTTCTATAATATACAAAGGGCAGGAATTAGTCTAATGGTTACACTTTATTGTTAGATAAGGCTTTTACCCCACAATCCAATTGTTTTTCTATTGGAATAAACTGAGCTAATGAGGCAAACTCTTTAAATACAGGCCAGTTGGGTAAGTGAATGGAGAAGTGGGGGGCTTAATTTCAGTGCTTTCATATGTGAAGAAAGGATGGTATCAACAAAATGAATCCAAGCAGGTAGGCTTTGGATTGGTTGTAGGTGGTAGGGGCATTAGAGGATGTATATTTCACACACACATCTGAGCTCTCTAGATTGTTTATAAGTATTTTTATTTGTTTTTAATTTGATGTAGTGAAAACATGTTCATTAAAACAAAGAAAGGGAAGCACTGAGGCGTCCATGGTCTACCTGTTGTGAGTAAGAGCCAGGGTTTGCTCTCAGGCAGCTAGGCTCAGAGTCCTGCTCCTTCAGGTTCTCCTGAGGCTTCTCCATATCTGTGACTTCTCAGGTTACCAAGGAGAACACAGAGTAATGATTTGTAAGAAAATACACATTTTCTCATTTAGATGGTGACTATATATTTCTCGTGCATTTGGCCTTTATCCCAGGTTTTAGCACCACAACTCCCAAAGCCTGGGGATTTCTTATGTGTTGAGCACAGTGGCAAATATGTATCATGTTATGTGAATGAGTTGGCAGTTGGAAAATATGTAGGGCTCAGAGCTGCTCTGTATGCAAAGTTAAAACTATTATATAGGTACAAGTATGTTGCTATTTAGTCATTGGCATTCTTCTTTTGACTTTCCAAAATGGATCATCTTAAGAAACACACAACCAGAAGTGGAAGAGAATGCAAATGTCTCTGAATGGGCATGAAGGAAAATGAGACAGGGCCCTCCCTAATGGCATAGCGGGTTAAAGCGCAGCATTGCAAGCTAGCTGCAGCCACCTCAGTGCGAGTTCGGTCCCTGCACCAGAGGTAACCCACATGGCGCAGCAGACCTCTCCTGTTTTGCCCACTGCTCCCCTTAGCAGTGCACTTCATCAATCTGCCTGTTCTGTTCCCTAATCTAACTATGGTGAATCCTCTCACCGTCTCCTGAACCTCTGGCCTATACCCCAGTTCTGTATGCATAAATAATAAATATTTAAAAAAAAGATAAATGAGACAAAGAGATGGGGATTTGACTGGAGTTTAGTAAAAGGCATGCTAATCGGCTGTAAAGACTGACTATGTCTGAATAGCACGCACTGGCAGTGGGCCAACTGGTCTTGCTTTATGACTGACTTTATGAACAATAGTCAGTAGAGCAGGGAGGTGTGCATGTGTGTGTGTGTTTGTGTGTGGTGTGGTGTGTAAGAAAGAGAAAGAGAGAGAGAGGGGTTGGGGAAACAAATGATCCTGTCTGCTCAGGATTACTGAAGGGAAAGGCAGTGAGGCAGATGGAAAAGGGCGCCACTGGAATTTCAGGAATATATATTTATGTAGTGCTGTACAGTTCGGTAATAATCCAGATAAATTGCCTGAGCCAGATGGTTGGTTTATCCAACCATGCTGTGTGCCTTTTTTGTATGCAAATGAAATGTCTACATATCAAGAGAGGTTTGGGAAGTGTCCAAGATGAAGCAGCCAATGCAGCCTAAAAGGTAATAAATTTAAGACCCTGAAAGGAGAATATTGGAGGTTGGCAATATTGTTTCCTAATGTGTCCTAGTGATTTAATTCTAATAAATGAATGTGAACTCGCTGGTCACCTAACTGTGCAATAATAGATGTACTGTGGAGGAGTCTTGCGCAGAAGTATATTGCAGAAGATGTCAGTAAAAGTAAACATTTCCTTTGATTTTTAGTTGATTTGAGCCTTTTAAGTATTAATTTCCCACAAACTAATCATTGGGAGAAAATAATGAACCCCCTGTTGGTTAAGAAATGAAACCCCTAAATTGTCACAATAGACTCATGGAATTGCCCCCTTGGATCAAAGCTGAGGGAGGAAGCACAGCTGACCAGAATGGAAATGAGTTGGGGTAAATGAAACAACATAGCATCTCGGTCACCCCAGAGATCCTGCACCTCAGTAGCTGCTCTTCCTCAAGGTAATCTCCTTCCCTGGTGTGAATGGTGTGATGTCTTTTAAAAGAAGAGCTACAATTTAAATATGCCCTTAATAATTAAGAATTGGAACATATGTTGGTCAAGTGACCAAGGAAGGAACCAAATTTAAAAGAGAAATAATAAAATGACACAAATTTCTCTCCTACTGGGAGAGAGTGGGATGTAGCTCAGAAAGCAGTTTCTGATTGTAAATTAATTATTGGTTGAGGGTTGGGGGGGTTGTCTGCTTATTTGGTAAATGGCTCCATCTCCTCCTTCCTTTTCCTAATAAACTCTGATCCCTAACAACAGAAGTAACTTTATGAGCTAAGCCCAACCAATTATATCATTCCACCTGGCAAAAAATTATTGGCCCAAGGATTAGGTACATGACCAAGCAGGTCCAATGAAGTTTTTCCTTTCGTGGTGTTATTTGGACGTTGATAGAAAGGAATTATTTTTTTTTTCTCTGGGAGTTGCTAATCTTCAGTGCTAGTATTAATATTCTCTAGTCACTGTGGAATTAACCTACTCGCGGTAGGGGAGAAAGAGCTACTCTTAAAGAGAGCAGAAGCAAGCAGAATGAGAAGTAAGTGGAGAGAGAATCTCTTTCTATCTGTAGCTTCAGTTCTGTATGCTCTACTTGAAACCTCTGCCCTTACTTGGTGACTGACATCTTTCAGTTCCAAGTTTTAAGTCCTGCTCTGCTGTTCACAAAATGAGCCACTTAAAAGCAATCACTTCCTTTTTTTTATTCCTCGGCCATCCAAGAGTAGGTATTTGTAAGTATCACTTGAATAAAACAGGGGTATAAAAATTTCAGATAATAGGTGACTGTGGTCAGAAAGAAGAATTTTAGAACTCCAGAACTGAAAATGCAGCATTTCTGAGAGCATGGCAGGTCTAATAGAAGCTAGTGAAATATGAAGTCAGGTTCCATTGTGTCCTGTCTTTTTTTCTAAAGGGCACGAGGAAGATGGGTCAGGGACGAGGGTGGAGAGAGCCTTGCTGTTTCATATAGAATGTCATCCAGAGACAAGGGGTGGGGGAGTGGGGGACATAGGTGTCAGCAATGAGGAATTTGTGACTCTGATGTAGGTAGAGTGTGTGAAATCAGGAGGAAAAGACTTCTGAATCATGCAGGAGAGCAAATTACCAAGACAAGGAAGCAGTTATATAACGAAACCCTGTGTCAGTACAGGTGGGCATCACAGCAGGTCTACTTGAAGTCGCATGGTTCAAATGGATCGTTTTTTTGTCTGTTTTGCTATTTTGGGTAACAGAGAACATTTATAATGATCCAAAGAGATTCCACTGGGAATAGACTCTGCAGAAATAGCACAATTTATGTCCAGGGATAACTTTGCTTGTAACAGCTGCCTACTTTAATGAAACTGTTACTTGGTAGTTACCACTTTAAATTTCCTGTAGGAGCACTGGGATATTCCAAGAACAAAGATGAGGCTGATATCATCAATTGTCCAAATTACAAATCCTCTCCAGTAGGTGGCAGCACATTGTGATTTTTATTTAATAGTCTTTAAATATATTTGGACAGTAGTTAGTTAAGTCAGAAATCTTAAGCATTTGAAATACATATTTCCAAAATGTAGATAGTTTAGAGAAAGATTTGCTGGCATAGCTTCCTTTTGTAGATGAATCTGTCCAGGACTACCAGCTGTTGTATCCTGTCCTATACAAAAGTTCCTCACTGCCTACGTACTCTGGCTTGGGGCTGCTCATGGAATGAACACATTTTGTGAATTGGCTTCTCAAAAGAGAACAGGTTTATAAAATTTGCTCCAAGGTGCATGTAGAGCAATGACTGATTGATGTCTCACACCTCATTAGCTTGGGCAGAATTAAAATGGGAGACAGTAACTCTCCTGTCCACTGCGCTTATTCAGGTATTAAAACAGTGCCAAGGTGGGGGACAGGTTACTGTGTGCTAACAATTGCAAAATGACCTGGGCCCAGGGAACAGCAGTAGTGGGGTTGATTTAATAAATAGGAGCTTGGAAGAACAAAGCTTTCTAAGTCCACATATGAATTGCTATCTTACCTGTTAGTGCCCTCAGTACCTGGTAATCACAAACTAAGACTGTGCATGCATGATGGTGCTGTTCTGATAAAGAGGGCCTGGAGCTAGTGGCACACTGGTCAGCAGTGCCCCGAGGTCAGAGGCAACAGATGGTGCTCACAGGTAGGCCACTGAGATGATAACGTAACAGCCCACATCCACACTCTGATGGCAGTGCTGGACAGCACCAGCCCCTGGTTTTCAGACAGCAGCGGAGGTGGTGCAGGGTGATCACAGTGATGCATAGCTCTCCGACACGGGTGCAGGTTATCTTTCAATGGTGTTGGATAGTACTTGTCAGCTACGGCAGTCACCATCAGTGACCAGGAGGTAGTGTCAGAGATGCCAATGTTACAACTCTGTGTTTTTGGCCTCTATCAACAGCAAACAGCTCAGTGAATAACAACAGTGGATTTATTTAATAAACAGGAGATCAGGCCCTCCCTGGTGGCACATTGGGCTAAAGCTCAGCACTGTGAAGCTCTCTGTAGCCACTGCAGCATGAGTTTGCTTCCTGGCTAGGGAGGTGACCCACATGGCACAGCAGACCTCTCCTGCCTCACCCAGTGCTCCCTCAATAGTGTATTTCAGTCAATCTGCCTGTTCTGCTCCCCACTCTGTCTCTGGTGAAGCTTCTCAACTCACCTCACCACTGGCCTATACACCAATTCTTGTATGCATAAATAAATAAATTTAAAAAACAAACAAAAAGGATATTGGCCGAACAAAGGTTTCTTTTAGGAGGACTCATCTTCCTCGTGCCCTTTAAAAAGAGACATGACAGTGAAACCTGGTTTCATATTTCACCAGCTTCTAATAGACCTGCCATTCTCTCAGAAATGCTGCATTTTCAGTTCTGGAGTTCTTTCTGACCACAGTCATCCATTATCTGAAATTTTTACACCCCTGTTTTTCTTAAGTGATGTTCTTACAAACATCCCCCTAGGATGACCCGGGGATAAAAGAGCCAACAGCAACCAGCTCTTTCTGAGACACTGGGCTGGGCAGGGTGCTCCTTGTGGGCAGTGTGAGGCAGCCGGAGGCAGGCTGGCGCCTGTTCTCTCTGCAGCTGGAGATCTGCAGCTCTGCTGAACCCATGGGTGGTCTCCTCGCATCTCCGAGGCCATCTGTTGAGTACATTGCTGTTGGTGGTAACTCCTGGGTCCTTTAGAGGCTGCAAACTAAAGAATCAAGCTAGCTCTTGCTCTGTCGTTCAGGGTCCCCACCCTGACAAGTATGATGGGACCGTTTTCAATCCTAAGTGCCTGAATGGTGCTGGTTGACACCATTCAGCTCTCTTCCATTTTCAGTCTGAAGAATTAACTCACAATCTGGGTTGAGCTTAGCAGGTCCATTTATGGCTCAGGAGCCAAATACAAAAGGTCAGGTCCCAGCACCTGCGCAGATTCAACTTACCTTGAGGTCAGGGTAGGTTCATGGGCTGGGGGACTCTGAGGAGTCTTGTGTCCAGGTACAGCTGCTGGACTGGCTCTGCTCCAAGCCCGCCATGTTGGCCCTAGCTAGGACCTGCTGGACTTGGGGTTTGCTTTCATTGTTGGAACTTGCTCTGGTGCACAGCAACCTTGCCACTGCAGTCCCACTCGGGCTGGGACTGAACACCCTGGGGCCTCTGCTGGCAGTCTGAGCCCTTGGAGCCCACTAACACTAGGGGCGGTGCACAGTAAAATGTGCACTACAGTGGCCTGCCCCGGCGCTGCCCACCAACAGCACGCTTGAGTGGTGGCTAGGCAAACTTCCGGGGCTGCTTTCCAGTATATGCTGCTCATCTGCCACTGGGGAGGGGGCGCCCTCAAGTGGCGGGTGGAGGCACTGGCACATGGAGTCTTCTGGCACACAAAGTCATTTTGCACCATCATATTGATGACCCTCTCCTACATAGACCATAGGCCACAGGAAGACAGGGGCCGTGTGTTCTATCCCATGGGTATAAAGCGCAGATTCAAAAGGCCCTTGCAAATAGTAGGTGCTAATGGAATATTTTGAACAGTGGGTACAGTCCAGTAGTCATACATGCAAAGGTGGCCTTTCTCTCTCGCTGGGCTTTAGGAAAAGTCCTGTGGAAATTTATCAGAGAGAAAACCAAGGAAAGAAAGCAGAGCTAATCAAGTTCATATCTCACACATACCAAAAATGAGTGATAACAGAGCATTTTAGAAGTGAGAGAGTGCTAACTGGTTTCCAAACACTGTAAAGAATTTCAGGCTTGAAACAAGGGGTATCTCAATGGGGTGAAACAATAACATCAGACCTCTCTCTTCTGAATTACAAATGTCATTTGCATTTCAATGATACTCCACTCCAAAGAATCTGATCTACTGAGATGTTAGATAAGCCACCTATGCTTTGTTTCAAATCACACAGTAATAAAAGCGATCTTGTTCTTCCACAGATTTGCATAATTCTCTAACTGGACTGCCAGTGATTCCCCTTAAGAAATGCACAGTCTCTCTATGAAAAATAGAGTTTCGAAAATCCAACTTCCTATGTGGATTGCATTATGACTTTATAGGAAAATAATTTCTAGCTGTTTTCTTGTTGTTCCCACGAGTCCTTCCAATTCCTTTATCTATCTATCCTAGCATGTTCAATTTTTGCAAGCCCCTTAAAATCATTCATGCCTTCCTACTCGTTTTCCCTCATTAATCTTGACCCAGTTTTCTCTTGGCCTCATAGTTTAACAATTTACCTTTATTTTATCTCCAGTCCTCTCTAAATAAATTATATTTTCAGGTCATCATATATGTATTTGTTTAACCTACCAAACAGCTTTCCCCTGAAGCTCAGGAGGGACATTATCAAGGGGTAACAGACATTATTATTTTCTAGGGTGCAACATTTCTCACCAAGATTAATTCTTCTTATCATCTGCAGTAACTGATTTGTCACACTTTCCAAGGCATTTAAAATTAGGGCACATACTATGATTGCCATCCCTAGAATCTACCCCTCAGTTTAACTTGATAGATTCATATTCATTCATTTTCTCACCACACCACAGGAGTTATGCATCTCTTTTACCTCAGATTGCCTGTAATTTTCTTCTTTGTGGGCCAAAGGCATTCATATCTCCAGCAGTGTGGTCAGTGCAAATAGAACAAATTAGAATTTTGTAGTGTAGAAAGTATTAAAAACTTTGCTGAGGAATATCAAGCCTAGAGGTCTCCAATGAAGTTGTTTCTGCATGATGTAGAGCTTTATTTTGCCCACTGAGGAGGGTTAGGCTTCAGGACAGATTTGCTGCTCTCAGGAATGAAGAGGAAGTCAGAGGGGAAGAAAAGCTCTGACATTCTTTTTATGGAGATGGGGGATTTTGAAGAGAATGAGCAAGAAGCTTGTTGACAGGAGAAGCAGGATTTCAGGCGAGGTGTCCTTTTCTCTCCAAGTCAGTTGTGAGTGGGGAGTGCACAGTTCTCCACTTTGGGCCCCTTTTTTCAGGGATCGTGATTCTGCACATGCTGGTTCTACGTCTGCTCTGTGGAGGGGTCACAGAGACCTGTCCAGCTCATGCAGGAGTTAAGATGAGGGCCACTTGGCCACTGAACCCTAGACCCCAGCCACTTCAGGGGAGCCCACCATGTCCATGTAAGCCCATGTGGTGACCAGAGATATGGAGAGAGGACCAATAGAGAAGAGGCTCTGTGGAGTCTTGAATGACTCCAACCCACAGGTTCAAGGACACGCTAACCCAAGGTGCACTGGGACCATAGTGAGAGGAGGCAGAAATCTAAAGTCTACACAAGTCTCTCTCAAGGACTCTGGGAAAGACCTAGTTGTTTAAACAAAATTTTAAAGCGAGTTCTTCCCAAACTGAAGTTTTATTTAGGGGGTGGGTAACATGAATCCCTGAAGATACTTAGGGGATTAGACAGATGGAACACTCAGATGGTTTACATATATACTTAAGTGGTGGTGTAAGAAGTTCGGGTACAAATATTAATTGCATCACAGTGGACTAGTCATATCAATATTGTTAATCCAAATTCACTTTCTATTTTGAAATAATTAAATGTGTTACACTATATTCTTAATTCTTATTTCTGCATTAAATATTAATTTATAATTATAAATCTATTAATTCTGCATTATATAATTCTCTCTCTATTTTTTCCAATGGTGAGCTGCTTTATGTAGGTTTAGTCTTTCCTTTTCATATGGAGGACAGTGTCCCATTGTGTTAATTTTTTTTTTATGATAGAATTAATCTGATGTATTGAGCTGGCTTCTTCCAGCCATGCTGTGGTCAGACTCATCAATTTTGAAGACAGCTAACCAAATCAAGAAATGTTAGGTTAGGCCATCAGATAGAACAGAGATGTCCAATCTACAGATATTGAACTTGGCACTTGGTGCTGATTAGTAAGATGCTCCAGCAACTATAAACAAGTATTTCTCAGGGGCTATGTGCTGATTCAGTCATTTCCTTATGATACCTACTAGGCCCACACAGCTGTGGTTGGGCCACAGAAATATTTATATTTATTCCAGAGTAAATCCTTAACTTTCCATATAATCCCATTTAAAAAATGTTTTGTTTTTATCTTAAAATTTATTTGATTTCCTTATGACTATATTCCACAAATGTCTAACATCTGAGAATTTGGTAAGTTTAACTTTTTTGGGGGAACTTCAATTTAAAACTGTGTGAATGGGGGCAGAAGTCTGCTAAGCCTCAGGAGAGTGGTTTAGCAGTACAGCGGGGCTTCAGATGAGGGTCAGAGACCAAGCGGGAGCCACTGGCTCCTGAGTTCAGAAGGTGCCAGCTGCTTCTGCATGGGGGTCCTGAGGTCATCCCCAAAGCCTCTGGAACTTGTCAGTGAAGTTCTACATGCCCACAATTTGGTCTTTAAGTGTTTGATTTTTTCTGCAGCATGGGCCATGAGGGCAGCGATGGCTTTTCAGTGGCAACTACTTTCTTCCCTGTCATTGCAGGTAGAAAAGTGACCCCTGGTCACCTGAGGTGGGAGGGCAGGAGGATTCTGGGTTTGATACCTCCCTGGGTCATAGCCCATAGCTATGAACTTTGTTGAACTTGAGTGGTCTTGGTTCTGGAGCTGGTACTGTATCCTCCACAGTACAGAGACAGAGGAGAAGGCTGTTCCTGTTCACTGGAAGTTTAGGACTGGAGCTTCACACGGATTGGTACCTTCTCAAGGCCCCCAGTCCTGAATTCCTTGTCCTGGTTATTGCAGAATTTTTCCCAGGGGCGGTGCTTGGGCTTTTTGGGTCCAAAGAGTATTTTTCAGCTCTCCCATACACTGGGTGGCAGGGATTGGAGGGAAGGTAACTAGTGCCAGGGACTTCCTGAGAGATAGGCCTGTGATTTTTCTTCTGAGGACAACTTTTGATTCACTGCCACCTACAGATTTCTTCTTCTGAGGCACATCCTTCCTAGAAGTTGTGGATCAGTCCTCTCTCTTCCCACTAAAGATGGGTGGTGACTTGTTGGGAAGAGAGAAGTCAAATTGTTTGTATCTACTTTCGTTCTATTAAATAGAATAAATAATAAGTTAACAAAGTGAATCTATTTGTAAAGGAGAATGTTCCAGAAAACCTTGGAGTACACCTAGGGGTGGGCCAGAGAATCCTGGGTCTGAGGCCCTCATTGCCAGTAGAAGAACTCATATCTTGAGCGAGGCTGGGTAGTCTGTGCGAACCAGGTAACCCTCAAGGATATCTGCCATGGGAGCCCAGAATTTCTAATATTCCTACTGAACTGATCATGATAGCTACATTACTTTAGACATTTCTTGACTCTCTTGTCCTGATCATCACCATAGCTAAGATTTCTTGACACAGGACTTTGGGTTTTGCCTCTGTTGTGGCATGCATGGTCCCACTGTTCTGAAATATTAATAGCTGAAATCACATTGCAGTCTTTCATATTATCTTTTGAGTTAGTTGTACCCCAAAGCTAAGAGAAGCACTGCTCTGTGTGCTCCCAGGGGCCAAAATAGTGCTTTTATCAGTGTTAAAGCTACTACAGTTTCTGGTCCCTTGAGGTGCAGAGAGACTATTTCATGGACAAGTGGTAACTCTCATTCTTTTCTGCTGTTGGGTACGTCTCTTTCATGGTCCCTTTGGATTTTCTTTAATTCCCCAACTAGCCCTTTGATTCCAGTTTCTCACTTTGAAACCAAAGTTTCCATTGATTAAAAACAGATTTTGGACAGCTTATAGATATGGTCAGTAACACGGGTGAACGTTTTATAAATGCTGGATGTAAAGGAGCTATATTTTAATTTATAATCAAACTATTTTTTTAAATTGTCCTAATGTTTATGCACAAATGAATATTGGTTTTTTATTTAAAATAGCAAAAAATAATGATTTCATCATGTTCTTGACTGTGATATGTTGCATTTTTGATTTTAAATGTGAAAATTTGGTAAGAGACACACATTTTGAATGAACAAAACTTTCCTTTCATAACTGAACCAGGGATAGAAAATAAGTCAGTTTTATTCCTCACCTGGGAAAGCTAATATTACTTTCTTTGTACCCACTTTTGTTATATTTGGTGGAATAAATAATAAGAAAGTGACTCTATTTGTAAAGGAGAATGGTCCAGAAAACCTTGAATAGAAATTTCAAATAACATGGTAGTTACAAGTGGAGTGACTTATTTGTCATGGAATCAATAAAGCTGTATGTGAGAGGTGATGGCAGAAACCAGACAAAAATTGTATAATACCACGATAGAAATACACCTGGAAATGCTCAGAAATGAATTTGAAACCTATTACATTGCTTGGATGGAGTCTGTGTTCTGAATGATAAGAGAAACCTCTTGTGTGTTTTCTATCAGAGTGATCTTTTGTAATTTAAGCCACACGAATACTGTGTGCAACTGCCAGCGGTTACTACTCTGTACTATATGTGTTCTGTGGCAGTTCAGGGACTTGGAATTAATGAAGTAATTGATAAATAGGAAGCTTCTGTTGGACACATCAATTAGTTTGTGGATGTTGAAAAGGACTCGGCATCTCCGAGATGTGCTGCTATTTCAACAGGAGCTCTTTTTTTGCATCACAGTGCAATTGCAGATAGATATGTGATCTTTTCCTTCAAATTAAATAACTTCTTGATGCTGTTTTCAGAAAGATGCTGTTTTCTGACAAAGTCACTTTGGGCAAAGCCACTTTAGGAGGGAGTGTGGTGGTGATGCTGAAATTCTGCAGACAGTTCATTTCCTTCCGAATTTATTTAGAGCAATGGTTTTGTATTTAACCCTTGGGGCAAAATCTAGATTTCTACATATGGAGAAATCCAGCATGCTTGTTATGAGTGAAGGCGCCTGAAAATGACAATTTGGAAAGGGACAAAGATCACTGCTTCCTAGTCTAATTTTTTTTTTTTTTAATAACTGCTTAGAGGAAAGCCTACCTTTGTATTCACATTGTCTTTTTAAGGAACGAGAAGGCTGACAGTGTTCTCTGTTGTATCAGGAAAGAGACATAAATGAGTCTGTATGTGTTATACCTGGAATTGCATAGCTTCAGTATATATATGTATACAAATTTCACACACATGCACACACATGATTCTGAGGCTACTCCAGCCTTCATTGTCAAATGATTTTTTGGTGTTTGATGTCTAGAGCCATCATAATCCATCCTTTAGAGAGCGAGAGAATCACAAATAGTCATATGCAAAGTCATTGCTATATATTGCTTCTTCTGTTGCACATTAGAAATGAGTCTTGTTAACTCACTATGATGGCACATCTGGTGTGATCAGCACATCTGGTGTGATGTCATGACAAGGAAACCTTTCTGCTTGTAATGGCCATGTTATTTGAAATTAATATAAAGTTTCTTAATTATATTTTTGCTTATTATTATATGGCTATGGAATATGTTTTTTTTTTTAAAGATTTATTTATTTGTGCAGAACTAGGGTACAGGCCAGAGGCTCAGGAGCAGCGAGAGGCTTCAACAGAAATAGAGTATGGAGCAGAACAGGCAGATCAACAAAGTACACTGCTGAGAGGATCAGTGGGGTCAGGAGAGGTTCACCTCGAACTCATGTGGAAGTGGCTTTAGCTTCTTAGTACTGTGCTTTAACCCGCTGCACCACCACGGAGGGACTGAAATATGTTTTTTAAGAAACAGTGTTTCATCTGCAAACATGGTCAACTCAGCACGAAATGGTGCTTATATTTGAGAAGGGAACAGAAATGTGAGTATCAGCACTAAGATGGTCAGGTTAAGGTGGTGACTTTGAAATGAATGTGTGACAAGTCAAGGTCACAAGCATGTGGAATTTATTCCAGTAATACTAAGTAAAATTCAACATTATTACCATTATTAAAAAAATGTTCCCATCTCTAAGAAGAAAGAAAAAAAAATCTGTAACATTGTCTTTAGTTTGGAAAATTTTGGGAAAGGATCTGGTAAATGTTGGCATGGCTTCAATATTTGTTTCAGTTGGTTAACTAGGAATGAGAAGGTTAGTTCTTTAATTTCTTTCACAAGGCAGGTTTCTTTAACAAGTTGGAGCCTTGTTACTGGCTTCGCTTAGCCTATCATCTTCACCTCCTGCCAGTTCCTGGCCCCTCTCACCTGCTCACTCCCTGTCCACCCCTCAACCCGCAGCTCATGGCTGCTGTTCAGCTTTGCTTCTCATTATCTCTCACTGGGACTCTATAATCATCTCCAAATCATTCTTTCTTCTGTTTTTCTCTCACACCCCTTCCATGTTATCAGAGTAGTGTTTCCAAAACAAACATCTTATTTTACTCCCCTCATTGTAAAACAATGGTGTCTCAGCACCAATGGAAGAAACTTGTCATTTCTGAATATGTCCTATGTGATGGTTCAGTAGATACTTGGTTGTGCCTGATAACCAGCTAGCTTTTATCCTCTCACATTGTCATGTTCCAATAGAAGTTCCAACTTTATTCCACATTCCATCATTTTCTGTCAACCCTTTTCTCGCTTGTGACATTCATGTGTGCTAACTGTGGCTTGGTGTGCTTTTTTCTACTCTATTCACTCTCAAAAAAGTAAGATTTAATTCAAACAAACATCAACTTTGAGAAATCCATACAGGTTGCCAGATGTTAGATATTTCTCTATTATTCCCCAGCCCTCTGGGTAGTAATGCTCTATGTCATCACTTCATGCTTGATAGTATCTTGCAAACTGCAACCCTAACTGAAGTGGCATGTGATGAAACCAGTTTTACCATGGGTTAATTGATATAAACAAGAATTAAGTTCCTGTGGCATATTTCTGGTCACATCACATCACCAAACCTCCCAGAAGCAATTTCAATATGGAATGATCACTTCTGTTAATTCCCTCATTTATTCATTCATTTTTCTAAACAGCTGTTTCAGGTTCAGCTGCTTGGGTGCCAGAGCCCATCCAAGCAACTCAGGGAACAAGGGAGGGCCAACTCTGGCAGGTCACCCCGACTCACAAGTTCACGACACCCACATCCACACTCACTCCAGTGGGTTAATGAAGACACATCAGTAAACATCACGTTTGTGTCTTTGGAATGTGGGAGCAACACTGACTACCTGGAGCGAACAGAAGGAACTTGGGGAGAACATGTAAACTCCACATAGGTCTCATCAACATCACAATGAAATGACTTGAGAGAAATGATGGGATCTGACAACCTGATGTGCAGCATTTCCCTCTTAATGATGCCTAGTAGTTATAGATCTTGGAGAAAAGGATTATAAACCATTCAGTTTTGCATCCTCAGGTTCTGTCTGCCCTGTGTCTGGGAAATAACTAGGTATAGGTAGAAAGAACCATTAGATATTTTCCTTGAATCGTATTTTCTTACATCTTGGTGGAAACAAGCTTCATCTAGGAACATAGTAAGCTATTTGGAGCTTCACTCTTTGGATATATTTTCTGGGTTCCTCCAATCTCTATGACATTCATATTGGTTTCCCTGGAAGCGTACTGTCTAAGCATGTACAGGGAAAACCTCTAGTGCTACTTGCACCTCTGGTGCTATTTATTGCAACAAAGATATGTCTTGAATGTGATCTGCTTCACATACTCAATTCCTACAGATGGGATCCCAAAGTAGAGAAGGAGGGCACTGGCCATCTCTTCTATCCACATCCCCTTCAATCTACAGCTTAATTGACATTAATTTCTGTCTCTTCCTAGTCAATGTGCTCCTCATTTGACCTTTTGGTTCTTCCCCTATTTTCTTGCATGTATTTTCCTCATTTGTGCATGCTTTAACTGATGTCCATCTTGAATCACGATTTATATTTAATAACTTTTACATTGACCCTCCCTGGTGGTAAAGTGGGTTAGGATGCAGCACTGCAAGCTAGCTGCAGCCACTTCAGTGCAAGTTCGATCCCTGGCCCTGGAGGTGATCCACATGGTGCAGCAGACTTCTCCTGGCCCGCCCACTGCTCCCCTCAGCAGTGTACTTCATTAGTCGGCCTGTTCTGCTCCCCACTCTGTCTTTGGTGAATCCTCTCACCACCCCTGCACCTCTGGCTTATACCCCAGTTCTATATGCATAAATAAATAAATATTTTTAAAAAAGAATAACTTAAGCACTTGTGTAGCTTTATCTTCTATATTAGCTGACATTGTTTTGAAAGACATCCTCAAGCATAACACCTCAAACTAAAAAAGTATAGAAATCTCTTTTCTCTACAAAGGGGTTCTTATTCCACTTCTTTCTAACATTGCTTCTAGAGACAATTCTAGCAAATAACTCTGGAAGAGAATTTCAGTGTTACTCACAGTTTTTTATTTTTCATCTTTTTCCTCAGTGGGAACATCACCATATTCTGAAGAATTGGGCCAGCAGACTAGCCTGCTACAATTGTGTGGATGCTGGCAGAGGATACAGGGCTCCAGGGTCACAGACAAAGGGCATCATTTTAGCAAGCGGGGAGGGCAGTCAGAGCTCCAGGCCCACATCTGTTCTCTTTGGCTTTTCAGTCCCCTGGTGCAGTGCAGACAAAAGTCAGATGGATGCCATGTTGGCAGTGGGTTTGGTTCAAAGCTAGGAACACTGATCATCTGAAACCTGAATCTTTTGCAGACTCTGGAAACAAAACTATCAAAACTTTGCATTGAAGAGAGATACCACCTGGATCTTTCAAGGTAGAATATGAAAACATTCTAGAAAGAGAGGGACAAAAAGAGAAAGGATCTCTGCTCTGAAAAGATATAGGAAAAGAGAAATCCATATGGAATTGTCCTCCCAGTCTGTCTCTCTGACTCTGTCATATTTTATCAGCTACAAGAACCTCAACACTTCATTTCTTTGTGCCACTGATTTCTCACGTGTCAATGGAAATACTAGTAGGACCTAGATCATAGTGCTGTTGCAAGGTTACAGTGAGTTTACACATGTGGTTTCCGTAGCAGAAACTAACATATTATAAGTGCTCTTTAAATTCAGCAAGTGTTGACACTATCATTTTTGTTACTGCTGCCATTATAATTGTACCTTTCCATTTCCATGGCTATTGGGTCTTAGCTTCTTCCCTGTCTACTAAATTTGAATCTTACTACGATTCTGTCTCTAGACTTCCATCATTTTTGTCTACTCTTTATTTCTAAAAGTACATATCCTTGATGTTCATGCCATTAGTTTGGATGGTTGAAGGCTGTGAATAGAATCTGGTCCTCAGGATGGAAGTACGAGGAACTTGGTGCTAACTCTCTGGACTCTGTCTTTTGGGCCCCATTAGTTTTCGCCTTTGCTTGCTTTCTGTGCAGGTTATACATAGCTATTGTTACTCCCAGTGAATCCTCAACCCGAACTCCTTAAATTCTTTAAAGAGTGAAGGGAATTCTCTTAATACTGTAAAAGCCAGTTCTTGTCATTGCTTCCTTTAGTGTCTGCTTGTCAGAATGCTCTGTGCCTTATTCATTTTTAATGTTCTCTTAGTTGTAAAGTTCTAGCTGTATGAGCCTCATAATTCACCCCTGTCTTTATTGCCTTCCCTTATAGCTGTCTACTGACTTAGTTACCTTGTCTTTGCTTGCTAACAGATCCTATTCTCCTCATACATGTGAACTGCTGCAGCTGCCCACTTTCCTACAGCCATAGAATCTACCTGAGTGGCTTCCTTTTGGACATCTGATTTGGACTGACCTAACACCAAACTATGCCCTACACTTTCCCTATGATACAATTGAGTACTGGCTTTTGGACTTGTGGGTTGTATCTATAACCATTGAAAAAGAAATCACCAATGAGTTATAATGCCACCATCCATTGTTTTTGACCTAACATGCATTTATGGATCCATAGCTCATTATCTTTATAATTATTTGGAAAGATAAGCATAAAACATCACAAAACTACAAATACTTAGGAAATGATTTTGATGTATGTAAAGAAAGGAAATATATAACCTTCTCAATATAGCCTATATCAATCAAAAATGTGTAGAAGATTTGTTGCAAACAAGTCACTTAAATATCATACACAATCATAATTATACTGAGTAAAAATGTAACAGGAGTCAAACGATAAGAACAAAAGAAAAATCAGTGTAAAATAAAATGGTTTTTTTTAAAGATTTATTTATTTATACAGAAGTGGGGTACAGGCCAGAGATGCGGAGGGTGAGAGGATTCACCAGGAACAGAGTGGGGAGCAGAACAGGCAGATCGATGAAGTACACTGCTGAGGGGAGCAGTGGGCGGGTCAGGAGAGGGCTGCCACGCCATGTGGAGCTCCTCCTGGGCATGCGGGAATCGAACTCATGCAGAATTGGCTTAAGCTTCTTAGTGCAGTGCTTTAACCCGCTGCGCCACCAGGGAGGGCCCCTAAAATGATTTTTTTTGTATATGCCATCTGAACATATAAGGGAAGTTAAATTGGAGTTCTAGACTTACTCATTTTCTCATATCGCACATTCATTTCTATTGTCATGCGATGTCCTATATCAAGAAAATTTCTTAAAAATCATAATATTTTGTTACATAACTTATAAAGTCAAACTTGTAGAAAGATATTGATGAATAACCTTTGCTGCATTAAACACAAAATTAAAGGTGTTACCTCAGCTTAATATGCTACTGTTCACTAATACACAAAGCTAAGTCCACACAGGCAGTAATTGAAATAAGAGTTAAGATGAAATATACATTATTATACATATTTAAAAAACAGTATGAAATATCATGATCAATCAACAACATAAAAAGTACCATAGCTAATTAACATAGAGGACATTATAATAAAAGCCAAAGTACATATATCATCAAACAGAATGTTAAATGTAAAAATAGTAAATATGTGAAGATTGATGGCTACAACATATCTTTCTAAAATTTGCCTCATATATCATTAGTCCCATGAACAAAATGTTTCACATATTCCTCAGAATATAGAGATGCATGTCAACTATGCCTGGGGTCTCTGGAACCAGCATAATTGCTCTTGTTTTTCCCAGGGTACTGGGGTGATGCATCAGCTCAAGTTAAAGGGTATGGCAGATTTCTTGTGGCTGCCCTGGCACTTGGATCAGGTAAATGAGTTACTACTTCTTGGGAGGAGCTTGATAGTCAACAGGGTTCTAATGGTCATGGCTGATCTCAGATTGTCCTGCTGCTCAGTAGTTTGGTTCAATTACCAGTAATGGACACCAAAGTATTTCATGTATTTGGATCAACAATGGACTAAGTTATAAGTTGCTATGAGTCTTTTTTAGCTTCCATATCTCCAAGATTACAACTATCGTGATCCTCCAGGAGTTTTCTATAAGTTATAAAATCCAGTGACCCAGAATAGATGTTCAGAATAATGGAAATCACAAAAGAGATCTACTTAGCCTTTTATCCACTGCACACCTCTTCTTGGCTATATTTACTATGTCAGTTAACTAGTCTGTGGCTATTCCAATCTAAGTTGCTCTCTTTACCCTCAGAAACTGTTCCTATAATCATTCATTTCATTTTTAAAAAAAAAATATTTATTTATTTTTGCATATAGAACTGGGGTACAGGCCAGAGGTGTAGGGGCAGTGAGAGAGTTCACCAGAGACAGAGTGGGGAGCACAACAGGCAGATTGATGAAGTACACTACTGAGGGGAGCAGTGGGCAAGATAGGAGAGGTCTGCTGAAACATGTGGGTCACCTCCCGGGGCTGGGGAACGAACTCGCCCTGGAGCAGCTGCGGCTAGCTTGCAGTGTTGTGTTCTAACCCATTGTGCCAGCTGGGGGGGGGGCCCTCATCCACTTCTTTTATAATCCATTTCTTTAAATTTGCTACTCTGGACATTTTTTACACTCTGAAGCCTATAAAGGAAATGAGCACATTTGTCCCAAGGAAATGGTATTCAAACTTTGACAAGTAAGAAAGTAGTGCTTCAAAGTTTAGCTGCCCATGTGTACTATTACTTTCGTGACAAAAAAACAAACAAACAAACAAAAAACTTCCAATCCCCACATGTGAGTGATGTAGCAAAAAAATACTGGAAGAGAAAATTTAGTATTCTTGTGCTCTTGTTTTTGGCGCGAGGTGATAGACTTTATTTCTAAATCAAGATAATATGATCTCAAAATAACAATGTATTACTTAGCCTAAAAATATTCACTTAACGAAGGTCTTTAATGGAAACTCATTTCAGGCCTTTATTCTTCTTTGCAGAACTTGATTATGTACATTTAAATTGATATTTTTGATATTTTCCTGAGGTTAATGCATGACTGGGAAAATTTTCTCCAAGCTTTGCTTATTCATTTTATCGATTACCTTTTCAAATCATTTTCAAACTTGATTTTGAAAACTATTGATATACTCTGTTGGAATCTTCAGCTTCTAAATGCTAAATCAAAATGTCAATGTAATTGAATTACTGTCCATGTAGTAATAGACCATTCATAAATTGATGGATGAATTGAGTAAATTGGAATAAACTAATCTTAACTCTATTCATGAATCTTTCCCCAATTCATATTTTATATTTGGGGGAATAGAATTTAGGTGGATTGTTCAATAGCTCTATAGAGAGATGGATAGAAAATGTCAGATATGGTGCCCCATGAGTGGCTCCAGAACACACTGTTTTATACTACTGTTTTGTTAAACAAACAAACAAACAAACAAAAAACAAGGAAAAGAGGACATAATTTGCAATATATTATTATTGTAAAAGAAATTATAACAGTCTTTCTGTTTTGGTTAATGAAGTTTCATTGAACACTTGGAGAAAAATGTATCAGGCTTCTTAAGAAATATATCAACTTTCTAGATTACGGCATGCTATCATTTCATTGCTTTTCTGAATAGCTACATGAATCTCCTCAAAGTGAAGTCATCTTTTTTACAGTATGCTTTTCTTAGTTTCAAAGCATGGATAATGGGGAAGGCAGATTTCTTAACATTATAGTCAGTCCAGAGTTTTTCCAAACATTATGGTCAATCCAGACTTTTCCTAGATTAAAGGGCTGGGAAAACAAAAAAGCAACTTGAGAGTTGTCATGTGTCAAACAAACAATCACTGCTAAAAGTCTGCTATGTTTAAAGTGCTACAAGAATAGTAAATAGACAGAACTCCAAAGAAATGATGAAATACTGACATCCTCATGTGCAGCTTCTGTACTTGACTCTAGGCATACAAGAAAGAGTCAGCAAGACAACTCTAATCATTGCAGTGGATGAGTGGAATCTTACATAATGAAGCCCATTGGTATTTAATGATAATTGTTAGAGGATTCTGTGGAACAGTAACGTAAGGACCCCACTCATGTCTATGGGTAATGAAGTTTTGATTGAAAATGGATATTCCACCTTTGTTGGAGCTGAATGGAGTGGAATCCTGAGAGTGGTGACCAAGTCAGCTAGTGTTAAATTAAGAGTGATATTTGTAGGACACAGCCTGTATGTTTTTAAAGAATACTTTACAAATTAGCTACCTGCAATATTTGGAAAATGTAGATGGCATGAGTATACATACCAGATGGCAAAATAATCAAGTAATGAGAGTTAGAATAATTAGGAAACGTCTTTGAACAGTTTCTAAAGGATACATAGGCTTTAGAGGGGTTACTATAAGGGAACAGCCTATCTCATTCCAATTTTCAGTTTTCAAGACCCTGACAATTCATTCAATATACCTTGTCTACCAAGATAATTTGACATTTCCTTGATCAAGTTCCCTCATATCTCAGGCCTCATTTTCCTCATCATTGTGGGATGAAAATAACACTAACATAGTGGTAGTTGTATCATTTAAGCATAAGTATGTGTGCATACGGTATGTGTGTGTGCATGTGGGTATGTGTCTGGAACAGGCTAAGTCTGTAATCAGGACAGTGATGGCAGTGGTTGTAATCAAAATCTACATGATTACAAATGTTCAGAACAAACCTTCCAGGGCAGCATACAGTCCCTGTTAACAAATTTCTCCAATTTCTGTGAGATAGGTGGGAAAACTGAGGAAGAAAGAGCTTAAAAATAATTAGCTCATTCTTAAGTAATTCATTACTTTTTAAAAAAGATTATGCTCATCTTACCTGTGGCTGCTGGGACAGGTCTGGCTCACTTACATGATTAAAAGTACCTGCATTGCCATCTTGTGTTTGACGGTTCAGCATTCTGTGGTTCCTGACTGGACGTAGTGTCAAAGTGAAAGGAAGAGCTGAGACGATCACTCAGGTTTTAGTTTTAGAGGCTGGGTCTGCAAAGGTTGCCAGTAACCTGGAAAACAGACTGGATGATGAGTGGTATAGTAAATTAGGTTTTAGAGATACTGACTTTATAATTAGAATTGGCCTATTCAGTCCTACCTTTAGGCATTTGAATATGCAAATTCCACATTATTTTATTTTATGCATGTATTTGTGTGGAAGAATACAGAAGACAAAGTAATTCAATGACAAACATATAAAGCAAGATGTATTACACCTATCTTTTCCAAATCTGTTCTCCTTTGAGGTAAGTACTTTTAAAAGTTAGGCAAACTTGAAGAACTCATATAACTCAATCTTGAAAAAATCAAAAGAAGCTCTAAAGAGACACTTCTTTCAAAGCGACATACGGTAGTCAACAGGCACATTGAAAAATGCTCATCATTAATTATCATTAGGGAAATCAAGACCTTAATAAGATACCTGGGAACTGCTTATACCACAAACACCAGAGCAATTGTTGATAAGGATGTGGAGAACAAGGAACCCCTGAACACTTGCTGGGAGTTTAGACTGGACCATACTTTGTGAAAGCAGTTTGGAGGTTCTTCAAAATATTAAAAATAAATCTTCCAAGCCTTCCCTGGTGGCACAGCATGTTAATGCAGCCCTAAGAGGCTAACGCTGCTTCAGCATGAATTCGGTCCCTGCCCCAGTAGGTGGCCACATGGCGCAGCAGACCTCTCCTGACGCCCTTGAGGCTCCCCTCAGCAGTGTGCTTCGTTGATCTGCCTGTTTTGCTCCTGGCGCTGTCTCTGGTGAAGCCTCTCACCGCTCCTGTACCTCTGGCCTGTACCCCAGTTCTGTATGTCAAAATAAATAATCTTAAAAAAAATTAAAAAAAAAATCTGCCAGATGATTCAGCAACTTTACTCCTAGCTGTTTACCCAAAGAATATAAGAACACTAATCTGAAGGGATAGATGTTCATTGCAGCACTATTTACTATAGCCAAGTAATGGAATAAAAACATATTTTTCTCTCAAATCAGTAATTTGTAACCATCACTTTTTAGGTTTCCTATTATTTTTTCATTGTTTTGAAACTCCACATTTATTCAGAGGTCTCTTCTCTCTTTTCACCAATCTCTATTTTGTTTTTAAAATTTTTTATTTATGTATTGATGTATCATTGATTTACAACATTATGTATGACTCAGAGGCATAAGATTACACTTCCTCAACACATGTTCTCATAGCATATGCATCAAGGCACCCCGAGCCCTCCACCATGGCCCACTGTGCCTTCTCCACACTGTGTACCCCCTTCTTGTAGCATCCCTACTCAGCTCCTAAGGTTTGTTACTAGTTTGTTTTTATGTGATATTGTTTCTCTGTATTTCACATATAATGAAAACAGCAGTGTTTGCCTCTCTCATTCTGACTTACCTTGCTGGGTATTTCACCCATCGTTCCATCCATATTGCTGTATATGGCAAGACTTTATGTTTCTTTGTGGCTGAGCTATATTTCACGGTGCATACACTCATTCACTCATGTGTTCTTGGACACTTAGTTTTTTCCCTTAATTTGGCTTTGTGAATAGGGCTGTCATGAACACAGGTGTGCATGTATCCTTTCGAATTAGTGTTTTTGCATGTTTGGGGTACGCATCTATCTAGCTGTGAAATAGAGGAGAAATTCATAGCTGGTGACTTACACATTGACCAGAAATTAATGGTAAGAGAAATAAGTCAGGAAAAAGACAAATAAATGCTGGGTTCACTTATGTGTGGGCTACAGAGAAATGTAACAAAGGGTCAGTTAAGACCAAACCGATAATAAACTCTTAGCACCTGACTGCAAACCTGAGGAAAGCAGGGAGCAGGGTGGTGAGGTGGACAAGGGGAGGAAGGGCTGATTGAACAAGGCGGAGGATTGTTGAAGCCCATTTGGTGGGCAAGGCACGTGTACACCCGTGTAGAGGCTTGAATCTATAGCCCAGGAACAGATGAAAAGATATCAGTCTACCTCAGTGAACTTAATTTGCAGAGACAAAAAATACATAAAAAAAAAAGGAAAATGTCTTTCCTTATGTCTAGTAAATGGCTTGATGTTCTCTTTACAAAAAAATCAGGGATGACATGTCCACTTTAAGATAACTGTCTCATATATGTATATGAGACAGTTAAAATATGTATATAATATATTATAATATATACGAGACAGTTATCTTAAAAAATATATACATACATATACACACATATATATACACACATACACATATATACACACACACACACACATATATATATATATAAATATACATATACACTATAGTAAATGCTAGTTGTAAATGCATATTTTTTAAAAAGATTTATTTATTTATTCACAGAGAACTGGGGTACAGGCCAGAGTTGCGGAGGATTCACCAGAAACAGAGTGGGGAGCAGAACAGGCTGACTGATGAAGTACACTGCTGAGGGGAGCAGGGGGCGGTTCAGGAGAGGTCTGCCATGCCATGTGGTCACCTATGGGGCAGGCGGGGATAGAACTCATGCGGAAGTGGCTTTAGCTTCTTAGTGCTGTGCTTTAACCCACTGCGCCACCAGGGAGGGCGCGTAAATACATATTTTTAAAAAAGATTTATTTATGCATACAGAACTGGGTACATGCTGGAGGTGCAAGAGCAGTGAGAGGATTCACCAGAGGCAGAGTGGAGAGAAGAACAGGCGGATCTACTGAAATACACTGCTGAGGGGAAGAGTGGGCAGGGCAGGAGAGGTCTGCTGTGCCATGTGGGTCACCTCCCTGGTGGGGATGGAACTTGCACTGAAGTGTGCTTTATAGTGCTTCTTTAACCCATTGCACCACCAGGGTGGGCCCATAAATAGTGTGTAATGGGCAGAAGGTAAAAAAATCAGCAAGCTTCATAATGAGAATGTACACTGAAGAACTAAAACTAAATGAAAACATGAACAGAAACTAGAAATATGAGAGCAAATAAGTTGATTGGCTACCATTGACCTTTGCACATTCTGCTTTTATAGTCCTTGCATCATTCTAGTGTAACTACTTACTGTTAAAATTTCACTTATACTCTAAAATAGTTGGGGCCATTCTTTACTGTTTTTTTCTTAGGTGTCTAGTAGAATCACTGATTGAGTAGCTATTTAAGAAACAGATTTGTGTGTATGTGTGAGTGTGAATGAATGAATAGTAAGAGGAGAAAAATGAATGAATAGTAAGAGGAGAAAAAATAGACACAGGCATCAACAGAATCCAGTATAAATTCCAACTGAATGGTACTACAAGAACAAGGCTAGACATCAAGGACAGATTCTAGGGTTTAAAACATAAAATGTCAATTGATCTTTATAAGATCAACTTCAACAAGTGATACATATGGAAGTTGGAAAATAATGGAATAGGAAATGAATGAGAAGGGATGGATTATGGTAAGAAAATAGTTTCAAAATACTCTAGAGTGACTGGAAAGAAAGGGCGGTTAGTCTCAAGAGAGACAGTTTTAATACCACTAATATTGAGAATGAGAAAGTTAAAATTTTGAGTTGTAGAGAAGTGCATTGAAAGAAATTTAAATTTGATGGTGTGCACCCTCTATTTGAAGGAAAGCTGATTGAGTTTCATAGATTGTATAACTTCTCATTTTTCAAAAGCCCATTATTAGTTTTTTAAATGGCTCCATTACTTTTTCATTTATGGAGAAAAAAATGTATCTTATTTTAGGATGAACAGAGAAATACACAGTGTAGTAATTAATAAATACATTTGGCAAACTTGGTTTCTTGGGAAGAAAAACCTAAAAAAGTAGTGAAAAGTCATTTTTCTCCTTACTGATCATAGCAGATTTCAGGGCTGGGTCATCCAAAACAATTTGCTGCATCTGGGAGAGAACATTCCATCTCCCTTTGCATAATGTCTGAAGTAAGCTTTTGTACATGATGAAATGTGAGTCTGTACAAAAGTTTTTATTATTCAAAACTGCCTTCCTTGCAGAATCTGTCATCTGGATGTTTACATAAAGATTCAAAATTTGTATTTTATTTTCTTCATTTTGGGTTCAGCATGAGTTGATCAAAGAACAACCAGGTCAGCAGTTTTGTCACCAAAGAGCTGTGAAAAAAGATCATTCAAATTTTACTTAGCCCTCTCCTTGATTATATTTGAGGGCTGTAAAGAAGATGCTTTCACTTAAAAATTTGATGCAATTAACCAGCTTTGAATTTGCTCGCATCAGCAAATCTCATATTTGAGTGATCGAATTGATTGCTGACATACTCACAGCTAAGAATTCAGGCTTAATTTAGTGTATAAAAAGGTATATATGATTGCTATTTAAATTGGAGCAACTAGCTTAGAAGTCACAACAGCTCCCAGAAAATTATGAAGTTGGTTGTGTGTCTCTAAGAAGTAGCTGTAAGCTTGTGTCAGGACAATCAAATCAGAGAGGACTAATGAAGTATCATCTTTCAATCTTGCAGAATTGTTTTTTACTCCTTGAAGATATACATCAATATCTTCATGGCACGTTGTTTGCCTGTATAACATATCGCTTCACTCATTGAATTTTCAATTTACAGGATAAGTTCATCCCATTTGAGATGATTGCTCTTCCTCTTCTAGGGTACCTGATGGCGTGGTAGAAGCAGAAGTTCCATGGGGTTGTATGAACATGAAGATACACACCCATGGCAGCATCAGGTACTTGGGGTATATGTTTGATCAAGTTGTTGATTTTTCTGAGCATCGGTATCTTCACCAGTTTAAAAGAAAGGAATATTCTTAAGAGGAAAGGGCTTGATCAGAAATGGAAGGTAAGCTGAAAAGCTACCTTTGGTGTGTTCAACACACTTGGGATACAAAAACGCTTAGGTTTCCTCTTTTCTGTTCCTCTCAAAGTAATCACTTGAATCTTTCTTGGTGTTGCAGAAAATCCAGATGTCTGTCTCAGGGCTGCTCCTCTTGCGGAGCTTCTGTAGTGGAATCTTAGGCTATGGACTTGACTTCCATTTCAATGGGAAGAACATGGAACTCTGTGACAAGTCTATGAAGCTCTGTTCTGTGTATTCCCAAGGCTACTACTGAAAAGCTGCCCTGTGGAGCCTACAGTGGTGATTCCACATTCCTGTTCTGTCCTGGTGGTCTTGGTTGGCAGGGATGATCCCACATTTGGGGGACTGGGAGCTAGAGAATTGGCATATGGTGCTTGAGAAGAAGTTGCCTTTCCTTTGTACCTTTCTACAAGGGGAAACCAGAAGCTTCCCATAAGACATCCTCATACTTCTTTGGCCAGAACTGTATGTTATCCTAACAACTCCCAACCAATAATTGGCAGGGGAGCTGGGATCTTTAAAGACTGCTGATATCAATTAGAACCCAAATGTTGGCCTATGGTAGGGCCAACCTGTATTTTATGCAGCCATATAGGAAATGATGCTGTCTAAATGAAGCAAGGGTTTTGTTAATAAGAAATTGGGGAAAATCATTTTGGGCCATTAAGCAAAAGTCTGTTTTTCCACTATATCTTTATCTAGCTATAGTTAAGGATCCACCAGAGAGCAGCAACTTGGAAGGCAAAAGTTTTCTGAAATCTCATCCCAGGAGTAATTACATATTTCCAATTATGTTTTTGCATTTAACTCATAAAAGTAGCAGTTTGGCTTGGAAAAGGCATTCTTCAGTGTTAAAAATCCCACTCAACTCATTACATAAGTAATATTATTTCTATTGTTTTATTTCTTTGAGAAAATAATGATGGAATTTACCACTAGTGACAACTCATTATAACAAAACTTATTGGGTGTTTGAAAATGGCATAAAAATTACAAAGTACAAACTGATTTGACTGTAAAATTGGTCATGCCTCAGTTTAATAGAAGTCTTTGACAAATCACTTACTGTAAAAGATGTCATTTGAAAATATATAAAATAGTTGTGAGATAAGTAGTTATTTTCATAGGTGGTCAGATTTCTGACATACAGCTTCAAAATTATTTAGCTTATCCTACCTTCTTACTTTTGAAATTTATTATTAATTAGTAAAAAAATTACTTACAGAAATTTTCTCACAGGCAAGATCAGAAAATTCTAGGTTTGAATAACTCTTGCCCAGTTTTTGATTTATTGTACATTTCTATCCCTTTATAGCAGATATATGGATCACTTGTATAATTTTGTCATTAAGACTAAGTAGGCATTTTTAGAGGAAAGACCTTTATAATTTAAAATAATATAAACATACAACATGAAGATTACTCCCAAAGGCATAACTAAGAACACAACTTAGACTTTTCCAACTCATTTATCCTTCTTCTTTCTAACCCACTTCATTATTGAAATTGATTCAACATTAAAATTAAACATAAATCTGCATAATGTTCCTTTACCACACTGGTGATTTTTCAAGTTCATGGGAAGTGCTTAAAATATTTGAGGAGAAAGAAAATGAGGAAAATGTACAAATGTAAAAATAACATTTTGTAAATATGCAGGACTAGGCTTATTAAGTAACTGCTTTCAAACTCTGCTCCTTGGTTTAATTAATACCCAGAGTGTTATTGGATGTGGAGAGAGACAATCCACGCCCACAATGGGAGGAGCTCTGCTCTACTCTACCCAGTTTCTTGCTGGTGGACACAGGGCAACCATCTTCCTGCACTGTGGGAAGCAGCCTCACGTTGACAGCTTTCCCATCATGGTCCTCTTTCTAGGAAGAGTCTGTTGATAATCATAATAGCCAGAACCCCTACCTTACTATCTAAGACCTCATGCTAATTGGCTGATTGATTAGCGTATTGAGTGTTGTATTTATTCAAACCATTTTTGGCTTTGCAACTATTGCCACTTTTTTCTGCCCTCATTACTCCAAAGAACAAACACACAGCAGAGAGATAATGGGCACCAGTCCAAATAGGAGTAGGATTAAAAAAATAAAGCACTATTTTCTAAATGTGCCTCTGCTCTTGTACTCTCATAGGTACAGAGATTAGTGATAACCCAAGGGCACTAAAGGGGAAAAATGAAAGCATATGCATTTGCCCATGCAACTTTTATTTTTTTTTATTTTATTTTTATAACAGTTTATTTTTACATCATTTTGTACATTTTTTTTCCATCTCAATTGTAATCCCCGCGGGTTTCCCATCACCATAATCCCGTGCACCTCCCTCTCCACCCCCCCCCCGTTTTTGATCCCATTCCCCACTCCACCCCCCGCAAAATGTCTCCGGTATATGGTTGTTCATTATTTTTGTTATTTTCTCACCTGGTCCATTATACTCCTGCTATGAGTGAAACCATCCGGTATTTTTCTTTCTCTTTCTGGCTTATCTCACTAAGCATGATCTTTTCCAGCTCCATCCAAGTTTGCCCATGCAACTTTTTAATCCTCTGCTGAATAACTTTAATTCTTATAAAATATTGTCTGTTAGTTTTATTGATTGACTGATGGGTGACTATCTCCAATAATTACAGCAAATGATTGTTATTCTTTTATTAATATGTCCTATCCTCTTCAAATCTCCTTTTAGTGTGTATCAGAGGATTATGACCTGAAAAATAGTTCTACTAGCAAGCTACCTTCCAGGTGAATCAGAATAGTATATAGTCAAATGTTAAACAATTAAAGCCCAGTGATGTCTACTGGTATTGACTTTCTTTGTTCATTAATCCAAATTGTATTAATTTTAAAGACCATAATGATCTGCATCTTACTAGTCCATACTATTACATTTAGATTCGAAAACATTAGCTGCTCACCAAACTATGGAGTAACTCTCTGTGGGGTTGTTAAAATTCACACTCTAATTCAATACTTCTGGAATTAGGCTAAGATTTTGCATTTCTAGAAAGTGATGTGCCATACCGGGGCTAATCAGGCTCTATTACTCTAATACTACTTGTAATAGATGCTTCCATGTTGTACAGGTCTCTTCCTTTATCAGAATATATACTAAAGTGACTGTTGCCTGTTAGGTTCTATTCTAAGTCTTATGGATGCAGTGATGAATGTAAAAGATAAAATGTTCTCATAGCATTTTCATTTCAGTGAGGTAGAATATGGACATTAACTGGAGAAGTGCATTATATAGTACAGTGATAAGTTATACAGAGACAAATATCCCAAGAAGTGGGGTAAGTCATCATATTTCAGAATGCTGAGTGGGGATGAGTATTGCAGTTTTAAATAAGATGGTCAATGGAAGTCTTGAAAAAAATTATGAAATTACCTAGTGGGAGTGCAACCACAAATATGACTGGAGAAGAAAATACAGGTAGAAAGAAAGGTGCAGAAGTACTTTTCCAGCTAGAGATATTTTTTTTTTATGTATTTATTACAATATAAACTATAGTCATGTTGTAAATTGACTATCTTTCCTGTAAATTTTAGATGCCCAATAGAATTTTGTAACTTGTATATTTGAAAAGAAGAAAAATGCCACAAACAGGCCAAATTCCAGTAATGATAAAAATCTCCAAAGACATATTTTTTCAAAAATATAGTATTATGTTAGAATTAATCCCACACAAGAGCCACAAAAAGTGTTTCACATGCTTGACCTCTAAACATCAGAAGTAAAATGATACCTATCTTGGGTCTCTTGGCTATAGGATACTAGTTACCCAACCAAAACTATATCTGTAGGTTAACATATTGTTGTCTCCAGTAGCTTGGGAATGTGTCTTCATTTTTCTCAGAGTTAGTTTGTACCAAATCATTTTCAAAACTCTCTGGACAGTCAAACTGTTCTGTCTATTCAAGACCTTGGCCTTTTATTCTGCTCTCAGAACCTTGTCTTAGTATGAACAGTTTCCAATATGGCTGACTTCCTTTTGACTGCAGTGATCTCAGGTATCTGATGAGTGTGGTAGAGCATCAGCTGCTGAAATGCCCTTGGCTGTCTCTACAAGCTCATCCACCTGCAGCTTCACCTTGAACTCTGCTTCCCCACGCCCACTTTTCTTTCTTACCTAGCCAGCCCTCACTATAGCCATCTGTGGAGAGCATTTAAAATTCTTAAAATAAACCTTTAAATGACAAGACTGCAAGAGGTTTGATACTTGTTCAGTTGTCATAGTTAGTAAATTTTATTTACCAACTAAAAGCCCAGCATTTCTATGTACTATATTACTACTAAAACAACATCTAATTTCTACTGACAGAAGATCTAAATCTTCTTTATCAGTTATATCTGTTCATTTCACCAGACTTTCATTCTGGTCTTTTCTGCAAATCTTTAACACAACAATGGTATCACATAGTTCAATGACGTTCACTGATTGGAAGGAAAGAGAATGAAGTAAATAACTTACTATTAAATGCACATTTAGAAAAGCTCAGCAGAATGAATCATAGTCTGGACAGCAAATTTTATTTTATGGCACTCTATTAAATTTTATGACATGACTTTATTGTGGTTATTATTATTAAGTTTTAAATATTTGGATAATAGTACACCTTACAATGTATTCAAATCCTAGGGATGTTTGCTTAAAATTTGCTTACCAACATCACTTCAATAACTGGATTTAAAAGCATATTTACCAATATATCAAATTAGTATGTCAAAGATAGAAGATGACATTAATATTGGAAAGTGTCTTGAAAATAGCTCAAATCCTAAAAAATACTCTAGGAGAAAAGTTGCACAAGGACTTGCATTATTGAACAGGAATTTGGGCATCTCCTAAAAATAGTGATAAATATAAAATTATATTATCGAACTAAGGGGATCTTTGGAAAATCTGATGCAAACATTCTTTTTCTTTTTAGATTTATTTATGCATACAAGAACTGGGGTACAGGTCAGAGGTGCAGGGGGTGGTGAGAAGATCCAGCTGAGACAGAGTGGGGAGAACAGGCAGCTCTATTGAAACATACTGCTGAGGGAAGCAGCAGTTAGATCAGGAGAGGTCTGCCATCCCATGTGGGTCACCCCCCTATCTAGGGATCTAACTTAAGCTGTGGTGGCTGTGGATAGCTTCATAGTACTGTGTTTTAACATATTGTGCCACTAGGGAGGGCCCACAAACAGAATCTTAACAGATATTTCCCAGCCAGAAATTTTACAGATTGTTAGAGTGAGCACTTACTTTATTTTTAAATTCTCCCTTTTTGTGTATCTTGATGCATATAAGGGGAGCTGAATAATTTTTCGTACTCTGAAGATTGTGGGTAGGATATAAGATTAGCAAAAGAAGGTCTCTATAAAATGTTATGGCAGCTCCCAAAGACTAACAGTTTCAATAAAGCCAGTAAATAGAGGACAGTCAAGTGTCGATGCTGCCTTCTTTACTGGTAAGATTATGTGTCAACACCCTAATGGCTTTGAAGGATTTGTTTCTTTCTAGAGTTCAAATTACAACTCTAAATAGAGATGAAGCAATTCACTATCCAGCGAGGAAGGAATTTGAATTAGACAATAAAATAACAGATAACAGAACTGTGTTCTAAATATAAAGCTTTATATATTTTACTAGGGTGAATCACTGATGACATCCAAGGGACCAGAGGCAATAGACTTGGGTTTTGAAAAGCAACATAATCATAGAATGAAATAAAGACACCACATAGATGAATTATTTTAAAACCTTTGAAGTGAATTATTTCATTCAATCTGACCAGAATTAGTAAAGAGAAATTTAGTAAGAACTTTTCTGTATTCCAACTTTTGACACATTAGTGGGGAAAGATTAGCAAGCATAGTAAAACTAAAATACATCGTGGAAAAAATTGTTCCCAACCTGAATAATAGATATTCAAACAAAACTTTCCTTTTAGTGTCCAATGATAAATTTTAAAGATGGATGAGACCATGGTGAGTTAACCCAAACCCAAGGCTTTGGACATCTATAATGCTAAAATTCCCAATTTTATTTCTTCAGCATTGTTTTTTTTTTTTCTCTCTCTCTCAAACTCCAGATTCTTATCTTCTGTTTTCCTATTTTTAAAATGTCAGTTTTAAAATGTCTGAGTAGAAATATTAAGCTGAATGTGTCCAAAGAGAATTCCTGATCATGTCCTCCCAAAACTTGCCCTTCTCTGTCTTTCTCATCTCAGCAGATGGCCTCATTTTCCAGGTGTTGAAGTCTTTGCTTCACATTCTGCAGCGGCTGACCACCATTCAACGCCTCCAAGCTATTGCTCTGTTCTGAGTCACCAACATTTTCCCCATCAGATCATATAACAGCTTCTTCATGGGGTGCAGCCCACTTCCATCCTTGTCCTACTTCCCACAGTCTTCTCTATATCCTATCCAAGTAATTCTTTTTCCATCCAAGTAAGGTTATAGACCTCATCTATTCATTCTCTCTCTCCCGCTCTCGCTCCTGCTCTCGCTCTCACTCTCTTGCTTATCTTATGTGCGTGCGCGCGCACGCACGCGCACACACACACACACACACGCAGTTAGAGACAGACACTTCACGCTGACTTACATACAAAACCCCACATATTTAGGCATCTTCATTTTTTTTTTTCTGACCTCATCTTCTGCTCCCTCCTGCTTTACTAACTCCGCTCAAGTTGTGTTGGCTTCCTTGTTTTTCTCTCAAAATGTCAAAATGCCAAAAAATCTTTGCCTTTAAGGCCTTTGCAGAGGCCACTGCCCTTTCCTGGAATGCTCACTCACCCCCCATATCCTTGTAACTAGTTCTCTAATGACCTCCATACTTGGCTGAAGCTTCACCTAATCTGTGGTACACATCAGAGCTGCTCTATTTCAAATTCATTTTGTTGTTGTTGTTTTGGAGTAATATCAACAAATCAGAAGAAAAAGAATGACAGTTAAATAGTATCTATAGCAAATACAATCATAATAAATAAAAGAAACAAGATATTATATTAGAAGATGGATTGAAAAAGGACATACAGGACAAAGCATTGGCATTGTCCTTAACGATTGTGGGCATTTAATAGTATCCTGCAATTGCATTATTACCCTCCTTGCTAAGATAGCTGTCACCCAGATTTCCAAATTTTCCCAATTCTTCATTTCCTTTATATACTAAGTATCTCTCTGTTTAGATATCTATAAAATCTCTTTCCTCCGGTCAATCATTACTTTAGTTGTTTTAACTTTATACATAGTGCATTAATTTGGGATGTATCTTATCACTTGGTATTATATTGCTCAACTACTGTCTTCACTCTAGTTTATTTGTTCAGGAATGTTTAAGTGAATCTATATTCCGCATTTACATACCTCTTTCTCTAATGAGGGCAATTTGAATATCTGCTTTTGTGATGATGGACAGTGCCATTCTTGATTGTTTCCTTTTATATAGTTTCTCTCTTCACAAAACTCCAACACACTGTTATTTCTCATTTGTAATCTATTGTTCTGCAGTGGATTTCAAGTAGGACTCATTGGGCAATTTCTAGATAGTTTCTGAACCTCCCCTCACCTTTTCCCCACCAGACTGAGCACTAACTTTCAGGAGGCTGCTGCCCTCAGGGGATTCAGTGGAAAGGAATGAGTCCTGATGGTGCCATGCCACACCTTTAAACCTTTCTTTTCATTCTTTTTTTTTTTCAAGATTTATTTATTCATGCATTGAAGAACTAGGGTACAGGCCAGAGGTGCAGGGGATAAAAAAATTCACCAGAGACAGCGTGGGAGGCTGCGCAGTAGGATTGACTGAAATACACTGCTGAGAGAAGAGTGGGTGAGACAGGAGAGGTCTGCTGTGCCATGTGGATCAGTTCCCTGGCTGGGGATTGAACTCATGCTACAGTGGCTGCAGATAGCTTCAAAGTGCTGCACTTTAATCCCTTGCACTACTGCAGAGACTTCAAACCTTTCTTACAGGGTCCAGAATCTACCCACTACCACCCACATCCTTCTTTGGAGGAGCTATGGGTGTTTCCTTTGGGGTTGACAGTTGCTAGAATAGAGAATTTCTCAGTCCCTGCATGGGCTGGGAGGGAGCAGGTCTGTGCAGGTGAGGACAGATTCAGTCTGCTCCATTTGGAAATGGGTCACTGTTTTTTCCTACAAAAATGGTATCAAATATGTTCTAACTGATTTTTAGTTTCTAAATATTGTTAGCATTATAAATCAGCTATATTATTTCTTGAGAAAATGTATTCTCAGTCCAAAATAACCTATTTACAAATGACCTTTTGGAACATAACCTGTTTACAAGTTTGGGACTCTGGGTAATGCATCCCAGAGCTAAATGCAAATGGTTTTTCATTATCTCTTGTTATGGATCATCTGCTTCATTGCTCCTCTTCATTAGCACAGATAATAGAGACCTAACTGAATTACGACTTTCAAGCATATCCATTACTTTTGTTCTGTACAATACAAGTTTCCTTGGGTCCTTAACATCATTTCCAGCTTGATGTCCTCGCTCCCCATTTTGTGTAGAAACCCCTCGAATACAACCAGTGACCTCCACAAAATGCCAATAAACAGACAAGATGGGTAAGTTTTGCCTCCTTTATTGTCCAGATACCATTTATGCACCAATTCAGTGTATAAATGTGGTGTCAAGGACTATAGGGCTCATAGAAATAGAGCATGCTTTCAATAAGTTTAGCAAATATTTATTGACAACCTATTCTATCCAAAGCACTCTTCTAGGCAGTAGGGGTACCAACAGAACAAGAGACATGCTTCATGTACTAATGGTGCTGATATCCAGGTAGAAGAAGACAACAATGAACATTTTAGAGAGTAACACATGCCAGGTAGCATATAAAACCAGTCACATGATAATGAGAGAATGTAATGCATGAAGAGGATTTCTTTTAGGCATGATAATCAGAGAAGTCTTCTGTGAGGAAGTGATATTTGAGAAGAGTCTGAATAATGAGATGGAGCCAACCGTGGGGAGAATAGGGTGAAACGACTCTAGGCAGAGGAGAGCAGGTATGAATGACCTGAATTAGAAACAGGTTTGATGGCTTAAATGATAAAAACCGGTCAATCAGGGTTCAAAAATAGGGGAATTCCCCTTAAAAATACCCACAGAACTCCATGTTTCAATATACTGCCAACAAAAGACTACATTATCAACAATAAGTGATGATGGCAAGACACATAAGAGCAGACAATGCATGCTTTTTTTTTTTAAATATTCATTTATTTATGTATACAAGATAACTGGGGTACAAGCCAGAGTTATGAGGGATGAGCAGATTCACTGACACATAGTGGGGAAAAATAAGCAAACTGACTGAAATGCACTGCTGAGAGGAGCAGCAGGCAAGACAGACGCAGTCTGCCACACCATGTGGGTCAGCTCTCTGGCTGGAGATTGAACTCATCCTGCAGTGACTGCTGATCAATTCATAGTGCTTCAGCATAATCCCTTGTGCCGTCAGCAAGACCCGGCAGTGTGTGCTTATTGAGAGGAATATACGACGTGGATGGAAAGAAACATCCCAGACTTCCAAGATAGCATGTCAGTTATTTTTATTGCTAACATTACAATACCTGACATTTATTTTACTATGTTCCAGACACTCTTCAAAACACTACAAGATGTATCTTATTTAATTCTTAAATCTTCTCTTGGGGATGATCCAAAACAGCTATCTTTTAATATATGAAGGATTTTAGCACAGAGAGGTTAATTGAGGAATTTGTCCAAGGTCATGTTGATGATACTGAAATCCAAACCTTTCACTCTGACTTGCTGCTATCATTAATAATCTAAAACTTGAGTATGTTCACTTGTAAAGATGGCACTAGTTTTTTATATCTCTGTATAAACACCTTTTAGTTGTGTTTATACTCAGAGCTGCTCTAAGAGAATCTTTATCTCAAGTCGATGAATCTAGGCTAAACCATGTGACTAGCTTTGGACAATGAGCCATTACCAAAGATGACAGAAAAGAGACTAAAATAGAGCTTATTCACTGGCAACTTACCCCTTCTGCTGCACTTGACAACTTATGACCACCTCATGTGAGCATGCCTGGGTAAGGCATGGGAAGCAATCAATATATATGACATTTACTGCCACTATCCCTCCTGCCAGCTGCCTGACGACCAGACTGCAGTGAGACTTTTCTATTGAGAGTTGATCACTCATGTGGGTGAGTCCCCTCCATGTGTGGTACAGAATTGAACCATCTCAACTGAGCTGAGACCCAATTGCTGAGCCATAAAATTGTAAGCAAATAAGTAGTTGTCATTGAACCACTAAGATTTGGAGTAGTTTGCTCCAAAGTAAAGATGAACTATTATATAAGCCAAAGAAAAATGCTGATCAATCATTTTGCTTGATCAATCATTTTGTATTGATCAATCATTTTGCTTTCCCTGTTATGTATGTTATTTCACACATAACAGCATTTCAAGATGCTGTTATTCTATCTATCTATCTTCTAGCAAAATAAATAAAGGACCTATCAAAGTTTGCCATACTCATGATTGTTTGTGAGTTAAGAGCTTTGTCTTAGCAAACTGCTATATCCTAAGACCATGGCACTTGGTAAATTATAGAATTAGTAGAAGTAGACTACTGGTCAACTTCATCTGCCATATCCATGGGAATATTAATAACATAATGGGTAAAACTATTGGTATCAAGAAGAAATTGTGGGTGATTTCATCAGTGACATTTTAGAGTATTTTGTATATTGAAATTCATCCTGGACATCTTTTGACCAAAGAAAGTATGACAATAGTAGTGTCCAAGAAAAGATGCTAACCAGTGAAAAAATGTCAGCCATCTCTGACAGAAAAATAAAAGAAGAAAAATCCAGTATGTTGTTCATAGCATACAGTAAGCAAGTTCTTTTCAATAGGCTCAGCAGAATCAGATATTACATTCCCCAGAAGATCTGCTTATCTGTTCAGACCTAACAACCCCTATTTGACCTGCCAGGAGGTGTACTGGTACTCATCTCACAAATTTAAGAATGTTGCAGACTTAATACCCATGAACATGGATATAAATCAATATTCATTAAATGAAGCTCAATTTATTAATAAGGCACCTCTCCTGACTCCAAATACTTAGGAGATTGTGGGGAAGATTGCTAAACTTCAGGAAAAGGTGTGGTGACTGTGGCATTGCATTTCCAGTAGGCAATGTGAATAGCAATGAGGACAAGATAGAGTAAGTGAACTCCAAAAGAAACAATTTCATGAAATGGGAGCAACAATTTGAAATTGATTGTACAATTCAAAAACCTTTTAAAGGAACTGGAAAATAGAGGATAAACAAAATTTTAGTTTTACTTGCTTTTCAAATGTAAATATTTTCCATCAATAGCTAATTTTCTATATATGTACATAGCCTCCAAGATCCATTTTAATATTCTGTTCTCATTGCAGTAAAATAATTATGTATACATCTCATCAAAATTTGAAATATGAGAGGCTAATAAAATGTTCATTTTACTCGGCATAATTTCAAGATAGTTAATGACCATTTTCCCCGCAGAGTTTCCTCTGTTATTTTCTATTTCTGTCTCTGGTCTCCCTGCCAAAACAGGGCTGACTGCTTTGCTTTGCATCTCTCTTGACCTCCAGCAGACAAAATGTCAGGTATCTATGCCCTTAGTCTGGCCCTGTAAGCCAAAATCCCAACTTCGTAGCTGCTAATGTGTAATGCTATTAACATATGAACAGTTCCTCCTTTCCTCATGGCCACCCCTTGCGTATACTCTGCTGTGTCAATCAGTTGCATATGTTTTCACAGGAGGCTGAATCAAAGCAGCAAGCATTTACCATATGTGACTCTATCCCTTTTGCATTCTTTTCCTGATAAATGAATTCATGAGAGACATTTTACTCACACATTTTGTTTCACAGGTAAGGCTAGCCACAAATGACTTCTAGGCGATCCAAAATTTTCACCACCACCCGGGCTTTGGAGATTTTGATGAGATGCTAACACATTGTCAAAATCCAACAACTAAGTGATTATTGTACCACTCACTACTCCCAGCTCTTATTGTCATCTTAATGAGGTGTCAAGTTTCAGCAACCAAACCTGCATCCTCTTTCAATGTGAATTTCTAAGGAGATGATAAAATGAGAATAGAAACTCCTGTAATTCATGGAACATTTCTGAAATCTAGCCCTTATGATCCTTTATTGCAATAGAATCTTGAGTCATGGTTGGGTTAATGAGAAAACTGTCTTTGCTGATGTATCTATAAATTAGTGGCTGCGGTGGGAAAATGAAGAATGTTACTCTATTTGGAGGGTGTTCACTATAATACCAAAGAATGTATGAAGCCTGGGGTGCTCTAACCTTTTCAAGCTGGAACACGTAAATAACTTGGTGCTGTTTGATTATTATCTATTTGCTAATACTTCCAGATTTCTGGTGAGCACTGATTGGAGAAAAAAAAATATTGATTTATTATCCAATTGGTGATAACACATGTTCTCTTCTTGAAAGTGTGCCATTACTGAATCAAATGAATAGGTGGACATAAAACTTGTGATGAACTCAGTAGGACACATGCACAAAGAGAAATTACCTAACATACAGGGATATTCACACAGGACCTTCTAACACACACACACACACATACACAAACATGTTCAGTAGAAAAGAATGTCCAGGAGAATTGATTCAGAAGTTAGACTTCTGGATGTTATCTGAAGAATAAAAAATAATAATAATAATACTTCAAACTGATATATGAACTCCATGTGCATCACACCATGATTTACAATAGCCAAGAGTTAGAAACAACCTATATATACCCATCAATAGAAAAGTGGATTAAGATATTATGTGAATACTCAATGGAATTCTACTCAACTATAAAAAGATGAAATCTTGCCAAGAGGGTATTATTTTGAGTGAAATGAGTTTGACAGAAGGATAAGCACAAATGCTTTTAGTCATATACAAATATAGAGAAAAATCAAATGATCAAAACCAAAAACCCAAAAAAGCAAACTCTTAGGCTATAGAAACAAAGTAATGACCAGAAGGAAGATGGGTAAAAGGAATAGATCAATTAGAGAATAGGGATGAGTTTTGTGGTGATGGATGAGAACTTGACTTTTGTTGTTATACAATATATGCAGATGTTGATGTAGAAGCCTCTATACCTGAAAACCATCTAATGTTATAGACCTAAGTTACTGTAGAAAACAAAAGGGACTGTTATTTTAAAAAATGATGTCCTAGAATTTGAACATTTATCAATCTGTAAAGTAACCAGTCTTGAAGGAACCAGAGGGAAATTGACAGGGATATTTTCTGAGAATGAGAAGTGGAATGAGTTCCCCAGTCTCACATTAATCTTCCTTTAACTCCCTGTAATTCCACAAAGGGATTGAAATAAATTTTTATTATCAATATTATATTGATAATATTATTAATATTTTTATCTCATATGAATCAAATAAAACTCTGTTCTGATTTATATAAGAATTATCACAGAAGATTTCTTACAAGATTTAAATACTTTAAGACATGTTTTCATGTTCATTGGCATCGCAGAAAGAAATAGTATTCTATTATGATATTATTTTTCCTTAATTATAAAAATTTCTGTCTTTTTGAGTCTTTCATAATATCTAAAATAGTTACAATATGCTTGAACTTTGGAACTAGTTAATATACACTTAACATTTCTAAGTATCTATTACTTATGAGTAATAGTTTGGTCTTGAAGATGGTTTAATTCATAGAATTCCCTTGATCGTTACAAAGGTGTTCTTTGAGAGAAAACCCATCTCAGATTCTTAATTTACTGACCATCATATTTTGTTTGCAACTTAAACTATGATTGATTTTGGTAGTTACTGACAAGCTACTAAGTCCACTGGTTTGGAATAATTTCTGAGTAGGTACCAGACAAGGCTTTTGTTAATCCTCTAGTACATTCAAATCAAAATGTATTTATCCTTCACTCTGTTTTATTGCATTATTACTTTGCAATTTCTCTCTGCTGCTAATTTTTGTCTACAACCCTAAGTTATATGGGGTTTAAACTAGCTTGCTGATTTATACGTTTTTATCTCATATAGATCCAATACAAACTCTTTGCTCTAATTTATGTAAGAATTATCACAGAAGATTTCTTACAAGATTAAAATATTGTACTATAAGACATGTTTTTCCTGTTCATTGGCATCTCAGAAAGAAATAATATTCTATTAAGACATTATTTTCCCTTAACCATGTATAAAAAAATCCTCTTTGTCTTTCCAAATAAATAATTAAATCTTTCACATAGCAACCCCCATGTCCCTGAAACTGCATAGCTGAAAACACTGCTTTATAAATCCCACTTACTGAAGTATAATGATAGTGAAATCAATGACTTAGAGCAAATGCATCTATTCAGTGTCTCTTTAATAACCACTGAGTAAGAGGACCAACAGGAAAATAACAGGACCAACAGGGAAATATTTTCCCTGTTCTCCACAGGATGTACTGAATCAAAGTATTTTTATTAAAACTAATATGAAATGACAGAAAGTAGAGAAAAGGAGAATGCTCCTTGTTTATTTTACTTATTTTTGCCAGTTATCATATATAGATTAAGCGATTTTAAGAGATGCATGCATGATATAATACAGTGAAATTGACTTTTCTTTTTCATAACCACATGCACATTTTTACATCTGCAGCAATATTCTTTTTGAATAGCTACCTGCAGTTAATTTCAAGTTCCCATTGATCTTCACGGCCTAGACAAGTTAAAGTGATAATAAAGCAAACAAACTGAATTATCAGCATACCAAATAGGATACAAAAACTTGGTCATGCACAGACACTCATCTCTGATAATGTATAGTGGCAGACTCCAAATTTAAAAATATATTGCATGTTTTTTCAGACAAGAACAGTCTATGATGTGAAAATACACTGTTTATTTTATTTGTTTTGTGAGGTTCCGCTGTATAATCATTTATTTTAAATAAGGACAATCAAGGAAGAATGAAAAAGGAACCCAAATAATCCTCCATCTTTAAGTATAGAGAATAAAAACATAGAAGATCTAACATAAAATTGGCTACACATTGAACTTATGGAATATACTGCTAAACATTTTATTGAGTCTTACCAACACTGAGAAGACATGTGGAAGGAAAAATATTCTTATGGATAATTCCATGTGAATCCAAGTTAGCAGTAAATTTTACAGAGAATTTTTGAAAGAGATTTAGGCAGGGAAACAGATGGATCAAACTGGGTCATGTTAGACAGGATAAATATTATGGCTCCTCTTCTGCCACAGGAAAAAAGGAAAACCAGAGTTACATTGCTGATGTTTTTGGAAAATTGGCAGCAACTATTACGTAGAAAACACTTGGAAGTATTTCATTTTTTTGAAATGGCTTTGAAATGGACTTTTTGTCATGAAATATTTTCTGTGATCATTCTAACTAAATACTAACTAGAATTCATCTCCAGCATAAGTCTCATATCTTTCCTAGTAGTGGACTGGTTTATAGAGCTCTTATTGACAAACAGTGAAGTGACAATTTATAACTCTCTATATAGATAAGTGGAAATAAAAGTAAGGAAAACTACTGCATGAGAAAAAGCAATTTGAAAGTGAATGGATTGTCCCAATGAAAAGAGAAATCCTTAAGTTGTGACAAGTTAGCAACGATCTAGAAATTAGAGGAGAGAAAGGTAATTTAAGGAAGGAGTGTACAAAACTCTCCACCTGTTGCAAAGTTAGAAAATCAGCTAAAGAATGCCAGTATTTCTCTTTTGAAATGCTGAAATTATTTCCCACAATTCTCTTCCATTGCATAGCACTGTTCTTTTGTGGGGTATTGGCAGTGCTATTCCTTGTATGGTCTCTCCTATGGGTGATCATCCTTCTAAGGGCATCCTGGAGCCAGATCTTGTACCAGCATCCTTAAATGCCTGTGGATACCTTTCTCACACTTGGTATTAGTGAATACCAAGGTGATAGCTTCAAATCTGTTACTAAAAATATTTAGATGGGAAAAACTGCAAGTGCTTCAAATGAGGACATTTCCCCCCAAAAAGCCAAATGTACCTATGTAGCATTGTTTATAGTTCTATTGCTAAGCAAAAGGGCTCCTCACTTGATGTGTATAGAGGCTGATCCCATGACACCAGATTTCAGAGAAGCAAAGGTTTTTATAGGTTGAGCACAAGGAGGAAGAGAAAAACACAAAATTTCCTCCCCATCTAGGGGGAAAGGTTTATATTGGTTTGTGGAGTGCAATTAAATTTCATTGACTGAGAGGTGGGTTAGGAGCAATGAACTTGGCCAAAGCTCATTAGCTAGTTACAAGCTCGTCCATACATGGAGAAGTATGAAAGGAACTTTTCTTGAGGTAAGTTAATTTAATTTCTGTTGATGGTATCTTTACCTTTGGTAAGCCATCTCAACTTTCTTGGCTGACTTTCTTGGCTCAGCTCAAGGCGAGTCATATCTGCACATGTTCAGGTTGGCTTACATCCTTATACTTTTCTGTTCTGTTTGTAAACACAAGCTTTGAAGAGAAGTTTAGATGTTTTGCTCTTCTATTTTTCTCTAGGATCTGAGAACAATTTTGCATATTAATGTCTGTTTCAGCTTAGTAAATAATCAAGTAGATATTTTGAATGAGTAGTTTGAGACTATGTAAGCATTTCCATACAGTTAAATCAGAGGATACTATTTACCAGGCTTTTCAAAGGTACCTACACCAATAACATTTTGTAAGTATCTATGTGAATAATATTTTTAATAAATAAATGATCTTGACTTATTACATGGTAGGGCTTCATTTTCTGGGGATAGTGGCCCAGCCTTATCCCCAGTTCTATTAAGTGAGGGCCGACTTTCATGACTGGCTGCACTATGAGAAAATGAAGTAGAATAGTGCAACTTACAGTATTTGCAAATGTAAAGTGCTATATGGATATAATGCATCTCATAATGGGAAGATGTCTAAAAAACAGCAGAGAGGTTAAAAAGGTAAATGTATGCCTGCATACCAATAAGTATTAAAACTTGAGTTATTTATATTTTAGTTGTTAATGAAGTAGCAATATACAAAAATAGATAATGTCAAAACAACAAGCATTTTAAAAAACTGAAATAGAAATCTAATGTAAAAACATTCTGCTAGAAAACATATTGGTGTTTGAGTGAGTTGACAGAAAAGCAGAAGATAGATTTCCATGGCAGAAATTATTATATAATATAAGTAAAAGAACACTAGAATATAAACTACCCAAATTTTATTTTATATTTTTTGATGCAGTTATCATATTTTCACCTAAAAAAACACAAAATATAAAGTTGACCATAGGCATTTAACTTCTATTGGTCTTGATGAGGGAGAAGACTACCAGGTAGGTATTTGAGATAGTGAGGGAAAAAAACAAACAAGCAAACAAAACACCAAAATCTTCTTTTCCTGTGTACACTCACACAGACATTCAAAACACTCTGTCTCTGCTTACCAAATTTATAGGGATTTTTCCCACACCAAGCAATTCTCTGATTCTATGGACAATAGCGGGTATCTGACACCTCAGTTTTGACACTGTCTACCAGGAGATATTATTAATCCCATAGTTTTTTTTTTAAGATTTATTTATTTATGCATACAGAACTGGGGTACAGGTCAGAGGTGCAGGGACGGTGAGAGGATTCACCAGAGACAGAGTGGAGAGCAGAACAGGAAGACTGATGAAGTACACTGCTGAGGGAAACAGCAGGCAAGACAGGAGAGGTCTGCTGTACCATGTGGGTCACCTCCAGGGTGGGGATTGAACTCATGAAGAAGTGACTTTAGCTTCTTATTGCTGTGCTTTAACCCACTTAAACCACCAGGACGGGCCCTGACCCCGTAGATTTAAGGGTCATTTTTACAAGATTTGTCCCCATCTTCTTTCAGATACCAGTCAGGACATTACTTGTATTGCATGACATAAATCCAAATAATTTTTTTTTAAAGATTTATTTTATTTGTACATACCAGAACTGGGGTACAGGCCAGAGGCTCAGGGGCCGTGAGAGCCTTCACCAGAGACAGAGTGGGAGCAGAACAGGCAGATCGACGAAGTACACTGCTGAGGGGAACAGCGGGCGGGTCAGGAGAGGTCTGCCACGCCATGTGGTCACCTCCGGGGTAGGCAGGAATCGAACTCATACAGAGGTGGCTATAGTTTCTCAGTGCAGTGCTTTAACCCGCTGCGCCACCAGGGAGGGCCAATCCAAATAATTCTATACATATTATTGGCTATATTAAATGATGCATGAATCTGACTGTATCTCATCTAGCAAGTAGACAGGAGTTGCAAGAAATTGTACTGTTTTATAGTTAGAAATATGCTACCTGAACTTATTACTCTTATTAAGTTAATTAACCTGGAAGGCCATCAGACAGGGTAGCTCTTGACTTCTAAATACCTTGAAGTTTCAGAATGGAAGCACAAAGATGACTAATCATTGGCAGTCAAGTATTTTCCCAGAGAAGGCTTAATGATTAGTTTAAACTGTAAACAATCAAGCACTTTCCTCATTTTGTTTTCCTGTCTCTTTGTACAAGTTGTATCCCTAAGTCCTACTGATGGCACTCTAATTCAAATTGATTTTTACTCAATGTATTAAAAATTTTATTATTCATCAGTTTATCTTTTAACTCTATATGGTAGATATTGGGTAAAAAATCATATCATAGTTTTGTTGGCCCAGAATTCTGTACTTGAAATGGTGTTTCTCAGGCTTTCTGCTGTGTCGTGCTAACAGTCAGCACTGAGCCTAGGAAGTGCCCTAGAAACATCTGTTGAATTTCTTATAGCAAAGAGTATCCCTTACACACTTTATGTTCCTCATCACTTTAGTAATTAAAACTCTTCAAACGTATGCGGTTACCCTAATGCCTTTGTAACTCAAATTATTGTTTCTTCAAAATGACCTCAAGTCATTCTTGTCATTTTCAGCATCTTATTTATTATCCTTTGAATTTCCTGTTACTAAAAGAAGCCTGAATATATCACAACAAATATGCTTCTTTGACATAAGATTATTTTGAGTTGAAGACAATTAAAAGTAGCAAATCTATAAAAAGCTCCTTCTTTCTTTCCCTAAAGGTAGGATATAAATTCTGCTCTTACTGGAGACACTATTATTAGTATAATGATGGATTTAAAGAAAGTACAAACAAACCTTATTGCATTGGCCTCCCACATATTAACCATCCTGTATTTTGCCACCCTTAGAAGCCTAACACTATTTTTTTCTGTCATTCCTTTGCCAACATGTTATTCCTTGTTGAAGATGCTGTGTGAGTTTAAATTCTAAGCCATTATTTTGAGTTACTTACGTTTAAGCTTCCCCTGTGTGTTATATGCTGGATGTGTTAATAAACGTTTAGTTCCCCCCCCCAATCTGTCTTTTTATTAGAGTCCTAGCTAAAAATCTACCACGAGAACAAGTAAAGTTTTATCTTCCCCACATGACTACATTAGTATTTTTTCATTAGCAGGTTGTCAAATCAAGAACTTGGTCCAACATCATACTTTTGCCCTTGTCATAGTTCATATCTGAAGATACATTATTTTGCAGATCTTTGCTACTTCCAGATTGGTGTAAATACTTATTTCTTGACTGAATTATTGTAACAATCACACAAGTCTGACAATCACTAGCCGGCAGTGATTGTAGTCCAGTCTTCTTTCAATACAGCAACCAGTGTCATGTTCATCAACACCAAATCTTCCAAGAACTAGTATGTCATTTAAAGGCAAAATACAAGTCATTACAAGTGCTCATATGACCCTAGTCCTAATCCTAACACATCTCTGATCTCAATTTTTGCTACTTACCCTTCAACCCTCAACTTCTTCTGGACCAGATACATTGGAGCCTCTTGTTTCTTAAGCACAACACATAGAGTCTCTCCTAGAGAATCTGAACCAGCTGTGCCCTTTGCAAAGAACTATCTCCCTGAGATATCTACTTAGCTAACTCCATTCTCTTCATGTCTAGGCTTATAATGTCACCTTAGGAAAGCTTGTTTGATACCTGTTTAGACTTGCCAAATGCTGCCTTACAAGTGGCACTTTCTGGCCTGCTTCTCACTTCCTTCTACTTCATAGAATTTATTTTCTTCTAATTCCTAATGTAAGAGAATTCAAGCTACCTAAGGGAACATACTTATTCATAGCTGTGTCTCCAACATCTAGAAGTGTGTCTGGCATATACTAACCACTCAAGAGCTATTTCATGAGTGAATGAATGAGAGTAGTAAACTTCAACATTAAGTTCCAAACTTTGCAAGTCAATCTGATTTGTTAGCCAAGTTTCAACAATATTCGGCTTTAGCAGCTGCTAAAAGCAAATAGTCTTCAGAGGATTCATTTGTTTGGAGAATGTGTTAAATTTCTCTTGATACTTAAAATGCTGCAAGACTGTCTTTAGCAATACAATAGCTCCTTAGGAGATTAGTTTGTAAATCCCTTTGAATCCTTCCCTCATTACTATTATCAAAATCTATCAATAATCAGTGCTTAACTCAAAACATAGCTTCTTCACAAAGCAATCCCAATTAATAAGTGTTGTTATATTTTTGTCTTCCTTAGTAACAAATTTTTCATATCATGCTTATCAAATTACTTCTGAATTATATCTATATTTACTGAACTTACCTTTATCAGGCACTTATATCTTTAAATATAAAGATTTACTGTAGCATTCACAGCTTATCATAATTAGCTCCTGAAAAAAATTTTGATCAAGTACAGTCAATTTATTATTTGATCAGATTTCTAAAATTTATTCAATATATTTTGGTTAAAGTACAATCAGAAATAAGAGAGAATAAATTGGACAGAGACTATAAATTGGTTGATGTATAATTTTAGAATTCTATAATGATCCATTTTGGGGGAAAAATTCTAGAAAAGCAACTTTTCAAAAGTAGCTTTCTGTTTGGAAAGACAACTTAGAGGAATATTTCATTGAAATTTACATGTAAGTTGGATCTGTACAGGGAAACATGAAAATGCACTGCAAAGATAAGACATAAAGGAGTCTTTTTTCAGTTTTTGAACATTAATAGCACTTCTTTTTTTAAAGATAAATGGGCAGTGTGATTTTATATTCACAGATGTAGTTAGATCCAAAAGGAGATAATTCACTAGGACCTACTTTTAAATTATATTCACATATTGCCACCTTCATTTATAAGAGGACAAAAAGTTATAATCTTAAGTATATAATACTAACTAGTAAATCTCATTCATTGAATAATGGAAACAGTAATGTTTACTCAAATAAGCATACTTCTTTACATGTATAAACCTAAGCAGAATGACTTTTAAAAAGTGGCACAATGGGTTAGGACACAGCATTGCCAAGCTACCTGCAGCCACTTCAGTGCGAGTTTGATCTCTAGCCTGGGAGGTGATCCGCATGGCGCAGCAGACCTCTCCTGTCTTGCTCGCTGCTCCCCTCAGCAGTATACACCTCAATCTGCCTGTTCTGCTCCCCACTCTGGCTCTGGTGAATGCTCTCACTGCCCCTGCACCTCTGGCCTGTACCCCAGTTCTGCATGCATAAATTTATAAATCTTTAAAAAAAAGTTGTTAATACTAATAAAAAATCTGATTGAATTATTGGGTCTCCTTTATTCCAGGTTATTTTTTGTCAACACAGTTGCATATCTGCATCACAGCACTTTTCCCATCATAATTTTTGAATCAATTTTGAGCCACACTCTCTAGTTTCTGATTTCTCAAATAACTCTAATATCAAGCTGGAGACTAAGTGTGAATTTGTACTTTGTATTTTTGTCAGCTAAAAAAGGTTGAAAAACCCATATCCTACTTCTATATGTACTTCTATACATAAACAGTTTCTCTGTGTTTACTGCTATGTACTCATATCCGTTTACTTCTGTACCTCTGTGCCCTGCAGATAAGTTCCCCTTATCTGCAGGGCACAGAGGTGATTACTGTGTCAGAAGAGAGAAAAGATGAATCATAGTATCTTTGTTGTTAAACTTCACTATGACTTTCATCTAAATTATTACAGACAAATAGAACTCAAAGAATTAGTTTTCATTCATTATATTTTTTTGAAAGATTTATTTATTTATTCGTACAGAACTGGGGTACAGGCCAGAAGTACGGAGGGTGAGAGGATTCACCAGAGACAGAATGGGGAGCAGAACAGGCAGATCGACGAAGTACACTGCTGAGGGGAGCAGCTGGTCGGGTCTGGAGAGGACTGCCACACCATGTGGTCGCCTCCAGGGCAGGCGGGGATCCAACTCATATGGAAGTGGCTTTAGCTTCTTAGTGCAGTGCTTTACCAGGCTGCACCACCAGGGAGGGCCATTCATTATATTTTTAATCGAGGTAACATTGTCCACATAACACTGTTGGTGTTTTTAGAGGTGTAGGATCTCCCCCTGCGGGTGTTGCTACCACACCATGCCCAACACCAGCTCACCACAGTCCTCTAGCAGAGTCCCTTATGCTCCCTCCCCTTGTTGGTATCAATGCCCCTCTGCTTTCCCCCGGGATAACCTTAGTTCTTGGGTTTATTGCTGGTTTGAGTTTATCTCACTCTTCATTTTGATTCTCCATATTCTATATAAGTGAAACTTTCTGGTATTTGTATTTTTCCTTCTGACTTATTTGGTTTAACATAACACCCTCCAGTTCCAGCTATGCTATCACAAATAGTGAGTTTATCATCTTTTTAAATAGCCTAGTAGTATTCTATTGTGTGTGTACCCTACCTTCCTGATACACTCCTCTGTTTTTAGGCTTCCCATTACAAACTAATTCTGAAGAATACTAATAATATTAAAAGTGTATCATTATGTTATGTGAGTAATCTTGAAAGATTTGGCAAGCAATAGGAAAACGATTTTATGCAACATCCAGATATAAGATAATTCAAAACAGATACGTACTTTACATTGCAAGGATATACTCCAAAGTATATAGAAAATAATCCAAAGTTGATGAAATTCCAAAGTAGTTGATAAAATTCTGACATGCTTAATTAACAGGAAGGTAAAAATAAAGAATGGATTAGGGGATATTAGAACCTGTTTTGGGGGCCCTCCCTGATGGTACAATGGGTTAAAGTGCAGCACGAAGAGTCACAGCAGCTTCAGTGCAGGTTGATCCCCCTGCATGGCATGGTGATCCACATGGCATGGCAGACCTCCCCTGTGTGCTTTGTCCATCTGCTGGTCTGCTCCCCTCTCTAACTTTGGTGATTCCTCTCACCACCCATGCACCTCTGGCCTGTACCCCAGTTTATTTATGCACAAATAAATCTTAAAAACAAAACAAAACATATTTTTTTGGAAGAAATGAAAAAGAAACACAGTTAATGAAGCAGATTAAAACAACAACAACAAAACTCCTTTTTGGGGAGAGAATCAAAATTTGTTATTTTAATAGTTAAAAACAAACAAACAAAACAAACAAACAAACAAAAAAATACACCAGTTACCTGGGAACAAAAGTGCAAACTCAACACTGAAGAAAATGTTTGTAAGAGAAACAAGGAAAAACAGATTCTGATAATTCTCATTGTCATGTACTCATGCAATGAGAAACAGTCCAAGGTGTTGACTAAAAAGACCAGAAAGACGAGAGAAAGTTGTTCAGAATATAACCCCACACAGGTGTTACCGCCACCATAGTTGAGGGCATGAGGACTTTCAAACTCAACTATGTGTCATTAGCATGTGTAGGTCAAATACTTGAATTCAAGAAACACTATTTTAAACTATAAATAATGATTCATGGAGAGTAGCAAGGAGACAGCAGACAGCAGCAGGAAAGTAGCAATTGAAGCCAAACCACTACAAATTAATTAACAATGAAGACACAAAATAGAAGGGAATACATTGTGCCAAAAATACAATGGCTGGTTTAAGATAAGTCCATCAGTCACTATAAAAGAACATGCACAGTTGAAAGGAGTGAGTAGGGAGATGCCAGTTGAAAACAACAAATAAATCTGACTTAGGGATAATTAATATCTTTTTTTTTTAAAGATTTATTTACTTATTCATACAGAGCTGGGGTACAGGCCAGAGATGTGGAGGGTGAGAGGATTCAGATGGACCAAGTACACTGCTGAGGGGAGCAGTGGGCGGGTCAGGAGAGGTCTGCCACGCCATGTGGATCTCCTCCGGGCAGGCGGGGATCGAACTCATGCGGAAGTGGCTTAAGCTTCTTAGTGCCATGCTTTAACCCGCTGCGCCATCAGGGAGGGCCGATAATTAATATCTTTAACTAGTGGATTCTGTAATTGGAAAATGCATCTAGAAGTATACGATGAAATACTTAAGAGAGTGGGAGAATTTATAGTCCAGGAACAATATTTTTCTAAAATTAAATAGCTTCTTCAGTATTTCTTAATGTTAAATGCAAATGTATATATTTATACAAATGATGCTATAATTGAAAGCACACCATTAATATGATTAACCTATAGCTAAAAAATATTCTGTCTATAAATATACTCATCCATTTTTCTACTTACTTCCTTTGCACAGCGATGAGACTTTATTTTTGAATAGTAGGCTTTAGAATTATAAACTTATTATTTTTTTAAAAAAATATTTATTTATTTGCGCATACAGAACTGGGGTACAGGCCAGAGGCTCAGGGGTGGTGAGAGGCTTCACCAGACACAGAGCCGGGAGCAGAACAGGCAGATCGACGAAGTACACTGCTGAGGGGAGCAGCGGGCGGGTCAGGAGAGGTCTGCCGCGCCATGTGGATCTCCTCCGGGGCAGGCGGGGATCAAACTCATGCGGAAGTGGCTTAAGCTTCTTAGTGCAGTGCTTTAACCCGCTGCGCCACTAGGGAGGGCCTTATAAACTTATTTTTAAGTCTGAACTTTTTTTGCTTTATAAAATTTATTCACATTGAAAGCTATTTCAGACTCTTTTCCTGAGATTTGTCTTGTGGTTAAAAAACTATATGTTGTTACCCTTAAATTAGAATCTGTGGATAATTTCATTGATATCTTAATGGGATATCTTCAAAATATCATTTTGAAATAAATTAGACTTATTTGGAAGTTTAAAATATATTGATTGTCTAAGTAGTTTACTTTCAAATATGCTGATTTTCAAAAAATATCATAGTTATTTTACATTTTCTACTTTCATGCAAAAAAATGAATAAATGAGCAAGAGTACTCATTAAAGACAACACTGGGTATTTGTCTCAACTCTTAACAATTAGTAATTAAAGAAATGTGAAAGTGAATGCAACTATGAATTTTGATCAGGAGTTCTAGAATTTTGCTTATTTGTCACATCCAATAAATTTATCTAGAGATACTATTTAATTTTTCTCCTGCTATATAGTTTAGATATAGGACAAGTCAAAATTATATATTTTTAAATCTATATGTGACATGCCTATGGAAAATTCAATACCAAGAATATGTAATGAAAGGTATTAAGTATTTCTCTACCAGCTAGAAAAAAATAATTTGAATAGTTAAAATATTAGGGAAAATTGGAAAACTCATACCACCCAATTTTTTTTTTTAAGACTTATTTATACAGAACTGGGGTACAGGCCAGAGATGCGGAGGGTGAGAGGATTCACCAGGGACAGAGTGGGGTGCAGAACAGGCAGATCGACAAAGTACACTGCTGAGGGGAGCAGCGGGCGGGTCAGGAGAGGTCTGCCACGCCATGTGGATCTCCTCCGGGGCAGGCGGGGATCAAACTGATGCGGAAGTGGCTTAAGCTTCTTAGTGCAGTGCTTTAATCCGCTGCGCCAGCAGGGAGGGCCCTCATACCACCCAATTTTAAGACTTCCAATACAGCTATACAAATCAAGACATTGTAGTACTGCAAAAGAATAGACAGAACAATGGAACAAAATAAAGAGTCAAGAAGTAGGCTCACATAAATACAACTAATGAGACTTTTAACAATGGTTATTCAGTGGAGAAACGTTTTTCTTCTCAACAAATGGCACTAGAACAATTGGATTTCCATATGTAAATGGTGAACCTAGACACAGATATTATACCTTATTAACAAATAAACTCAAAAGATCTCATACAGATAAATGCAAATAATTTACATGGTCTTTGTTTGGTAATACGTTTCCAGAAATAACACCAAAAGCATGATCTATAAATGAAGAACCTGATAAGGAGGATCTTATTAAAATTTATTTTTCTGCTGAGAAAATGCAAAGACAAGTTGTTACAGGGCAGGGCACCCCTGAGTCCCAAACCTGCCCCCTCTAAATAGGTTCTGCCATCTGCTGAGTCAAGACAAAACATATAAGACCTTTAGTGGAAAGGACATTTAATACAACGAGTGTGCAACACAGATAAGACAAGAATATAGTTTCTTAAACACCTGAAGTTACCCATTCCCTCGTGGGTTAAAGTCTACCCAAAAGGGGTTTGACCAAAACAAGGCCTGAAAGTGTGCCTCGAGTCTAAAGCACCTGCCAGCAGGGATCCATAGAAAAGGGTCAGAAATGGCCAGATCAGTCTGGGAGAAAAAGAGCAAAATCAAAATAAAAATAAATGCTGCTATTGTTAACCACATCCAGTCCAGGGCCAAGAAACAAGAGCCGTTTCTTCATATGTCTCTGCTCCTGTGCCTCCCTCAGGTCTCCTTCTGGCTATCTTGCTTCTGTCTTCTTCTGTCTCCTCTCCAGATTCTTCTCTCCCCTGCTCAGCTCCACCCTCCTTTGGGTGGGGCAGGGAACCTGGAACCTCCCCTTGTCTTGGGGACCACCCTGTTACAAAGTCACAGATGGGGTGTAATATTTACAAAGCATATATTGGTAAATGACTTATATTCAAAATATATAGAAATCTCTTAAAATAACATGAAAACAAACTTACTTATAAAATGGGAAAAAAGATTCGCACAGACACCTCTCCAAAGAAGATACATAGCTACTGAATAAGCATGAAAAAAATAAATCACAATATTAGGGAAATGCAAATTAAAACATGTTATAGTAAAAAGTAAATATTTGGGGAACAACCAAAAATTCAGAGGCAATAGATATTCTTATATCACTTAATAGAGGGCTGGGCGGACTTCTGTGATTTAGTTAATGGTTTACTAGCCTAAGACAGTGTGATATTTCACACTTGCCTTCCATTAAGCAGGCCATATGAACACATAATGATGTAGATTTCTACTCTTACATGCTTGAATAAAATTTATTTACAAGAGAAAGAATGGTCTGTTTTTCCCATTTGTCTAATGAATGATACTTCAAAGATATGGCCAGATATGAATACCTTAAGAAAGAGATTGCCATGCTTTATCTTACCATTATGTATTAGCTGTGCTTTAAACTATGTCTAGGGAACAAACTGAAACATTTGTTATGTTCATTTTCTATTTTATAGCCTTTAAGATGGAAAATAAGCTGTCTCTGAAGAGGCCCAAATGGGATGCTTCCAGGCATTTCTCGTAACTTGTAATACCACACTGCCTGAAATGATAGTGATATATTCTTTACTTAACTTTACAAACTTGCAGGTTTTATTATTAAAGAACATGAAAGAATTGAATAACACAAACTTGCAATGGAATAACATTGCCCTGGATAATGTGAAGGCGATCGTTTTGCAATGTGTAATTCATTTCTTTGTAGGACAATAGAAAATTGTTTTCCTGTCTGGATTGTTCTGCATTTTTTCTCCAGCTGGAAGTGCCATTGTTCCCAATGAGAACATATGGCCAATCACAGGTGGAAGAACGACAGACTGTTCGATAGTCTGATTACTCTCAAATTATTTCACTTTCAAGATTTCATGAAAGACTTTTTTTGTTTCCTTTCTTCTAAATCTCCCTTTGTGTTTACGTATAAGATGATAAAGTTTATCCCAAATATTCTGTGAAGTAAAATAAGGGAAAATATCTTATCCAATGGTATAAAATCCACAAGACTGACATTTTGGTGATGAGTTAGCAAAGCATTGTCATGATGCATGAAATAAACGTGATAGGAAGCACCTTTCTTCATCTTCGCGTGACTTATCTGCCATTGGACAGAGTCCTATTATCCTTTCAACACCTGCTCTCTTGAGTGCCAGTTATTCCTACTTGTAATAGAATGAAGTCTCCTGACCCAGGATTCTGCTTAAACCTGGCCTACATCTATCCTGGGCTAGTCATTTTCTATAGGAAACCAATCAGACACCTATTATCTCTGATTCTTTACTTAACTTCATGAAATCATTAACAGAACAATTTTTTTTATTTGACACAACTTTGTGCTGTGCACTAGTCTAAAAGTTTGGGTGGATTTGGAAATAAATCCAAGCCTTCTGTTTGGTGCCTACATACAATTGGGATATGATAGATGAAAAGGTATTTGAAGCCACCCATCATATTCCTGCCATTATTATGTTCTACATAGTTATCCTTTTTCCCACCACCCACCCCCTCTGGTTAAAGTTCTCCATATTGTTTTCCATACTATCTCACCAAGGGGGGGGCTTTCTAAAAGTAACTTTGATTGTTAAATGCTAAGTGTTAACACACAGTAATACTTTTATTTTTATTTTGAGTGTAAGGTCAGATTCCCTAGGTATGGTGAGATAGCCTGCGGTTCTCAAAGAGATGTGAACTCCAGAATCACCCGCAGGGGGTTTGATTTTAAGTAGGCATCTAATGGAAAATAGGGGGTGCAATTCTATTTATAAAATGATTTCCAAGAGAATTCAGGTGATCATTCGATTTTCCAATGATATTAGTCTTATGTTAGTTTTAAGTGATTTTAAAGCCCCCTCCACCCTAAGACTTTGGATTATTGAGCTACTTGAAATTCTGAGAGGTTCTCCTACCTCCAAAGGCTATACAAAATTTTTTGTCTCCCTCTGATTGTTAGGGGCTCCTCTCTCACCCTTTGAGGTGTAACATTATTGTGACCTCTGTAAAGGGAACCAACTGCTCTCTCATTTAGCCTGTCTGACTCTTTTCTCCTGTGAGCCCAGAGCTCCTTATAATTAATTCCATTATAATTCAGACCATATTGCTTTTTAAAAAAAATAATTGCCTTTTTCATTGTGGTAATCGATACATACAACTTAACATTTTGATCATTTTAAGTGTTCTATGTGCCACTAATTCCCAGATTCCTTCTATTTTGTACAACTGACAATATACGCATTAAACAATAAATGTTCATTCTCATCCACCATCCACTCTAGTTCCTGGCAACCATCATTCTGCTTTTTAGTCTATGTGAATTTGATGACTCTAGATAATTCAAATAAGTGGGACCATGCTGTATATTCCCTTCAATAGATGGCTTATTTCACTTAGAAAAATTTTAAGATCCTTCCCTGATATAACAAGTTTCAGAATTTCCGTTTTTTCAAGACTGAATAATATTCCATGATGCATACATATTATGTGTTTTCTACCCTTGACTGGACACTTGGGTTATTTTGGTTATCTTTTGAGTATTGGGGAAATTATTGCTGTGAATATGGTTGTAAAAAAATCTGTTTGAGGGCCCTCCCTGATGGTGCAGAGGGTTAAAGCACAGCAGTAAGAAGCTAAAGCCGCTTCACTATATGTTTGATCTCCACCAGGATGTGACCCACATAGTGTGGCAGACCTCTCCTGACCAGCCCGCTGCTCCCCTCATTAGTGTAATTCCTTGATCTGCCTGTTCTATTCTCTACTTTGTCTTGGGTGAAGCCTCTCACCACCCCCACACCTTTGGCCTCCACCCCAGCTCTGTATGCATAAATAATCTTAAAAAAAAAAATCTGCTTGAGTCCCTATCCTCAATTCTCAAATATTTTATCCAAAAGTGGAGTTGCTGAATGATGTGTTGTCCATATTTAACATTTTTGAGAAACTGCTTTACTGTTTTACATAGAGGCTGTATAATTTTACATTCTCACCTATAATGTCCAAGGATTTTTGTTTTTGTTTTTGTTTTTTTTAAAGATTTATTTATTTGTGCATGCAGAACTGGGGTGCAGGCCAGAGGCTCAGGGGCAGTGAGAGGCTCCACCAGAGACAGAACAGGCAGATCGACGAAGTACACTGCTGAGGGGAGCAGCAGGCGGGTCAGGAGAGGTCTGCCACGCCATGTGGTCACCTCTGGGGCAGGTGGGAATCAAACTCATGCGGAAGTGGCTTCAGATTCTCAGTGCTGTGCTTTAACCTGCTGCGCCACCAGGGAGAGCTCTCCAAGGGTTTTTATTTCTCTACATTATCAGGCTATTTTTGGTCAGGGTTCTTCTGAGAAAAAAACAAAATAAACCTTACAGAATTGATAGAATGTATATCAATTTTTATCTTTATGTGTATTAATTATTATCTATATCTTTTGATCTACTTATTGTCATCTATCAGGCTAGAGATACTGATTATTAGTAACTGTCTCATGATATTGTGGAAACTGGCAAGTACAATATCTTAAGGGTTGAACAGCAGCCTGGAGACCCCGGTGAGTGTTGTTGCTTCAGTTTGAGTCATAAAACAGTCTTTTCCCTTTTAAAGGGCTTCAACTTGTTGAATTAGACTCAACCACAAATTGAAGTTCCAACTGCTTGTCTCAAAAATGTGATTTAAATATTAACTTTATTTAAATATTCCTTTTCTGAAACTTCTGTAATGATGTTTTAGCAAATATCTCACAGTATGGCCTAGTCAGGTTGACACAAATTTAATCATTATGATCACTAACATTTGCCATTTTCTGTCTGTCTTTTCTTTTCTTTCTTTCACAGGCATCCTCATGGGTATGAAATGGCTACTCATTTTGGTTATTCATCACCCCTTTGAGCAGAGCTTATAACTAACTGTCTGACAAAACTAGGAAAGTCTAAGTTTATGGCTCTTATCCATCCTCTCCCTTGGATGAAAGGGACATTGTTTTTATGTCATTTTAAATCTATTTCTATTGCTGGAGTTCCAGAGATTAATCTTGGCTAACTTTAATTTAAGTTGTTTTGGTACTGTTTTTTATTGTAGGGATTCTTGTGTATTCTGGAAAATAGTTCCTGATTTTATATATATAGTGTGTATGCATATTGTATATATTGTATAATATATGTATATATAATAATATAAAATAATTTATATATATATGTTTCACTCAAGATCCTTTTAGGCATCATTTTTTTCTTTTGCTATAGTTGAATTTATCTCTTTTTTTCTTGTTGTCTCTATCTCTTGATATCATATCTAAGCAACCATTGTCAAAATCAAGGTCATAGAGATTTTCCCTACAGTTTTTTTCTACAATTTATATACAGCTTTGACTTTTGTAGGCATTTTCACTCTTATATTTAGGTCTTTGAGTCAAACACAACAGCTTCAATTATTTATATATTAATATATTTTCCATATTGGGGTCAATGTTAACAGTAATGGGAATGCTCTTTACTACATACCTCACAGACTAGAAACACTGTGTTTAATACCTGAAAATAAATGATTACTAATAGAAGTGAAAATATTAATATCTTCCTGAGTTGTACTTTTCTCAAAATTTTACTTATGTTCACTTATTTAACATTCACACAACACCTAATATGAAAGAAACTAAAATATCATGGTGTTAAATTGTGTGCCCAAGATTACATTGATACTGGGTGATAAACCTTGGAATTGTGTGTGTGTGTGTGTGTATACACACACACGTATATATGTATGTATGTATATATATTTGTATATATGTATATACATTCATACATATAATACACACACACATAATTTTGAAGATTTATAACAGATTGGTCTTCTGGGATGGCAAGCAGAATATTCACAAATTTGGTTTAGTATCAGAATTACTTGGAAGAGCTTCAAACAATATACATTCTTAGACTCTAACCCAGACCTACTGAGATACTGAAAACTGATATTTTAAAAATCATATTGATTGATTTTTATATAGTCAGCTTGACATCTGCCTAAAAAGATGGCTTGTGAATCACTGAACACTAAACTTTCTCATTTGTGCCAGAACATAAAATGAACAGAAAGTGTTTGGAAGTATATCTTTGTTGTTGCTATCTGCTATTCAAGCTATCTGCTTTCCATTAGAACTGAAATGATTTGACCAAAAAACTATACTCTGAGGATGTGTAGGGCTTGGTTTGCTGGCCTGGGGAGCACTATTGCCACCACCAGATAAGAAAATAATGGTATAGAAATGTAGAGTCCAAGCTTGCATAGCAAGTCTAAAGTAGGTAAGCATGTAAATTAGCCTGTGAAAATGATATAGAATGAAAATATAAAGATGAGAAAATGCAGACACTCTACTCCAAATCACTCATTTATAAATGACCAACCTATGAATAGTAGCAAACTTTTTCTTTTTTTTTGTTTTTGAATGAGCAAATCAACAATTTGGGTGAATTGGTTAATGACTAAATAAAGAATGAATGAAAGAAACCTACAGATGTGTATTATCTCATCACATAATATGGTGATGTACAGGGAACTCCAACCTAAAGTTCAGTTATCACTCCAGTGTTCCTAACCAAGGGTCATTCTGAACTAAAATATATTTTTTTGTTGTTAATTTTTTTTTGAATTGAGGCAGTGCAAATTTATAACAGGTTTATATTTTGGCATGCAGGGTTCCCCCCACCCCCCTTTCAGGTATCATCACATATAAGCAAAGCAGTCACCGTCCTCCACCTTAGCCCATTGTTCCCCTCCCCCACCTTGTTGAGGGACTTAGAATATCATGCGAAACCTTCCAGGTCTTGTTAGAACATAACTTTTTTTCCCTCAGCTTTTAGTCATATTCATGGGCTTTAATTGATATAAGTGTGGGACCTTCTTAAAATAAAATGAATGATCAAATACTGAAAGAAAATTTCACATTAGAAATATAAGATTTGAAGATAGGAAGTCTTATTCTAACAGCAGTCGCTCACAGTGACCTGCTTGTGAAAATCTTGAACATTGCATGCCTTTTTTTCTTGGTTATGAAAAAAGCCTTATTACGGTTCATCTTTAAGTTTTTTCTTGTTATGTGATATATTTTTCTTGATCTGTTCAACACAGTATGTAATCCAGTGACATATTTTTAGAAATAAGAACATTAAGCAAATAATACTGGGATTCTCCCCATCAAGTGTTGATTAGTTCATATAAACAGCTTTGGTTCCTAAGCAATACAAAACTTCTAACTTAGTTTATGGTCTGATCCCCACATGCATTAAATATATCTAACTACACCTCTGAAATTGTGGGTTGCTTCATTTTCCACAGAATTCTAATATTCTATCATGTTAAAATTACAGTGTTTACTAGAACAAATATAGATATTTTCTAGCAATGAATTAATAATATAAAGATGACATTGCAATATTACCTAGAGATTGTTTGCTATTCCGTTTCATAACAGGATATATTATCATTCTCAGATATGTATGCAGGGATACTAAGTATATAGAAAGTTACCCTATCCTCTGAACATTTCCAATGTTGTATTACATTTGACTTACAAAGAAGATACACACTGAGAACAATCTATAATCTATTCAATTTCCTATTTTTCTTACAATCCACTTTAAATTTTGTAATTTTAGATAAGGTTAAGATGTAAACTCCACATAAAAAGAACATTGATGAGGGGATAATCTACCCAAATTGATTTCCTTTGGCATAGTTCACCTGTCTTGAAGCTAATATGCAGCATCTGTTTTCATTTCTGTGAAAATGCTTCTGATTACTAATCAACTGGTTTTATTAATAAGTTAATACCTTGCCTAGTGATTTTACATTGCAATGAAAATGTAAATGCTATACATAAATTTGTGTGTCTACTGCAGCTACAAAGTTTGCAATGGATGGACCTACAATATTTGCTTAAGTAAATTATTGAAAGTGGTAAAACTTTGTTTTTGTTTGTTTGTTTAAAGATTTAATTATTTCTGCATACAAGAACTGGGGTAAAGGCCAGAGGTGCAGGGTGGGGTGGTGAAAGACTCATCAGAGACAGAGCAGGAAGCAGAATTAGCTCTCTGGCCAAGGATCAAACTCATGCTGCAGTGGCTGCAGGCAGCTTCATAGTGCTTCATAGTCAAGTCACCAGGGAGGGCCCTGAAAATGGTAAAATGGTAAATCTTTGAATGCAGTATTATTCCTTTTGGTTTTAAAGATTTATTTATGCATACAGATCTGGGGTACAGGCCAGAGGTTCAGGGGCAGTGAGAGGATTCATCAGAGACAAATTAGGGAGCAGGACACATGGACAAAATACACGGCTGAGGGGGAGCAGTGGGCAAGATAGCAGAGGTGTGTTGCACATTGTGGGTCAGCTCCCTGGACAGGGATTGGACTTGTGCTGAAGTGGCTGCAGCCAGCTTTTCAGTGCTGCACTTTAACCCATTGCACCAGCAGGGAGGACCTTCTTTTGTTTTTCTAAGGGAAGTAGCAACCACTGTGTCTGCTTTATTTCATTTTCCAGCTCTATTGGTATGTGGCGTCTGCTGGCAACTGATAGTTCCCTCTTCCCAGCAGTTCTCATAGAGTGGAGCCAGAAATCAAGGATTATTTTCCATTCCCCTCCTATTTACTGATTTCTCCCAGTGGGGATTCTTATGTCACTTGGATCCCTTGAGTTTTGCCTTGCAGCTCTCTGGCCACCCTTCGTTCTCCATTGTAGCCTGTCCTTCGTCATGAATTGCCTATTAAATGCTAAGCTTCTGTGAGGCTCTGTTCTAGGTCATCTCTTTTCTGTTCTCCCCCTTTCTAGGTCACTCTTTTCAAACTAGTGCTTTGTTAATTCTCAACATACCCATAATTATCAATTTGTATCTTTGGCCAGCATTTTTCTTTGAGCCCATGTTCACAGCAACATTTCTATTTGGATATCTGAAAAATTCTTAATCTTCCTGTGCTTAAATCTGCTCTCATCATATCACCCTCACTTCTCCTAACCCAAACCTGACCATGTTCTTGTAATTCATGTATCAAATAATGATATTCAAACTTTTTAGCATACAAGTCAGAGAACATGCTGTTTCTTTTCCCTTAAATCTTTTTCTTTTTTTTTAAGATTTACTTATTTATGCAATACAGAACTGGGGTACAGGCCAGAGGTGCAGGGATGGTAAGAAGATTCACCACACACAGAGCGGGGAGCAGAACAGATTGATGAAGTACACTGCTAAGGGGATCAGCGGGCAGGTCAAGAGAGGTCTGCCACTCCATGTGGATCACCTCTGGGGCTGGCAGGAATCAAACTCATGCTGAAGTGACTTTAGCTTCTTACTGCTATGCTTTAACCTGCTGCGCCACCAGGGAGGGTCCTTCCTTTAAATCTTAAGTAGAGGCCCCTGCCAAATTGTTTCCATATTTTCTTCCTCCCTTCCTTCCTTCCTTCCTTCCTTCCTTCCTTCCTTCCTCCCTCCCTCCCTTCCTTCCTTCCTTCCTTCCTTCCTTCCTTCCTTCCTTCCTTC
>NW_004567119.1:28728744-28795330 GCF_000260355.1 Condylura cristata
CCTTCCTTCCTTCCTTCCTTCCTTCCTTCCTTCCTTCCTTCCTTCCTTCCTTCCTTCCTTCCTTCCTTCCTTCTTTCTTGGATTCTCACATTAATAATCTATCTCCACATCATCCTATGTCTAAATTGTCATTTTGGAATAGTAACCTAATTAGACCAACACACTCTTTCTCTTTTTCTATGCAGTCCTTTATGCTATGCCTGCAGTAGTCTTCAAAATGAGTAATCCACCATGTCATCTAGGGCCCTTCTCCCCTGCTATCTGTCCAAATTGTTGTAATTTATAACAATCATTGATGATCTCACTACTTTTTTTTTTAAGATTTATTTATGCATGCAGTACTGGGATACAGGCCAGAGGTGCAGGGGTAGTGAGAGGCTTCACCAGAGACAGTAGGAAGCAGAACAGGCAGATCCACTGAAACACACTGCTGAGGGGAGCTGTGGGTCACTTGCGCCCAAGTGGCTAGTTTGCAGTGCTGCACTTTAATCCACTGTGCCACCAAGAAGGGCCTCATCTCACTACTTCTTAAGTTAAAAATTTATTTTTAGAACAGATATTTCTTACATACTTCCTGCCCCTGCAATTGCCGAACCTCTTCTATTACCAACATCTCAATTCAAAGTGATGTATTTGTTGCAATGGATGGACCTAAATTGATGAGCAGTAATCACCCAAAGTTTCTACTTGACATATGGATTCTCTCTTATTGTGCATTCACTGTATTTGATGAAATGTATAATGGCATGTCTCTACAACCATGGAAGTGTTTTGTCACTTAAAAAAAGTCTCCTGTGTGCTATCTCTGTATCAGCCACTGTTCTTTTTTACTGTTTCCATGATTTTGCCTTTTCTAGAACATCATAGCGTTGTATCATGTAGTACATAGCCTTTCAAGATTGGCTTCTTTTTCTTTGCTATATGCATTTAAATTCCTCCAAGTCTGTTATGAGTAGTGAGGTGAGGCCCTCGTTGGTGGCACAGTGGATTATAGTGCAGCACTGCAAACTAGCCATTTGGGCACAAGTTCGATCCCCATCCCTGGAGGTGACCCACAGCTCCCCTCAGCAGTGTGTTTCAGTGAATCTGCCTGTTTTTCTCCCTACTGTTTGAGAGCTCATTTCTGATTAACACTGAATTATATCACCTTGTCTGGATATGTCTCAGTAGATCTATGCATTCAGCTACACAGAATGTATTGTTGCTTCTAAAATGTGGCTATTTTGAAAAAAAAAAAAAAAAACTACGGTAAACATTTCTGGACATGTTTGTATGTAGGCCTAGTTTTCAACTCCTTTGAGTAAATATCAAGGAGCAAAATTACAGGATTTTAGGGTAAATGTGTGCTTAGTTTTGTAAGAAACCACCAAAGTTTCTTCCAACATGTCCACATGATTTTGCACCTATCGGCAGTGCAGGGCATTCCTGTTCCTCCACATTCTCAAGACAGTTTGTGGTGTCACTGTTTTGGTAGTTGTGCAATGGTATTATTGTTGCTTTAATTTGCATGTTCTTGATGATGTATGTTGTGGAACATCTTCTCATGATATGTGTCATGTGTTTATCTTCCCTGGAGAGGTAGCTGTTAAGGCCTTAATGCATTATTTTAAGAGTCCTTTACCATAAAGGTCTTTATCAAATATCTTGAACTTATTCTGTGCCTTGTCTTGTCATTTACTTGGCATTTAATTTGCAGGAGTTTTTGTTTTTTTTTTTTTTAAAGAAATAAGTCTAATGAATTATTTCTTTTTTAAACTTTTGTATGATTGATTTATTTATGCACACAGAACTGCAGTACAGGCCAGAGATGCAGGGGTTGAGAGGATTCACCAGGGACAGAGTGGGGTGCAGAACAGGGGGATCTACTGAATCACACTGCTGAGGTCGGCAGAGGGTGAGGCAGGAGAGGTCTGTTGCACCATGTGGGTTACCTCCCTGACCAGGGATTGAACTTATGCTTCAGTGGCTGCCAACAGCCTTTTGGTGCTGCATCTTAACTCCTTGCACCACCAGGGAGAACCTAATGAATTATTTCTTATGTGGATCATGTCTTTGGTGCTGTATCTAAAGTGGTCTTGCCATACGCAGAATAACCTAGATATTCTTTTACATTTTCTCTTTGCATTTTACTTTTTTTTAACATTTTGCATTTTACACTTAGATTTATAATTTATTTTGAGTTAATTTTATGAACAATACAAAGTTTGTGTCTAGATTCATTTTCTTGCACATGAATGATATGAATGATTGTTCAAGTCCCATTTGCTGAAACGTCTATCTTTACTGTATTCCAGTGCCTCTTTATCAAAGATCAGTTGATTTCATTTAGGAAGACTCTATTTCCTATCTTACTATTTTGGTCCATCGACCTATTGTTTCTTCCTTCACAATAGCATACTGTTTTAATTACTGTTGCTCTATAGTGCATCCTGAATCTGGGGAGTACCAGTTCTCCAATTTTGTTCTTATCCTTCAGTATTATGTTGGCTATGCCTGATCTTGTTCCTCTCCACAAAAACTGTAGAACACGTTTGTCACATCTTTTTTTTTGTTTTGTTTTATTGCTGCTTCACTTTGCACTTTTTCTCATAAACTGACCTCTGCAGTTTCCTTGCCTCTCTCAGCCTTCATGGAATTGAAAAAAGTTGCTCTAGATTAGGTATGGGCTTCAGGGAATATCATGGCTGGCTTGATCTCTATCCAGATCATTAAAACTTCCTCCAGGTCAAAAATAAGACTGCTTTATTTTCTTATCACTCATGTGTTTACTCAAGGAATGCGTTTGAAATTTCCTTCAAGAACTTCTCTCTGCTGTCACCATTTGATTGGCTCAAGAGCCTTCACCTTCATTTTTTTCTTGCCTTTGTGTGTGTATTCCCCACTAAATTTAATCCCCACTAAATTTACTAGCCAAGTAAAGCTTTTCCTTTACTTGAATACTTAAAATATCATGGCAGGGTTATGAGCTACACTAATTTCAATGTTGTGTTTCAGAGAAAGGAGAAGTCTGAGGGGAGGAAAAGAGAAGGGGATGGGCCAATGAGGCCTTGGAACAAACTCAAAATGTGTAGATTAAGTTCACAGTCTCTCCTGGGTGTGATTCATGGTGCCCAAACAATCACAAGAAGATCACTGACAAAGTGTGAAATACTGTGAGAATTACAAGGTGACACAAAGTCAAAAGTGAGTGCCTGCTGGTGTAAAGTGTTGCTGGAAGACTGGCAGACATCTGCTGGCCTCACACCCTCTATCTGTAGACCAAACTTGAAAAATTGCAGTAAGGCAAAGGAAGATAAAGGAGTTATACCTCTCTTCTCCAGCTGTGTACTTCCCTTGCTCCAGACAGTGAGACTGCTAATACCCCAGCTGGCTAACTGGGGTAACTATTTGCCCCTGGAAGCAGGTTTTCTTAGGACAAAGTGCTCTGGAATATTTCAGAATTCTTCCTTTCCTCCCCCCTGCCAGCAGGGCTGGATTCCCTTGATATAGGATCCTGTGACAACCTGGTTTATCTTCTGAAGATAAATCTCCCAAACATGTAGCCCTGCACTGCAGCTGTTACCCATGGAGCTAATAATTCGCATACTCGTCAACACGGAGTCTCAACTTTCTCTGAGTCTGAAGGCAGAAGCTTGTCCTGTGTCTTCCTCTTCTTATGGATACAAGGAAAGTGGTTGACTTTTCTATCCTTTCAGCTTTTTACATGGGGTGGTGATTTTCAAGCTTTTGATATGTCCAGCTATAATCTAGAATTGTATCCCATGGCTTTTACACACACACACACATTTATATCATATTTATATCACTCTTCATTTCATACTTTTTTTCATCTCACTTGTAATCCCCATGGACTTCCCACCGCCACTTCACCCATGTGCCATCACCATAGTCCCATGTGCTCTTCCCGCCTGTTTTGATCCTATTGCCTCTCTGCTCCTGTAGAATGTATCTGGGGGTTTATAGTTGTCTGTTGATGTTTGATTTTACTTTATTACAATTACTATATATATGTATATAGTATATATGCATATATGTAAATATATACATATAAATATATCAATATAAATATTGACCCCTTATACTCCTGTTATGAGTGAAATAATCTGGTATTTTCTTTTACTTTCTGGCTTATTTCACTAAGCATGATCCTTGTGAGCTCCATCCATGTTGCCGCTAATGGCATGTGTTTATCATTTTTGATTTTGGTTGCTGAGTAATATTCCTGTGTATATGTACCACATCTTCTTGACCCAGTCATCTATTTTTGGGCATTTGGGTTGATTCCATATCCTTCCTATTGTAAATAGGGCAGTGATAAACATAGGAATGCAGGTGTCCTTTTGAATTAATGTTTATGTGTCCTTTGGGTAGATCCCTAGGAGTGGAATTGTTGCATTTATACCAGCAGTGTAGGAGAGTTCATTTTTCTCCACACACTTGCCAACATTTATTGCTGCTAGTATTTTTTTATTATTATTTTTTAATTAGAGGTCAAACCACTGTACACCGACCGCGGTTTTCATGTCTCAGCACCTGTCTTCCCTTCCAACTTCTACTTTCACCACCTGGGCTCTCTGGGCTTCAGTCACACAGTCTGCTTATTCTCAAATAGGCCAAGTGTTTTTTCATTACAGAGCCCTGAGACAGCATTACCTCTCTTGAAATGCTTCTAGCACCATCTCCTAACTATGTACAGTTCTTCCCAGTCCATCAGATCTAACCCAGGGTTGACTCGAACTTTTTAGAGACACAGACTGAGACAGATGCCGATGTTATTAGATCTGACTGTTACAATCACACATACATAGAGGGCAGCTTTGAACATTCTCTAAGCAGTCAAAACCAGTTTAATCATAGGAGCAAAGCTTAGCTTAGTTTATTTTGCAAGACAAGCAAGACTCACTTGACCTGCTCAATTCTTGCTTATGCCTCTGGAAATCACAAGCAAAGCTCATACTGTTTTTCAAGGTTGAAGGTTGAGGTAACCACTGACCATCATTTAGGAAAATCCTAATGTTCATAGTCACTGTAAAGAACAGTCACTGCCACCTCACCACACAAGCTACTTTGTAATAATCTGTTCTGAGTCTCACTCCACATTGGCTTTGGTGCTCCTGGCTGACACTCTGTCTTTTCCGTGCACAATAAACTCTCACTAATTACTACTTTGGCAATTCATTGGTTTTACTCCTGAACTTCTGACCTCGTAAAATCAAGTTCTTTTTCTTTAGAGCACTTACTACATAATTGCACCTTTTCTGTCCTAGTCTGCCTTTCTGCTGTGAGGTCCTCCCCACCCTGATCTACATGCATCTGGGCCTGCTGTTTGTCACTTCTCACTAAGGTACACACATTAAAGTGTGCATATCATAAACTAGTTAACATGCACATATTTGCTTCTTTCCCCCAACCCTTCTCCCCACCTCCATTTTTAGGTATTAATATCATATCATTGTTTGTTTTGCTTTTGATGTCATCTTTTGAGTTTGGGGTCCTTGGGTTCACTCCAGGAAAGATTTCACCAGAGCTCCGCTTTCAGCAGCACACTTTTTCATGAGATTTTTCATGAGACAGAGACTCAGTTATATTTAAAGAGGAAGTTTATCAGAAAGAGACAGGAGAGGAAAAGACACTTGCATAAGTGCAAGTGGGCAGGAAGAGCTGCCCCAAAAGGGACAGGCTTGCAGGGAAAGAGACCTGCATGGCTGCAGACCAGCGGTCTTAGGAGAGAGGCCTCCCCTGAAGGAGGTCAATGCAGAGAAGTCCCAGCAAGTGCAGGTCACAGGCAGGCAGGAGGCTGCTGCCCTGCAGAGGGAGAGAGTGGGTGGAAAGAAGCACCTGCATGGTCACAGGTGGGCAGTGGAACAGCTGCCCCGAGCTGTGCAGAGACTTCCCTGACATAGGCAGCTCACTCCTTGTGAGCCTGGGTTTGTTGACCTTGAATAGCATCTGCGAGGACCTGAGATTCCCTAGTGAACTTCATCTCCATCTCCATGTCCTTGTCTTCACCTGGGCACCAGGCATCCTGGCTTTGGTGCCTGAGGATCTTGATGTTATGGCTGGGTCAACTGCTGCACTAGCCCCTTCTGTCTGTCCCCTTTGTGTGACTCAGTCTTGTGATGCCTCCCCTGCATTCTTTCCCCCATCACTTTGGTACACTGCTTTATTTTGCTGAAGACTTTCTGGATTTATTTCATAATGCAGAAAGTCTTATTAGCTCTGACCTTTCATCTAGGTGAAAGATTTATATTCTGCAGGTTTACTTCAAAACATTTCCATCTATTTTTAATTTTACCTTTTAACAAAACTCCAAATTAGGTAATCTTGTTTTATGGACATCATTTTTAAAGAAGAGGAAATTAAGATTCAAAGAAATCCAGTTACTGCCTAGTACACACGCATTGTGGCCTAGAGGGGGATAGTGCAGGTGGTCACAGGGCTCGGGACCTGGCGGGGACTGCGCCACCTAGTGTTGTGCACACTAAACTTCACAAATACCCCACTAGCCCAGCAATGCAGTGTCCATATCAATGATGCAATTTCAGAGTTAACACCTTCCCTCAGCACAGCTCTGTTTTTCTACATTCATATACAAACATGTAAAGCACATGCCGTCCTAATCCAGTGGACTTACACTCTTCAAGTAAATCAGTGGGAGGCGGCCTCCCTGGTGCACAAGGGCTTAAACACAGCACTGTGAAGCTATCCATAGCTACTGCAGTGCCACTTTGATACCCAGCCAGAGAGGTGACCCACATGGCACAGCATGTGCCTTCTGCTCCCCTCAGCAGTGTAATTCCGTCAATCTGCCTGTTCCGATCCCCACTCTGTCTCTGGGGAATCCTTTCATTTTCCCATACCTCTGGCCTACACTCCAGCTCTTGTATGCATAAATGAGTAAATATTAAAAAAAAATAAGGTAATCAGTGGTAGAAATGGGAAGACATTTTCTAGATTCCACCGACATGCTGAGAATGAATGTTTATGTTTGAGGTACACATTTTGGATAATGCTCTTTAACTAAGACATTCTAAGAGCAGCTGGTAATCCATTTCAATATTTCAAATCTGAGGTTAAAGCAATATATTTTATAGTATCTATCAAGATATCATATGTTCTAATTTCTTTTTTTTTTAAATATTTATTTATTTATATAGAACTAGGGTACAGGCCATGGGTGTAGGGATGGTGAGGCTTCACCAGAGACTGAGTGGGGAGCAGAACAGGCAGATTGACAAAGTACACTGCTGAGGGGAGCAGCGGGCAGGCCATGAGAGGTCTGCCGTGCCATGTGGTCACCTCTGGGGTAGGAGGGGGGTGATCGAACTCATGCAGAATCGGCTTAAGCTTCTTAGTGCTGTGCTTTAACCTGCTGCACCACCAGGGAGGACCTCTAATTTCTTTTTTTTTTAATATTTATTTATGCACACAGAACTGGGGTGCAGGGCGGTGAGAGGATTCACCAGAGACACACTGGGGAGCAGAACAGGCAGATTTACAAAGTACACTGCTGAGGGAAGCAGTGGGTAAGGCAGGAGAGGTCTGCCGTGCCATATGGGTCACCTCTGGGGCAGGGATTGGACTCAAACTGAAACAGCTGTGGCTTGCTTGCACTGCTGTTCTCCAATCCATTGTGCCACCAGAAATTCTAATTTCTAAAAGTATTAAACAAACATATCAACTTAATCTGTGGCTTCTTTACATATGGGAATCAAGTGCCTAGATAATAAGCAGCACAGAACAATTGATTCCCCCCCCCAACTTTTTTTTTCTTAATATTTATTTATTTATGTATACAGAACTGGGGTACAGGCCAGAGGTACAGGGGCGGTGAGAACCTTCACCAGAGACAGAGTGGGGAGCAGAATAGGTCAACAGACTGAAATACTCTGCTGAGGGGACAAAGGAGAGAGACAGGAAAAGTCTGCTACACCATGTGGGTCACCTCCCTGGCTAGGAATCGAATTCCTACTGAAGCAACTACTGTTAGCTTCCTAGTGCTTCACTTTAACCAGCTGTGCCACCTGGGAGGGCCCCAGTCTTTTTTTTTTTTTTAGTTTTATTGAGGTGACATTGCTAGCAATGCTTTATGATTTAGGGAAGTAGCTCCGTGCCTCCTCAGAGGTGTGTTACCGTAACACCTCCACCCAGAGTCCTTCAGCCTGAGCCATCATGCTTGCTCCCTCTGGGCTTTGTTCCCACCAAACCATCCCCTCTAGTAACTTCAGTTCTGCAATCAGATTTCTATGGTTTGTTTTCAATCGTGATGTTTTTAAAAGTGAGGGCAGGAAAGAGTAATTACAACTTAGATGCATTGTTTAAATGTTACTAACTGATTACATGAATTTGCTTTGGTTCATTTAAAAGGAAAATGAACAAATACACAAAACGTATCTCCATTTTGAGGATCAGTTTTATCTACATTAAAAGCTTTGGTACATTATTTCTGAAACAGAAAAATTTCAAATAATATAAACAAATGACATAGATTATGTAAAATTAAAGTGAAATTATTTCAGACACTATTAAAGAAATACATACATTTTCTTAGGAGACCTCCGGGGAGAGATCCTGGTAATAATATTTTACCAGCTGAGAAGAACAAGAATCAACTTGCCATCAAGTCTTATTGCCTGTAATCTTGGAATAAATAGGAGCCACATTTAATAATTTTATAAAATCTAAAATTACTCAAATTTAACTCCAAAACAAAATATTTCACAAATATCTGTTTCTGATACTTTTGAAAAAGAGAAGAATTGTGCATAATGATTCATGAAGCACTGCGTTAACTCAGTCCAGGTCAGAATTGCCTCTCTTTAGCATCATGACCTTATGAAAATTACTTTTCTTCTTTTTTCTTTATATGCTTATCTATAAGGTTGAGATGACTATTCTATGGAGTTCTTAAGATACAAATTAATTAACATGTCTGAAATTCCTTTAAAACTTATACACAACAAGGTCTCCCTGGTGTTGCAGGGGTTAAAGTCTCAGTAGTGTCAGGTTATCACTGCCACTGCAGCACAAGTTTGATCCCCAGCCAGGGAGCTGACCCACATGACACAGCAGACCTCTCCTGTCTTATCCACTGTTTTCCTCAGCAGTGTATTTCCATAGGTCTGCCTGTTCTGCTCCCCATTCTTTCTCTAGTGAATCCTTTCAACACCCCTGCCCCATCTATGGCCTACACACAGTTTTTGTATGCATAGATAAATTCTAACACACACACATGCACACATATATGAAACATGGGGCAAGTTAGCAAACTTTCCCATGCATGTTGTATATCTAGAATTTACTTGGTACCTAAGCAGAAAATATAACAGGAAAAAAACAGCCTATGCCAGTGAGCAAAAGCATTTGCTTACACCAACAGGCCCTCCCTTCATTGTTCTGCTTTGTGACATTGGATTTGGACCTGTAAACACTTCTCTCTTCTCAGTTGGTGCAAGGAATAACAGCAGGAAGACACTTGCTTTCTGAGCTCCTCTTCACTGCTATTATTAAACAATGTGAGAATCAAGTGGCCTTTGCTGATGGACTCCAGTATCCTCAGGCCAAACTCTCCTCACCAGCCACTCTTCCCAATTATATCTGACCAGTCTGACTGTTTAGCAGTGGAGGTTCCTGGCAGGACAGGAGCTTTGGTTTGGTCTATGGCCTTTGGCAAATTCCTTCATTATTGGCAAGTTGCACATTCCCATGTTAGCCAAGCCCTTTATGAAGAACTGAGTCAGCCTTAAAGGTTGACTGTTTTGATATTGGGGGTGTAGTTCTCCCATTCCTTAAATCTTTTATGTATAGTTTTCTTCTTTATCCTAGAGATATTTTACAATTTGCTTCTTTTGAAGCTCTTATTAACTACACTACAATCAATTTCATATTAAATCTAACTTAGTTCTATTAGATTTCTTATGTTCAAATAACTTTTATATACAGATGCGATCCTGAGTTATATGCTCACTTTCTCTGAACAGTAAACTCACTTGTAGAATAGATGCACACATTGCACACAGAATTTACTAGTGTCAAAGAGTAGTTGAACTTGACTTGGTATGGATCACTTCAGAATAACACAACTCAATAGTAAATTTAAACTTCTATGACATTCTAAAGAAATGATGCCATTAGATCATTTCAAAAGATGCACTAATAACAGTAACAGTTGATAAATTTAAAGTTCCCCCATATAAATCCCTTGATAATCAAAAATACAAAATTTCTTCAAATAATGAGATTATCTGTCAGAAAACTAAAATGTTATGTAAATGTCGTATCAGAAGCACCTCTGCTAGAGTCAAGGATAAAACAGGGATGATCATTCTTACCTGCTTGTTTATATTGTACATGAGTCTCTAGTCAGTGATATGGAAGAGAAAATTAAACAAGACACATAATTTTAGAAAACTGACTCAACATGGTTGGAGCAGGAAGGGGCTACACTCAGTAAAATAAGCCAGAAAGAAAAAGAAAAAATATCAAATTGTCTCACTTATAAGAGGAATGTAGAGAAAACAAAAAAGGAATCAGAAAAAAAAAAGTAACTATAATAAAGTAAAAACCCAAATCATCAGGCAACTATTGATCAGAGACATTCTGTAGGGGAGGAGGAGAGAGAAGGACCAGGACTGGGGTGGTAAGAGTGCCAGGGACTCTGGTGATGGCACACAGGTGAATTGTGGTGGGGATTTCATGGGGGAATCACACATTGTACAAAAATGAAGGATGATGTAATGAATATTTAAAAAAATAAAAAATCCAGCTGGCTTGTAGACTGTCTATGCTGTTTTCAAATAAATTAATTCACATAAATTACAAGTAGTAGGAATAGATAATTGGACCAAATTGATAATCATGTCAGATAGATACTCATACTTAAAATTAATGTGAAAAAGGAATAGACAAAGAAATTAGCAAACTGTTAAAGAAGACAGTTAATATTGTTGCACTTCAAAATAACAAGGAAAATCTGAATAAGTGGAAGAGAAGTATAATATTTTCTGGAGGCAAAAATTAAATCCCATAAAAATACTAGGGATCCCTAAAATATCATACAGCCTAGTAAAACCCAAATCCAAAATTTATTAGCTTTGCTTTTATCTGAGAAAAGCAGCCTCTAATTCTAGTGGTTAAATTACAGAAGTACAAGAACAGCTAACACATTAAAAATATATAATATTCCATATATAATTTAAAGTACTGTGATTCCTACCAGAAAGCATAATTTATGGACAACATAAGTTATCTAGGAAGACTGAGCTGTAGGAAGTGGTTCTCATTTTTGACCTTGTTGTCTTCAACAAACCAGGTTTTCCCCACATCTGGTGGAGTGGGGTGTGACACAGATGTGAGTGAAAATAGCTGACTGAGGAGAATTGTAGGCTGTATTTGTTATATTATTCATGTGCCAGAGCCTCATTTATTAGGAATTTGTAGTGGGCTTTGGAAACAAAGCTTCCTATAATTATCTTCCTGTACCCATTTATCTGCTACTTTTGTCCCTTCATAGTTTTACCCCAAAGAACTCTTCTTAGAGTTGTAACTGATGACTGGCAGATATTGTGATATCTACTATATGCGCTGGTCAAAGAAGATTTTAAAGCTGTCTTACTAGTGTTCTGTACATCTTAACATAACTTATATATTAAAACCACAAACTACATATCTATAACCACCAACTATGAATTTTGCTATGGTTGAGAGGAAACTCCCAAAGTTATTGGTCAGTCATGTAATTTGAAATACCCATATATATAGTGTGAAATGTAGGAGAACATCTCACTTTAAGAAAAGAAAGTAAATCCTTTAAAAAGGATTTACAGCAGACCAACGTAATATGTGGTAATTGTATATGGCAGTCAAAGTGGGTTACTGCCTATTTGGCTGTTCTTGTTGGTGGAAGAGAAGATATATAAAAATATGATTCATAAATTGTGTTGATTTATTACACAATTACTATTAGTTCCTAATGCTAGGGATTTCTAGATGACATTATAGCACTCAAGTTTGATTACAAAATTACATGGAAAGTTTGGGAAAAAATTAGATATTTCCACACCATAAACCTGGATATTTTGCTCCTGGTTGTAAGTGTAGAATCTGATTTTTTTAAAGCCCCTGAAATTCATCTTCACTTAGCTACTGATATGAAATGTGGCTTTTAATGTATGACTGAAAGCCAGTCACCAAAACCATTTTCAAACTCTGGGGACAGATACTGAGTTTATACTAATAAATATCATAGAAAGTGACAAGAGATAAAGCTGCATTTCTCTCCTTTCCTTTGGTCTTCACTGCTCATAGCATTAGGATTACAAGCTCTCTTTACCCTCCAAAGAATTATCTCTTTTCAAGACTTTCATCACTACTTCTGCCACATTACTTATGTATTTATATTACTTGAGAAAAAAATAAATTACAAAGCTAAAATGAGGGCTTAAAGTTTTAAAACAAGGGTATTCACATCAAGGGCTGAGTTTATAGGTACTATTTTCTACTGTAGGTATTGCCTGGAATTGCAATCATGAAATGCATATTTTACTCAAAATATGTTCATTTTGACATCAAGTTACATAGTTCATTATGTGTACAAAACTTCAGAGATGAAGTACAGGGGGACATTTCCCCCCCATTAATCTAATTAATAACAATGTTTGACATAATGATACCAAATACCAATTGATAACAGTTTCAAATATAATGACACAGTTAGGAAAGAGATTATGCTGACTTTCATAATGAATATTTAAAAAAAAATTATGTTGCCTGATTAGGTTTCCCTAATCTTTACAGGAAAATAAACATGTAAATACAGAAATTTGCAACAGCAATACATAATCCTTATAAAGTTGTGATCCTGTGGTACAAAGGAAAGGAAGCATTTCCATATTTATTTATTTATTTATTTAGTTAGTTAGTTAGTTAAAGCACGTACACATACCAGAACTGGGGTACAGGCCAGAGTTGTTGGGGAGTAGGACAATTCACCAGAGACAGAGTGGGGAGCAGAACAGGCAGATCTACTGAAATACCCTGCTGAGGGGAGCAGAGGGTGAGACAAAAGATGTCTGCTGTCCCTGTGGGTCAGCTCCCTGACCGGGGATCAAACTCATGTGCTGGTGGCTATGGATAGCTCCATAATCTTTGTCTTAATCTCTAAAGCCACCAGGAGGGCCTAATTTATTTATTTGTGTCACTCAACTACCTTGATCAGGCATTGAATTTATAGTGAGTCTTTAAAGCCTTCTTACAGCTCTTTTCATTTTCCTTTCCTGGACTCTGGGACTATTGATTTCACTCTATACTATGAACTGTGGAATTTTACACTTCTCCAATTTTGCATCATCAAAATACATGCAAGCAGACATGAGTAACAAAAAATTAGTCAACAGCTATGTTGAGGAAAGTTATAATAACATTTGTTGCATAATTCTAAATAAAACATACTTATATATAGTTTCTAGAACTATATATATATATATTCCCTGATGGAAATTTTGTTGCCAAAGCATTGAAGAAAGCTTGAGGTTGAATACTAAAGCCAGGCACTATCATACTGAGAATTCAGAGCTATTACACAAGTCTTGGCCACAGTTCTGTGGAGGCAGGCAGTGGGGAATGGGGGTTGAGAATCTATTTCTAGTTTATCACACGTAAGGCATGAGGTGGACATTGTTATTGAAACTCAATGTTCTATGTAATTTACTCATCTGCCAGAAATATATAAGGTCTATAATTTCCCATAGTGTAGCATTTTGGAAATCGCTTATTTGGGGTATAAATGTAATAATACAGTAATTCCAAGAATGCAAAATTTGTAGTTTAAAAGGATTTGTATAAAATATACAGGATTAAGACTCTGAGAGTTAATGCTGAAGAGTGAGAAGCATTAAATCTGCTTATAATAATCTAAAATTAATTCAGCTATATAGATAGAACATTAATAAAAAGAGTATCTCTCTTTAATCTAACAGGAGTAACATTAAGAAAAAAAAATACTAACATCAAACACTTTCCTAAGGTTTATAATTCAGCCAGTCCTGCAGTTTAAAAGCCTAAAAGAAGGAAACTTAGAGCTTAGCTTAGCCAAGTAGACAGTGAGATATCACCAAAAAGAAGCAGAAGTGTTTTTTGTTGGTTCAACATATTATCTACTTCTTGAAGACTATGTAAGCTGGAGAAAAGTAGAAATCAGGAAAACCAAAAAAAAAAAAAAAAAAAAAACAAAGCTATTAAAAATGTCTATTACAGACTTAGCAGAAAAGTCCATTTTATAGAAATAGAGGAAAAGAAAAAAATATTAGGAAGTATATTTTATTTTTAGTAAAAGTCAATAAAATCTGGGCATTTGTCAAAGTTATATCACAAAGACTGAAATAGTTGTTTTTAAATGTGAAAGGTAATAAAAAAGGGAGCTGAATGGGGAAAATACAAGTAAAAATTGAAATGCTGTGTACATATAATTTTAATAAATATAGTTATGAGAAGTGACTCTAAACCAATCTAGACTGTGATTTAAATTCTAATGTTTGCATTGAATCCAGAGAAATCCAGAGAAATCAGAGTAAGTAGCCAAGCAGGATTAATGGTTAGAGTGCTATCAGTTTTATGGTTGCATAAGATGTTCCTTATTTTTGTTCCACATATCATCAAAAATTTGGCTTCCAACCCATAGCCCCTTTTAAGGGGCTATGGGACCCAGCACCATACACCCGAGGCCTCGGGAGATTGTGCCAAACAGGCAGTTGGACTCCTGACAGTGGACCTTGCAAGATGGTTGTCAACTTGACTTGTATTTTTAAAGCAATTTTGTGATTCCTGTTATATACTTATGTTCCATAGCATCCAAGAGAGTTTCTTAGAATCTTATAAAGTAGGAAGACTGACTCCAAAATAATTCATACATAAAAAGATATTTCTGGGCCCTTCTTGGTGGTGCAGTAGGTTAAAGGGCAGCACACCAAGCTGGCTGCAACAGCGTCAGCAAGAATTCCATCCCTGGCCAGGGAGCTGACCCACCTGGCACAGCAGACTTCTCCTGCTCACCCTCAGCTGTGTACTTTGTCGATCTACCTGTTTTTCTCCCCTCTCTGTCTCTGGTGAATCCTCTCAGCACCCCTGTACCTCTGGCCTGTACCCCAGTTCTATATGCATAAATAAATAAATCTTCTAAAATAAGGATATTTCCAAATTGCCTTCCATAAATTTTACTTTTTATAAACTCTCCAAATTGTCTGTGTCCACAGCCTTGTGCACAGGTGGTTTCCACTGACTCATCCATCCCACATGTGTTTCTGTGTTTATACATGGGATACATATTTATGGAGTCTTAAAGATACAATAAATGTGTTGCTAACAGTGGATAGTGCATTAATTTATTTAACTATTATATCAGAATGTTTTAATGGGTTATAAATAATAATCACTGTACTATAAACAATAATCCACTGTACTAAGAAGTCTTAGATCGAATCACGGAAGATTAAGTTTGTGGTGAGAGCCTGATTCCTGGTTCATAGAACGGCTTCTTGCTGAGTCCTCACGTGGCAGTAGGGGAAGGAATCTCTAGGGTCTCTTTTATAAGGCACTAGTTCCATGACTAAGGGCTTTTCCCTCATGACCTAACACCTTCCCAAGGCTCTACCTCCAGAAACTAGTACATTAGAATTCAGCACATGCATTTCCGCACACCCAAGCATTTAGTCTATAGAAGGAAGTTTGTGCTCGAGTGGGTGGAGAAGTGAGGGTATTGCATAAGCTTCCAGTAATAAAACATCATGGAAAGAACAATGGTAGGTCCATGATAAATAAAGCTTATTATGAAAGTAAAGAGAGGGCTTTTCTAACTTGGACCACTGAGATTAGAGACAGTCCCTGGGTAAACAAGTGATATCTGCAGAGAAGTATTGAGCTGTAATAGTTAATTTCAAACGAATGAATGAACATGTGTGTGTGCGTGCACGTAGGTTCAGGTACAGGGTAATTTAAAGTTGAGGAACATGAGCAAAAGAACAAAGGTGAGAAACTCCAAATCAAGAATTTGGAGTTTTTGGAAAATGAAGTTTCCTTTTTTCCCCCAAAGATTTATTTTTATTTATTTACGTGTACAAGCACTGGGGTGCGAGCCAGAGGTATAGGGGTGGAGAGGATTCAGCAGAGACAGAGTGAGGAGCAGATAGGCAGATCTGAAATACAATACTGAGGGAAACCGTGGGCGAGTGGGCCCATGTGGATCAGCTCTCTGGCCGGGAGTCAAACTCATGTGGCAGTGTCTGGCAATAGCTTTATAGTGCTGAGACTTAACCACTTGCACCACCAGGGAGGCCTGGAAAGTGAGTTTGATGGAGGGAATGATAAAACTTCAGGCTAGAGGGAATAGATGGGGTCAGATCATGGATATCATTTTTTAGAGCTTGGCAATGGAACACTAACCAAACAACAAGAGTAAGGGAGAGAGGCCCTGTAAAGGCCTTGCATATAGGACTTTTGGTGGATTGGTTGGTGATGAAATCTTCATTACAAGCAAGTTTTTAATAGTTAATTTAATGCAAATGAGGAGGAGTCACCCTGGCCCTGGTGCTGACCCAGTGGATGTGTTTGTGGCCCTTGATTGTACTTGACTGGTGGCCAGACAGCAATTTGAACCCCAGAGCTAAATATGAAGATCAAATGCACTAGTCTAAATACCATGGAAAACATTTCTGGGTGATCAATAAGGAAGCTGAGGAAAAAAACCATCATCTGAATATGCATAATTCATTGTTCTGGACAGAATCGCCTTCCTCCCTGGTAACACAGGCTGCTATTTCACACTCTCCCTCTTACTTCCTCTTTCCCCAGTGTCTTGAGATTTTTAGTTCTTAAAAGCATGTCAGGATAAGAAGCAAAGTTGGAGGAGAGAAGTGATAAAAGAAAAATGGTACTTTGTTCACTCAAAGGCACACAGCTTATTTGTTGTTTTTCTATTTATTGTTAAATATTCTTGCTCATTTTTCACAGGAAAGAATTTCCCTCCTCAGGTGTGGTCACCATAGCTTTCCCCCACCAAAGCACCCACAGAGCTCCGCCATTATCCACTGTGCTCCTGTATTCCTGTTCTCTACTCTCTTCCTCCTCCCCCCACCCCCATGCCTCAGATCTAAGGTCAGCCTTAAGATCTTACCCTTTGTCTTTGTCTGACCACAGGCTCCCAACTTTGTGTTCAGCCTGGTGCAGATCCGAGGTGTGGTGCCCAGTCTGACTGGGAGAGGCTTAGGTGTTCTTTGAAGCTTTTTTCATGCAGATAGTTTTATTCTATAGACTTTGAAGCGAATATCAGGCACTATTGACCAAATTTGACTTTTTGGTTTCTTTTAATCAGTCCTATACTTACCTGAACATTCTCTGCAGTTTTGTTTATGGCTTTCTTCTCTATATTTATACTAATTTTGATTGAAACTTGCAAAAAGCTGGAGAAAAGACTCTAAAACAAACTACATCAACAAAATTATCCCATTTTGATAAAAGTTGATATTAAGTTAAATGATTGGTAAATATTTTTTTTAAAGATTTATTTATTCATACAGAACTGGGGTACAAGCCAGATTACGGAGCATGAGAGGATTCACCAGAGACAAAACGGGGAGCAGAACAAGCATATCTATGAAGTACACTGCTGAGGGGATCAGTGGGTGGTCAGGAGAGGTCTGCTGCACCATGTGGTCACCTCAGGGGCAGGCGGGTATTGAACTCATGGGGAAGTGGCTTTAGCTTCTTAGTGCTGTGCTTTAACCCACTGCACCACCAGGGAGGGCCATGATTGATAAATATTTAACAATGGAGAAAAGGTTGAGTAATTCTCAATATGATAAATATATAATATACATATTAGGTTATTTATATATCATACATAATATATTTAACATATTTATGTATGATACATAATATATATATATATATAAATATAAATCTTAAAACCAGATGTACTAAGAACACTATATATTTATATATAAATATAATATATTTCTAAATAATATTGATGGCTATATATTTTATATATTTAATATAGTAATTTTCAGTATTATATTTATCTTTAATGTGGATAGTCAGAAAAGAGAGAGATTTTCAATTTCTTTTCACAAGGGTTTATGTATCTCAGGAATAGATAATAACTTAGATAGTGAATTCTAGGTTTGGAACAGATTAAAGGTCAAATAAACTTACCCTGTCTGGTTGTAAGATTTTGCAATGCAATTTACTTTTTTAGACACGTTATCATATGTAACACAGGCAGACACTTGAAAAGTGCTTGCAGGTGGGGTTTTCTGTCTTGTGCACTCTTAACACTAAACCTACCACATGGATGTATTTGAGTTACCCTTCTAGAAGACAGATACCATGTGGAGAAGATATAACTCAGGCCCCATTAAAAATCACTTATATAGATGAGAAGTGCTTGAGACCATTCTAGATCCCCCACCCTCTCCTGACCTGCTGGTCAACCCAGCAGCTGACAGCAGACCCATACAAGGACCTGGCACAGGTCACGCTGTGTTGGTCAAGACAAGAAGAACCAGATGTACTGAGAACATGTGTAGTAACTCATGACTGAAGTGATTTTTCTGTATATAAATTACATTTTAATTGGCTATATGCATATAAATGAGTTGTAATCCAGCCCATGGTTTTATTACTAATCAAAATTCATTGCTTTCTGGCATCTAAGAGATAAGCTTGAAACAACTCTATCATGCCTTATGTTTATGTCCAATTTTTTTTAAGTTTAGCTGTTTTAGTGGAGTAACTATCAGATGTTATATTAGGATGCAAGTTACTTATATTTGTTATATGATGTATGCACAAATTAGTCTAGCATCTAGAAATGCTTACTCCCTCTCTCCGTGCCACAAATACTGATTGAATATCTCCTCAGTGAAAAGCCAAATTTAGAAAATGTACTTAACTATGATTGTCAAGGTACTTTGTTCTTAGTAAATGATGATTAATGTGTCATTTCCTGGAAAGGCGACACTTGATGGAACATAGCAGTCTGTTGAATGTAACACATCAAAACGACCCTATTAATATTTGCATCAAATAACTATGAATTTCTGTAATATCTTGTAGATGTCAATATTGGATTATTATCTTTTAGTCCTTTTCAAAATTCTCCAAAATGCAAAACAAAAGTTCTCTTCATTTAAAATCATGCAGGCTATATCCACAGTATGCTACCAGTAATTTAATCCAGTGTCTAATACCAACTCTACACTAATATGTACAGCCTCACATTTCCACCAATGATACAGACATGGAGTTTGGTTGTTTTCTCAGGTTCTCTGTCATAAGCACGTAATAGAAACTTGCCAAGCAAGCTTCCTCTCCAGATTAGCTCTGCCCCATACCAGATGTGCTCTCCAATATTTCATGACACTTGCTGTTCCATTATCACAGTTATCATTCTGGGCCCCACAGTATAAGTTTGTCCTATTGAAGAAAATGAAGCATTATCAAATATTGAACCTCTCATATTTTTTGATAACACTCAGAGGAACTACTCAGTTCTTATTCATCATTTCTGCATCTTATAATTCTGCATATTATCTCCAAAGTGATATCTAGGGTTCTGGCAAGCAGAATCTTAATGCTCTAGATATTTAGTGTGAATGTCAAAGTCTGTGATTTCCCCCATAATAAATTTCAATTGACTGGTGTCACTTACTGGAAAGGTTACATGTGATTGAATTTATGACCATTTGCTGCTGAACTCAGCTTATAAATTGCTAATGATTCTGGCAGATGATTCAGTTTCTTATGCCAGTGAAATATTTGAGGTTAATTAAATAGCCTCTATCACCTCTTTTCACCAAAATGCCAATGAACTGCTGAGAAGTTAAATAAATGTACTGTTTGGTACCCAGTGATGCCAAATGAACCATCCTAAGGATGTACTTTAGTGAGCCTATTAAAATGATCTAAAACAAAGCAAGAAATATTGGATCCTGAAATATTACAAAATGGATAAGTTTTTTGAGATGTAATTTTTCTAGCACCATTAGCAGAATGCCATCAGATCAAAGAGTAGAATAATTTAAGATAATTGTTAGAAAATATTATTATAATAGAATGATATAATAATAAACATAAGATCATAAATACAAGTTTTGTAGACACCAACATTTTCATTCCTTGGGAAATGTTTTAAAATCATTAAGATTATTGAAAGTGAATAATTCACTGTGCAAAATAATTCTTATCAACTTTAAAATTATACTAAATTGAAGTAACCGAGGCAATTATTAAAAAGAATAAAAGAGCAAATTTCAGTACATTTTTTGACTATGCCAAATAACAGTTCTCCTGTATTTGGAATCAGGGTGAAATAGACTGAGATATTTTTTAATATATATTTATTAATATACTTGCAGTTTTTATCTTATTGACTTGTACTACACTGATCAAAGAATAATGTCATGATAATCCTGAGCTCTCTGTAGTCATATCGCATTGTTTTATTTACTTAAACCTGATCATCCAGTCATAATATCTTAGTTTTTTTAGGAATGACTCTAAAATTAGATTTTTAGTAAAAAAAGAAGACTCAGGTTGGATCATGAAAGTCCAAGGATGAATTGTAATTATTTGACAGAAATTCACTGACTCCAAATACTGATGGAAAGTGTGTGTTATTAGCTAGAGCTGATGAAATAACAGGGGAAGCCGAGGAAGAGGGACAATCAAGTGACTGGATAGACAGAAGATGAAACTTCTTATTTGCTAGGAAGATGCTATTTTTCAAAATCTCTTAGTTTTTAAAATTTAAATAGTGAATATGCACAGTGTGGAGTGCTTGGAATTTGCTAACTTCTTAATCTTTATCCAATTTTTCAATAAAATTTTGCTTGAATGTTTAATATTTTATTCTACAAAAAAAGAAAACAGAAATTTACAATGAGTAAATGTATTATGATTTATTTGCACTTACAACTGTAAATGCAAAATTATAGATGTGATAAAATGAAAGGAAATAGTGAGATATTTTGATTTTTTTTCTGAAAAGAAGAGGCATATTCCATGTGCCTGACAGAACTAATTAAGATGAGTCAGTCATACAAAAAGAGACAGACTTATGACTGTATTTTATATTATTCAAACACCAATTTTCTCTCATTTTATTAAGCAGCAGGATATTAATGTGAAAATTTATAGGACTCATTTTATTTTGTCTTAATCTTCTATAAGACATGTAGTAATTTTTTTGAAATTAGAGTATTTTATTTTGCCAAGGGGAAATTTACCTAGGAATAAATAATTATTCATTATACATTTTTAGAATTGTACTTAAATTTTAAAGACAGCCACAAAGTTGTACACATAGACTAAAGATTACATATACAGAGATTTATCTATATCTGTATTTCTAAGAACTAAGGTTTTCCTTTGCTTGGTCCAGCTGGTTTTGTTTTTGTTGTGCTTAAGCTGTGTACAAGACAGATACCTAAGTAAGTATATACATCTGTAATTGTAAATTGCATTAAATAAAATGAAAGCAAGAAATGACTGCAGTGAGAGAGAAAACATGATGTAATGGGAAAAGAAACTGCTTTTATGAGAGAACTCATGGGTCACCGCTTTGAAGGGGTGATGTTTGAATTACTGCTCTGGCAGAAGATAAGGAGTCTTTAGCAGAGAATCCAGAGGGCTGGCTGGAGCCAAGTCTTTAGAGAAAAATCTGGGCTTGCTGCAAAGGCAATGCCAGTGTGAAGGGGCATTGTCAATGGAAAAATAAAGGTCCACTCCTACACAACATTGTAGGTTTTTGAGGGAGTTCAGAATTCACTCAAAGTGTATTACCATGTTAACATGTTTAAGCAGGTGAGCAATGTGTTGCAATATATTTTTAAATATATTTATTAATGCATGTACAGGCTAGAGGTGTGGGGTGAGAGAATTCACCAGACACAGAGTAGGGAGAAGAACAGACAGGTGAACTGAAATACACTGCTGAGGGGAGCAGTGAGTGGGTCAGGAAAGGTCTGCCATGCCATGTGGGTCAGCTCTCTGGCCATGGGTTTAATTCGTGCTGCAATGGCTTCAGAGAGCTTCACAGTGCTGTGCTTTAAGCTATTGCGCCACCAGGGAGAACCCACATGTTGCAATTTAAAAATATGTATATTTGAAATGCATTTGTCAGTTGACACGTCTATATAACTGCGCATTATTATATGGGTTATATTTTTACTACTCCGTACATGTGTACGGCTTCACTCATTCTCCACCCTCCTCCACGAGGTCCCACCCATTTCTAGTCTACCTCTCCTCCTTCCCCCACCTGTTCCTTCTGGTAACCCATAACTTTTTCACAGTCTAAGAGTTGTTTTGTTGTATTTTGCTGGTATGTGTTTTTTGGTTATCTGCGATTTATTTTTTGCTTTTTGTGGGAAGGTTTTAAATTTTTATTTCAAATTTTAACTGTTAGATCATAGATGGTCAAGTGTAGGAACCTGGCGACCACTCAAGGTGATAGTGCACAAGTCCAAATAAGAGCAGATAGTGATTTGAATTAAAGTGGTGAGTAGGAAGATGGAGAAATATGCATATAAAAGAGAAGCAAGTAGAAGGTAGGATTAAAGTGACCCCATGCTATGTAAACATGGGAAGAAGTGAGGTAGACCAGGGAATAAAAATTGATACCATTTCTAAATACACAAACTTGGGTAAGTAACTGGATTTAATGTTATATTTGTAACTTCTTAAATTTGACATCAGAATGAAATATTCAAGTGGAGAGTTAAAAATTGGTGTATAGATCTATGGGCAAAATGCAGAGAATAAATTTAGAAATTGAAATTGGAATAATGAGCACATTGATGAGGAAAAGGTGGGAATAAAAATCATAATTAGTGGAGAACGCTCAAACACAGACCTCTTCATCAGTTCTTTGTAGACAGCTTTCAAATAATAATAATAATAAAAGATAGAAGTATCAGAATTAACGAAAAATACCTTTTAATTTCAAATTTTGAATGTCTTTGCTTGATATTTCTTAGTTGTCTGCATAGTAGAAATTAAATGCACCATGCAAATGTCTAATAGAAATTTAATCTTACAAGAAAACTCCATTCAAAATGATTAGAGATTGTCACTGGATACATCTGGTAGTTTGTTTCCTCTTTTGATTTTCCTGGCCCAATCACAGCCCGAGATTGATGCCCACAATCAATCCAAAACCGAGTGCATAGAATTTCACACTGCAGCACAAGTTCAATCCTGGACAGGGAGGTGACCCACATGGCGTGGCAGATCTCTCCTGATAGCCAGCTGCTCCCCTCAGCAGTGGATTTCAGTCCATCTGCCTGTTCTACACCCTGCTCTGTCTCTGGTGAATCCTCTCAACCCCCAACGCCTCTGGCCTGTACTCTAGTTCTGTCTGTATAATAAATAAATCTTTAAAAAAGAGGAGTTTCACTAAAGATTTTGATGTAATTTTGTCTTGCTATATTCTACTAAACATTATATTCTTAGACCAAAACTATTTTTCAATGAGCTCTTTTATGAAGTGAAACTTTAGAAGTATTTATTTACTTTGAAACCTATGCTAGTAAGAATTATATATGGAAACTTGTATAAAACCCATCTTTTGGTGGAGCTGACAAAGGGGCAGATAAGTTTGATTCTGAAATCTGTATCTCTGCATGATTAGCTCTGCTTCTTCTTTACAAGGACTGATGGACAATCATTGTTCACTCAACCTATGGCCTACACCTGTTCAACTGGGCTGAACCCATGTATATGCAGATCTCTTAAATTTTGTGGGAAGCTGAAAACATTTAAGTGAGTTCGTCATGTTAAAATAATAAAAGTCTCTTTTATTACTTTCATAAGAGATGTCTTAAGTGTAAAAGCAGTGAGAGTCATCTCCATCATCTTCATGAAATGTCAAAGAAATACAAACATCTCAAAGGTTACTAAACTTTCAAAGTTGTGTATACCTATGGGTATACCTATGCATCAGCTTATTTAGATCAGGCTCTTCAGAAAAGGATTATGCTGTTTATTTGTTTTTATTTTATAGAGTAAATCATACACACTATACTTATAATAGGCCAAAGGTGGTGATATACTAGTCAATCTCACGTTTGCATACATTCCAAAAGAAATATACATAAAATAAATTGAGCAGAACATTAAAAAAATATAATTTGAGATGATGTGTGTTTTATTTTGGAAATGTGGCATGTATATATTTTTTGGAAACCTATCATTATTAATAGGTTAATAGAACAAGCAAAATACAAATTTTTTTTTGGATTACTCTTCCCTTATTAGGCATAAAATACTTTCACAGTAAAGGCACTTATCTCAGACCAACAGTCAAGCACTTAACAATTATGTGTTTCTAAAACATTCGCAAAAACATTTGGCAAGCTAAACACAACTACCATCCTCACTATCCATTTAGTAGTGGTGCTGCATTTTCTAGCTATTACAATAAGAGAGCAAATAGGAATGTAACAGGAAAGAAGCAAATGAAATGATAATTTTTGTAGGCTCTATGATTGTCTCATGGAAACTGGAAAAACCATGCAATCTACAGAATAATCCTGTAACTGTTAAGAGTAGGGGAAGTGTTATAGTGATAAAGGGGAACATTTATTTCTTTACATTTTCTTCCAATCAGTGTCCATAGATTGCTTTCACATTGTAAAGGGGTAACATCGTAATCACAAAATAAATAAAAAAAATATTAAAGCATGTGTCAGTGAGAAAAAAACAAAAACAAGAGATATTGCAGGAGTCTCTAATAACAACCATTTGTACATGAGTGATATACCTGTAACCATAGGTAGTTGGTTAGTATCATATACTGTCTCTGTAAAGCATTTTCATTGTTTTTTTTTTCTTTTCCAGTTTTCCTTTACCCTAATCTCCCATCCAACTTTCATCTGCAAAATAATCACTGTGAACCACCTCATAGATAATCCTTTCCATTCCCTTTTCTCCAGTCTCACAGTATGTAACGTACACAATATGCCCTTATACACCTGTGCATACATAGTTCTTTGCTATTGTTTCTTTAATTAAAATTATAGATCAATAAAATGGCTGCACAGCTTTGTTTTCTCACTCGGCATTATATCATCAAAGTCTGCACTCTACCTCATTCATTATGGTAACTTTATAATAGGTCTTTGCATAAATGTCATATTTATTGAAACTTTTAAATACAAGCAATCACTGTGGTGTGCTCATTACTTCAGTTCCTATAACAATGATAAATGAGCATTCCTGTAAATATTTACTTACATGTGGCAATTCTGTTTCTAGCTCTGAAGCAGTTCTGGAGAGCCATGGGGGACTTAACTTTCAGCATATGACCTCAGATATTAGTTCACGATCCCAGAGTCACTGAAAAGAAATCGCCTTAATTTCCAAATGCCACATATACAGATGTGTCTGCTTATGTATTGCATTTATTCCTTCCATCCAGTAGCAGGTAATAGATTATCAGTCTCCAGTCGAAAACAAATCTCTCTCCTATTGATGTGAATTGCATGCCTTTTACCTATTCCACAATCTTTATAACATTTATTATCCTCTTCATCCCAAATATTCAGCCTTTTTGAATTTTTACTTGACATTTTCATCATCTTTTAAGCAAGTATAAATGTGCTTCCACTGTTAAGAAAGGAAGCAGGGAAACATATGCTACCTGGTTTTCTCTTGACCTTGTACTGTCCTCTGGCTGCTTTCCATTTCTTTCCTCTTTCACTGCTTACAATCTTTACTTCCTTAGATAACTCTCAATTCCTGTAATCTGGCTTCTGTACTCTTAGTACCAAGTCCACAATGTCTTTTAGATAAAAAGAAAAGGTATTGGACCTTCCCTGGTGGCACAGTGGGTTAAAGCATGGCACTAAGAAGCTAAAGCCAATTCAGCATGAGTTCGAACCCTGCCCCGGAGGTGACCCACATGGCGTGGCAGACCTCTCCTGGCCTGCCCGCTGCTCCGCTCAGCAGTGTACTTTGTCAGTAAGCCTGTTCTGTGCCCCACTATCTCTCACCACCCCTGCACCTCTCGCCTGTACGCCAGTTCTTTATGCATAAATAAATAAATAATTCTAAAAGAGAAAGAAAGGTATCTTTGAGTCTCCATCAACTTTCACTCAAGTAATAAATGAATAACTGATATATTTAATTTCCTGTGTCAACTTGAGAGGCACATAGGATACCCAGATGTCAGACCAAAATTGCTCTGGGTGTTTCTGTGAGAATTTTATTGGAAGATATTAATAGTTGAGTTGGTAAAAGAGTTTAGTTTATTTTTACAAAATTACTTAAGGTGAATAAAGTCAGCTAATGTTTAAAAACAAAAGGCAGACTAGTCTGGTGAAAGATGAATGATATTTGGGGTAGGATTGACTTGGTTATAGAACCAGCCATCTTCTGAGAACACAGGGTCTTTATTCTAATGATACCTTTTTAAAAATTTTGTTGGAAATCGTGAAAAATCAATTTACCATGCTCACCTTGTAGTAGATGACATAGCACTAGAAATTATTATATTGAAGTTGTTCCAAAATATGTCAAACACTGTGCTTTGCCATTGGATCAGAAGTATCATGCAAGCAGAAAGTGTTTGTTTTGCAGAGTTGTCAACTCTGTGCATTCAGACATGCTTGGCACATGGAAGGCATTCAACCAATATATTTTAAATAGATAAGTGGCTGAAAATTAGGTAGAAAAAAACTCTATATTTCTCTTTCTTAAAATGATGTTGAATAGTGGCTCTTAAAATATTGTTATTTGAAACTGTCAACACTTTAATTGAAATGTATCCCTAAGGCAATATTAAAATATCTTAAGGAACTCAATAGACTAGTTATTGTTTAATACATTATAAACTACTTGTACTTGTTCCTTCATTAACAAACCAAAGCTTTGAAAGAGGTGGGATGGATGAAAAGAATAACAACTAAGGTTAAAGTGATAAATTAGTGCCAAAGAAGCTTTCGGATACTGATTAATTTCCTGACATTCCAACTACCCTGATTTTTATTATAATTATAAACTAAGATTTACTTAGCCAGTTCTAAAAGATGAATGATTCTAAAATCTATGTCCAGAAGTTATTTTTCCTATTACCTAGCAATTTTTTGCTTCTGATTCATTTTGGGAAAAAAAATACATACTTACATATTCACGATTGCATTTCTATCACTTTTAATAGCTGACCTTGATCATCTTAAAAATACATTTTTTGGCCCTCCCTGGTGGTGCAGCAGGTTAAAGCACTGCACTGAGAAGCTAAAGCCACTTCCGCATGAGTTCAATTCCCGCCTGCCCGGGAGGTGACCCACATGGCGAGGCAGACCTCTCCTGACCTGCCTGCTGATCCTCTCAGCAGTGTACTTCGTCGATCTGCCTGTTCTGCTCTCCACTCTGTCTCTGGTGAAGCCTCTCACCGTCCCTGAGCCTCTGGCCTGTACCCCAGTTCTGTATGAACAAATAAATAAATCTTAAAAAAAAATACATTTTTTATCTTTAACTTCATGGTTAATCCATAGTGAAGTTTCTTTTCCTGAGAAATAAATTGCCCTAGGAAGTCCAAGGAGCAACAAGAAAACATTTGGGATCCAGTTCTTCTTTAATTACAGATTTAGAGATATCCTTAGGTAGAAAGAATCTCAAAGATGTTTCTGCCTAATCATTAAGAGTACATTTAATTTATATAAAGAGTCACTTGTCTCAAATTGTTATTCAGATATTAGTTGAATGTGTTTTGGTGACAAAAATTCCATGCAGTTTTTTTTTTTCCTTCTGACTGTTGTGTCCTTAAAACCTTAAAAAAAAAAAAAAGAATGTACAATTTCAACAGCAGAAGAAAAATTTGAAGAAGCAAACAGAAGGTGGGACAGTGAAGCATGGGTAGCTTTTCCTGTTAATACCTACAGATCAGTTGCATGCTGTTCAATAGATTCAAAACATTGGTTTGAATATACAAGTCATAGCTTATCTTACCAATTCTTTTGATAAATAGTTACACATTTTTTGTAACACATTTTTGTTGTCATTAATAACGCCATGATAGATACTCTTGTCCTTACACTATTTCTTGTCTCTGTGATTATAAAAGGAGTTAAATAAATGCAAACTTGACCTCTAAAAAGCATAGGTCAATTTATATTCCAGCTGAAAGTGAAATTGAATGCCAACACTGAACCTATCAGTGTGCTTTTAATCTTCGCATTGCTGATAGGTGACAAATAGCGCTGAGCGGTTACTCATATATGCGGCGGAACCTAAGTGTTCTGCAGTCTGCTTTGGAGTCAGGGTGCAGAGGCTGGTGTCCCTCCTTCACCACTCAGTAGTTCAGGACCCTGAGGAAGTCCTCTGGGCTCAGCTTTTTCACCCATTAAACAGGGATGAAAGCAATACATACTGCAAAGGGATCTTGTTAGATTCCAGGAGGCAACGCATGTTTACAGCTTGGAGCAGTGCTTGACATATAGTTAAGTGCTTTTCTCAAGTTGTTTGCTTGTGTTTATTTTGTTATCGCCAGCATTCGATATATTTTCTTCTCTTAGAAATAATAGCATCAGTAAATGTTATCTATTTAATTTTTTTTATTATATACACACATATAATTATTATGGATTTATATATAAATTTTATAAAATGATACAAAAGTCACAGATTTAATAATAGAGATAGATATGCTTTATATATATCCTGATACTTTTTTTTCTTTTTGTTATTCTAGTTTGCTGGACTGCTCTAACAAAATACCACAGACTAGGTGACTTAAACAACCTGTAGCAGTGGCTGGCTGTCGTATGATAGTGGTGAGACTTTAACCCCTGTAATAACAGGAGGTCCCTATGTTTGGCTTTCTTTGGTCAATATTGCAACTATGAAATTCGATGTTGATGTGCATGAAGTTAGAATTCATTTTCATTGCTAAGTGATAATAGTGGTTGGGGCTTTCTAAGATTCATTTGTGCATATCACTACTGATGAAATTTGTTAGTATTGGAGCTCTTAAAAATAACGCTTTGAGCCCTGCCTGGTGGTTCAAGGGTTAAAGGGCAACCCTATGAAGTTGTCTGCAGCCACTGCATTGTGTGTATGATCCCTGGCACGGATGTAATCCACATGGCACAGCAGACCTCTCCTGTCTAACCCACTGCTCTCCTCAGCAGTGACTTCATCAATCTGCCTGTTCTGCTCCCCACTCTGTCTCTGGTGAAGCCTCTCACTGCTCCTGCACCTCTGGCCTGTACCCCCAGTTCTATATGCATAAATTAATAAATATATTTTTTAAAGATTTATTTGTGCATACAGAACTGGGGTACAGGCCAGAGGCTCAGGGGCAGTGAGAGGCTTCACCAGAGACAGAATGGGGAGCCGAACAGTCAGATAAACGAAGTACACTGCTGAGGGGAGCAGCGGGTGGGTCAGGAGAGGTCTGCCGCACCATGTGGGTCACCTGCAGGGCAGGTGGGGATCGAACTCATGCAGAAGTGGCTTAAGCCTTTCTGTGCTGTGCTTTAACCCGCTGCGCCACTAGGGATGGCCTGAATAAATATTTAAAAAAAATAATAATGCATTGACAATTTTTAAAGATTTATTTATTTATGCATACAGAACTGGGTATCGGTCAGAAGTGCAGGGGCAGTGAGAGGATTCATCAGAAAGAGTGGAAGCAGAACAGTCAGATCAACTGAAATACACTGCTGAAGGGAGCAGCAGGCCAGAGAGGAGAGATCTGCTGCACCATGTGGGTCACCTCCCTGGCTGGGGATGAGACTGTTGGTGAAGCAGCTTTGTCTAGCTTCCTAGTGCTATGCTTTGATCTGTTACACCACAGGGCCCTGCTTTGAAAATTTTTGATGCATGTCTTTTTAAGAGCTATGGTGTACACATCATGTTGGATTTTTACTTTAAATGCAACTGTTGGATCAAAGGATCTGTGGTTGATCAAGTATATAGGATGATATCAAAGAGTTTGCCAAAGTAGCTGCACAAATTTACAATCTCAACATCAATGTATGCGAGTCCCAATCATCCATCTGTCAGACTTTTTCACTAGGGCCTTTGTGGTCGGTGTGCAGTGGTGTCTCATTTTTCATTTGAAGTTATTTCGTTCCTGATTAATAGTGAATTGGAATGATTTTTAATATATGTTGGCTATTTGGAAAACCAGTAAATCTTAATTTTAATGTAGTCAAAGGCACTTTTATGATTCCTAGTTTTTAAAACATAATAGAAAATTAATCCAGGTGAAGATTATTTTCTTTAAATTCACCTTATCATCCTCTAGCATAGTTACATTTTTTACTTTCATGTTTAATGCTTCAGATATTTGATTCTTTTGGAGTTAGTTCTCATAATTCTGTAGGAAAGAATCAGATACTTGTTAACTCAAGCCTACTGTAGCTTAGTTGTCTTTATGCCTGGGTCTACGATATGTCGTGTGGTGTTTCTCCATTCGCCGACAGTTTGCAGAGTTGCTATGTTGATGAGGTGCGTGTAAGAAAGCTCTTGTATTCCTGGAAGCATTTATCTTATTAAGAGCATATTTCAGCCTTGTAGGGTCATCATCTTTTCAAGCTGATTCAACATTTTAGTATATCAGCTTCCTCACTAAATATTTCAAGAGAATCACAGATGAACAGGTATTCTGGAAATGAACTTTTCTAATTCCTCCCTCTCATCTATCACAGATGTATTTACTATCTGCAGGTTAAGAATAGCTTGTATTATTTTTTTGGTAACACATTTTTATCTTTCTCTTGGTATCAGCCTTATTATCTTTTCTCCAATCTATGTTTAATATGTTAAAAGAAAGGCTGGATTTAAATTTCTCTATGCCCAAATATTTTTATAATTTGATTATAAACTTATTTAATATTCTAAATCCCATAATGTTAATCAGATAATGAAATATTTATTTAGGAGTCTTGCCTAGGGAAATATTTGTTTTAATTATTTAGTCTTCATACTGCACAAAGTTAGCATATTATGAAATATCGATGGCTGGATCATGGTAGGCATCAATAAATATTTCTGAATGAATAGGCAAAACTCATTGTGGAAAATGTGTTCCTATCTTCATCAAGAAAACCATTAATCTAGTTCATAAATATTCATATGTTTGGTGCATTGGAGAAATTTGGACTGTGAGGATTAAAATGAGAAGGAACAATGCCAGAAACACATAGCTAAAGCCAAAATTGCAATTAGGTTTTTTGGAATGGAGTCAACACTGCTAATACCCTTAGAATAGAATGAGGATTTAGCAATATGTGGACCCCCTCAAAAAAAAATCAATGTTATCTAAAAATCTTCACTCGAGTTTCTGCAACAAAACCCTTTGTCTCATTCCTGTGATCTAACTATTCAAAGACAGAGTTAAGTTCAGCCTTGGTAGCATCACTTGTCGCTCCCAGTTCTCTCCTCCTCAGCCTTTCCTTCAGGGAGGATCAGGGAAGGGGTCCTGTGTCCCACCCTGACATACATGTTATGCTTGTCTCTGCAGTTAAAAATACTGTAGTGTTTTTAAACAACAGGCATGTTTTTGTGTCAATTCTGCACAGACCTCTACAAGGCAGGAAGATTACATTTATGGGTGTGTTCTCAGCACAATAGGTAACCCATAGAATCTACTTTCAAATTGGAAGGTGAGTGCTCTGATGGTTCAAGGGATTAAAGCACAACACTGTGAAGCTACTACAGCCACTGCGGCAGGAGTTCGATCCCATTGCCAGCCAGGGAGCTGACCCACATGGCACAGCAGACTTCTCCTGTCTCACCAGCTGCTCCCCTCAGCAGTGTATCTCAGTAGATATGCCTGTTCTGCACCCCACTCCCAATCCTCTCAAATCCTCTTCCCCATCTCTGGCCTTTATCCCAGTTCCTGTATTCCTAAATAAATCTTAAAAAAAATAAATTGGAAGTTAGAGTGAAATAACTCCAGTATGAATAGACTCAAGTGAAAGTGTTCCCTCTAGGTCACTATTTTCTACTGTCCTAAATCTAAATGTTACTAAATAATATTTATTCATCACTTGTTATGTCCATATAACATCAATGTATTCATGTCTTAGGACTGCTGTAACAAATTACCACCATTTTAGGAGCTTAGAACAACAGCATTTTACTTTGTTAGAGTTCTGTGAGCCAGAGGTCTGAAATCATGCTGTCAGCAGGGCTAAACTCCTCCCCTGTCTATCATAGGGTTCCTTTTCTTCTTCATCCTCACTAGTTATTTCTGGCCCTTTTGAGAGAATTAGCCAGACTTCTCACAGCTGTGAGATCATAGTTAATGGAAAACACAGATATTTTCACCATATACTACACCTCTGCTGAAGCCTGGAAATGTAATTTTTTTAAAAGTCCCCAGATGATTCTCAACCACAAAGAGTTAAGAGAATTGCTGTTCCACACATAACCCTTGCATTTTAAAATCCCATTTCTGTAGCTCTTTCTGCCTGCTTGTGTCTGTGCCAGTGTTCTTTAATTTTCTCCATCTTTTAAAGATACAGGGTGAAAAGCAGAACAAAAGATCAGACAAAACCAAACCACTAACAACCCCTAGAAAGATGATGGAAGAATTAAGGCTACCAAAGGGCCCTCCCTGGTGATGCAATGTGTTAAGATGCAGCACTGCAAGCTAGCTCAGACGCTTCAGTGCGAGTTCAATCCCTGCACAGGGAAGTGACCCATACGGTCTGGCAGACCTCTCCTGATCTGCCCACTGCTCCCCTCAGCGGTATACTTCGTCAGTCGGCCTATTCTTCTCCCCACTTTGTCTCTGGTGAATCCTCTCACCTCTGGCCTGTACCCTAGCTCTGTATGTATAAATATATAAATTTAAAAAATATATATATATTAAGGCTACAAATACATTAGGAGGATGGTAGAGAACAAAGTGTGGAGGATCCAGTGGACAGTAGAGGAGGACTGTGGGTAACTTGGTGGTGGGTGTGGTACACGGTTATGTATCTGTTCTTCTGAATATATATAAAAAATAAAATTACAGTTCTGAAACTTTTATTCTGAGACTCCTTCCCTACATTACTTAAACTTTGCATCCAAGACTTTTACCATGATTGTTTGTGAGGCATCAATGAAAAAAACATAATACACAAATGATGATAACACCAAGCATTTGCCAAATTCTTACCAAGTGCCTAGCATTATACTCAAGTCTTTTCATGCATTATTTGTGTATCCCTGTCAGATCACAGGAGCTTAGCAATAGCTTCTTCTTTTCCACACAGGCTGTATTCCAAAATAGTATGCAGTACAACTTGAATAAAACAAGACACTTTCTCCCTAAAGTCTTTAAGGAAGCATTTCAATAAATCAGCCAGCTCTGAAAGGGGAAAGAGGAAACCTGTATATTAGGAATATGATAAAATTTATATATCACAACTACTCAAAGCAGCTGAAGCTAGGGGGAGAATGGAATGTTCAAGCACCTCTGTGCAAAACCTGGCATTGTCACCATGCATGATGATAATTCTGACGTCAAAATGTCCTCTGCCATACAAGAGCCATCTGTACTGTGGGAATAATGATTCTTGTTCAGTATTTTCCAAAATTTGTAGAAATGTATAAAAGTACTTTAAGAAGTCAAAGTCACTAGAAAACACTATTATCATCAACAACAGGAAAATAGCATTCAATGGTTAAAAGGATAGCTGGGAGGAAAATGTGAGATATTTGAGGGTCGGGGAACAATGATGTCTAGTAGCTGTGAATCAAGTCCGAGATTGTGTCCCGTGTGTTTTTATTTGGGGTGGTGTTTGGGCGTCAGGATAATATTGTTTATCTTGTTTGTAAATTCCGTCTAGGCCAGCCAGAAATATTTCATATCCAGGATTAAAGGGAGTTTTCATATTTTCTTTAAAACCTTTTTGTGCATTTTTCCAGGGGTCAAAATAATATCATCTCTCATATACTTTGAATGTATTAGTAAAATTAATATTTGCGGTCTGTTACTATTTTTGCACACAAAGAAGCTTACAACATGAAAAAACAGTGATGCTGCCAGTAACTTTATGTTCTATTTTCAGGTTAAAATTTCATTTTAAGTATTTCAAGTCATTCACTTTCACTTAAAAATAGGCAACTTTATGCATATATTACTATTTTTTAATCAAGTGCACCAATATGAGGTCACATGCTAAAGTAGGTTTCAACTGTTTCTTCAAATTTTGTCTGGAGTAAAAACCTTTTAGGACTTCAAAAAAGTTCAAGCAGAATTCCATTTTCACTACTTTTTTATTGTTGATCCCTCAGTGCTTTCATATAATAAGCGAAGCGGGAGCTAGAAATGTTGAAATACTGTCGACCAGGTTTTCTCATTGAATTTCCAATCTAAACAGAAATCTCATAAGGAAACTACTTTCACAGTATCTCCAAAAAGTGTGGGGAGTTTAAATAGAATCCTAAAGTTTGGATTATTATTTAAAACAATCCCCAAGTCACCTGAGGCTATCTAGACATTCATTTAGTCTTTCACTGTCTTCAGGAGCAAAAGGGACGGCCTGAAAACTTTTCCATAACTGGATATTGTTAGTAAAATACTGATTTTCAATGCCATAATATTTTGGTAGAATTAGCAAAGGTGACAATAAAACTTAATTGAATTGGAACTTAGTGAAAGATCCTCAACGTTCCTTATTATTTACTAACAATATTTCTGTATTTCAGTTTGAGGCTTCTCATTGCTTACAGAGCTCCTGTAGCCTTTTAGCCCTTTAGTTTTCTGCCTTTATCTTTTTATACAAGAACAATTTTTTTTTGTTGTTTTATAAACATTGCATATAAGAGGTTTTGAATCACCCTAGCATATCTTGTTCTTGGAAAGTGACCTTGCAAATTGTTTTATGAAAAGCTCTGTGAAATCTTGTAGTAATGCTGACTTTTACACTTATTTAACAGCATTTCACAAATTTCTTAGCATAAAACTCCTTTTTATGGTAAGACCCCCTGCCTACCGCCCTGAATAGTAATATCATATTTTCTCAAAAGGGAATAGTTCATCAAAAATGAAAAGTTCATTATCTTCTCTTCTAGAACCTTGTTGAAGTGACAAAGAAGTATGTAAAGGGTTTAAATGCATTTTAGCGGAGAAGCGATAGTATGTTATCAGCTGGTCAAAGCTATTGCTGGTGATGTGGCTAATGGGAGGTGTTAACATACATTTGTGAGCCTGGGAGCCAATGCCTACCTAGCAGGTGCCTCCAAGTGAAACACAGGGACTTGACTTTGTTTCCTTTTCAGAGCCCTGGAAAAGCCACACCCTCAAAACCCTTAGATAGGAGCTGCAGAACTACAAGGCTCACCAGGCAAGAGTCCACAAAAGGGAACTCTGGGCCAGCGCTGTTGTTGTTCTGAGTAATTCAAGCCCATTTATGGGGTGATGTTTCCTTCTCTGAGGCTTGATTCTATAAAGCTGCTTGATTGTAAATTAAACTTTATTTGTGTAATCATCACATGTTAAATGTCCTTTATTGATTTTTCAAATTTTAACATCAATCCATAGATATAAAAACTTAATTAATATTTTAGAATGTTACATAAACTTTTAAAATTTGCTGATATAAAGATGATGTTAGAACTGACAGAAATTAGGGTATGAAAGTGGGAATAAGAATGCTTAATTTTTCTTTTACATATGGCAGAATTAGAGAATACTGCCTAAAATATATAGGTCATGTATCAAAGCCTTAATTAAGTATGTGTTTAAAATTGTAAGATGTTTGATTTGAAATAAAGACAATTATATAATTTTTAAAGATTTATTTATGTATGTATATAAGAACAGGGGGACAGACCAGATGTGGGGAAGGTGAGAGGATTCACCAGAGACAGAGTGGAGAACATAACAGGAAGATTAGCTAAAATACTCTGCTGAGGGAAGCAGCAGGTGAGTCAGAAAAAGTCTGCCATGCCATAAGGGTCAGCTCCCTGGCCAGGGATTGAACTCACGCTGCAGTGGCTGTGGGTAGCTTCATAGTGCTGCACTTTAACCCCTTGTGCCACTAGGGAAGCCCCTGACAATTATATGATTTTCATAAATTTAAAGGAAGGAAGGATACAATTTAAAGGGAATGCAGGTAAACTAATTACTTTTCAAGGTAGAGACACACACTGTCAACGATTAATCAGGAAATATAGATATAAGCCTATCTGCTTAAATCTATGAATGATTACTAATGGTTTAATTAAATAAATATTTAAAATTCTTGGGCTTGGGGAAGGGAAATTTAAAGTTAGGTCATGTGGCTGAAAGCTTGCATTTTTTGAATTTGTAGCTTTTCTTTTATCCATGCTATATCCAATTTTTATGGTCATAATTTTTTTTAAAAAATTTATTTATTTGTGCATTCAGAACTGGAGTACAGGCCAGAGACTCAGGGGTGGTGAAAGACTTCACCAGAGACAGAGTGGGGAGGAGAACAGGCAGATCGACCAAGTACACTGCTGAGGGGAGCAGTGAGCAGGTCAGGAGAGGTTTGCCATTCCATGTGGTCACCTCCGGGGCAGGCGGGGATCGAACTCATGTGGAAGTGGTTTCAGATTCTTAGTGTTGTGCTTTAACCCACTGCACCACCAGTGAGGGCCTATGGTCATAATTTTTAAACCCATAAGTATAATTGTCAAAATTACACATACCTGCATATTTGCATCGTGGAATCACACTGAGCATACTGGTTTACAATCTGTTTTTCTAATTGAATAACATGTTTTGAACAATTTTCCATATCTACAAAAATAGGTCTAACATCTGTTTTAATAACAAAATTATTTGGCTTTCTTATTTGTTCTAACATTTTCTTTTCTCCTGAGAATATAGTTTCCATTTATTTAATACTATAAGCCATGTGTAATGGATATCTGTGCCTTTATTATTTCTCACTTTGTAAGTAAGTTTCAGTTTATTCTACCTTTATGGAATAAGGTTGATTAAGCAACCTAGTCAGAGCAAACCTATTACTACATGACTTTCCAAAATATTGAAAATCCTGACTGTCTCAATACTGCTTATGCCCATATCATTATTGATACTTAGGATTTAACATCATCAGACTAAATTGAGTGGCTTATTAAAATGTGAATGACTGAGCCCCACTTCCTTTCAAAGTTTCTGACTATGTAGGTGTGGATACATGCTGAGAATTTTTATTTTTGGTCAGTTCCCAAGTAACCAAAATGTTGTAGGTGTTTGTGAATCACCGTACAAGCTTTCTTTCTTTCTTTTTATGATTTTTTTATTTATGCATACAGAACTGGGGTACAGGCTAGAGGTGCAGGAGCAGTGAGAGGAGGCACCAGAGTCAGAGTGGGGAGCAGAATAGGCAAATCAAGGAAGTACACTGCTGAAGGGAGCAGTGGGTGAGACAGGAGTGGTCTGCTGCGCCACGTGGGTCACTTCCAGGGCCGGAGATCAAACTTGCACAGAAGCAGTTGCCACTAGCTTGCAGTGCTACTTCCTAACCCGTTGTACCACCAGGGAGGGCCACAAGCATTTCCCCCCCTGAATCTGGCAAAATGCTGGACTCTGCTGCTCCATATGCTCACAGTTAAATTGCAGAACAGCCAAGTCAACAACTTCTGAAAGATAATCAGATGACTACTTCCTGTATCAGGAACAATGGTCCTGGAGAAAGAAGTGACCAGAGAAATGCCTGTGTTATGGAATCCTCATTTTCTCTGATGATCTAGCTGCTCTTTAGACTTTTTTTCTCTTTAGTATGAACTCTTACTTAGCATTTCATGCAATGGAATCACCTGGTGATGAATTTTTTTCATTTTTGGGTACTGAAAAAATCTTTAATTCTTATTAGTTCTTGAATTGTATTATCACAATTACATATAGACATCTATGTAACAAATTTAAATGTTTTATTTTCATTTATAATATCTGTAAAACTTGAGATTCCTTTATCTGGAAACTAGGGTTCACTTCTCTTTGTCCTCAGTCTAACTTTACCATGTTATCACCCTTTTCTTCCCATACACAGGCATTCCTTTGGTCAAAGTGTTTGATTTTCTGATTATACCTATATAGGGTGGGATTTTCCAAACTCACTTGTTTGCTCATTTTACTTAAATCATAATCTTTTTCCACTTCCAGCTAATATCTATCATTAACTACCAAATCCTCTTCTTTCTTCAATGCTTAGTCCAAAGAGACCTTATGTGTGAAATATTTCATTTACAATGACCCCTGAACCCTTCTAACCCCTAACAAACTATGCCTTCCTTAATATTCATTGCAGAAAACTTGTGTCACCATCATGTTTTTTTCTAAACTTTGTTAGAAAGAGAAGTCTATTACTGCTTTATCCATTTCCCCCCCTTTCCTTATTTTCTACTTGCTGCATAAGTAACAGGAATTAGATCTTATTCAAAAACATCCCACAGAAAGTGCAATGAACATAATATGTTGAGTACATGGATTTTGCTTTTGCTGCTTCATGAATTTTAAGCCACCAACCTAATTTCCAATCACATTTTTCTTTTTGAATCTAAATGGAGACAATTGACATGACTGATTCATGGCATATGGCATGCCCATCTGCAGTGGACACTGAGTTGCCGAATCCCCCTTCAAGAATCAAGGACTTGTTCTCCAGGTCCTGGGAGACCTGATGGCAGGCAGCCCTCTGCTGTCAGACCTGTTCAGGGACTGCTTCGGCTGCAGGAAGACATGTGCCCAAGCGTCCTTATCTACAGCGTTGCTCAACATTATCGATGGCCCCCATGCTCTGTCCCAAATAGCAACTGGACAGTGAAGGGAGGCTTATTGAGATTGTACCACAATTTCACTACAGATTCCGTTCTTCCCTTCCACTAGATTCAGTCCTGGATCCCTCTGGAATAAACCCCCTTTCTTCTGATTTTCACCTCAGAGACTATTTTGTGCAGAACCCACGCAACAGTGCAGGTGCATTGATCTATCCAAGGCAAAAGCTAAATCTCCTTTTCTTGCCATACAAAATCCTTCCTCCTACTCATAATCAGTATGTACAATAAGGAATCAAACCGAATAGTCCATTCTAGTAAAAAGAAGAAAATGCCAATTACTATAAAAGTTACCGTGAACTCTAAGGCATATTTGCTTCATATTTTTTATATCTCACTTGCTTCTTCTTGGTGGTTCTTACAGTCCAGGACATAGTACAGAGATGCATGTGTACTCAGTTTAATTTGTGAACATCATGGGGCTAACCCCCTATAAGCAGTTCATGTAGGTAAATATGCATGGATCCAGCAAGTGTCCTGTGCTAGCATTTGCTGTAGTGTGACATTACACTGTTTCAAGGAAGATAAACTGTGGGTATTTATAAAACTGGTCATAAAGCTATTTTGTAAAAAAGTGTTCCCTTTTCACCTGCTGACTGAGGCAATATTTGATTATAGTGGTACAGAGGAAAGATCGATCATACCATCTTGCTAGAATAAAAATAAAAACAAATTCAAGAGAGATAAGGAAAGCTCTGTGTTCCACTTAACACCCATTCAAATGCTTAGATGTCGGGTTTTAGATTGAACTTAAGTTTTTCAGATTTCTGTTGTTTATATGAGCAGGAAAAATCATTTCCTGGTTCTGTTACAAAAAAAAAAAAAAGACAAAGAAAGAGAAAGCAGGTACGTCTGCTTAGTATATACTAACATACTAACATGCAGAAGGGTCCTCATAGGATCTTTTTTTTTTTTCTGCTGTGTGAAATTCAGTTTTACTGTAAATGAGAATTATGAAAAGTATATGAATGGCAAAATTCAGACAATAGTGAAGACGTGTGAGAACACCAAAATACTTAGTAATCAAGCTGTTTTTAAGTCAAGGAGGGATTAATGAAACCAAATATTTGTGCTTTATGCAACTCCTAAAGAGGACACTGTGAGGAACCAGAGGGGTCCCTGAAATGAGGACTGTTGATTCAAGAGTGAGGGAATGGGTAGTCTCAGGCACCTGGAAACAAAAGGAAAAAAGAAGCACTGGCAGTAGAAACCAACTCTTCTAGACACTGAGCTCCCACGCTGTGACAGGAATGCCATTTAACTTCTGTGAAGCCCCTGCAAAGAATAGGTCCCCTTTTAAGCTGGTGTGTGCAAGTCAAGTATAAGTCAGTAGTACCCATAAAAATTTCACTTCAGTTTGAATTTTCTTTGTCCAAGCGTTGATCTGTTTCCTTTATATTCAAGGGAATTCAAATTATGTATGAGATCATTTAATTTTGCTAATGGGCCATTCTGCCAATTTGGAAAATGTGACAAAAATATTAGCTTGACAACTCAACTTGAAGATGAATTTAGAATGGTTCTTATAATTTAAGGAATATGTTGATAAAAGAAGATTTGTTGATAGAAAAGTCCATGGCAGCATCTTCTTTTGGGGGATTTATTTTATTAACTTTGTATGTTTATTTTCTTACATCAGCATTCATTTTTATCAATATTTGATTTCTCACCTCAGACGCAGTCTCATAATTCTCCCACCTGCAGTCATTCTTCCCTCGCTTCTTTGACCCCTCATTACTACTCATTTCCCTTAAGTCCATCCCACCTTCTGCAGTCATCACATTAGGAATTACATTTCCACCTCAGACTCAGGGAGGACATCAACATTCGGTCTCCAAAAGTGCTCAAAATTTTTTTAATCGGGGAAGCTCAACCACAGAAGCAAACAATTAGTGTTTTGGATGTAGTACAAAGTTTACAAACGAAAAACAAAAAAACTACCTGCATCTGAAAATGTTCCCAAGTCTGTCCAGCACACCAGGGAAGGCTTCAGAGAGGGCAGCATTAGATAGAGTTGGGTATTTTCCAGAAGCAGGCGGTGAATAAAGAAGTGTCAGAACCTTTTACCCGGTGCCTCATATTCAAGATACACCCCGGATGCAAATTCTGGTCTATGTTTGTCAAAAACAAATGCATTATTTTCTTAAATTTAAGCATTTTGTTTGCCAAACAAATATAAGCATTTTAAATATGCCACATTTTAAATTTTGTTGATAAATTTTGACCTTTTTAATAATCATGCAGTCATTCTGATAATGGGAGAGACCAGATAAGAACCCTGGAAACCTTAGCTAAAAGTGTTTTTACTTTACAGTCAGAGGTGTGAACTTAGCGTCAGCCTCACTTCCTTGTCTCTCAGACTGGAAGAAGCTTGTAATAGCTGCAGGTCCAGCAAATACCATCACCACAGAGATTCAGTTTCCACGAATGTACATGGCACCATCCTTTTCTACCTACACCCACACATCGCCGTTCTTAACTTCCATGCCATGACCTTTGAAAGAAATTCAGGCTAACACAGAGTGTATCCACCCACATTGATTCCCTAGCAGAGTTTTCTACTAACAATATCTGCTTTCCACTCAACAGTACTTGAATGATTACAGTGAGTCAGGCAATATTAGTTAGCAGTGAAGGAGACGGGGAAAATCCCACACAACTCTATCCTCATTGAGCTTATGGAAGAATACTATTAAACCGCTATTTATACCATTTTATATTTGTAAAAAACTTGTTCACTAGGTGGTAATGTTAAAACAAAACAAAACAAAACAAAAACAAAACAACAAGAATAGAAACACTGACTTTCCTACCTCACAACACGTGAGCTCTCCAGTAAGCATGGACAAATGGTGCGTGTGCCAAAGTCGCTCAGAATCTCAGAAACAGAAAAATATTTAAGAGAGATTTATTTTCTGTAGTCAACTATTGAATATTTTTGCAAAATTTTTCCCTCCGGGAGGAAATTCTTGGTCAGTAACAGTGAAAAATAGCATAGATCCTAAAGCAAGAGTTCTCTAGTTTTCATTTTGGAAATTCACTTGCAAAATATCTTAACTTTCCTCCCAAGGTGGAGCTTTGCTTTCCCAAAGAGGTGCTTAGACAGACTGTTGGCTTGGCTACTGGAACACTAAACAGTCAAGCTGGCTCTGAATTCTCACATTGCCACCAACACATTTGTTTTCCCAGAGTCTATTTAGCCCAGCAGGGCATGTTATGGGACCACAGAGAGCTAGGCTGCTCCCCAGCAGCGCCGGGGTGTTTGCCTGTACTTCCTTAATTACTTCAGTTGCGCATATGGCTGAGCATTCACTGTGTGTGAAGAACCTATGACGTATGAATATTTTACAGCTGAAACTACATTTTAATCCTTTTTTTATGAGCAAGGGAACTCGGCAAAGCGACGGTAGATGAGGAAAAGTGAGAGAGGCTGATTCCCTTGAAAGGATGGCTTGACCATCTAGAGGTGAAATGGATATGGGTAAGTGCACAGACACGGTCCATTTATTTCACCAGGCTTTCCGTGGCACACAGAGGAGGCCTCTGCCCCAGCAGAATCCACCATATCCTCCATGCCCACTCTACCCTCCGTCTCCCTCTTCTCAGAAGGGCACAAAAGACAAAGATTTGCTTCTCTGTCATATTTTTGGCATAGAATTAGTAGGTCTCCTTTCAGACTGAGAGCCTAACTGGTGAGCTTCTTGCTCTTAAGTTGCAACACGATTATCATGAAGATAAAAGACACTTTCCTTTTCCTTTTGATAAAGCCAATTAGTGAACTGATAGCTCCTAAAATTCCCCCATCCAGCTCTTAGAAACTCTCCAGGCCTTTGTCTCCAGGGAGTGGAATATCCAGAGATCACTGATGTTCTCGCCTATTACTGGCAAGAGTATTGCACTAGAATCGATGTCTGTTAACTCATCTTGTCTCCTATGCTGTTTCCCTAGCAGTAGATAGTTTCCTCCAAGACTCTTCATTTAGATGACAAAATAAAGTACACAATTCCCAACCCAAACACTGAAATGACATTACTTTTATGGTACTTCTGCACTTTTCCTCTTTCCTGTAGTGCTAATTGTGACTGTTATCACATGTCTGTGTTCTCTGGTGACCGATTCAAGGGTATTCATTAGGCTTTCTTTAACTTTATCATTCTACCTCCACCCCTGCAGGCTCTTAACTGCAGATTAAGAAAAGTCTTATGAGATGTTTTCGAGACCATAAATACTGTTCAGATTTACCCCCCCTTTGCTAGTGTGTCACTTTGATATTAGTCATAGAATTCAAATATTTTTTAAATTATTCTGAAGGCTGATTTTCTTCTCCATGTTCAAGTTTTTACATTTTTTTTAAAGATTTATTTATTTGTGCATACAGAACTGGGGTACAGGCCAGAGGTTCAGGAGCAGCGAGAGGCTTCACCAGAGACAGAGTGGGGAGCAGAACAGGCAGATCCATCAAGTACACTGTTGAGGGGAGCAGTGGGCTGGTCAAGAGAGGTCTGCCACTCTATGTGGTCACCTCCGGGGCAGGCGGGGATCGAACTCATGCGGAAGTGGCTTTAGCTTCTTAGTGCTATGCTTTAACCCACTGTCCACCAGGGAGGGCCTCTTACATTTTTCTTAACTTTCCATCTTATTACAACTGAACTTTGACTCCAGTTTCAGAAAATGATTCTACTTAAATCAGCATAGTCCTCTTATCAAACTTAGATCGAGAACGAGAAGAGTGAAAACAAATGCAGGACTGTCCTTTATGTTACACTCAGATTGTGGCTTTGCAGTTCCCATTTAACTTTACTCAGAAAACCTACTGTCCTGAAGTATTGAAAATGGTCTAACTCTTGTTGCCCTAAACAAGGCTTACGTTCTTTATAAATTCTGTGGTCTGTAGTATTAATTCTATGAGCACCAAGTTTTCTCTGGAGATACAGTGCATCAATTTACATTTATTATCCCGTGTGATGAGCAATCCCATCAAAATTTGATTTCCTTTTAGCTAGTTGAGTAAGGAAATATCATATCCTGGTGATTGTCTATGGACTGGCCCATGAGTAGGGCATTTAAAATAAAGACATTTGGCTTTTTGGAAAGGTCCACTGGGACTGTGGGACATGCATTTTTCTAGTCATGTGTGTCTGTCATCCTGGCCGCTGTGGCTTAAGTTCATAACAAGAACTAAGAATCACCCTTTTTGTCCTGGCTCATGCCTTTATCAGAGTTGCTGATGAAGCCCTTGCAGAGTGCTGGAAGTTGTTATTTAGCTTTTATCAAATAAGGTGCTATCCACTTGCAACAGAGGACTTAATAAATCTAATTGTTTTAATCACAGGTGCACATCTTATTGGTCTTGGCTTTGACATGAACCAGATAATGTTCTAGGTAGAGGAGTCTGAGTCAGTGATATTAAGTAACTTTTCCTAGGTCACACCACAAGGTAAGGACAAACCTAAATTCAAACACAGGAAGCTTGACTCAAGAGTTCATACTCTCAAATTCATGCTGTGCTCACATGATGTTAGGTGAGCACCTTACTGTTTAAGATGCCATAGTGGAAACAGGAAACAAATAGTTGGACACATTAAACTATATATACTACAAAAGAGATAATCCAGTAGTCCTATGTACCTTAGTTTAAAAAGCCTATCTATTTATGATTTTATATATAAACATTTATGATTATATTTCTTATTCATGAAAGTGCAGCTCATTCTATTGCATGTGTCTAAAATATTATAAATGCAAAGGGAATCTTTTGTATAAAAATGTGAATATGCTTTATCATTCTAATCCTTTTCATAGAAATAGGTTGCTTATGAAAGAATTGATATTACTAATGGGAGAGCAGAAAAGGTAGAAAAGGAAATACGTGGAGAAAGTGAATCTGTATGGTATTAAGCCTATTCTGGCTCTACAGAATTATTGTGGGTGCAAGAGAAAACTGCACAACAACTGATAAAATAGGTCGTCTTCATTTTATTAGACTTTTTCATTATGTTTCATTGCCTTATATTTTATGAATTTTATTTCCTGTAACATCTTCTGAAATGAAGTGATTACATCCTAGAATAAATATCTTTCACATATAGAAAACACAAAGTGTAATGGACAATCCTTAGGGTCAAGCAATTGATTAAAATGGAAGGCAATTACGAATATGCTATGGAATGCATATTTGATTTTATTTTTTTTTCCTTCGAGAAAATTATAGCTCTTTTGCTATATTTTTCTGGGCCTACTGACAGGGCAATTAGTAATCTGAACTATCAAATCCATTTGGAGATAATGGAGTTTATCAATTCTTGTGTTATAATTGCTTCTTAAGGCCCCTCCCCCTGCCTGCTTTCCCTCATCCTTCACCCAGTGCACTTAATCCTGTTTAAATAGCAGCATGTCAAACATGTCTGCTAATCAACTGGCTGGCATCCCCATGGAGACTTCTGCAGTTTTAAGCACTGCATTTCCCTCTGTAAGGATTTTTCCCAAATATTGACTTTTGGTTCTCAAGGTTACAGATGATGTGCCCTGGCACATTAATCATTCTAACCACCTTAACAAAGAAGCTCATTAAAAAGACAAATAAATTTATCAAGCAAATCATCAAGCATATTATATACTTTTCACCCATAACAGACTATAGCTAAATAAATGACTTGGGTATTTTATCATTAAATATGTAGAACACTTAATATTCTTAATACTCATATCCTTCACTGAGAAACGGAGATGGACTGAGTTTTATAACATATAATAACACAGCATAATTTAGTTGCAATTATGTAAGTTAAAAATAGGAATAGTACATTGAATATACAAACTAAGTGGTATTTGGTATCATGTTAGAGTGTCAAGTACAAAGACACTTGAAGTTCAAATGGTTTGCAATTTAACTTCTAAAGAATGGCATTTTTTGTTATCTATTTGTAGTATCTAGAAAATACATAGTTTATGCCCTATAAGTAAGACTTTAAATTGGGAAGACATATTAACTCATCCTTTACACTTAGGTTGCACTATTGCTGGAGTAGTTGTTTATTTTGTCTACCAAATAGTATCTTGGAAAAGTCCTAAAGAAAGGATCAGTTTTCTTTTAGGTTCCAATTGTATCTCCTTTTAAATCTCTCACCAACCTCCCACACAGCTAAAGGAAAAGTCAACTGTTTTGTGTCTTCAGATGAGAGACAGCCTTGCAACTTAGAGTAGTCAACCAAACTTAACCCCCTGCCCACCCAGAGAGACAAGAAGATCCTGATTCTTTCTCCTTCAGTGGCTACATTTTTACAGGACAGCTCCCAATTCCTTGAGAGCAACATTCTGAATTATAAAAACGAAAGAATGTTAAAGGTGGCCTGCATCTCAAGTGAGCCGAAAAAGTGTCCACAATTATATGTTTTCTAAAGTAAATGTATTAAGACAAAACAAGTCAGGGGTCTGGAGTCAGGAAGAACCCTGTCTAAAGTTTAGTGGAGCTGTGCACACTTTAGGCCCTCCAGACACTTAGTAAGTTGGTCTCTGTTGCACCTGCCTTATCTCCCACCCTAGCTCACATTTTAGAATCTGTTTCATAAGAACACATTTCTCAGGTCGGATTCTGCTTCAGAGTTGTCCATTGCAATGAGACAGTGCAGTCTAATTTGGTTTAAACAATGAATTGACTAAGAAGTTTAAAGACTCAAGCAACTAAAACTTGCAAGATTGACTCTCTTAAACTTAGTGAATCTGCCCTCTTCTGCATGTTGGTTTTACTCCTCAGCTTCCCACTTGCCTGGGGGTTGTCTTTATAGTAGCAGAACTATGTATTCACGTTCAGGGAGAGAAAGGGGACCTTTTCATAACTCTCAAATAATAGGCCACCGATTCATTAATATGTGTGTGATCCTTTGACAGGTCTTGCTGTCTGTATGACTAATGTCAAAGCAAAATTGCTGTAGCAACATTTAAACAGATAGGAAATAGTTCATTCAATGTTATTGCAATAGGAGAGAGAATCAAGAACTCAGTCTTGAGTCTTACTGAATAGCGATAATTTGTGGCCAAAACTCTGCATGAGTTTTTCCCTGAGCCAGTCACTGTAGTGATAATGTAGATGGAATTTCCAAGACAAGGCATGGGAAATTCTATAGTGAAGGATGGGGTTAATCTCTCCAAGCCTGCTGATTACTCTACAGTGGGAAGGAGGGTCAAGTGCTTGGGGTACAGGGTGAAGGTTTTCAGGCCCTCTATTATGCTGTACTTCCCAGGGGACTGTGGCACTCGATTAAGGGTCCACTCAGGTCTGTCTCAAACTTAAGACCCATCAACTGCTAATTCTGTGATATTGAGTAACCTTCTAAACTCTGTATTTTTTTAAAAATATATCAAATAATTTTTAATTAAGGTAGTACTTGGATATGCCCATCAAGAATTGCCACATAGCGTGCACTCACCCTAAAATTACCCATCGTCCACTATCATAATGTGTTGTGATCCCTTCCACCTATAAAATGTAAATTAAAGTTTCTCCCTCAGAGAAATCATCTGTGATGGGACATCACAGGAATTAAAGAAAAATTGATTATAATGTGTTTTACACCCTGCCTGGCTCATAGAAGAACTTCATTTAAAGTCAGTTCTCTTCCTCCCTTGCACTTTGTCTGCCACAGTAGGTTAAGCCCGTCAGTCCATTTTCCAGACACTACTTCATCTCAGTTAACCTAATCTCATCGTTTTTCTTTAGTGGGCTCAACAGACTGTATTTATGGCCCTCAGTGAACGTCACATTCTTTCCTAAGCCTTTGCTCACTCTGCTCACTTACCCCTTCTCTCCACTAATCCCACTGTTCCTCTAAAAAACCTTATCAGAGATGGCAAGCCCTCTGAAACTTCTCTCTCTGCACCACACTGAAGACTGAATTTTCTCAGATTCCAGTTCAACTCACCGAGGAAGAAAACAGTAATCCAAGTTTGCTCTAGATTCAGAGTGGACTTGCCTGGTGCTTTTACTTATGATTTGTGTGTTAATGCAACTCCATGGTTCTGATGGTTCTGATGAGCTTGGGTTTAATCTACTGATAAGAAAGGAATAAAAATGCCTGCTTCATGGGGTGTTGTAAAAAAATCAGAGAATTACTGTTAGCTCTAAAGTCTTAGATAATCACTAGCATCGAGAAAGTGCTATAAATAAAATGACCATACTAGGCAGAGTGTACCCAGACCTCAGGAGTGTTCTAACTATATTTCTATGGAAAATAAAGCAAAACTATTTTAAACATTCTTCATTTTTGAATCACTTCATTATTAACTTATCTGAAAATCCCTGAGAATATTTTTATAATGTGAAGCACTATGAACCCTTGATAAATTCTTCCTATATCATATTCTAAATTTAATGGAAGTGGATAAGAAATCTCTCTTCCATCATCTTTCCGATATGACCAAGTAAACAGACACATTCAGAAGAAGAATGCATTCATTAAATCATCTCAGCTAACTTTTTGAAATTAAAAATTCAATAAAATCACATAATCTTGCTTAGGAGTTAACACTTACTGTTCTAAAAGTGGAGAGTCACAGAGGGCCAGTCTCAAAATAATGGTGCTTGAGTTGTAATGGTTCTCTACAATTTGAGAAGTAAAGGAAATAGATGGAAAACTCCTGTATTACTTTTATTATTCCATATGGGAGAATAGGATTTTAGACACTCGTAGTCAATTGGTTGAACTTCAAATTAAGCTGACTTAATCCACTCCTATCTGAGTAAATAAAGGCAATGCGAGGCAGGTAGATGGCTCCATGAGAGTTGAAACCAGTCCCAGGAGAGCAGAAAAGGGCCCCTTTCCCTCAAGCTGCCAGTCCCCCTAAGGAAGAAAAGCTCTCCCAGAAGAGATGGTCAAGCACTACTTACTTTCCTTAAGTTTAGGAACACTGAGACAAAATTATCTACATTTTGTTTTTACATTTTACAATTCATGCTCAGGTTTAGTTGAACACTTTTGTTCTTATTTTATTTTTGTTTCTGTTCCTATTATGATAGGTTTACTTGTTTCCCACTTCTTTCAATGATGTGGCATGTTTCCTTTTATTTAAAACATAATACGAGCTTTGTTACTGATTTTATGAAATCAATTATGCTAGAGGCTAAATTCAGATATAAGAAAAACTATGGTCAGGATATGGGAAATTAAAATTTCAGACTAAAGGTCTAAAGGACAAAAGCAATCTGTATTCAACATTTTCCCACAGAGACATGTCCAGAGATGGTGGACTCCCTGGTCACTGATGTTCTCTGGTCACTGGTGTGCTATGAAAGCACTTCAGACCAGAGGGTGCACTAATGCCAAAAATTCAAAGGTCTTGGATATGTGACCACAGTCCTCTCTGTTAATCTGTTATCGGTTCTGCATCTTGTTCTGCATTTTGCTGTGAAAGTGCTTTAAAATTGATGAGAATTCTTGGGAAAGATCCACTGTCAGGTTGTGGCAGATGTTACAGCAGCTGCTCTCACGTTTTAAAGTGCATTCTGCAGGGAACAGCCCCACACAAGGGAAGGCTGCATTCAAAAATGGGATGAGCAGCAGCTGTGTGCAGCAGCCTTCCAGGGAGGTGATGTTGAGGAGGCAAAAAGGCTCCAAAAGCCCATGAAGCTGGAAGATAAGAAATCCAGTCGCCATCCTGCCTCCACTGTCATGCCAGGTGGAAACAGCCAGGAGCAAGGGACAGGACCGCTGCTGCTCTTGGGTTATGAGGCATCTCATTCCATAATGAAAATTCTTGGTATTTTCTTTCTCAAAAGCCCATCCATCTGTTATACCTGCTCCTACATACGTGCAATTTTAGCGTATATATTCATTAATTCAGTCAATATTTACCTAACTTGTGGTGTGGCAGGCTCTGCTCTGAGACCCTACACCCAGGAAGAGCAGGGGACCCTATCAAATTGAATATCAGGAACATTCCAGAATATCTGCCACATAGCTCTAACCAGGGCTATCGTTAATAATAAATAAAATTTTTACTTTGAAGGAGCTTAAGACAAATGGGGAAGATAATATGTAGGTGAAAAGCTGTCTGTCACAGGAAGGTGGTGATGTTGGCAGACAATGTGAGTTTCTAACGGACGTTCCTAACCCTGATGTCACACAGGAGGAACCAGAGGCAGGCCTGGCATCTGGGAGAAGCCTGTGGACTTTATTCTAAGGTCTGTGGGAGGCAGTTGAAGGACTTACACAGAGAAGGAGATGATCATCTCTTTCTTGAGAAGAAGAAGTCCTGGAGACAGGCACCAGCGTTTTCCTGAGAGACAGCCTTCCCTGGGAGCCAGGTAGACACTTTGCTTAGAACACAGAAGGGTGCCCGACACAACCAGGGCAGGCTTCTCGGGATGAGGGCTGGTGAGAATGATGACGCTCTTTCCGGCTGACAGTTCTGAGCTCCACAGTTCCCAGGGGCCACTGCTGGGTGGACCCACCCCGGTGCCTCTCTTGGGCCAACTACCCAGTTAGGCAAAGCCTGTGACTCCAGGCCTCGTTCTCTGGTTATATGTGATCGAGACTGTATCTTATCGCGGTTGTTACAGGACAGGATCTCATAGTGACTTTACACTTGTTTCAAGAGCCAGCTCCTATCTAGAGGAGGCTGAATTTTAAAGGAAGTTTCTTCCACTCCTTCTCCCACTCACCTCTCCATGGAAATTCATATAACAATCTCTGACAGCAGAGCATGCTTCAAGGATGCAAGAGTAGCTCAGGGCTCTGTTCTCAGAAGTCTCCCAGATTTGATGCTGCCTTGAAATTCTTAATAACTTTACCTTTGAGTTTATGTTTTTCAAGGGGAGCAGGGCAACTGAACATGCCCCAGGGCCTCGCTACCGAACTCTAAGCTTAAATGTGGTCTCACCTGAAATATGAGGCCCTCACCTTGTCTCTGAGGGATGGGTTTTCAGTTGTCCACTGTCCTAACCCTGTCCACCAACTTTCCTCTCTGGAGGCCAGGGTCAGGCCTGTGTACTCTAGGCAGTAGTCACTGCAGGACTTGGAGAGACTGCTCATGCTGGAATAGTTCTTTGCCTGAGGAAGCACAGTATGAAATAGCAATTAAAAGCACCCTAACAAGTCGAGAGAGAAACCACAGAAGAGAATGCTTATTTTCTTCTCTTGCTCACTCTTTTCAGGTTTATTTTTATTTGTTTATGCATAGAAGAACTGGGGTAAAGGTGCAGAGGGCAAAAGGATTCACCAGAGACAAAGTGCAGAACAGAACAGGTGGATCTACTGAGATACACAGCTGAGGGGAGCAGCAGGTAGGTCAAGAGAGTTCTGCTATCCATGTAGGTCATCTCCCTGGCTGGGGATTGCCTGACAGTGCTGAGACTTTAATACCAGCACCACCAGGGAGACCCTCTTTTTTTTTTTTTAATAGACTAATTTTCTGTTTCCTCTGAGACCCATGTCTTGTGTAGGCTAGGTGGCCCTGTGAGAGGTGGGCAGTGGGTGTCCTGGAAGGTGCTAGATCTCAGGGTTGATAGGATCCCCCTGCTTCCTGGTCCCTGCTACACTCATGCGAGACATCGGCAAGATTGCTATGTTCAGGATGGATGACTTCACTTGTCAAGATTTTATTATTTGACTTTTAGGAGCTTTAGGGCATGGTGTAGGCCTAAAGGCCATACTTTCTGAAAGATAAATAGTTTGAGGGATATAATAAATTCCAACGGAAAGGCAATTCTTGAGAGGGGAAGTCCCAGAATGTGAAAGGGGAGACAGTCCCCACTGAGTAAATTGCCCAACACACAGACTTGCTGAAACAGTCTTGTCAGTGAGGGGATGCTGCTGGTCCACGCTGCCCACTGTCCCATATGCCCCTTCTCTGACCAACTGCTGTGGTGTCACTCGGTCTGGTGGGGCCAAATACTTCAGCTTATTCCCCAGCAATGAATACACTTCAGTTTGGAGATACTACTTTGGGACTAGAATGTGTGCCTTCTGATTCATCTTAAAAATCTAGTTGTTTCTCATGTCATGGTTTGTATACGTTAGAACTATTTTAGAGAGACAATGAAGGATACAAGAAGAAGGTACAATTGGGAACAAAGCTATCAATAAAGATTAATTGCGATTTTTAAAAAATATTTATTTGTGCGTACAGAACTGGGGTACAGGCCAGAGGCTCAGGGGCGGCAAGAGGCTTCACCAGAGACAGAGTGGGGAGCAGAACAGTCAGAAGGATGAAGCACACTGCTGAGGGGAGCAGCGGGTGGGTCAGGAGAGGTCTGCCATGCCATGTGGTCACCTCTGGGGCAGGTGGGAATCGAACTCATGCGGAAGTGGCTTCTTAGTGCTGTGCTTTAACCCACTACGCCACCGGGGGGGGGCCAAGATTAATTGCGATTTTACAGGCAGGCCTGTTGTCAGAATAACAAATAATTCCTTAAAGTGGTTTATTAGTTGGTTGATTTTGTGTGAAGGAAATCACTATTAAGGAAATGCAATGAAATGTCTTCAGATGTGATATTTAGAAATAGGAATGGGTCCTATCTTGTAGGCTGAATCAATGTAATCATTAAGAAGACTGCAGTGATGGAGTTTAGATATATTGATAAGAGCAATACAAACTTAATTTGAATGGGGTGCCTTCTGTAAATGAAGCCCACTCAACAAGATGATTTAAATTATTTCAATCTTCCGTGATGAAAAAAAGGACTCCATGTTTTAAATAAATTAAAACAACTTTATATTGAATCAAAATTCAGTGAGCTTCTTTGACTTGTAAAAAAATGCATATTCCAGTTTAATTTGTTTGGGATATGTATCGATAATCGGTGCTGACCTTTTGTGCACAAATGTCATATTTACAATTTTTAAATAATGAACTCAGGCAAGTTCACTCTGTAGTCATAAATATCAGACACCCTCATTTTCTTCCTTTCTTTCCTTTGTTGTCAGTCCCTTAAGGAAAGAGAGCTATATACAGTTTCCTCTGACTCCCAGAAAGGTCCAAGGATGTCCTGAGCACTAGGAAAGGCTTTAATAAAGTCACACACTTGTGTTGTTCTTCAGACAGGTGTGCTCTGCTCCTGGGAGCAGCACAGATGGAAAGCAGCAGAATGAGCCCTTGTGTGTACCTCCAGATTTAAATCCTCAAGGGACACATTGCCAAAGCTCAACTTCTGGGACCCATCTCAGATAGAAGTACCTTCTCCCCGTTCCACTATATCATTTTCTCTTGCAACTGTCTTGTAGCTCCATGATAAATATTGGAGTTTTGTAACTTGTGTTTATTATAATTTTAAGAACTGCCTTTTACTGATCAGGTATTGCAAGTTCCAGGGACTGCCAGGTAAACCATGCTTCTGTGTCTGGACAGGAGATGGGGGAGCATTCGTACATAAGAAAGCATGAATATGCAGGAGAACGGGAGCAAGATGGGATGAAAACAGTGGTTTCTCTGTGTGGTTAAAATTAAGTTTCAGTAGAAAAATGTTTTAAAAGAATAAAAAGATTTTATGGGCCCTCCCTAGTGGCGCAGTGGGTTGAAGCACAGCACTAAGAAGCTGAAGCCACTTCCGCATGAGTTCGGTTCCCGCCTGCCCCGGAGGTGACCACATGGCGCGGCAGACCTCTCCTGGCCCGCCCGCTGCTCCCCTCAGCAGTGTACTTCCTCTGATCCTCCTGTTCTGCTCCCCACTCTGTCCCTGGTGAATCCTCTCACCCTCCGCATCTCTGGCCTGTACCCCAGTTCTGTATGAATAAATAAATAAACCTTTAAAAAAAAAGATTTTATGATAATAATATAAAAATTTTGTAGCACTTTATCAAAAGCTATCTAAGTTGCTTTGGTATTCAAACTATTCAAGAAGTATATTTGTCCAGCATTCCTTCTCCTAGGTTTCTACCAGAAAGTTACAAAAACAGAATTCTAAAGGATGGAGGCACACCTATGTTAACTTTAGCACTATTTACAATAGTCAAGTATGAAAAAACTGAGTTCTCAAGGACAGTTGAGCAGTTAAGAAAATATGGTATATAGACATGGTAGAATACTACTTAGCTATAAAAAAGGTGAAATATTGCCATTTGTAATAACATGGATGTACTGGGAGGGATTAAACTTCAAAGTAAACCAGGAGGAGAGACAAATACCAGATGATTTCACTTGTATGTGGAAAATAAAGACACAAAACAAAGGGTCAGACAAAACTAAACCAAAGCAAGCCCCAGAAATCTGACTGCAGAATTAAGGTCACTAAGAAGGAGAGTGAGGAGGAGAGAAGAGCGGGTACAGATATATATGGTAGAGGGATATAGGTGTTTTGACGGTGAACTTGCTGTTGTAACATACCTCAAGAGGTATGGACCTTGACCTCCAAATTATATGCAATATTGTAGACTTTTGTTAGTGTAATAAATATAATACAAGAGAAAATAACTACTACCTATTGGCTATAATTATATAGTTTTATAGAAATAAAAAAAGGAAGATACATGTATGAGGAACACATATACATGACAGGTAGAGTTTCCAGTTATATTTTTGTAAATATAGTGCAGACTTTTGATTTAAGCTATAGCTCTTCTTTCAAGATCCAATTCAAGTGAATCCCACACTTTTTTGTGCCTTCCATGTTTTTTACTGTGCTTAGTGCTGGAGAGAACAATGAAAGAGACCGCTACGTGGCGCCCTAATGCAGGACCCATCAATGTCAGGGATTCAAACAAAGGACAGCTAATTTTGATTTCTGAGTGTAATTTTCTCCCCAATCATGCTCGTTTAGACAAAAACAACAACAACAAAAAGAACATATTAGTTATGGTGGTTTATAAAAGATAAATAATTTGCAAACTTCAGAAAAAAATATTATAGACGTTTTAAAGAAACTAGTGAATAAAGTGATTAATTTTTTAAAAGATTTATTTGCTTATTCATACAGAACTGGGGTACAGGCCAGAGGTGCTGGGACAATGAGAGGATTCACCAGAGACAGAGTGGGGAGCAGAACAGGCAGGTTGACCAAGTACAGTGCTTAGGGGAGCAGTGTATGGGTCAGGAGAGGTCTGCTGTGCTAGGTGGCTCACCTCCAGGGCCAGGGATTGAACTCATGCTGAAGTGGCTTTAGCTTCTTAGTGCTGTGCTTTAAACCTCTCTGCCACAGGGAGGGCCCAAGATGATTAATTTTTAAGGTCAAAGGATTTCTCTTTAAAAAATACCTCAAACAAACAAACAAAAAAAATACCTCAAACAAAAGCATATCATTATCTCCGCCTAGTTTAACTGACAGCTGAAACTGACCTTAACTGACTTATTTTAACTATTGGCATGATTATAAACAAAAATTAATTCTGACTTTCATTTTATTTTATAACAAAATCTTATTTTATTAAAATTTCCTTTAGGCTTTTCCCTACTAGAAAAGAATAAATTACAAATCCTATTTTCTATTTGGAATCGTTCTTATCCCCTAGGAAAAAATCAATGCATCAAAATTAAATTTCAAAACTGCAGTAACAGCATCTTTGAGGTCAGGTATTCTAATAGTCTTTGAGTGGAAACCAAATTATGGAGTTATTATATGTGGACAATATCATTATTTTCCCCACCTTTTACTTTAAAAAATACAACAAAGAAGGAATTAAATGTATTGCAAAGACTCAGAAAATAGAGGTGTGTTTATCTATGTCATCTTAATCCCAGGAAATTTAATGATTTCACATGGGCATTAGTTCTAACTTACAGAATTTGAATTAAAGTGTGAGGTATTTAAGAGCTTTAGCAACATAGCAAAATTAAAGAAATTGAAACTACTGGATTTAAAGCACTTGACCTCGCTAGTGGTACCCTAGCTCCTTCAAGACATCAACGAAGTCTTTAATAGGACAGAAGAGTTGAAAGAAATTTTAGAGATCGATGAATCTAATCACATTCATTTTGAAGAAAATGAGAACCATAATAGTGAAATGACAGATATGATCCTCAGTTTCATCTCACAAGAGCTATTCTCATGTAACCTCCTTTTATTTTACACCATATTCTTCCATATATTGCTCTCAGTATTTGGGACTGACCATCTGGGGATATTTTGATACTGGGATGCCTGTTAATTTTGTTTGCCTTCTCCTGCTCCATGGGGCAGCTGCCCCGCTCTCTTAGTTATGATGTGTCCCCTGACACCCACTTCCATCGGGCTGCGAGATGGATTTGGGGAGTGAGAATACATAGGGGACTCGGGACCCTGTCTACATCACAAGATAAAATAGTATTCATAGTTTTGATGTACCAAGTCACCTTTTGAAGATTAGGTCACCTTTAGGGAATGTTTCTTTAATCTTTGTGCAATGTGGCGGAGGCTGACCATTGAATCCCTCATGTCTATTTCCCACTTTTAATTTCCTTACATTGTCACTATGTTTGGCAGGACACCTGGATACCTAGCTGGAGATTTTATTTGCTTGGCTGTGCAGCTAGGCATGCCCATGTATGCCCACACATGTGATGTATGTATGGAGACTTGCCCAGTAGAATCAGAGTAGGGAGGGGCTTTTGCCGTCTGTCACAAAAGCTCAACTGTCAGACACCTAAACTCTGCCATCTCTTTCCTTCTTTCCATAAGTTGTAATGGAAAGAAACTGAAATGGAAAGGAACTGGCCTGAGCAGGAAGAGCAAGACCATTCATACTCACTGATGGTGGAATTACAAAGCAACAAACAGATGGAATCAGCTATCACATTTGTAACTAGTTAATAATACTCCACCTATGTTATTAGTGTGAATAATTTTGAAAATAGTACTGAAAAGTTTTTTAAGAGCCAGTCATGGTATAGTGATCATTTCAGAATAATGCTGTTACTCAGATTTTATAACTGTTTATGCATACAGGAGCTGGGATGCAGGCCAGAGGCACAGGGCTTGAGAGGATTCACCAGAGACAGAGTTAGGAGCAGAACAGACAGTTACACTGAAATACAGTGCTGAGGGGAGCAGCGAGTGAGACAGAGAGTTCTGCAGCATCATGGGGTCACCTCCCTGACTGGGAGTTGAACTTGTACTGCAGTATCTGTACAGAGCTTCATAGTGTTGAGACTTAACTCCTGGCACCACCAGAAAGGTCCCTGATTTTATAACTTTTAATACTCTCATTTTACAAATGAGGAAATTAAAGCTGATAGACACTAAGAAATGTGCCCAAGATCTCATAGCTCATAAGGGATGCTGTCTGTATAACCTAGGTCCTATATAATCCTTACCTACTGCAATATTGCTTTCCATAATGTTTATCCACTTGGCAATTTTGAAATCTGTATTTTTATTTTTGATACATTTGAATCAAAGAAAGTGACGGTCTCAAGTCACTGGAAAATGGCTCAGTTTCGCTTTATTTTGCTAGGAGGCAACAGCAAGCATTTGTTGCTCTTTCCTTCCACCTCTGAACAAAGCAAGTTAGATTTTTAGAAAAGACCATGACAAATAACTGAATGTGGTCTGGATCAATAAAGCAGCTGCTGTAAAACAGCCCTGGGCCCTGGAATTGCTGCTAAACTATCAACATCTAATGTCAGAGTGTTCTTTGAAGGATGAAAGTCAGACTGGTATGTTAAAAGTAATTTTCTTTTTGTATATCAGTGATTGAATTTAGGTCAGTTTTCCAAATTGTTTAATAAGGCAACATAAGATGTGATTACTCAAATCTCCTATCAACACAGTAAAGATGATTCACAGAATTTGGAAGGTGTTTGGGCAGATAAACATCCTGGTCAAGGGGTAATCACATATTTACATATTATGGCAATTTCACACCGAGCAAAGTGGGATAAGACAGCTTTCAGGATAGATAGATTGCATCTATTAATAATCATTCTGTATTTATTAATAATCATTCTTTTAGAATGATATATGTGGGTTGTTTTTACCTATGTTTATACATACATATGCACACAAATATAATCTTCTGAAATTTGACTGAAGTATAAAGAGAACATGATCCATTCTGCTGATCTTGCTGATTGTGACATCATTGGATCACTAGATTTCTCACATAATGGAGTGTGCCTCTATCATTCTTAAAATTGTCTGAAGTTCTAAACTTTCTGGAATTTTCACTGCTAGTTTTTAATTTTTGTTTCACTTGGAATAACAGCATTGCATTACAAGCTGTTCTCTGGTCAGTAAGTTGTAGGTAGTATTAGGGTTTCTTTTCTAAAGACAGCAGAATTCAGACCACAACCCATGTGTGATGGTGGCCATAGTTGCCGCTGCCAGGGCAGATGGGAGCAAGACCACTGAAAGGCTACCCAGTATGTTCCAGAGGATGCCATTTACAACTCAAAAGAAAGAATGGCTTCTATAGATTCTCTTTCCCTGTCCTTTCTTATTTGTGCTATTCTTACACATCTGAACTTTCACTAATGGTGCTATTCACTGAATTTTTTTTAGGAAAAGTATTATTGTACTTCTGCATTATCTACTGGATTTAGTGGACTTCTCCAGTTGATACCTAAAGTACAAATAATCAAAAAGATTTCTGAGAAACATAACTAGATGATAAAGAGAGTTCTAAGTAAAGAACAATAAAAGTACAATTTCTTCTTGCTTTTGTAACACACAATAAATGCTCTAGAATAATGCAAAAACCCTCAGTATGGTTCCTGAGCAGGTCTGATGGGCAAATTCACAAAGCATTCCTCATTTTTGTGCTTAGATTGTAGTTTCTGAGTACCACAGCCCCTAAGGGATTTGGCAAATGATTGATTCCAGATCCATAAAACGAAGTTTGAAATGAGCCTAGGAGAATTTGTGCCTAAAAACAAGAAAAGGTTAATGTTTGTCAGGAGGATACAGGTCTAACTTGAGAGGGCTACCACCTGCCAATGAAGTGATGATTTGAAAATCAAAGAATAATAAGGAGCACAATGGAATATGATGGAAAATTATGGGTGCTTTGTGGTAAAACTACGGTGATCACACTACGGGGGGAAATCCTATATTGTGAAAAAATAAGGATGTTTAATATTTTTAATTTTATAAAATAATAATAAATGCAAATAACTAGAACATATTGAATATAGAAACCTCCAGAAGCTTATGATGATCATCAAGTAAATGAGTGAAAGTCAAATTACACACATGCAAACAAACTATTGGGGACAATTGGGCACCTGTGACTTACTCTGTCCCTTGGATACTAAACGTATGCCAGGGTAATCAAAAGTTCCAGCTGAGAAAAGAAATTTATTTATAGATAAGCTTTTTACAGATAAACTCAGACTAAACTGTCATAGGAATGATTAAGTTAGAATACAATCATTGACCCATCTAATTACATAATACATTCAAGCAACAGTCATTTATTGGAAAAAAATAGATGGTTGATAGAAAGTTTGTAATGGCAGAATCAAGTGTCAGAATCAAGAGCTACAAGTTCCACAACCGAACAACCAGAGGTAGAGTCATGGGCATTAATTACTTGCTTCCTAATGCGATACAATGTAAGGACTATACTTATATTTTTTTAAGATTTATTCATTTATGCATACAAGAGCTAGGGTGCAGGCTAGAAGTACATGGAGGTAAGAGAATTCACCAGACTGAATGGGGAGCAGAACAAGCTGACTGACTGAAATACACTGCTGAGGGGAGCAGTGGGTGCGACAGAAGAGGTGCTCTGAGTAATCTGAGCCAGATCCCCGGCTGGGGGTTGAACTCGTGCCGCAGCAGCTGCTGAGAGCTTCAGAGCGCTGAGACTCAGCCCCTTGTACAACCAGGGAGGCCCAAAGTCTGTACCTATTTACAGGATTTATTTTTTCCTCAAACATGGAATTTGAATTTAGTCGTGACCTAGAATTATAGGAGATGGGGAAGATGCTGTAAAGAAAAAAGAAGAATGAGAATAGGGTATCACAGGGTATCTTACTCAGTTTCTACTAAAAAGAAAAAAAATCAAAGTCAAGGAGAAAGCTGAATGCTTTGCTATAGGTCAAAGGACTTGAGGCATGTAGCAATGAAATATGTGTGGTCCTTGTTTTTGATACTTATTTAAACCTACAACCAGCTGTGAATAGATTGAATATGGACAGATCTAGGATGCTAACATGATGGTTTTAATTTGTTTAGAAATAATACTTATATCATATATGCATTAAAAATTCCATATATTTAGAGACACATAGTGATGTAAAGGTGAAATGATGTGACATTTGGGACTTGTTTTAAAATCCTTCTCAAAAATAGATGAATAGATAGGTTGACATAAGTAAAGAAAATTTGGCAAATTTTGATAATCTTGAAACCTGGTTGTGTCTTTATTGGGGTTTATTCAACAAACTAAGAATTTTTTTTTAACATTTATTTATTGATGCATAAAGATCTGGAATAAGGCCAGAGGTACAGGGGTGGTGAGAGGATTCACCAGAGACAGTGTGGGGAGCAGAACAGGCAGATCAACAAAGCTCACTGCTAAACGGAGCAGTGAGCAGGTCAGGAGAGGTTTGCCATGTCATGTGGTCACCTCCCGGGGCGGGGATCAAACTCATGCTGAAGTGGCTTTAGTTGCATTAAACTGCTGTGCCACCAGGAAGGGCCTCAACATACTAAGAATTTATCTAATCTCATTTTTCTGATATTTAATCAGTGGTATGTTGAGATAGAAGACATGTGGTTATAGTAATTACCTCTCACCACAGCCATGAACATCTTTCATTTTTTATTTCTTTAAAAACTAGAATTGAGCTCAAAATGTAACATTCTACGGCAAAAGCAGTTAATGCTATGAACCATAGACAAGCAGAGGACTAAAGATATTGAATACCACAGCATTTCATGCCTGTCTTAGGCTATTAAAGCATGAAACTCCAAACTTAAAGAAAACCATCTCAGCTCACCCTTCCCCTATGATATCATATTTTTCTAAGCCCCAATAACTTTTTGGATTTTGAACTCTTTCTATGGTGAGAAAACATCATCCAGACCTTCCCATAATCCTAATAGTTTTCTATTTTTCAGTGTTTGCCATAACTAAACTCTATAGGCTGGGTAGCTGGAGCTATGGAAATTTATTCCCTCAGAGATCTAGAGTCTGGAGTCTTTAGAGATCTGGAGTTGAAGAAAAGGGATTTGACAGGATCGATTTCCTTTGTGGCCTCTCTCTGTGGCTCTTAGTGGGCAGTCTTCTCTTGACATCTTCACATTGTCTTCCCTTCAGCAGGCATATTTTTATTATCTGTTTCATTTTGAGAAAGATAATGTAAAGCTTGAAAGAGAATTATTATATCATTTTACATTCAACAGCCAATTGATCTGCTCATGATATCAATTCAACTCTGCCTTTATAATAATTCATATACATATATACCTTATATCTGTCAATATTTTTCCATAATATTGTAGGTTTGAACATTTCCTTCCTTGTGCTTTCATTGAATAATCCTTTCGTTACCTCTCTGGAAGCTGGATGACTGTTCTTAACATGCTCTTCTGCTAACTGCTCCTCCCCCCCTACTGCACAAGGGATGCTTACCTTTTCTTTTAAGATATTATTTACTTATGCATACAAAACTGGCCAGAGGTGTGGTGATGAGAGGATTCACCAGAGACAGAGTGAGAACAGAACAGGTAGATTGACTGAAACACACTGCTGAGAGTAGCAGTGGGCAAAACAGGAGAGGTCTGCTGTGCCATGTGGGTCACCTCCCAGATGGGGGATTGAACTCCTGCAGTAGTGACTGCGGGAAGCTCCATAGCACTGCGTTTCAACCTGTTGCACCACCAGGGAGGGCCTGATTCTTACCTTTTCAATATTACTATTAAAGTGGACGTCATAGTAGTGGATATGCTATTTACTGTGAACAGCCCAAACAGAACAACACATTCTGTCTTAGAAGTGGTTAAGTATTAATGATAAGTCTGTCAATCAACTACAGAGCTTGTTGGGTTAAACTGACTTGACGTAAACAATGACTCAAATTCAGGAATGAATTTGGTTAAGCCTCACTTCTTTCTAGAATCGCCAGTGCCTGTATTTGATGAGACAAATGTCTGATGGGTTTGCTAATTTGACTCTGAAGATTAATTGGTACTTTGTGAAAGACTAATAAATATGTAAAAAGAAAATAAGTTAACTTGAAAGCAAAGACTCTACCACATTAGGGGGAATAAATCTGTCTTCATCAGTAGCCATCTCTGAGATTGATATTAATTATAGTCAATATACAAAAGACAGATTACTTCTCTCCATTTCTTTCATTCAAATAATAGCATAGGTCTGAAAAAAGAAATTTATTTTATGTGAGGAAAGCATTCTCCCATGGTGGGTAAAGGAAGACTTTTAGGGCACTAAAGTATCATTTAGTGAGTGGGATCTGCTGGACACAGACTCACATTGCCATGTGTTTTCAGTGTTCACACCCTCTCCATGCTATTACATATGTGCAAACCTGTCTCTCTTCACTTTCTTCCCTTCACTGAAATCAGTTTTTAGAAATAGTCTCGAAATAATTGTTTATTTTACTCAGCAGCTGCACTATGTGGATGACTTACAACTGGGCTGAAGAAAACCAAAAGTTCTAGGTCATCTCTGCCCCACGGCAGAGTGGTACTTGATCTCTCCAGCCAGTGAAATGCCCCATGTAGATGGGGAGGTCGTTCTTCTTCTTCTTTTTTTTTTTTTTGATTTATTTATTTATGCATACAAAATTGGGTACAAGCCAGAGGTGCGGGGGCGGTGAGAGGACTCACCAGAGACAGAGCGGGGAGCAGAACAGGCAGATAGATGAAGTACACTGCTGAGGGGAGCAGAGGGCAAGACAGGAGAGGTCTGCTGTGCCATCTGGTCACCTGGGTAGGGGTGAGGGGGTATCGAACTTGCACTGAAGCAGCTGCGGCTGACTTGCAGTGCTTTGTCCTAGCCTGTTGGGCCACCAGGGAGGACTGGAGGTCATTTTTAATACCTGTATAGAACTTTTGCTCCCATTTTCCGATTCTGGAAATTCATATTATTTCTTACAGAAAGAATGTGGGAAACACGGTGTCCTAACATAACTTTACACCTATTCTTGTACTTTTTAATTTTTGTTAAGTGTCTTTTAAAATTAAAAGGTAATCTTGCAGTCTCCATTTGAGTTTTAGCAGTGCATCTGAGTCCATTATATTTGAAGCCCTCACACTTTCGCCTTTTTCCCTCTTTTAACATTAGAATAAGGGGGACGATAAATTATAGGTATTAGATTCCTGGCAAAATGAAGTTTTGGACACTGCACGTTTTAGCACAAAGTGCAAAAAAAAATCAATCTTTTCTGCTGTCATAAAGCTTATTGAAAACTGCTATTGTGCCATTAAAATTAATGTAATCGCTTTTCTCTTTCTCTCTAAGTCAAGCTGCCCTTTTGCCCAACCCCACAGGTCATCTCCCCTGAAGACAATGAACCTGTTCTAGTTCTTTGACTTGAATTAAATGCTGAAACTAGGGCTGTGAAATGTTGCTTTTCTAAGTCATATTTTACACAAAAAGATTTAATTTTCACCTAAGATTGCTGAATTTCCATTTGGATATTTCCAACACTCCTTGCATCATTTAAAACCCACTGCTACAGAAAGTGAGAGAGAAATGGGCTTTCTTTTTGAAATACGCTTGAAGAGGGCGTCAAATCTGAAATAATTGATGGCAACTTTTTAATTTAAAACAAAACTTTTGGGGCTTTATTAGGTTTTAGCCGAAGACTAGGGAAGTTATCTCCAGTGTATTAATATTTCAGTGGAAAAAAATGCTATATCCTAGGCCAGGCAGCTTTTGACCCCAAATGTGGTTACAATGCATTCAGCGCTAATTTAAGCGTTTGCTTAAGAAAATGTGACCTCATTTGAAGTGTGCTAAAATTAAATTTGTTCCAACTTTTCTTTGCTGATACCTTGACCATCTGGCTGGATTAACTGCACTGAACTTGGTTACACAGGGAAGAGATCTGGGGGTCACTCACCTCCCAGCGAGTTCCCAATGTGTAGCTGGCAGGCTTGGGCAGTGGGGCAGTGGAAGCCAAGTGCTCCGTCCTGCAGCTGCCTTCACAGCAGGCAGCTGGGCCCCTTAAACTGCTTTCCTCCACCCCCAACTCTGGTAAAATATGCCTTAGCTGCTGTCATGTTACTAAGCCCACATGGGAAGGTGAATTTGTACCAGGTTCCTTCTCAAATTAAACAACACCTTTTGGCAAACTGATTAATTCCTGACCCTTAAATAATCCTGATTTGAGGTGAGTCATTTTCATGGGCAAGCATATTGGCATTACAGTGGAATGACTGAAATTAATATTCCATAAAATGCGCCGGTGAGGACAGTTCATTTTGCCTCATTTACCCCCCCCATGAAGTGCCACACATATACTCTTCCATCCTACTTGCTGAAGAAAACCCGTGACACAACTCACCCAGTGATGTGTGGCTTGTGCCCCTTTGTTTTCTTACTACGTGCAAGCTGAATCCATTCCACTCTTGTCTAAAAGTGAATATTCTTGGTACTTAGCAAAAGGAACAAATGGAAAACCACCATGGACTCAGTAAGGTAAGAGATATTTTTTTAAGACTTGTTTATTCATGCATACAGAACTGGGGTACAGTCAGAGTTGCTGGGTGGGGGGTGACAGGATTCATCAGAGGCAGAACAGGGAGCAGAACAGGCAGATTTACTGAAATACCCTGCTGAGGGGAAGCAGCTGGTGGGTCAGGAGAGATCTGTGGCATCATGTGGGTCACCTCCCTGGCAAGGGACTGAACACTTGAAGTGGCTGCAGATATCTTCATAGTGCTATGATCTAACCTGTTGCACCACCAGGGAGGGACTAGGAGAGAGAATTTCTTAGCTATTATTTTTTTTTAATGGAAGTAACATACTATTGTAACATTATATAACTTTCAGTTGTGCATCATAAGCCATGTCTGTGTATATTACATTATTATCATCATTGAAAGTGTCCAATTCTTTTTCACTGTACCATTTACCTGATCTACCCTTCTTCCCCCTCTCCTCTGGTAACACTCCCTTTTCTAATTCCATGGCCTACCTGTTCATCTTCTCTTCACACCTTTCTTTATATCTCTCATGAAATGGTAAAGCTCAGACAAATTAGAAGCTTGATGGCCATTTGTTAAGTCCCATATGCTGGGAAAGCATGGTGACTCAAGATAGTGGTGCACAGCCCTCAAAGAGCTTATCGAGCTGAGCTTTACAGAATCAGAAGTGGGCATCTAAACAGGGCAGGACAGGCTGAGGAGTGAGGGATTTCCTTCCAAGAATGACAGGGTCTGTTTCCAAGGGTGAGATGAGCCAGCTAAAGATGAACTGGTGCACGGTGAGTGGTAGATAGTCAGTCGGTATTCTCCTAAGTGCATTTGTTTTCCCTAAGGGTGGGTAACATAGGTCTGTGCCCAGGCAGGTCTGTGCTTGGTGTTTCTCCATTTGTGAAATATATATATGTGTGTGTGTGTGCATGTGTGTATAAAGATTTATTTATGCATACAGAACTGGGGTACAGGTCAGAGGTGCAGGGGTGGTGAGAAGATTCACCAGAGACAGAGTGGGGAGCAGAATAGGCAGTTTGACAAAGTACACTGGTGAGGGGGGCAGCAGGGAGACAGGAGAGGTCTGCCTCACCATGTGGACCAGCTCCCTGGCTGGGGATCAAATCTGTGCTGAAGTGGCTGAGGCTAGCTTCATAGTGCTGTGCTTTAACACATTGCACCACCAGGGAGGGCCCTGAAATACTTATCCCTACTGCTAACACTGCATCATCCCCTCACATGCTAGGGGAGGTGTAATGCTGATGAGTAGGGACTTAGAAGCTGATGCAAACAGCTGTCTGTTACTTCATCTTCTGTCTACTAAGATTATCAGCTGATACACAAGGATTGGAATACTAAGCACCACAAATACAGACATACCTTTTGGGTTATCATAAATCATCCCTTTTGCCTTTTCATAAAAATGTACACACAACCTAAATAAATTACTGCCTTCCTTAAGGTCTCCTTTTGATATGAGTGGTATTTTGAAATAATAGCATAAATTGCTAAAGGAAGAAAGAACTATTAAGAGGGTTGAATTCCAATTAACTGTCAGTGATTGCTTTGTAGCTCCAGGTCAATTGCACTGAGAATTTCAGAGATCAGTATTTTTTGAGAGTGGCAAAGGACAGGGTCCTGGAGGCTTGCAAAGCTCCTCAATAGCCTTGGAGAATATCAGTTAAGCTTCAGTTATCTAGGAAATTTACTTAAGGAGTACACCTCATTTCCCAAAGTCAGAAAAGTGAGATTTTCTACTCCCTATATGTTCACACTGAACTATTTTGTTCACGTTTTTCTGCTTCTTTTGTTCTTCCTGTCTTCCTAATAGTTTGCTTAATAGAAATCTTTAAAACAAAACACAATCAACAACTGTTAAGGAATCAAAGAAATGTGGGAGAAGAAAAGCTTGCACATAATGAGTATGGGAAACCATCAAATAAATATAACAGTAGCATGCATTCAAGAAGGGCATTGGTTATATTAATTTAAATGTCATTAAAATATTGTATCTTACATATAACATCTTAAGACACTGGGATTTATTTATATATTACATTATCCATACATTACATATTAAGAAACTGGAATTTGAAAGGTCGATTTAGCTCTAAGTTCTATGATACTAGCCATAATGCTATGTAGGTAGTTGGTGTAGATGAAAATGGCAGTGTTTATTTATTAATAAAAGAAGAAGAAGAAGAAGTAGAAGAAGAAGAAGAAGAAGAAGAAGAAGAAGAAGAAGAAGAAGAAGAAGAAGAAGAAGAAGAA
>NW_004567119.1:28795800-28798065 GCF_000260355.1 Condylura cristata
AAGCAAAAAAAAAAAAAAATGAGTCTTGGAAATAAACCTGAGAGTAGGAACTAAAAGCATGGTTGATAGTCTTTCTTCTGCTTTGTATTTCAGTTATTTATAGACTAGCTTTCTTTCTGCCCATCAATGCTCTAGATCTCCTCAAAGTGTGAAAATGAAAAAAAAAAAAAAAAAAAAAGAAAAACAAGACCACACGCCCCAAATTCAATCTCTCAGGCAAAATGCAGTGCCACCAAACTTAGATTATTTAATTACTGCTATTGTTCTTTCAGTAATGGAATGCTAACCAGTCAACCCGGGATGCTTGGTCAGTAATAGGTCCTCTGCCTGGTAGACCCCTGCCATCTGTCAGGAAAGGGCAGGAGCCTTGCAATGATAACTTGTGTTCGGTTATGTACTGCATCCTTGTTGCTGCTCTCTTCTGGCTGTCAAAGTCCTTTGTTTTGTGCAGCGTCTGTAGTCTAGACTTTATGGTAAATAAAAAATCTTATTGATGAAGTTACAGAAGAAACACTTCAGCTTCCAGAGAGCGGCAGTCATCTTCCAGACGCCTGACAAAATGGCGTCGAAAAGCCACTCAGAATGGCTGAGCCAGTGAAAATTTATTTAAGACTTTTAGAGGGTTTGCATTTTTCTGTGAACTTCAGCAGGGAAACCTGAAGCAGGGCTTTCTCTTCTCATCTGGGATGTGCTTCCCTCTTGATTCTTTGAAAAGGTAACCAAATGAAAGGATTACCAGATATTGTAGGTTCAGAGTACCTATGTTCCTTAGGTAGTCTATTAGACTACGGTCTAGTTTATGTGATTGTGATAAAAATGAATGTGACATTTAATTAAAGTAAAATAATTGCTATACAAACAGTATTACTGAATAGAAGCATACACAAACTCTGCCAATTATTAACGGTCTCCCGTGTACCAGCCACTATTATATTCATTGCTTATGTTTTCTTAGTTCCTCTTAATCACCCTGAAATGTAAGTAGATTTATCTCTCAGATCTGCAGGAGAAATTAAAGTGAGAAAGGCTAGGGGATTTGCCTGGGATACCTATTAAATATCATTTCCAGCCCTCCGTTCACTTTTGCCTACTCTAACAACTGTTCTTTCTATTAAATCTTCACAGATTTTAATAAAAGCACTAAAGAGAATACAAAAGGTAGTTTCTGATAAAAAGAAAAAAAAACTTGTTATAGGAAAATTTCTACTATTACTTCCCATTTTTTTAACAAAGGACAAGAGATGGAGAAAATAATCTATTTAAGCCTGTTAAAAATTTGGGAGTAAATAATCCTAAAGTTAAAAGAACTTGCTAGAGGAAACAGATGCAACCAGAATATTTATAGTATGAGTAAATCTCCTAAAATATAACCCATTGCTTACATATCATCTCTTACTTTTGCCAAAGCTTACGGCTGGATGAAAATTATGAGTGAGTACCTTTCCACTCACTGGTGAATATTGCAATCAGAAATTAATTTGTATTTTCAAGTCACTTATACCTTTATAATTAGAAGACTCCGTAAGTTTTCTTATATATGGATTAATTTGTTTTTTCACTGTATCTATTTCTGTAGGCTGACAAACCTGTCCAGGCCAATCTTACTGATACTATGCTTAATGCTGACAGAGATTCTGTGCGGGCATTGATAGTCAATGGTATTCTATTTAAAGAAGTATTTCCACTCTCAATTATAAATTGTTCAGCATATTTTCATCATTCACTCTTTAACTGATTAAGCCCTTCGGCCCTACATAAGGGCAAATTTAACATTTTCTTTTGGATTGATGCTTTTCTGATGCTTTTGTATTCTCCTATATAAAAGACATTTGCAAAAATGCACATGCATAAATCAAACAAATACAGGTCTGTAAAACAATCCTCATTGGTAATTAATATTAAGAGTAGCTGTTGCTGGGTGAAAAAATCTGCACATTTTCCCATAAATTATTTACAGTTGTTTATATGCTAGCATCAGGACTTACTGCATGAATTTTCCAGATTTTTTTCCATCTATAAAGGAAACACTACTTCATTGCTGGTTGCTGTCCATGAACTCTCAGTACCACAATTTTATACCAGTGTTAGAAACATTCTCCAGACCCTCCCTAGTGATGCTGGGGGTTAAAGCGCAGTTTTTCAGGCTAGTCACAGCTGCTTCAGTGTGAGTTGCATTCGAGTTCGATCCCAGGCCCCAGAGGTGAGCCACATGGTGTAGCAGACCTCTCCTGACCCTCCTGCTGCTCCCCTCAGCAGTGTACTTCG
>NW_004567119.1:28798275-28799294 GCF_000260355.1 Condylura cristata
TTAAACTCAAAAACATCAAATTAGGGGGATCTTTGAAGTGAGGGAGTCCAGAGAAAAAGATCTAGGCCATGATTCTGATTTTCAACTGCTTATCAAATCACCTGGAGAGAGATTGAGATCCTGGCCTCAACGTTACACACTGGGCAAAATAAATGGGGATGCCTGCTTGGAAATTTTAAAGTCCTCAAGATGTTATAAAGTACAGTAAGGGACCTGGCAGTGAGCAGGTGCTGCAGAGAACCGTCTCCCTGAATTCTTCCCCAGGCCTGGTCCTCACAGTGGCAGCTGAGCAGGCGTTAGCCCTTCCATGGTTGGTTGCAAGCAAAACAAAAGCAGAAGGAAGAGATTGAGGATGAAAAATAGCACATTAACAGGAAAGTGGAGATGCTGGGAGTTGGTGTGATACAGGAAACATGCAGCTACATCAGCCTAATGAGAGCTGTGGGGAACATGCCCCTGAGGCTGATTCAGTGGGGGCAGCTGAGGAAGCAGGAGCACCTGCACGAAGACACAGTGTCCTGTCCTGGGGATAGCAAGGTGGGGGTGGGGGGAACGTACCTGCGGAAAGGAGTTGAAGAGGAGGGTGTGGGATGTTGAGTAGATGAGGAAATAGGGGGAAATGGAAACCTGAAGGATAGGTTTACATTTTCAGCAGTGAGCTTAATGTAGATACACATATGTTTACTCTCAAAGCACCCTGACATATACCTCATGCTATATACTGCAGTGTTGCTTCAATAAGTAAATAATGAATGTGCTATTTTCCTATGATATGGATTCCAGTAGATTTCTACCATTCTCCATCAAAGAACCCCAATTTGGCTTTCCCACATTCTGGCTTCTATAGTATTTTTTTTTCTTTTATCTTCATCCCCCAAAATTCTAGCTTGTACCTACAATACTCTCAAATGTGCATGAGTTGTAAGTCAATGTATTTTTTTTAAGATTTATTTATTTATTCATATAGAACTGGGGTACAGGCCAGAGATGCGGAGGGTGAGAGGATTCACCAGAGACAG
>NW_004567119.1:28800119-28817922 GCF_000260355.1 Condylura cristata
TATATGTATATTTTTTAAATTCATCAATTTTATCCCTATTTACTTGATTTTTTGTGTGTGTGTAAAAGGAGAAAAGATAAAGACAGAAGCAAGACAAAATTAGGAGAGTGAATCAAACAAGAAAAAGTTTACCTCACATAAATTTATCCAAGTTACACAGTAACCAGAAGGATGCATTTGAAATTTAAATGCTGCATTATTTTCTATATAAGTTAAAACAAAGATTTAAGTTCAGTGCTTAAAAGAAATGTTGCTGTTTTTTCACATCAGACCTTCACTATATATATGTTTTCTTTCTAGAGTTGCTGATATTTTTAGGTTATTTGAGTAATCGTGGTTTATTGAGTATTTGCTATGTGTGGAATATTGTATGGTCCTGGGAAATCAATGGCAAACAAGATAAGAATAAAAAGCAGATGGAAGCCCTCAGGCACTACAACCTTTGAGAGAAAGGGAGGGAGGGAGAAAGAAAGGAGAAGAGAGGGAGAAAGAGGTCATAGAGCAGGCAGTTGTCACATGGGAAGGGGGAACTGAGATGTCTGAAAGAGAATCGTTTTTGAGGACAGTAAATGGAAGGGATGAAAATGTGAATAGTCAAGAAACTTGGAAATTTAACATTTTAATGAGAAAAACAAAGAATTGTAGTGAGATTGACCCTTTGGAGAATGAAGAGAAGGCAAGAAGACTTTGGCCCACGGACCCAGGGACTAATCAGAAGCCAGTGACAAGTGGTTGATGTGGACTAACTTAGTCCTTTTAAATTTTTACTTTGCTTTTGTTGGAGAAAAAAAAAAATAATAGGTGGAGTAGAACTAGACTGAACAGGCTGAGACAAGTTAAGAGATTTATGTACTAATCCAAGTGACATAAATTAGTAGCAATTTCATGTTAATATTTAATGAACTGATTAACATAACTTAGAACCATCACTGTGCAGAAAGGTACACTTTTTAGCTACAGATGATGCTCTCTCACTAGCCATCACATAAAATGGATTCCCTATTAAACTTTTATTAAAGTGGAAATCCTCATGCTGGCATTCATTAAAACAGCAAAAAGAAAAAAAATATGATTTGCAAGATTGCAGGGATAAGAATAGAAATAGAGGCTGCAAGAACAAAAGTTGATTGACTCCAATATTACTGAGTGTGACTTGCATTTTTTTACTTTAATTATTCACTTCACTTCCTATCCAAAATCCTGACTTCTACAGGGAGGTTCTATAATCATCATTTTAATGCAGTATTTTAATAATCCCTAATCAATTTTAAATTTCTCTTGTATAATAAATTTGCAACCTGAGAATGGAAAAGTCTAGTGGTGTTGTCATGCATTACATGCCTATGTAAGAACCGCTGTGCGTAAGGAAAAGAGAGGATGTGTGGGTTGGTCTACTAGTCTGCTTCTCTGGGGAACAGACCAGTGGGCTTGATTGGTTGGTTGGTTGGTTTGCTTGCTTATTAAAGGAATTTATATGAAGAATTAGCTCGCATAGTTATGAAGGCTAGGGAGCCCACAATCTTGAAAATACTGTCTCTGTTTGCATCCGAGCTTGGAAGCTTCTGAGGGCCAGGGGGAGCCAATATCCAGCACAAAGGTCACCAGATAGAATTTTCCCTTATTCATAGGTGTCTCAGCTTTTTGTTCTAGTTGGGCCCCAACTCATTGGGTGAGACCCAGTCACATTCCTCAGGTGTCCTGAGCATCTGTGTCCTGGCCTCAAGCTGCCAGCATCTTCTGAAGAAGCTACCAGCTTTATTTCTGAAGTTTCTAGTTTCTGAGTGTCTGCTCTCCAGAACGTTTGGTTTCTCACTGATTTGTTGGTCTTGCTGGAAAGCCACTGTTTGTGCAGGTTGTTTTCCTTGTTCTGTTCTTATGAAGTGAATCTCCATGTTCTGCAAGAAACTCAGGTTCCTTCGGCAGTTGTGAATGTAGATGTGCAACACAGTTCTACAGACAGAGGAACAAAACATGTGCCCTGAAGTTCTGGCCACAGTCCTCTGAGTGTCTTTTCAAACCTCAGAGCTGTAGGAGAGGCAGCGTTCACTACATTTATGCTTCTTTTCAGCAGGTTTTCTCAGAATGTGCTGCAGGTGCTGCCTCTTGAGTGTGTGCATGTTGAGCCCTGATGCTGTTGGGCAAGATCTTGCTTCTGCTTCCTGCAGGGCAGATAGGATGTTGACCCAGAATGCCCAGAACAGCTTGCTCAATGACCATTCTGTCAACTTCTGGGTGGAGGTACCAGCCCTGGAGATGCTGCTACCCCTCCATCACTGGCCATGCCTGCTGCCATTCAGCTTGTCCCCACAGATACCTAGCTGGCTGAGGGACCCCAGGCCAGAGCTGAGGCCACACTGCACCTGCTTCACAGAATGACATAGCTCCTGCCTGAAATGTATCACTTTTGGAAGCAATGCAAATAAAAAAACTGTCAATGGATTTACTATAACTCATAAATAGAAATTATTTAATTTTTTATTTTATTTTATTTTATAACAGTTTATTTTTACATAATTTTGTACATTTTTTTTCCATCTCAATTGTAATCCACATGGGTTTCCCATCACCATGTCACCTGTCTGCCATCACCATAATCCTGTGCACTTCCCCCCCCCCCCTTAGAAGTTATTTAAATTTACAGTTACCTGGGCATTAAGCAAGATAATTACAAAGCCAGGTACTAAGGACTGAAAGGTACCTCCAGCCACCCCCCCCCAAAAAAAAAAGAAATTAGTTAAATAAAGACCTGAACCCCATGTGACCTTTTTGGAGATGGACTCTTTGAAGTTAATTAAGGTTAAATAATGCCCTAAGGGTGGGTCCCTGATCCAATTGGATTAGTGTCCCTATGTGACAACAGATAGCTCAGCTCACTATTTTCATGTTCACACCCCAAGAAGGGTGATAAAAGGATATAGGAAGAAGGTGACTTTGATCTGTAAACGGGACAGTGCTCTTTCCAGAAATTCAAATTTAGATCTTGGACATCTATTCACTAGAGCTATGGAGAAGATAATGCATCTGTTTTAGCCACCCCCCCTCATCCCCAGTCTTTGATATTTTTGTTGTGTCAAACTAAACTGACTATATATCAAGAAAGCTACACAGACTGGGATAATTTGGGGTAGCTAATCCTATACCCAGAGTATCTTGCTGCTTGGTGTATAGGGAACATAACTCCTGAAGAGTTGAATGCAGGTGTTTTTGCAATATGAATTATAGTACTGCTTGGCAGTATTTTGGGGTTTTACAGGGCATTCACTAAGTGTACCTCTCACGTGGTAGGAATCTAGACCTCTCTTTCACTAATCTGTGGGCATTGGGGTCAGTGAAAAATGTTTCCATTAGATGAAATTACCTATAAATTAGTTATTATATAATTTCCCTCCAAACTTGTTTCACAATTTTCTCCATCCTTACCACCCACATGTTAACACCGTCTAGATTCATGTGTCTTTGTTGATTGGTACTTCCTAAAAGACTTCCCTACCTACTGACTAGAAAGCAGCAAATCTGCCCTGTCACAATTCTCTATCATATAGCATGTGTTGATGTAGCAATCTTTATAAATTGTTTCCTTCAACACAGTCTGTATCCCTACTAGAATACAGTTCCCTGATCAAGAGAACTTGACTTTCCTGTTCACTCTTGAGCACATGGAAAGCATTCAATAATGATTTGTAAAGGAAACTCTGATTATCTGAATAATCCTTTTAGTGAAATGTTGAGAGTTTAAGAAGTATTTGCTTCATTTACAAGAACAGAGATGTTAAGTCTCTACTAAAAACCAACTTAGGTGTCCTCCCTGGTGGTGCAGCGGGTTAAAAGCACAGCACTTAAAAGCTAAAGCCACTTCACATGAGTTTAATCCCCACCCCGGAGATGATCCACATGGCCGGGACAGACCTCTTCTGACACACCCCCTGTTCTCCTCAGCAGTGTACTTCCTCAATCGTCCTGTTCTGCTCCCCATTCTGTTTCTGGTGAATCCTCTCACCACCCCTGCACCTCTGGCCTGTACCCCTGTTCTGTATGCATAAATAAATAAATATTTTAAAAAAGAAAACTTAACTTTAGTAAATTTTAGGCTTCTCTGCTCTAAAAGTGGAGGTAAGACCTAACAGAGTTGCTTAAAGTTTTGATCAGACAGTAAGTAAAGCCAACTTCTTTAGCAGAACATCCTAGCACACAAGAGATTTTCTATAAATATTTTCTCATGATTTCTTTTTTTCCCTGAGATGGTCAAAACAAGAACTTTAGAATTGAGTTTCATAATTTTCCCCTGACGTATTATATCTATTAAAATTCAAATAACCAGTCATTTATGCAAAAATGAGAAAAGAGAAAGCAATTATTCTCCTAATACACTGACAAGGAGAGACTTTAGAAATAAATTTACATATTGTAAAATGCACTCATTTCACCAGCAAATTATATAATATTTGATAAGCATATGTAGTTCTGAATCACTGCCATGATCTAGACAGAGAACATCTATTTACCCCAAAATTTCCTGTATGTGTTGTGCAGTCTATCATTACCAGAACTAACCCTAGTTCTTTAGGACTATTAATCTTTTTTCCCTCTAGTTTTTGCTTTAACAATTTGAATAGTTTCACAATTATTTTCTCCTAGTCTGTGATTTGTCACTTTATTTTGGAAACAATGTATTTTGAAAGACAGATGTGCTTAATTTTAATGATGTCAATTACTTAAGATTTTCTTTTATGGATTATGATTTGCCATCTATTTAAGAAATTTTACCTCTCTTAAGGGAACACACTTTTTTTTTTTGCTAAATAGTCTAGGAATTAAAAAAATACAAAAAATTAAATTTATAAAATTCGAGGGATTTTATTTTTGATATGAAATTCAGGTAAATCATTCACATTATTTGAATTTGGTTTTATAGGTTGTAGTGTATGGGTCAACCTTTATTTTTTGGTGGTGTGAAGTCCAGTTATTACAATACCATTTATTGAAAAGACTATACTTCTTTATTAAATTGGTTTTGTACTCTATGAACTCACACATAACACAAAAATAGATAGATAGATAGATAGGTAAGTAGATAGGTAGACAGACAGACAGATAGATCTATTTTTAGATGCTGTCTGATTAATCTATATGTCTGTACATTTACCAATAAGATATTGTTTGGTTACTTAACCTTTAAAATATCAACTTAATCCTTCAACTTTTTTATTCTTTTACAATTTTTTTTAGTTGTTTTTGGTTTTCTAGATACTATGCCCACATAAATTAAGAAAATGCTTGTGAAGTTCTACACAAATTTATTCTTTTTTGAATTTATTTTTACTGGGATTGTATTAAATCGATGTCAGTGGAGATAACTGCTGTCTTTACAATGATGAGTCTTCTAGTTGGTGAACATCTTATATATTTTAATTTATTCAGGTTTCCTTTGGTTTCATCCATTAGTGCTTTAAAATAGGATTTAGGTGTACTTTGAAAATTCAAGCCTAATTATTTCATGGATTTTTTTTTTCATGCTACTATAATCCACCCCCTGCCCCCCACTTAGGCATTTGTCTGTCCTATGACATTGCTAAACTCACATATTCAGTGGAGTAGAGTGTGTAGATTCGTGTAAGGTAGATAATCAGGTGCCAGCTGAGTATAGGGATATTTTTATTTCTCTTTTTTAATTTATTTATTTTTTCTTTTTTATATATTGGTGCATGATCTAGGACATCAGCACCATGTTGAATAAAGTATAAAAGCAGTCTTCCTTTCATTAGCATGGAAGTATTTACTCACTTTTTAATATAATACTAGCTATAAGTTTTTGTAAGCTTCATTTATTGGGTTGAGAAATTTATTTATATTTTTCATTTGCTGAATGTTTTATCATAAAGGGATATATTAACTTTAAGTACTTTCGATACTTTTGATAAAATCATGTGTTATCTTTAGCATTGATATTTAATGCTGAATCAGACTTGCTCTCTTATACACACTCCACATGATCATGATGTATCTATCTGCTTGCCTGTATATCTGTCTAGTATCTAATCAATCTCCTCCTATCTATCTATCTATCTATCTATCTATCTATCTATCTATCTATCTATCTATCTATCTATCTAATTATCCATCTATCTGTATGTCCAATTGTCCATCCATCTATTATCTTCTACATTGCTGAGTTGAATTTGCTAATATTTTGTTGAGAATGTCAGCATTATTTTTATGATGAGTATTGATGTGTACCTTCATTGCAATATATTAATCTCATAAAGAGAGTGGTGATGTATTACCTCATTCTATTTCTGCAAGAGTTTTTGTTGAATTGGTAATTGTTTCTCATAAAATGTTTGGTAGAATTTGCTAGTGTAGTTGTTTTATACTTGGATTTTCATGTTGAAAGACTTTGCCTATAAATTTAATTCTATTAATAAGCATGATTATTATATATTATTGATTTCTTCTTTTGTAAGTTTTGATAGTTTGTCCTTTTGCTCACTTTACCCAGGTTGTCAAATTTATAAGCAAAACATTCCCTGGATATATTGTTATTGTGAATTTAATGATTATGGATCCAATAGTGAGCTATAGAGTTTCTCTTTTCTTTCACTCCTTTTGTTGTAATGTGTCTTCTCTTCCTTTTTCTCTCTCTTTTATTCTCTTTACTTGGTCAGTTTGGTTGGTATTTGATAAGTTCTATTTAAACTTTAAAAAATCAGCTTTGACTTCATGATATATTATATATATATATTTTTCCATTTTTATAGTTCATCCATGGTTATAAATGTGCTATGAATTTGTCAAACTAATTATTTTTTAAATAATATGTTTATTTTTACATCATTTTGTGCATTTTTTCATCTCAGTTGTAATCCCCGTGGGCTTCCCATCACCAAATCACCCATGTGCCATCACGATAGTCCAGTGCATTTCCCTGCCCCCACTGTTTTTGATCCCATTCCCCACTCCACCCCCATAAAATGTCTCTGGTATATAGCTATTCATCATCATTATTATTTTCTTGCCTGGTCCGTTATACTCCTGCTATGAGTGAAATCATCCGGTATTTTTCCTTTTCCTTCTGGCTAATTTCACTAAACATGATCTTTTCTAGCTCCATCCATGTTGCTGCAAAAGGCATGTGTTTATTTATTTATTTTTTGGTTGCTGATTAATACTCCATTCTGTATATGTACCACATCTTTTTAATCCAGTCATCCACTTTTGAGCATTTGGGTTATTTCCATGTCTTTCCAATTATAAATAAAGCAGCAATAAACATGGGGGTGCAGGTATCTTTTTGAATCAGCATTTTTGTGTCTTTTGGGTAAATTCCTAGGTGTGGGATTGTTGGGTCAGATGGAAGCTCCATTTTTCGCAGTTTGAGGAAACTCCAAACAGTTTTCCATAGTGTTTGTACTAGTTTGTCAGGCTAATTCTTGACATGACTATATTGTTATACTTCAAAGCAAAGAAATAAAGGGATAGATTTTATAATAACAAAAACATGAATGTATCAAGAGTGCACTTGGAAATGCTTACATATCCCGATAGAGCATGGGATGCTGGTTGGTGAGCTGCAGTTCAAGAGCAGACCCCAGGAGGAATTGAAAAATAATTTATTACTCACAAATCCTAGAGTAAATACTCAGCCATCAACTTGAGGACCCCATGAGGTGATCAAGGTGAAGTGCAGCAGGGAGAGTTGGGAGCTAGAGAATGTGACTTTATTAAGGTCTGGGTGTGGAATGTATTGTGGTTCCCAGGCTAAGGCTGGGTTGACTAGTTTAAACAAAAAAGGAGGATTTTTGTAAATTACTCAGGGCAGGCATTGGAACCGGTAAGCATTGGAAGGTTTTGGTCACAAGAATTATTGGGTAACTTATACCGGGGGCCTGTGTTTACTTGTGACCATGAGGGCTGCTATCTAGGGCCTGTCCTTAAAGAAGAGGCTGCTGTTGGTTCAAGGTCACTGTAGGTCTTTGGCCGGACAAAATTGGTGTGGAGGTTTAGTCAAAGTCTTCACAATTTGTCTGTATAACTAATTTATTTCCTTCTCTTGTGTGTGTGTGTGTGTGTGTGTGTGTGTGTGGTTTAAATATAGTTTTTCAAGTTATAATATTGATATCTTAATTCAAAAGCACTTAAAAAGGAAATATTGTCAGTGATAAAAACTTCATAGCTCAATGTAACAAGGTAATTATCTTCTTATATATATATATATATATATATATATATATATATATATATTTTTTTTTTTGGTAAAGTTGTGGCTTTGAAACATCAGTGTTCTTAAAGCATATGTTGTTAATAAGGTTAAATTTAAGTAATTATGTCTTAAGCATGAATTTACACTTTGAGGTATGCAGGTTATAAAACTGGGCCCTTTGTAAAGATCATATGTAGGAAGACTCTTAACATTATAGACAAAAAAAAAAAAAAAGACTTTTCTTCCCCAAATACTTTTTAAGATTAATCCACTGTCCATTCCTTTTTAAAGAACATTAAATGACCCCGTTTTTCTTTGTTCATTCATTATTTATGCAATGATCCCCACATGATTTAATGGCTTATTTCAAATTGGAATGTGCAAAGTCCTCCACAAGTCAAAATATTTCAAACTGAAACTAGGCTAGCTATGGGGGCTTTTGAAGATATAGATAGGCTGACTAGCATGGTGAACTCCACCCTTCATTCTTAACTTGATATTTCAGTGGGCAGGGCCATTTTATGAATTCTGGGGTGGGTGCTGATCATTTGATAGAGTCATTTTCTACATATTAAAGATTTCTGCAAGTTGACATTTCAGAAAAGGACAGATAATAAAGGAGGGTGGGAGGGTGGGAAGTTGTTCCTTGTTCTCACAGCTGCAAGGACTGTTATTAGCAAAAGACACTCTAAGAATATATTTTGTTTTTGACAAGCAATCTCTGTCAAATGATGGCATGTCAGCATTTGGTGATATTTTAAACAGAATGTCAGGTGCAATAGAGGAAAGAACCACTAGTTTAGTGGATAGTTAAAACAATGCAGCACATTTGATTTCTGAATATGTTGAATTTCATCAAAGCTAAATGCTTCATTTCTTTTCATTCTTGAAAAGTGTTGTCTCCATTTGGAGGGTAGAGAGGAGAAAAACAGTGTTTTGTTAATCTACTCTTGCTCTTTCCCTACATCTACTTGCTGAATTATTTTTTTTTAATATTTATTTATTATGCATCCAAGAACTAGGGTACAGGCCAGAGGTGAGGGGACTTAGAGGATTCACCAGAGGTAGAGTGGGGAGCAGAACAGGCAAATCCACTGAAATGCACTACTGAGGGGGGCAGCAGACAAGACAGGAGAGGTCAGACGCTGCACCATGTGGGTCACCTCCCAACCTGTAGAAGGAACTGGTGCTGAAGCAGCTGCAGCTAGCTTTGTAGTGTTGCACTTTAACCCATTGCACCACCTGCGAGAACCCTGCTGAAATATTTTAAACCCTCATTTGTGTTTCCTGATCTAAGCATACATTCAGGATTTCCTTTAGTCTGGCATATATAGGATGTTAATCTTTTACTTGTTTGATGACTGTTGTAAAAGTCCGTTATTTTAAAGACTTCTAAAAGACTTTTTTTCCTTACTAAGGAAAACAGGTGTAAAATTTTGTCCTGATTCTGTAAACAAACAAACAATAAATGCAAACAATTCCCATCGTTCCATTTACTAGCTATGTAATGTAGGTCAGGTTATTCATTTGTGTTTGTGTGTGTGCAAGTATCTTGTATATACCTATTTTCACTATGTAATGGAGCTACTAAGGGGACGTACCTCACAGGGTTATTACATTGATTCAGTGAGTTGATGATAATCACTTAGAATATAACCTGGCACATAGCAAGTGTGCAGTAAATGTAGCTTCTGTCAGCTCTCATGTGCCATTTGGGGATTGTTTAATCTAAAGATCATCATGCAGAGACCTTCATTGTTGACGGACTTGATAAGTCAATAACTGTCAGTACTGTATAGCTGACTCCTTAGGTATAGATCCTGAAATCTTTAAATGCCATTGTTATGAAAGGTAGTTGTTTTATAATAAAACTGTTATCAACTGTAGGCTCTTGTATCAGCTCTGTCTTCAGATGGACATGTGATTTATAAATCACAGACATTTGAAACTTGTAAATTTGAACTAATTATAATTAGAGGAATTGAAGTCAGAGATCACATAACTAATGGGTTGCAAACTTTGATCTCCCTTTGCTGTGTTCCTCAGTTTTACTGCATTAATACAGTCAACAAATATTTATTAGCAACCACTCTAAACCAGTCAACCAATGTCAACCTTTATAGAGTGAGACTGGATAGATGCGTTTTGTATCTGAACCCTGAAACAATCTTTCTCTGTAAAACAAAATTAAGGACTATTTTAGCCACATAATCATGTCATTACCTTTTTTCAGAAATGCACATTTAAACTTTCAGAGTATTTATTTAAGGAATTAAGAACTCTGAAACCTGGCTTCTGTAGGGCCTTGGGGTGGGGGGGGAAACACATAATATCTCTCAGCTTTGGGGTGTTTATTTGAAGAGGTGGGTGGCCCACAGCTGAGGGACATGTAGAACCTGCGTGACTGGACTTCTGCTGGTCCCACGCTCTCAGGAGCTGGTCCATGCATAGCAGCGCTGTTTGTCTTCTGCCCTGGTGCTGCTATGGAGTTTGTGAGGTAGATGATGCCTACAATCAGGTTTCTTCCTAAACTGTCAGGTTGTCACATCATTCCATCTTCATCTGCTAAATGGAGTCCAATCACTCAATCTTTGGTTGAGGAAATTAAGACAGATAACTTAACAGTCAGCTGTGCATTTGGAAATACATACCTGTTCTATTGATCTCTATTTTCTGATTTTGAGTAAACGCCATCTTATATAGTTAAGTGTTTGAACACAGATCATACACAAATTAATCTCTCTATGTGCTTGTCATTTATTTATCATTGGAGTACCAATAGTTTGTTTTTGTTTATCATAAACTCTTCTAGTTCCATCCATGTTGCTGCAAATGAAATGAGTTTATCTTTCTGAGCGCTGAATAGTGTTCCATGGTGTATATTGACCACATCCTTGTGATCCACTCACCTCTTTTTGGGCATTATGGTTGTTTCCATAGCTTGGCTATTATAGTTAAATGATGACAGTGGAGTTACTATTGCTATGCCTTTTTGGAGAATCGGTACTTTTAGCACTATAAAATAGCCATGTTACTCTTCATTAACAACTTAATTTAAAATCATCTTTGTCTGATATTAAGAAGAAAAAAAATCTTTATTTTGGAATTGGCTTACTATAGCTTCATCTTTTTACTTTTTTTTAATTATTTACTTATGCAGACAGAACTGGGGTACAGAGCAGAGGTGTAGGGGCGGTGAGATGATTCACCCGAGAGAGTGGGGAGCAGAACAGGCTGACTGACGAAGTACACTGCTGAGGGGAGCAGCAGGCGGGTCAGGAGAGGTCTGCTGTGCCATGTGGATCACCTGCAGGTTGGGGGTCGAATCATGCTGATGTAGCTGTTGCTGGATTGCAGTGCTGCACTTTAACCGCTATACCACCAGGAAGGGCCACATCCTTTTACTTTTAAGCTTGCTATTTCTTAATGTTTTAGGGGGAGTCATCAAAAACATACTGTGATTTTTCTTTATCTACTGTTAAATCTTAGGTTTTTAATTTTAGAAGCTTGTTGCTTTATAGCTAATTTTCTTATTGATAAATTGGGTTCATGCGATCACACAATTTGCTTTCTATTGGATTCTCTTTAGGTTCTTTTGTCTTTCTTTTCTGGCCTATTGGAAGAGTCAGTATTTTAACATTCTAGTTTTATCTTAATAACCTGTTTATACCTACAATTACTATCATAGCACTATTGTATATAGTAATTAACCGTAAAAAGCACCACATACTAACTTATTATAGTTGAATTTAAATTACTTCTTGTACAAATTTCCTGGTCATGTCAGAATCTTAGAATACTTTCAGGGGTTAAAGTTGCCTATCTTTCTCCCAATATAATTATCCTGTTGTTCTATTACTATTCAGTCGACTTCTCCTTTTTTCTAGCTTTTTAAAGATAAATTCCCACTAAATCACTGATTTTTAACTCTTTCCTAATCTTTAAACTTTACATGCAAATCCCAAATGCTTAATGCTGTATTTTAATTAATTATCACACCTGTAGTTTTGTTTTTCCTTTTTTTTTTTTTTTTTTTTTTTTTTTTTTTTTTTGGTCAGTGAGCATATCCTACATGAGTTCAGTCCTTTGAATTATACTGACAAATTTTCTATTTTAGTGATATTTCCTGGACAATGTGGGAAAAATATGTATTCCTTGATTTTTGAGTGCAATTTTCTATCAGTATTAATAAGGTCAACTTAGTTGATTGTAGTTTTCAAATATTCTATATATTTATTGTTGGTTTTTCCTTAACTTGTTTTCTCAGTCCTAAAAGAGGTACCAAAATCTTAAACTCTGGCTAATGACTTATCTGTTTCTCCCTTAAATTCTGTCACATTTTGCTTTGCATCTCTTTTTTTGAGGTTATAAGCATTTAAAGTTTAACTTTCTTATATCAGTGTTATTACACCATTTATGGGAATGTAGATCAATACAGCCATTTTGAAAATTAAGCTGGATTTACCTTAAACTAAAAAGTGGAAATAACATATGACCCAGGATCCCACTTTGTGGCATCTATTTACAGAATATGAAACCACCAACTTAAAACCCTGTAGGCTTTCTAATGTTTATTGCAGCACTATTTATCATAACTAGTACATAGAAGAACCTAAATGCCCACTGGTAGAGAGTGGATCAAGCTGAGGTATAGCCACACTCTGAGACACTATTCAACCATAAGCTAAGTTGAAATGTTACCATTTACTACAAAATGGAAGTTTGTGTAGTAGAGCAAGTCAGAATATCAAGGATAAATATTGGATGTTTATGTAGCAGATGCTTTGGCAAAGCTAAAGAGGTGCACTAATAAGTCTGTCATAAATCTGAAACTAAGAAGGAAGGGGAGGGAAAGGAGCTCAAAGGAATATAATGTATAGTGGTGCTAAAAAATATAAATATCATGTACATTAGCAATGATGCCTTGAAAACATAAAACCTCTCTTTTCTCCTTTACTTTGAAGTCCATCATAATATGTAGCTTCATCAACATTTTTATTCTTTTTTGCATACATTTTTTTGTTTGTTTTTTTTTTGTTTTAATATTCTTTTATTGCCAACTTAGTAATGTCTTTAACTTCCATTTTGTAGACAATGTAGAGTTGAAGCTATCCTTTGTAAGATATCTTTTTTGATAGCCTCTACCTTCTAGTAGTATCTACTCCATATACAGAACATTGGTGTGCTCCATTCACTGCCTTCAATTCACAATAGAAACATATCTATGGGTGTGAGAAAGTTTCCCGAAGGAGAAATCTGTGCTAGGACAGAGTAAACAGAGGCCATCAGCCTAGTTTTCTTCTGCCAGCAGAGATAGGACATCTGGGGGATGGTGACCTGTGGCTTGGACTGTCCCTGCACATCTGAGGAAGGCCGGCCACCTTCCGGTACTTCTGCATAATAGTTCCTAGAGAGAATAGTTCCTAGTGCCCTGTAACAAAACCTGAGCAGTACTTAAGCATAAAGAGGTATATGGCTATCACACAAGGACTTGGCTAAATTTCTGATATAAATTGAAACAGATGAAAAAGAATATGGCTATACCTTGGGACTTCCAATTTCTGTATTCCCGACTGCTAGTACAAAGATTCAAATGGAATATAATCACTGTTCTGCTTCTTGAAATTCTCTGTAAACTATAACATTCTGTCAATGTTAATGGCATTTAAGTGTCCCGTCAAAACAGTTGCAGCTATGTTATATGTAAAATATATTAAATAAGCTTCAAAACTTGCATTTTTTTCATTAAGTTTATTTTAACTTTTCCTATGGATGAACTAAACTAATTTTCTTAATTAAGATGCTATGCATGAAGATCCTGAATAATTTAAGACAATTGTTCTCCTAAATGGTTGCTAATTACTTCCTCCTGGCATACTTATTGTATTATCACTACACTTAGGAAAAATATGTTGTCTATTTGGACTTGAAAATACTTCTGACATTTTAATGAACATACCACTTGGTCTATTTTACAGTTTTTCAGTGAACCACAAAGGATTAAAGAAATGTCCTTCAAGGGTTTAAGATAATTAAACTGACAGACTATAAGATGTTTCATACAGAAGTGAAAATTGGGTATGAATTTTGTTGAGCTGGAAATGTGTTTTACTAAATGACTTTAGATTTGATAATTTTAAGCATAAGAGGAAAGGAGTCAAGGGGATACCTTGTTCTCACATCAATTTGTACCATTTGGGAAAGTTATTTTATCTTTCAATGTACCTTTTGATGTTTCACTTTGGCCGGGATGACAATTAAGGGTTGTTTACAATGAATAAATCTTGACTTTGAAATGATGTCAAAAATATTCATTATAATATACCAGATGGGAAACTGATGCCAGTCTTCACCAAAGCAATAGCAGATCACAATTCCTGTCACGTTTTAACAGAAAGAAATGTGAGATAGATGTGCTTTCAGATAAGAAAAAGTAAGAAATTTTATCAGTTCCCAAATAATGATTTAACCGGCTTCTCAACACAGCTGACCTTTTTTTCACACTCTCCTAAGTAGCTCTTCTGCAATTAATGTCTTCCTATATCTCCACATTTGATTATTGTTCTATTTCCATGGATCATTACATTTTTCTATTCCAGCAGAGATCCCTGTAGTCAGGTTCCTGAGGGACTTCCACTTGTTATTTTCTGTTTCAATTGCATGCATTTTATATTTACTGTTAAAGATTTGAATAATGACGCATCTTTGAGCGGATGTAGGTTTGATCGTGATAAGACTCCCGGGAGAATTCTCTGAGCTTTCACATCTGGTAGAAAACTCCAAAGAGAACACCTCTAATGAGGAGTTCCTGGAACAAGAAATTATAGATTATTTACTTTTCAGAAGACAGGACAGTGAATGCTTTCCTACTTAAGAAGTCATTTTCTCTATTCAGAAAATGAGGATTTCCAATCAATCCATTGTTTTATATAAATTAAATTTCAATTTAATAGTAATGTTAACAGACTAATATCAATCTTATTAATAGCAACATTAACTGATTAATATTAAATCAAATGTTTCAGTTATATTAGCTATTGCTAAAACATATTGACTAGCAATTGTTTTGTAATGTATATATTTCTAACCATTACCATATGTATCTTTAAAACATCTTTTTCCCTCATAAGTCCCTAACTAAAATACTATAGGGTATACTAAAACATTTCATCAAGATTCTAAGACTTCCTCTATTTGAGGAAAATAAAAGTTTCCTAGAATTTAAAATTTTTATTAAATTAGTTACTTGAAACAAAAAAAAAACCTTTTATATTACAGTTCCATATTTGGCAAGGGATTGACTCTTTAAATTGATTAAAAGCAATCAAAAACATGAAAAGTATGCTTTTTTAAAGATTTATTTATTTATTCATACAGAACTGGGGTACAGGCCAAAGATGTGGAGGGTGAGAGGATTCACCAGAGACAGAGCGGCGAGCAGAACAGACAGATGGATGAAGTACACTGCTGAGGGGAGCAGCGGGCGGGTCAGGAGAGGTTTGCTGCACCATGTGGTCACCTCCGGAGCAGGCTGGGATCGAACTCATGCGTAAGTGGCTTTAGCTTCTTAGTGCTGTGCTTTAACTCCCTGTGCTACCAGGGAGGGCCGAAAAGTATGCATTTTGTGTCATCACTTTAATTTATTTATAAAGAGTTAAATGGTAGAGCACATAGATGATGTGATTCCAATCTTAAAAATGGCTAATTTCTTATGTCAAATTGTGCTAAGTTTTAAGTTAGGCTAATGGAGTATTTTCTTTTAAATCAGAGTTTCTTTCATGGGGAGTTACTAAGGAACCATTATTAAGTTCGAATTCTTCAGCAGTTCTTGGTCTGAACACCATTCGTCTAAAATACGGAGTGAATGGTGTTAGGCCAGCCTGGGCAGTGCTGGGAGGCTAGAGAGGCCGCTGACCTTAGAGCCTACTAACTGTGCAGGAGGATGCAGATGTCTGGCAACAGAACTGCAGCCACATTCCTGGTTGTGCAGATTAGGGGTCTCCTGGGCCTTGCCTGCACCCTCAGTCCGTGCATCCTGCCTTGGCTGTTCAGAGCTCCCACCCACCTCTCGCTGCTCCCTTTACAGCCCTTGGGTATAAGTTCTCTCCCTGCACTCCCCTGGCATGCAACCTCCCCCCTTGCAGTCCCGTCCGGCAACTGGCCCCAATGAACCTCTCTTCTCTAAGACCTCTTGTGTGGGCTCCTTCAGACAACACCTTACAAGTGGGAAATAACCTGCATTTTCTCATCCCAGCCTAGACACTGCTTCAACAAGCCCCGCAAAATCTCAATGGTTTAATACAACAAACATTTACTGTCTCATCGCAAAGGCCCCTCGGGGTCCGCAGGCCCCATACTCTGGTCCATCGTGGCTCCAGATTGCAGCTACACTATCTGCTACACACAGTCTCCTTTGTCACTGCTGAGAGCTTCTAAGGCACAGCTCTCGAAAATCTGTCATGGGCAAGAATTGACATGAGTCACTCCTGTTCATATTTCTTTGACCAGCATTGAAAAGGTGCACAAAGTGTGTGTGTGTGTGTGTGTGTGTGTGTGTGTGTGTGTGTCTGTGAGAGAGAGAGAGAGTGAGAGTGAGTGGAGAGGGTTTAAATATTTGACAAATGTCATTGATTTTGTCACAGGGAAATCTGTCATTGGTGACATCCTGGCTGGCTGTCATAATTCATGAACACAAATCCAGTTCCCCTGGGGAAGAGTCAAACATTCTAAAACAATACCTGAAAACTTGGGAGCAAATAATTTTCCTTCTATAGAAGGATTAATTTTTATTTCACATAGGTAACCTCTACACTTAAGACAAGCAGAAAGAAATTTTATCTCTAGAGAGGGTAGAACACAATTTGCTGTTTTAGTTTCTAATGTGGGTAGCTGCTGTATGGTAAAAGATGCTCCTCAGTCTTTTTATTCTCTGTGATGATACTGTGAATTGACAGAGTATAGAGCTGAATTTGAACGAGATACTGCTGGAAATTAAAATCAAATTTACATAAGCATGTGTAGAATTGTATATAAAGAAGAGCCAATTAAATATAAATGATAGGCAAAAGGAAAAGAGAAGCACAAGAAAGACAAGTTTTGTCACATACTCATTTCCTGTGGCTGCTGTAACAAAATACTACTCTTAGTGGTTTAAAACAAAAGAAATGTATTCTCACCCATTCAGGAGGCCAGAATTCCAAAGTCAGTGTTGTTGGGTCAAAGTCAAGGTGCTGGCCAGGCTGTGCTCCCCTGCAGGCATGGATGGAGGAGGGATCCCTTCCCTGCCTGCCCAGTCTTTGGAAGCTGCCAGCCTTTGTTCATTAACAAGCACATTGTTCCAGCTTCATGTCTAGCACGCTCAAATCTCTCTCCATCTTTGCATCATCTTCTCATTGGGGTACCTGCCAAATCTCTGTTCATTTCTCTCTCTCTCTCTCTCTGTATACACACGTGCGTATATGTATGTGTATGTATGTGTATGTATGTATGCACCTATGCATTCATGTATGCGTACATGCTTGTATGTATATATGCACCTCTAGCCTGTATGTATGTATGTATGTATGTATGTATGCTTGTATGTATATATGCACCTCTAGCCTATAT
>NW_004567119.1:28818022-28876363 GCF_000260355.1 Condylura cristata
TATGTATGTATGCATGTATGTATGTTTTTATGTATACATGCATCTCTAGCCTGTACCGTAGTTATTTTATATATACAGGGTAGAGGTGCAGGAGGTGAGAGCATTCACCAGAGATAGAATGGGGAACAGAATAGGCAGACTGAAATATACTGTTGAGGGGTACAGCAGGCGGATCAGGGAGGTCTGCTGTGCCATGTGGGTCACCTCCCTGGCCTCATGCCTCCGTGGCTGGCAATAGCTTGATAGTGCTATTACTATAATCACTGCAGCACCAGGGATGCTCTGCTTTGTTCTTACAAAGATTCTTGTGATGGTGTTTCAGGTCAGATCACCCAGAGTAATCCCTTCATCTCAAAACCCATAATTTAATCACATCTGTGATCACACCTTTTGTTAAGTATAGTGATATCATATGTTCTAACAATTTGGATCTGATAGCTTTGGAAACCATTATTCAGTCTGCTGCATTAGGTGAATGCTTGCTTTTATTCAAGCCCTAAGCCTAAAGGAATCTTCACAAAATGGGAGCCCTTAAGGGCTTTCAAGGAGGCTTATGGATTAAATCTCAGGTCTGTCAACACTAGGGCCTGGGTTCGGTCCCCAGCCAGGGAGATGACCCACTTATGGCACAGCAAACCTCTCCTGTCTTAACTGCCGCTCTTCTAGCAGTGTATTTCAGTAAGTCTACCTGTTCTGCTAAATCTACCTGTTCTGCTCCCCACTCTATCTTTGATGAATCCTCTCCACTTCCCAGCCCCATACATCTGGTCTGCACCCTAGTTCTTCTATGCCAAAAAGAGAAGAAAAGAAAACTAGGCTTGATAACAAAGAGGGACTTTACATTCTGAGATAAGTTGGTAGGGAGAATAATAATGCCAGCACTAGGAAAAGAAAGCATGCACTTCCTTCTGGATAAAACAAACAAACAAAATACTAGTGCATGTCCTGGATGCACGTATTCCAGACTGTGTGATCTCAGGCTTGACCTTGTCTATAAGTGCTGCTGCCTTTAGTTTGCAGACTTTCAGGGAATACTTGCCTTCATAGGGTTAAAGGGGAACTATATGGCCCATGGATTCTCTTTAGGCTTATCAAGTTACCAAATTAGCATTGCGCAGACTAACTGGGTAGAGAAAAAAAAATAGGTATGTATGGAAAATCTACATGGATCTGGATTCTCAAGTAAAGGGGCAACTCAGGCTGTTTATATCCTGAGTTACAGAATGGAAAAGGGGTTTGGGGCTTCAGGGAGAGTGGCAGAGGGGGGTTCACATGGTGAAGGGAGGTGAGTCACCTGAGAAGAATAAATAGGCTTGCCTTGTGCCCTGCTTGACTTACAGAATGGTGACTTCTGATAATAACCCTAATTCTTATGCCCATCCCCCCTCCCCAGTTTTCATTTTTCTAGGTAATGAAGGGAGCTGCATAAAGTTTACTATGAGATCATAGAGCCTCAGTTAGCTTTAGCTCTAAATAACTCACATGTCAAAGTGGCACATCTTAAGCCCTGTCCTGGAAATCTTCAGTTCTTCTAGAAATCCTCCCTGCAAGATGACATCAGAGGCCTCTTTATAATAGTCTATAATTGCACTCAGCTCAGGAAAAATCATTTAATCTAACCAAATGTATGCACTTACATATTTAATTATTCTTTCCCAATTAGGCAAATCAAACTTGAAATACACTAAAGGTACATAGTGGAAAAGATGGAAATCATTAAAGACTATTATTTTCCACTGTTTTGTACTATATATACAGTACAAAAAAAATCATTCATTTTCGCCTCTCGCCTCTACAAATACTTTCCTCATTTAAATACACTTTTTTTTTTTTTCACGGAGAAAACTCTTAACTGAATGTGCTTTATGTGCAGGGCACTGGACTAAGAGCTGGTTCCCATTTTTATTAGCACCTGGATTCCCAATTCAGCTTATTACTATGTTGCAAACAAATCACTTCCATATCATAGACCATTGCTAGAAGTTTAATTTGCCCTTCAACAAAAGCACAGTTTGATTCTCACATTTGCAACAATATTGAAATGGCCACATTACTCAATACAGAATGCTTTGCAAGATTACTAATCTAGTACCACATTCCAGTCGATTTACCAACAAGATTAAATAATACTGCAAAAGGGGGGAAAGGTAGGTCAGAGAACATTGTGTGCCAGATACACAGATTTTTCATATGCCTTCCTTCTGATATTTCTGGTGAAAGACAAAAGATTGATACAGTTTTCCTCTGTAAAATGATAGCCCACAAAAAATAAATTTTCATGGATCATATTCATATTTGAACGAAAAAGTCCTCATCCTCGCAAACTGTTATTCACTGTACTGTAGGCTATAAAGGGATTTTCATCTGCTTTATCTTCTTGGCTTTTCCTGCTGTTTTTTAATTAAAGTTTAAAGAATTAAATGAACCGGGGATGCTGGGGTTATACCAGAATGAGAGAAGATCAGGCGCCAAATCCACTGAGGTGTGATGGGTCACAGGCTGATTTTTGGAATTATCTTTCACAACGATTTTTTTGCCCCAGCCTAAAGACTGAACATTAATGTATTTAAAAACGAATCAAATTGCAGAGATCAGCCTTCCTGGTCAGTGTTCAGAGTAAAATTACCTGGGAAAAGACATGTTTAAAAAGGATTTTGAGGCTGTTTTGTGTTTCATCCCTATCAATGCTGGCTATTAGGAATGATACAATTTTCAGTTTCACACCTATTTTGAGAATATCTGATTCCATATAAAATGACAAGTTTGGGGATTTCAACAGCTACATTCATATTTAGAATCTATGAATATATGAAAACACAGTCATGTCGTATTGGATATGGTTTCACTATCTTCTCAGTGCAGTAAAAGTCACCATCTGAAATGCAGGGGCAGTGCTTGGTGGGTGTGGCAGCCAGGCCAGATGCAGTCAGTAGCAACCCCATGTGCCCTTGGGGACTGGCCAGCATGGGGTGCCGTTCGGGTGATGCCGGCTCTGACCTACTTGCTCTGTCCCTGCAGGGACATTGCTCTTGCTTCCTCTCCTTCAGCTGATGACCCTGAGCTGACCTGGGTTGTGGGTGACCTCCATGGAGATCAGCCCCAGGCTGTGGGGCTGGCTGAGGGCTGTACAGAACGAACTGCTGCAAACTCCACAAAATGCCAAGTCTAAGACTCCTGAGAGGGAAAGTCACAGGGAGCCTGCTTTCTGCTGCCCCGTGTCTTGCAAGTGACTTGGCAATGCAGGGTCACTGCAAGTGTGGTGTCTACGTGAGGTCAGTGGCCTGTTAGGGAGACAAAGAGGGGAAAGACCATGAGGTGATAAGGGTGGGTCACAATAAGCACCCAGAAGCAGAGAAAGGAGTCTGTGCACCCACGTCTCTGCTTTGAAGAAGTGTTCATCTCTGTAGAAACTGTCTCTCCCCCATTCCTGAAGACACCTCCCTACCTGAGCTGGTCACTTGCATCTAAATAGGCCTATGCCGCATGGAGAAAGTTAACATGCAAGTTTTCTGATTTATCTTCCATTTAGGGTCATATGTGAGGGAGATCCTACTCCCTGACACCCACCACGTTGTGGTTTAGGGTTTCAACATTTGCATTTTGTGAGACACAAATATTGAGTTTATAACAAGAACCACTGAGATAAATATATTAGTCATGCAGGGGTATTATCTCCCAGTAAAGAAATAACTGCAGGGTCTTTAATTTTTTTCTATTTCCTGTATTCCTCTGTATATATATATTAAAATATGGAAAGTTAAGTGACAGTGCTGTGAGAATAGTCTGCCTGACAGATGGAATGTTTCTGAGGGTGACCTTTCTGGGCCCACCACCCCATTTGTCTTTAAAAAACTTGCAAACATTTTTTAAAAAAGATTTATTTATTTATGCATACAGAACTGGGGTACATGCCAGAGGGCAAGGGTGGTGACAAGATTCACCAGAGACAGAATGGGAAGCAGAACAAGCCCACTGATCAGTATATTGCTGAGGGGAGCAGCGGGCAGGTCAGGAGAGGTCTGCCACGCCATGTGGGTCACCTCTGGGGCGGGGATCGAACTCAGGCTGAAGTGGCTTTAGCCTCTTAGTGCTGTGCTTTAACCCGCTGTGCCACCAGCGGGGGAGGGCCTTGAGAACATATTTTAAGACTTAATTTAAGAAATGGGGTATAGACTAGAGGTGTGTGTGGGGGGGGGAGGCAAAAGGATGAGAGAATTCACTAGAGACAGAGGGGGAAGCAGAACAGGCAGATCTACTGAAATACACTGCTGAGGGGAGCAGCACTTGAGGCAGGAGAGGTCTGCTGTGCAGACCTGGTTGGGGAGTGAACTCATACTGTGGTGGCTGTCATAGCTTGCTATTGCCAAAAGTTCATCCCTGTGCATTTAACAGCTATGCCACCAGGGATGCTGTATCTAAGCATATCTTGAAGGACATGTAGGTTGCTTCCATGTCCTGGGTATTGTAAATAGCGCTGCTGTGAACACACAGGGGGTTTTGTGTTGAAGATTTCACTATTCTGTGAATAGACACCTCAGAGTAGGATGTCTGGGTTATACAGTATTTCCAGTTTTAATTTTTTAAGGTAAATCCAGATTGTTTTTCATTATGGTTGCACAAGTTACATTCCTACCAACACTGTAATAGGGTTCCTTTATCAGTGCAGCCTCTCCAACAGTTACTAGTGGGGCCATGTGATATGTACCATTCTCATGGGATGGTATCTCATTGTGGCTTTAACCTGCATTTTTCTTTTAGAAATGGTGATGTACTTTTTTTTTTTTTTTAATGTCTGTTGATCTTGGTATCTTCTTTGGTGAATCTTCTGTTCACATCTGTTGGCCATTTATTGATTGGGCTTTTATTTTTTTTTAACTGTTGAAGTATATGCCTTTTTAAAAATTTCTTGGAAATTGGGCCCTCCCTGGTGGCGCAGCGGGTTAAAGTACTGCACTGAGAATCTAAAGCCGCTTCCGCATGAGTTCGATTCCCACCTGCCCCGGAGGTGACCACATGGTGTGGCAGACCTCTCCTGACCCACCCGCTGCTCCCCTCAGCAGTGTACTTCGTCCATCTGCCTGTTCTGCTCCCCACTCTGTCTCTGGTGAAGCCTCTCACCGCCCCTGAGCCTCTGGCCTGTACCCCAGTTCTGTATGCACAAATAAATAAAAAATCTTAAAAAAAAAATTTCTTGGAAATTAATCCCTTATCAGCTCTGTATTATGTAAATGTCTTCTCCCATACAATAAGCTGTCTTTTTAATCATCAGCTGTATAGACATTTTTAAATGAGGTAATCCCAATTATTTATTTCTGTTTTGAATTCCCTGGTCATAGGGGTCAAGTCACTGAAGGGATATTTACTGTTGACATCATAGAAAGTATCACTGATGTCTTCCTTTAAGAAGTTTATTTCTACGGCCTTATATCATCCACTTGGAAGTTATTATAAAATATACTACTAGGCTTAATATGACTTGTTTGTTTTAACTTACTATCACCAGTAAAAATTGTACAACTATGTAACTTAAGTTTGTATTTCTATTAGACAGTTATATTTTTGTGAGGCTGTCTGCTGTCTTTATTTCACTCTTCATCTTTTCACTCTGGAGTGGTCCTGCTTGTCCTGTGAGTCTTACTTAACCCCTGGAACCAAGGTAGCAGCTGACAGTCCCTGACACCACCATCAACAGCTCAATCCAGCAATTTCCACTTACCCAAATGCCTTGTCACATTACAGCATGACTACACATGTGATAAGTTATTCTTTAATTTACAATACAGATAATTCTTCTTCTCTACTTACTTTAAATTATCATATTTTAGCCTTCCCATTTTGGCTTTTATATATTTATGATAACAAAAAATTCTAAATACATGGATTGAAATAACAGGATCTATGAAGGCAACCTATTTCTGTCTAGTAACACTAAAATAAATAAACAGTTGAATTTTCTGGATAGACCATTACTCATGCCCTAATTTGATACATAGTGGTTATTGGATTTGGATGGTTAATATAACTGTTAGTAGTATAGTATTAGTATTACGTTGTCAACATGAAATATATTTTTGAGTTATATAATACTTAAAAAATAACTAAAGTGGATGTTGAAATGTCTACCTAATTAACTTCATATGACATGTGTATATATATATATATAATAAACAGAAAAGTGCACATTTTTTCTAATATAGTTAGAGCATACCTTTGCTTTTAAAATATAAATGAACATTTTCTCTGGAAAAAAATACTATTGTACTCATCAAATTTTTGGCCATGATATATTTCACTGTCAATATCAAAATAACACAAATTTAATTATTGCTCTCAAATTATACTGTCATAATTCAGCATATGCTATTAGTCAATATATTATTCAGTATTTTCTTCATTAGTAAGACATTTCATTACTATAAATTAGTACTAATCACAAAATGATTACTTAAGAAAAAAGACATGTCACACAAAAGAATTAGTGGTTCCTTTTAGCCATTGCATCATCCATTAAGTATATAATGCCTTCATCTATTAGTCAAGAGTGAAATTTAAATTTAAAACAATTATAATACATTCAGTGTCAGTCTAAATAGATCAAAATAACAGAATACACTTTTATCAGGAAGCTAGTGACTCATCAGTGGTATCTTGTATATTTGATATTAACCTGAATTGAACCAACTCATCTACTGAATTGAACTACTACTACCTGCAGAGCTACTGTTTTCCTTAATTTAAAAACACATTTGTAATTTCCTTCCATTCTGTCTTCTATATCGCTTTCCATGTATTTATTCACAACTGAAGATATCACTTAGTTTATGCTCTCTCCTTTTCACTGATGACTTACATGGGAAAGACGAGATCTAAAATAACAAAAAGCTCAGCACTGTCCAATGCCTGTCAAAGCCCCTTCCAACTGTTCTCTGAGAAATGTGCCCAAGGAGAGTGGGGCATGAATGTGCAGCCTCAGAGCAGGGCTCTGCCTGTGCCCCAGTCATGAATCCACTGTCCTTGTAGAAGCCCATGTGGCCTTCCAGCTGCCACACAAGGGAGAGAACATCCTTCACTTGTTCCATCCAGCACCGGACCCACCATTAGAAATAGTACTTATTTCAGCCATTTGAATCTGGGGGTATAAAATGAAAGATCAGGATAACTTACTTTTGTAGAACTGAACATATTACTATGAAATATTGGATCAGAGTGTTCAAATAATATACAAAGAACTATTAAAGTAAATCAGATATTATCTTTAAACAGCTCTAGCTTTGTTTGATATAAGCAACCCATAGTGTCTTATAGAAGAGGAGATTCAGTGCTGTATTTCTTCCTTCTTGCTTTGTTCTTTGGGCAGAGATCCCATTAAGGAAAAGTTATATCTTAAATATTTTTTTGTTTTTACTTTTTAAGTGTCTAATAAGAAAATAAATGTTGTCAAAATATAATTAAATTAAACATTCTAGTCCTAATTTTTGGATAACTTTCATCTAGTATATTTCATATATGAAAGAGAAACATTTAAAGTGAATTGCCAAAAAACCACCTTTTCTGATCTTTAGCTAATATAGTTGTTCTAGCTTCTATGGAAAACAGTATGGAAATTTCTCAAGATATTAAAGTAGATGTACCTATGATCCAGGAATTTTACTCCTAGGCATCTACCCAAAGTATGCAAAAACACTAACTAAAGGGGTATATTCAGTATCTGTTTCATTACAGCACTATTTACAATAGTAAACTTTTGAAAATGACCTAAGTGCCCAAAGACAGATAAGTAGATTAGGAAGATGTAATAATACACAGCTGAAATAATACACAGCTATACATAAACTCTTGTCATTTGTGAAAACAAACGACTGAAACTGGATGGTGTTCTGCTCAGTGCAGTGACAAGGAGAAAGAAATATAGGATGGTTTCACTTACATGTGAAATATATAGTTAAAAAAAGTGACATGTCAGGATAAACCAAACCTCTAACAAATCTTAAGAATAGTACTAGAATTGAGGCTGGCGATGGGTTGTGGGGGCAGCAAAGTGGGAAGGGGTACACTGGACTATGGTAGAAGACTGTGGATTCCTTAGTGGATAACCTAGAGGGCCTGGATATGTACTTCTAATTCATACACAGTGTTGTAAACCAATGTTACCTCATTAAAAAAAAAATAGTTTTGAAATCAGAAAGAAGATACTGATTTTCTTGGTGGTGTTTGTGTGAACACTCAAGGTTTTTTTTTTAAAGATTTATTTATTCGTACAGAACTGGGGTACAGGTCAGAGATATGGAGGGTGAGAGGCAGGTGGAAATGGCAGGCGGAGATCAAACTCATGCTGAAGTGGTCTAAGCCTCTTTGTGCTGTGCTTTAACCCACTGCGCCACCAGGGAGGATCTCAAGATGTTTTTAAAAGCAGGTTTTAGGCCCTCCCTGGTGGCACAGCCGGTTAAAGCCACTTCAGCATGAGTTCCATTCCCGCCCACCCCAGAGGTGACCCACATGGCACGCAGACCTCTCCTGACCCGCCCGCTGCTCCCCTCAGCAGTGTACTTCATCAATCTGTCTGCTATGCTCCCCACTCAGTATCTGGTGAAGCCTCTCACCACCCCTGCACATCTGGCCCAGTTCTGTAATGCCTAAATAAATCTTAAAAAAAAAAAAAGTAGGTTTTAAACATTGAGTTGTCCTGAGAGAATAGAAGAAATTTTTAACTAGCTAACAGAAAAATACAGCAGAGAAAACAAAAATGTCTCCTACTATGAGCTGAAGCAGACGGTTCTAATGCATAGGAACTTATTTATTATATGCTTGAGAGACTCGTTGAGCTTCACAAAGCTGGGTATTAATACATGGGCAAGCAGAAGACAGACAAGGCAGATGTTGCATTAACCAAAACTCACTGGAATAGGAGAGCAGCTGTGTGGTTTGAGATGGCCACTCTGGCACATAATTTATGCGGAGACCAAAATAGATGCTACCTAGGAAGAAGGAAGGGGACTTGAAGAGGAAAGATGCTAAATTGCATTGTGAGACCTGGCTAAAATCAAATTATATGCTCACCACAATGGAATAGTCAATCATAATATAGGAGAATTAAGGTTTTCCCCAGGCAATAAACCCTAAATTCTCAGAGTCAATTGAAATGTAAATTACCTAGCCATCATTTTAAATCTAATAGATCTTCATTAACCTAAAAGTATAGCTAGCCAATGCACAGTCCATCTCAATCATATTTCAGAATACTGCTATTAATTTATAAATGACTTCTAAATTCTTATCTGTCAAGAGGATTAAGATCCTAACAGTGCTAACATTATGTAGGTTAGGTTGCATGCTGTCATGGAAAGAGAATCTGACACAATCTGATTCTCTCAGTATTGTTAGCTACTGGGAACGTTGGAGGGAAATTTCTTAGAATTTCCTGACCCTCCCTTCCCTCAGCTCTAAAATGGGAACATCTATTTTTGTCATGCATTGATCTCACATTCTTCTCTCCTGACCCCATGCAAGGTGCTCTCTCATTTCTATCTCCCCCTGAGGAGCTCTAGCCAGGGTCACTTTTGACCTCTGTAGTCTTGAATATGATGGTTGAGGCTCCATCCACATTTTACTGATCAGCAATATTTCCCCCAGTATATTCACTTCACTTGACTTTTTGGGAGAACTCTGACATCACTGGCTTTTCTTTCTCAATCTCCTTTCTAAATTCTCTTTTTTGTTTTCTAAAATAAATTTATGAAAGAATCTTTAAGTTAAATGTTAGGATACGCATTCCTTTATATTTTGAAACCATCCAAAGGAGCTGAGAGTCACACTGTTTGCAATCCAATTTTGGTAGAAGATACAGGCTCCTGGGTCAGAGGCAAAAGACAATATAATAGTTATTTGAATAGCAGTAGCCAGAAGAGCCCTTTTGGATCAGTTACCTTAACCCCATCCCCGCAGATGATGTGCTAAGAGCTGACTGCTGCCTATGCTGAGTATGTTGTACAAGATGAACACTGATACTGGGAAATCTTGATTATTACATGGGTGGTTATTGGCAAATCCTCCCATAATCCCCTTTAGAGAGAAACATTATTGTCCTGTCATGTCAACATATATGCAATCCTTGAGGAAGACACAGCTTTTATTATCCTGGAAGAGTAAGGGTAGTAGCTTTGGGTATGAAGAGAGCAATTTTCACCTTTAATATCCCATAATGTAAGCAAATCTTTGGGGAGGGAGATATCCTATATTTCTGAACAGCTTGCTCATAGAAGACTTGAAAATGTCATCTGGAGCAAATTAGCTGTTAATACCTCTACATGCAGACACAGGAGAAATCAATGGAAAGTTATCTCCAAGCACATGAGCTTACTTCTTTTCTAAATAATGAAACTGTGTTTGCTTGGTATGATTTAACTTTGCTATTAAAATTAATATTTTTTTCTAATTTAGAATTCAGAATAGTTTCTAATTTCATCTGAGATTATTCCACAATAACATCTACATCATCTCTTTGCATGGGTTTCCTTTGAGACAGTTCCAAAAAATTTAAATTTACAGTGAATATTCAAACACTGAAGATACCAGTAGACATTAGATAGTATATAGTCTCTTGGAATATTGCTTATATGGTTTTCAAAAAGTACATGATATACTTGAAGTTGTTAAAACTATTTTATTCCTAAGAACAGTTCACTGTTAGCAGACAGGACCACAAACACACATATAAATCACTGTAATGGTTTTAAGCTTGATAGCTCCTCTCCAACGTGTTTTGGACCCAGTTCATGCAAATGTTGGCCTTCAACTTACAATAATGTGTTAATGTTTCTATTCTTTCTCTCCATCTGAAGTTGGTAGATTTCCGTATATTTTCTACTTCTTTTGATTAGAAAACTTTAATATTTATATAATCATAATATTTTTTCAATTTTTTTTTGAATTTCTGGGTTTGGACAAAGAGTACATAGTTCCCAAGGATCACTGAGAAGGAATTTCTATTCAATGTTTGGAAGTATTTTCTCTCACATTTTCTTATAAAAGTTTGTATCATTAGTATTTTCATGTAGACTTATGATTCTTTTTTTTTTTAAGCAACACAATATACAGTTTTAGACATCAGAATTCAAAATTGGACTCATTGATCTAAAACCAAAGTGTTAGGGTTCATTTCTTTGTGGAGGCTCCACTGAAAAAAATCTACTTTCTCACCTTTCCAGCTTTTAGAAGCTGCCTGCATTCCTGTCTTGTCCTCCTCTGCCAAAACAGCAGTGGCTGGCCAAGTCTCTCTCCTATCCTATCTGTCTGATGCCAACCTTCTGCTTCCATCTTCTTGTGTCTACAGTAGATGAACTCGGATAACTCAAGCTAATCTCCCTATTTTAAAATTAGCTGAAGGCCTTCCCTGGTGGCGCAGCCAGTTAAAGCACAGCACTAAGAAGCTAAAGCCACTTCTGCATGAGTTTAATCCCTGCCATAAGTGATCCACATGGTGCAGCAGACCTCTCCTGACCGGCCCGTTGCTCCCCTCAGCAGTGTACTTCATCAGTCAGCATATTCTGCTCCCCATTCTTCACTCTCTTGTGAATCCTCTCACCGCTCCTGCACCTCTGCCTGTACCCCAGTTGTGTATGTACAGATAAATAAATATTTTTTAAAAAATAAAATAAAATTAGTTGAAAATAAAGTGAATTTTTCAGTTATAATTGAGTTAATGTATGTATAGCATGCAGCAAGGATTAGTGTTGATTTCTTTCCCTATAGATATGCAGTTTCAGTATTATGTACCCATCCCTCTCTCTATAGGGTAAGATATATCTTCAAGTTTCACTTTATGCAAATCTTAATGTTCTTATTTTTCTATGGCGTCATATTGGCCCCTTTATTGAAATCAATTGTGTTATCTGCATCTAGGACTTGAACTATGACTGAGTAGGGCAGGTAATAGTGTACACGCACGCCTTGTTCCACGGCGAGGGGTAAGAAACATATTCAGTAGTTAATGTGTATTTTGTAAAAGCCATTTATCAGACTACAGGCCTTCCTTTATGCTTCTTATTTGTTTACACATTTTTATTTTTGAGTAAATGGGAGTTTATTCAAACATATTTTCTGCAATTTCTGAATTCTGGCTTCCATGGTTGCTAATTAAAACTTCAAACCTATTTGCATGGGTGATCCCTTTATGTAGTCTGCCATTTTTCTCTTGCTACTTTAAATTTTTTATGTTTATCTTTGGCTTTCAGCAGTTTTACTGTGGTTCTAGGCATGTATTTTTTTCTGTATTGTGAGGTAATTTTATTGTCTAATATTTTCAAGCAGATCAGCCTGTGCAGAGCAATTTGTTGTAGCTATAGGATCTTGGAAAGATGGGTAATAATCTTGATATTTACACAAATTTTTCTTCAGTCTTCAAGACAAAATGTATTTTCAGTTTTCAAGAAAGAATGTATAGCTCATTTAATAAAGTTTATTTTTTCTGGTATCATATCAGGATTCATTTTACTTATTACTACATCTGAAAGAATTAATACAGATGTTAATATGTGTTAATATGAACTTGAAGTACAGTGGACAACATGAAGGGGTAGATTATATATGCACGTATTGCATTTTTTACACCCAGTATTTGAAAGTTAAATTATATTTGGTAGATCTGAGAAGCCTGTACAGAGAATAATTTGTAACAATTTTATTATTAAATAAATTTCACAGATAACATAAAAACTTAAAAATGTAGAATACACAAAGAAGAAAATCAAAGCTACCAGTAATGCCATCACGGTGATGTTTGTATAATGAGCGTGATTTCTCTCCATGGGAAGCTTAAACGTTATTGTAAAAGCAGCACCTTTATCCCCCACTCCACCTCCCAGGTAAAATTTGATCTTTGTAGACATTATGATATGATCACCCTAATCAATCTGTTTAATATCCATCATCATATATAGTTGCAACCTTTTTTCTTGTAGGAATTTAAAGATGTATTCTCACAGCAACTTTTTCCAAATAAAGTTTTTTTTTAAGATATATTTATTTATGCATACAGAACTGGGGTACAGGCCAGAGGTGCAGGGACAATGAGAAGATTCACCAGAGACAGATTGGGGGGCAAAACAGGCTGGGTGATGAAGTACACTGCTGAGGGGAGCAGCAGGAGGGTCAGGAGAGGTCTGCTGAACTATGTGAGTCACCATGTAGGTCACCTTCGGTGCTGGAGATTGGACTTGCAGTGTAGGGGCTGTTGCTAGCTTCACAGTGCTGCAGTTTAATTCACTGTGCCACCAGGGAGGACCCCAGTTCTATATTTTTCATTTTCAAAATTTCCATTTATTTTCATATTCACATACATGTTTTTCTTCTGAGAGCTCTTGAATTTTATTTATTATTTGTTCATTTGTATTCTATCATTGAGTCTAGTTACATAACCTGCTTTCAAGGGTTTGTTCCTCCTGTGTTATTATTATTATTATTTAAGGTTTACTTATATATATATGCATAGAAGAGCTGGGGTGTTAGCCAAAGGTGTGGGGTGTGAGAATCCACAAGACAGAATAGGGAGCAGAACAGACAGCTCTACTAAACTACACCACTAAGGGGAGGAGTGGGCAAAACAAGGGAGGCCTTTTGTGCCATATGTGGGTCACCTCCCTGGCTGGGGATGGAACTCAGGACCTATTGGTGATAGTGCTGAGACTTAACCCCTAAGCCATCAAGGGCACTTCTCAAGTGCCATCCTTGTAAAATTTTTACTTTATAGTATCATTTGAAGTTAGGAGCATGATCCTTCTAATTTTTTTCTTATTCTCAGTATTCTTTTGCCCAACCAGGATATCTTGTGGTTCCATTTAAATATTAGATTTGTTTGTTTTACTTATGTTGAAATATTGAAAGGGATTGAACTGAACCTACAAACTGCTTCAAGATAACTATTTTAACAATATTTATTTTTCTAATTCATTAACAGGGATATGTTCTGTTTTTATACCTTTTTCTGTTTAACAGTATATCATCATTAATGGCTTTGTTAAATTTATTTCCAGGCTACTTCTCATATCACACACAAAAATTAGCTCAAAATGGATAAAAAGACATGAATCTAAAACTTGAGATCTTAAAACTTGTAAAAGAAGACATAGGAGTTACACTATAGGTCTTAGAGTGTTTAAGAGTGATATAGCTCTTACAGTGTCTACCCTATAGGTTTTAGAGATGCTAGTCAAAAGCACAATGAGATGCCACCTCACTCGTGTGAGAATGAATGGCCCACATCGAAAAGGTGAAAAACAACAAGCATTAGTGAGGGTGTGGAGAGAATAGAAACCCCCTTCACTGTCCGTGGGAATGTGAATTGGTGAAGCCCGTATGAAAAATAGCATGAAGGTTTTTGCTACTTCTCATGCCTGTGGGAGAATGTATCTACCAATTCATATGGAAATTCCACTGCTAGGTATCTACCTGCAGAATATAAAAACACAAAGTCCAATAAGATATGTAGACCCTATGTTCATTTTTAGCACTATTTCCAATAGGCAAGTTTTGGAAACAACCTAAGTGTCCAAAGACATAGGTGAGGGTAAGATATGGTGTATCTATGCAATGGAATACCCCTCAGTTGCAAAAAGAAGAAATCCTGCCATCTGTGATAATGTGGGTGAATTTGATGAGTTTTTACTAAGTTAAATAAGTCAGAAGGAGAAACACAACTATTACATAATATCACTTGTATGTGGAATATCATAAAACAAATCAAATATAGAAGCTTTGGCTCTGACATTTGAATGGTGATTTTTGGAGAATTCATTAGTTGTGTGGAAAATGGGTAAAGAAGTCCATTTAATGGTGATGGATGGGAATTAGACCTTTGTGGTGGACATGGCATGGTGTAGACATTTGCCAAATTGTGAAACTGTATTCCTGAAATTTTTACAATATGTTAAAGTAATGTTGCCCCCATTAAAATTTTAAAACAAAATAAAGGCAGAGAAAACAGTCAAACTTCCTTGGCTGTCTCAATATTGAGCCTAGGAAAAAAAATATTTTGGGTATCTATAGGGGTTAACATAAAGGTTTGGCCATGCTAGAATTAATAAGGTGGAGTGTCTTCACAATGAGTGGTCACATGACAGGAGAAGAACATTGATTTATTCTATTACTGTAGGAAAAATTAAGTAAAAATAGAAAATGAAAGGAATGAAGTTCTCATTTCTAAGTTAATTTTGTATGAGTTCTGTGCACCTGTGAAGAGGAAGAAGGATGGGGGAGCACAGTTACCTCTGGGGGTTCTATTTCTATACATGCACTACAGTGCTTGGAGAGTGCCTGGTGTATAACAGAAGTGTCTAGAATATGTGCTGATTATCAGAATGAAAGTACAAAGGTATTAGAGGTGCAAGTTTTCTCTCATCACCCCTGGTCTGTTCCTTACTCATTTCCTCTCATGTATTTCACAGCATTAACAAGGTAATATGTTACACATAAGGCAGTTCTTTATAAAAGTCAAAGTATAGTGATGCCTTAATCCTCAGTTTTATCAATATGAGTTTTCCAATAATAATGTTATCATTTATTTTTGTGTATGACTCAATTGTATTTGAATTTAGGATACTTAGTATGTATAAAAAAAGTACATGATTTTCCATTAATCACTTGTTGGAGATAATAAGAATAAAATTGAAAGTCTATAAATTATGACAAATAAACAACATACATCTCACCATCAAATAAACAAATGCTATGAGTTCTTATCAATCTGATGAATGGTGAGTAATGCTGTACCATGAAAGAAATGATTGTATCTTTTTTGTTAATTCTCTGAGCATCTGTGGAGATATATTTTTAGTATAGTACAGTTGTCCTTCTTTGGGAACACAAAATAATGAATTTATGATGGTTCTCCTACTGGTTATTATTTATTGACACTCACCAGGGAAGATATGGATATATAATATATTGCTAGTAATATAATGCAATATATATAAACTTATGCATTAATATGTATGCACATCAAGGTGATATTTATACACATACAAATATATATCCATTGTGTACATCTATATATAGTATAATATATAGATACTATATAGTATAGTATCTATATACCCTATATATACTATATGGACTAGATACTAGATGCTATAGTATCTATCTATCTATCTATATAATATAGTGTCTATACTGTATATACTATCTATACAAACATATCCATGTTTATGTACATATCTGTTCCATATCCACATTTATATCTATAGTTCCATCTGTATCTATCAATGTATCTAATTGTATGTAGCTCCACAATTGGAGTTCAGTTGTTTTTGATACAGCAGTTCATTTTGATGATAACTAGCCTTTTCTGCCTTTAATCAATATAAACTTTTAGAACTTTTCTTTTTCTCCAACAAAAGAAAGTATATATATTTTTTTTTCTGAAAGAGAATGTGTCATTGACTGTTGTCTTTCTAAAAATGGCAGCTTTAAAATAATTTTCTACTGTTCTTTTTGAAAATACATTTATTTCATGGGAAAAAAAAAAACAAAAAACAAAAAACAAAAACTGCCCTAACTAAACTACCTGAATTGAAGAGAGAGCAAGAACAAAAGAGAAGGGCAGTTGATTTAAGATAATCATTTGGTTCACATAACCCTTATGAATAAAAAAACAAAACAAACAAAAAAAAAACTGTTCATTTTCCTCCAAGTAACTGTACTATGCATCAGATGAGACACTTGGGATCAGTCTCAAGAAATAATTTATCAGTTTGTGACACTGATATGCTGTGTATAAGGCCTAAAGAACTGGTTTGCAGAAACACAAAATTAAATATTTCCTTTCTTTTCCTTCTATAAGGACCTCACTCTGCCCATTTCATTCAAGCTGGCAAGACATTGGCTCTCTCTGGAGACAAATGAGGTCTTATGGAGTTGTTCTTGTTTTATCACTTTTGAACTATTCATTCTACTGGGGCTGGAAAGTCTTACTCAAAACCAGGACAATAGGAAATCATCAATAAGGATTTAAAAAAAAAAAGAATTTTAGTACTGAGTTTATCTGACACTCCAAATTTGAATATTCCATCTAATTATACTCCAACTAAATATGAATTTTTTATATATAATAGTTTGTTTTTACATCATTTTGTGCATTTTTCCACCTCAGTTGCAATCCCCTTGGACTTCCCATCACCAAATCACCCATGTGCCATCACCATAGTCCAGTGCATGTCCCTCCCCCCACTGTTTTTGATCCCATTCCCCACTCCACCCCCATAAAATGTCTCTGGTATACAGCTATACATCATTATTATTATTTTCTCGCCTGTTCCATTATATTCTTGCTATGAGAGAAACCATCCAGTATTTTTCCTTTTCTTTCTGGCTTATCTCACTAAGCATGATCTTCTCCAGTTCCATCCATGTTGCTGCAAAAGACATGTGTTTCTTTTCTTTTTTTTTGGGGGGGGGGGTTGCTGAATAATTTTCCATTGTGTATATGTATCACATCTTTTTAATCCAGTCATCCACTTTTGGGCATTTGGGCTGTTTCCATGTTTTTCCAATTGTGAATAAAGCAGCAATAAACATGAGGGTGCAGTTATCTTTCTGAATTAGTGTTTTTGTGTCTTTTGGGTAGATACCTAGAAGTGGAATAGCTGGGTCGTAGGGAAGCTCCATGTTTAGCAGTTTGAGGAACCTCCAAACAGTTTTCTATAGGGTTGTACTTGTTTCATTCCCACCAGCAGTGCAGGAGAGTTCTAAAAGGAAATTTTTATAAACCCATATATGTATGGTCAATTTGTGACAGAGTTAACAATGGGGAAAGAAAAGTCTTTTCAAAAAATGGTGCTGGGAAAACTATTTACTGTTGCAAATAATTTAATTTTAAATTAATCTTTGATATTTCTTGATGTACAGTTTTGCTTCTTATGCCTCGATTTCCTTACAATTTCTTCTATTGTTTTATGCTCCTGAGACTCTAGCTTGCTTTACCTTTATAGTCTTTTTCTAGCTCCATTTTATTTATGACAAACTTTAATTTGCTTCTGATTTTGTCATATCTAATTTTTTGGTCACAAGTAATTGATTTTCTCTGCATCATGTACTATAATTGTAATAGCAGTAGTTGGAAAAGTAGTTGTGTAGTTATTTCATATCTACTGGGTGCAATGCATAGTACTCAGTGACTTTCTTATGTTACTTCACTGAAACTCAGAGGCCACATGGAAGTTTATTATCACCATTTGACAAGTAAACAAATTGCACTTACAATGCTCAGAACTTTATACTATAAGAAGCAAGGAGACTCAAATCCTAGTTCTCTCATTCTCTTAATGGCACTGTTTCAAAAGGAGGCATTTTGAATACATATACACATGCACACACACACACAACACACATCAGTGAATACATACTTATTAGCTACCAAATGAGTATTTTTAGAGGACAGGCTCCTGAAATTAGTCCCAGTCAAGCAACTGGCATGTGGTATAAATGCAGATGGATCACAGCAGCCTATCACCAGCTGTGCATGTCAGAAACTTAAGCAGGTTTGACACTTGTGAGACAGATGGTGAAAAAGACTATTATAAATATATATTCTGGATTTCTTAAGCTGCCATAAAACTGTCTATTTTGTCAGTGCAACAATTGGCATATCTTACTTGTCGCTCATCTCGCCTTGAAAAATATTAAAAATATATATAGATATTATATATAATCCTATCTTAAATTTCTGGTCACTTTTCAGAGTAGTTTAAAAAGTTCTACCTACTTAAAAGATAAATATCAGAGTCATTTATATCTGTTCTGACAACCTCACCTTCAAACTAGCGAAGCTCTACAATACTGAGGAACTAATGGATTACATTATGCCTTGAAAAGAAGAGACTGAAATATTATGGTGCATTAAAATAGCATGAGTTTTGTGTCAAGAAAGCTTAAAATTGCACGATAATTATGCCACTATCTGGCTGTGGAAATACAAGCAAATTGCTTAAATTCTCATCATTTCAGCTTACTTATAAATTCAAAATAAACATACTATTAGTACTATTGATGACTATGAAAATACTAATTATTGTTCCTGAAATTGGTGATAATATATATGGCAATATATAACATATTAGTTATTTTCATATATCTAATATAGACATCTATTTGAACTGTGTGCTCTTCATATCCCCAATTTACATATGAAGACATTGTGATTAATAGTACCCTATGATCACACTTAAGATTATGTGAGTACATAATTGAGAAACTGAAATTCAAACCCTGGTCTGAAGAAAAGGCTAAATTTTTCCACCTGCCACAGATCCTTTATATATTTATTTTTTTGATACATACTGAAAGACCAATTTGGTTTATTCTTAGTCAGTAACTGACCCCATTTCTTTTATCTTTTGTCATTTTTTTCTTTCTTTAACATATACTTCAAATATTTTAACAGAATCAAAGTTGTATCTAAGATGCCTAAAAGATAAGTGAAAAGCATTTTTCATTGTAGGGATTTTATTATGTGTACTCATGGGAAGCATGCTTTAAAAAGAAAGAAAAACATAAGCAGTGTGAATTTTTAATTTCCTAGACTCTTTGACAGGCCATCTAATATATGAAGTCTCTCTAGATGCCTAACCAGCAAGTCTTATTTATAATTTCAGTGAGTCCACAAAGTCTTTGAAAAACATGGTGACACGATTTCCAACACTTACCAAAAGGAAATATCCATCTGGATTACATGTGAACTGGTAACATTATGGCAAAAAAAAAAAATCAGAAAATAGTATTTACATAAAAATAAAATTGTACACTAGGACAAAAACTTTAGAGAATGGCTTAAATTATTATGTGTAAATAAGTGGATATTGCCTTCAGTACATTTAACTATTTTATCATCAAAGGTAGGGTTACCTTGGAAGAATCTGCAATGCCCTGTGGACAGGATTGGCCAGATAAAACGAGCAGTCCCCAGGAGCCTAGAATAGTAAGCTCTTTACTTAGAACAATGTATAGATTGATTATTTCTGATCTTTCATATGAAGTATTTTCTATCTATTCTCACTGCTTCTATTTGGTCTAACAGAGTATAGCAAATTTGTCAGACTTAAATTAATATATGAGATATTATCAGAATTAAATTAATATAGAAAACTCTGGTCTATTTGTATTAGTTATCTAATGAAACTATAGGGGTATGAATCTTTCACAATATCATGTCCAAAATCAAATGCTAGGTTTCCTAGGTTACAGATTATCTAAACATGAAAATCTGGTGAACCAAATTCTGAATGTAGATAACTGATACGTGTGTGTATTTGTGGGAGATTCTCTAATCACTAGTTGCAGTTGGTCATGTTTTTAGATGTCTGGGGCCCTTAATTTTAAACTTGAGCCTGTTCTATCAACCACAGCTTAATTGCAGAACTATAAAATTTATGAACTGATTATTCCATTCCTCATTAGGAGTTACTCCTTTTAAAGTTTTATGGTTCATTTTATAGTTTTATGGTGTCAACTTGCCATACATGTCCTGACAGAATCTAAATTTTTGCACTATGGCCATTATCCTCCAAATTTTCTATTAACTTGCAAACCTGGAAAAATCTTGCCATCAAATATCCAGGAATTTTATCTTTAAAAACAGATGGATAAAAAAATAATAGATGGATAAAATTTATGTTAGTGTGACCTTGAAAATTTTGCCTATCTATGAGTCCATAGCAAACTTCATTAGCATCCAAGTTATACTTATTCAAAGTCCAGGGTATATGTATTATGTATTGTTATTCTTAGTGCAAATTATTGAGGTGGTTGCCCACGTCATTGGACCCACTGATTCAGCACAATGTGCAAGATAGAACTGCTGTTACTCTTGAAATTCAAGTTGGTTCAACAGCTTATCTAATTACGAACTCTCCTAGATTCACAGCTTTGACATTCATTCACATACTTCACATAACATGACACTAAAATTAACTTGTTTACTAATAATTTTCTGATAACAGATACAATGTATAGATTGATTATTTCTGATCTTTCATATAAAGTATTTTCTATCTATTCTCACTGCTTCTATTTGGTCTCACAGAGTATAGCAAATTTGTCAGACTTAAATTAATATATGAGATATTATCAGAATTAAATTAATATAGAAAACTCTGGTCTATTTATATTAGTTATCTAATGAAACTGAATTTCCTGTAAATTTTAGCAGATTCAACCAACAGGGATTTATTATTTGACAGTTTCATGCGGTAGGCGTCTTTGAGCAACTGAGCTGGGTGCCTCTGACATGTGGTATATCATGATGTTGTGGCAAAGCAGGCAACGAGGCTGCTGTTTCATCTGAAGGTTCATTGGAGGGAGGACCCCTGTTCAATCTCACACTCATGGTGATCTTTAAGCTTCAGTGCTTTGCTACCTTTTGTGGAGACTACTGATCCTTTTGCATGGACTTCCCTAAATGTTGAATAGCAACTGGCTGCTGCAGAGCACATGGTTTGATTAAAAAAATAAGGAATTTGATATTCCTAGGATATCAAATCTTAGCTGTGCCTGAAAAAGCTGTGCATCATCCAAATCAGAGAAAGAAACTAAACGTTTGCCTTGTACTTCTTCTTCTTCTTCTTCTTTTTAAGACTTATTTATTCATGCGTACAAGAGATGGGAGCAGAGGTGTACGAAGGGAGAGGATTCACCGGAGACAGAGTGGGTTGCAGGACAAGCAGATCTACTGAAATACACCGCTGCAGGGAGCAATGGGTGAGACAGGAGAGGTCTTCCATGCCATGTGGGTCACCTCTCTGGCCAGGGATCGAACTTGTGCTGCAGTGGCTGTGGATAGTTTCATAGTGCTGTGCTTTAACTTGTTGCACCACGAGGGAGGGCCCCCCCAACCTTGTATTTCTGATGCAACAGATGTGAGTATATGTAAGAATCAGTTGCCACATTATTCAACTACAATATCATATTAGGAGAGCTGAAAAAGGACATAGTTAATTCTCTTTGATGAGTGGGAATTCGTTCTTCTATTGTAAAGCAATGACAACTTATGTTTATTTTCTTTTTCTTATCTGTTACTTGTATTGTACTTTATTCTTAAATCATCCCTAAGTAGACTCTGTTATCTTACCTATTACATAGATGAAAAATGTTAGGTTTAAAATAACCAAATAAGTTAGCTTATGTCTTGAATTAGTAAGAAATACAAGGTTTAAACTATACTGTTGTCTCAACTAATGATTGATTCATCCTGACAACAAGGAAAGAGACTGGGACACATAATATAAAGCCCAGAAAGAGGAAAACTTTTTCAAGGCTGGTGACTATATGAAGGGATATATCAGCTCTATGGGGTGTCTTCCTGAACCTGGCATTTGGAATTTGGCCACATTTGCATGAAGATTCAGACATAAACATCAAATAAATGTGCAGAACATAAATGGAAAATCTCATTTGAGTTCTTATTTACATGAAAGTACACTTTTTATGAACTCTGCATTCTTTGATCTTGAAAATACTTATTCATGCCTTGCATGCTGAGCCTGAGACACATTAAACAGTTTGTAGAAAGGTTCCTGAGCAAAGAAGTAGCAGATTCTGAAATGAAATTTGTGTTTATCTAACTTCGAAGTCTATGTTGTTGCCCTATATCACATTGTCTTCCTGAAAATAAGATTAAAAAGTTGTAGTCATCTTTCCAAAGCAGCAGGATAGACCCTGATTCTACCCCAAAGTTAATCTGGGTGTCAAGACTTATGACTTCTCACGCACCCACACCAAGAGAATATGGAAAGGTTTATTATATAATGAGACTTTCATGGGAGAGCAGGGCAGACCTGCCAAATTAGTGGGAGAATGACTAGTAAAAACAGGGAGAAGGGACAGACCTGGAGTTACGGACTTCAGTGTGTGAAGACGCAGTGAGAGTTCCTATACTGTCAGAAGCTTGTTAGACTTAAAACTCCTTCAGACACTAAAAGAGTTTTCAACATGACAACATGTTCAGTGGCAGGGGGAGAGGGAAGGATGAGGCTTAAAGATTAACTAATGAATCAGATTCTTTACTGCTGTTCACTCCTGATCTATTATTTTAGCTAATTGATTATAAATTTGTAAACATAAGTCATAATTATGCTTATGAGGCATTCAACTGAGGGCTTAATAGGAGAGATGGAAGTTTTTTTTTTTTCTTTAAAGATTTATTTTATCTATGTATTCAGAACTGGGGTATAGGCCAGAGGTGCAGAGACAGTGAGAGGCTTCACCAGAGACAGAGTGTAGAACAGAACAGGCAGATTGACGTAGTACACTGCTGAGGGGAGCAGCGGGTGGATCAGGAGAGGTCTGTGATGCCATGTAGGTCACACCCACCAGCTGGGGATCTAACTCTTGCTGAGGCACAGGCAAGGCACTGTGGCTGTCTTCACAGTGCTGTGCTTTAAAACATCACACCATTAGGGAAAGCTCAATAGACATAAGTTCTTTTCAAACTTTAAGAGCCCAACATTGGGTAGTTACAGAAGTGAAATGAGTTACTATCAGTCGTGTCTAGAACTCCACTGAGAGTGTCTTGATGTAGCCTTGCATTTTTGATTTCAGTATGCACAGAGATATGTTTGACCTTGCTTGTATTTTGAATATATATAAGGCAAGAAGTTTCCAGAGTTCATAACCCCAAAGTGGGCTATGCGATTGTTCTTATCCAACATCAAGTTGTTCTTATCCAACATCAAGATCAATGGCAAAGACTCAAGAGTCAGTAGAAATGTGCAGATGAAACTGGTTTTTGACTGGAACATTGGTGTTAAGATGATAACTGGAAATTTGGCCAATTCTTTGACTCTTGTGTTTTCCTTCGTGAGGGTCATCTCATTTAAGTAATGGAAGGCAACAACTTTCCATTGGACATGGCAACAATGCCTCTCATTGCTGCTGACTCAGTGTATTTCTGGACACAGCTCAGGTACTAAGGGAGTAGGGAGCATTGTGGCTTCTTCTGGCACCACAGCATAAGGCATGGGGACCTTAATGAGTGGAAACAGAATATGAATTTTGCAGCAAGCCACCACGAGACGCTGTTCTTTCTTTCCAAGTTAAAGATCAGGTTGCATTGGGCTCTTCAATGGAAAACTGTTTTTTAAATAGATGTTGTATAATGGATTTCAATGCTGGATAATCCTGTTTTCCTTTACATTGGTTTGTAAACTATTTTAACAATGGCCAAGGGAAGAGGCTCATGGAGTCTGATTATGTGAAGTCAGTTTGTACATGCCCAAGAGAATTTAAATTTTATCAATTACTTACTGTATCGCATTATCCATGTATACTATGCAATATTTCAGAGTTATGGGTGTTAAGATCTTGGGAATTTAGGCAATACAATAGTCACAATAGTTAAGATGAGCTATGCTTGTTTGTGTTCAATTTTATATTTAGTAACTCCCCTAAGATTATAGAGAGTCTCTTGTATAAATTTAGTGGAAACTCAGATATAACTGCAATTTGTGCCAATAATTAAGTGGCAATGAAGCTTTTTCAGTTGGGATATTTTAGCAGATGTCAAGGATAATTTAAGATCTATTCTGTACAAGTCAATCATTATTCTTTCATCTTTTTGTTTTATGAATTTTTCTTTTTTTCTGTTTTAGTAGATCCTGGATTTCTGGTGTACTTATTGTGGACCTCTGTTCCAAACTTAAAAACAAAAACAAAAACAAAAAAAACTTCTTTCTTTCCATCTTGGCAATTTCATTCTCTCTCTCTCTCCTTCTTTCTGCTGATAATATACTCACAGAGAAGTCCTTGTGATTATTTTATGTCAAGTTCTCTTCCAGAGAGTACCAAATATGTACCATCAGGTTTAAGAGTCTCATGGGGGTGTTTAACCTGTTGGTGGTGCCACAGGACTGTCATGGTGGTTTTCCTCATAACTCTGAGAATTGGGCTATTTCCTGGAGATAGGCACAGAGGCTACAGCAAGGGCCTCAGTAAAGACATTTTTTGGGTTCCTAATGAGACACTTCCTTTTAAGATTGTGAGCCTCAGAAATTAAAACTTTCAAATAATGACTGCTCTTCAAATAGTGTTCTTCCCCCACATGAACGACTTCCCAGTGGACCTATGTATTGGACAGAGTGCTCTGTAACAGGGCCCAGGGCCTGGAGACACACAGCCACTTGGTCCCAGGCAATGGGTCCAACTGCGGTGTTACTCACAGTGCGCTGAAATCAAGACATGTGATCCAATCCACATCTCACAGACAGGCCTGGGATGAGCCATGTGAGATTCCAGTCGTCAAAGTTCTCTTATGAAAGCTTTCAACATAAGTCAGTTAAATTGATAGCAGAGGCTTGGTAGAACTCAACAAATACATAGAAATCAGTGAAATTGTTTGCTTGCCAGCTAGTCACTCAAGGCAAGAGAAGAAGATCCCTGAAGGAGAGAAGAAGATCCTTGAGGGCAATGACCATTGTCTCCACAATCTTGCTCAAAATTCCAATTGTGGCCACTCAAAGGATGGAGTGTCACAGGTTTAGCTGTCACAACTCATGATATCACAGATACACACCAAGTGGGCTTGAAAGGGGTCATTACCCGAATATAAGAGGACTGAAGGGAAGAACAGGACAGTCCTCCAAAGCTGGTCTAAGAGTTTAAAAGTGTAGGGAATGATGACTGATTTTTTTTTTAATGTTGTTTAGAGCATGGAAATAGGCTTGACATTTCTTGTATCTCTAGAAACATGGTGGTTTGAACCTTATACTTGCACAAAAGTGTAAAGCTATAGAGGAGAGGATAATAGTTGTACGTCTGAAGCAGGAAGTGTCCTAGAATAGATACAAAGATATAGTAGATCAGAGATACTCTGTCGGGGAGGAGGAGGGAGAAACCAGGGTGGGAAGAGCACAAGAGACTCTGGTGACAGTGCAGGGGTGAATTGGTGGTGGGAATTTCATGGGGAAACCACACAGTGTACAAAAAGGAAGGATGATATAATGAATATATTTAAAAAATACAAATAAATAAATAAGTTACACAAATTTGACACTTGGCCCAGACCCCTACTGCCATAAGTTTCCTTGGCCCATAGTAATTTATTTTTACTCTTTCCCTTCCAACCTATGTCTTCTGAGCAATCTCTTTGTAGCTAACCAAGTTGGCTGCTAAGAAAGAAGGGAACTGTGAACCCTGAGGTCAAATAGAGTTACAGGCACCCAGTCGCCATGTGATGTTCACCAGGAACTGATCATGAACCACCTGGATGACCACCAAACTCAGCTCATTGGCACCCACAGCCAGCAATATAAAATGAGCCCCACTCTGAGGAAACATGGACTTCAACCAAGTCTACTACCTCATTCTCTCAGTCATTAAGATTCAATTCCTTTGCTCTCAAACTCCAGCACTAACATCTACCTTGACCCCAGCCCTGTATAAACCTCTAAGGCACCTCTGTAAGGGAGTCTCCAAGTAACTGTTTCTTTTCAGTGAATCTTTCCCTTAACCAGCATGTGGAGTTCCTTATTCTAATCCTAGTTTTGAGGTACTCAAGGGCCTAGATTTCCATTGGAGAACAGAGAGCACTAGGACTTCTAGGTTCAAGCAGGCTAAGCCAGCACTCACATTGCCAGGGACACAGGTGAGCCCTTTCCTTTCTGCTTACATGACTACTCTTCTAGGTTCTTGACAGAAACATGCTCTGTAATTATGATAGAATGATACATAAAGAAAAGTTTAATATGTGTAGTCTCCTACCTCTGTGGGAGAGACCCAGGAGAAGAAAACTGAGGAGTTCAATATATAAAATTTTAAAACTTCTAAAGCTGAAGTCAAAAGATGTGAGGTTAATGGGGAGGTCAGCTGTGGAAGATTGTCAGGAAAGGCACTGTAAACAGGTGTGGCTGTACTGTAGGTAGAGTCCTTCCTTTTCCATTGAAAGGAGTTTCAAGGGATCTGGTCATCTCCCTCTTCCTGGTACAGGGGGAGATAATCCCTTCCAAATGTAGATTTCCCATATAAAGATCTATATATACACATACATGCCACACGTGCATACACATATGTCTACATATGTGTAGGTGTGTGCATATGTGTACATTTTACAAAATGATTTTTTAGAACTTCTCCCATGTTGGGAATTTGTAAAAAGTAACGTTCACAAATGGTTACAATGGTCAAAAGGCATATTTCAGGGTGGTATATTGAGTTTCATATCAGTTTTCCCCCATGTGGGATAGAAGGATGCATGACAGGCAAATACGAGAAATAGAATGGAGTCAAATTCTTTACTACAAAGATAGACATGCCATCCAGGATTTAGAGAATGTTGATCAATAGCAATATATAAGCACAGATCATTGTGAAAATGAATGAAACCAAGGGCACCAAGGGATCCCAAATAATTGCCAGGAAAAAAAAAAAAAAACTATTTTGTACTTTCTATAAAGGTCTGGTCTTCTCTTGCACAAAGGAAAAGAATGTGCTCAAAAATCTTTAATTGATGTGGAAATCCAAGGGCAGAGAGAAAAAAAGGAAAGCTTTCAACCAATTCCCAAATAAACTGAAAATTAGCCAACCCTTGTGTGCAAATGCTCAGCCAAGGAGCCTCAGCCCAAAGTGTGATGACTGAGGCTTGAAAGCATAGAACAAGTTCAACGTACATAAAACAAGTCCAACGTACATACAAGAAAATGGCTAGGAAGATCCCAGAGAGCTGGAGAAGGGGAGCCCCCAAATTTAAAATGTACTATATAATGTACTTTGAGGTTAAGAGAACACTGCCAGAGTTGCTGTCAAAACTTAAAGGCCACCAGGCCCCAGGAACAGAATCTCCACGTGTCTCATACATGTGTCTCTTCTCCAAATCTCTCCTCTGTTTCTTCTATATCTATCTTACTCCATATTCATTTCCAGCTGCCTCTTCGCCCCAACCCCATTTCAGAAAGTCTGGTTCATAGCATGCTGGTATTTGTAATTCAAAGAGGTTGCATGTAAATGGAGGTGGGGTGTGTGGTGGGTGTGTGCAATGTTCTGCCCTCTTCCATGGATGATAGGTTCTGGAACAATTGCAAGCTCACAGGAGCAGGGAACAATAAATGTTTTATGAAAGAATTGACTAGAACCAGTAAATTTGGTGACACTATCAAGGGATCAGTAGTGTGTTGTGATGAAGTGCTTGTTTGCAAAGATGACTGCAACTGCTCTAAAAGCATGTTTGTTTTCAGTGTGATATTGTTACTTTACTAATTGCATCAAACAGTGGAGTCTATTTCTTCTCACCTTTAACCTTGTTGGTTTACTTTGACCAATAGAATGTGGAAGAAGAAACTATGTCTTACCTCCGGACTAAGTATTTTCATTCTATTGGAAGTCAAGAACTTGCTGCTGTGTAAGAGTAACTTGCTGCTGTGTTAAGAGTCTACTACAGGGTGAGAGACTGTGAAGGAAATAAAGGCCCCTGAAATGAGAACCAAGGTCATGTATAAATGAGAACTCAGACACATGTGTAACTCCAAGAAAAAACAGATAAACTCTCAGATGAGTAATCCGAGTTATAAGAAAGATTTTTAATCCCTAAATTTGAATAAGCTTTGAGCTCTAACAATAGTTACCTGATGCATTCTTAAAAAGAATTCAGCCCAAACAGATTTTTAAATTTTTTTTAGAGATTTATTTATGCATATAGAACTGGGGTAGAGGCCAGAGGTGCAGGGGTGGTGAGAAGATTCACCAGAGACAGAGTGGGGATTGATGAAATACACTGCTGAGGGGAGCAGTAGGCAAGACAGGAGAGGTCTGTGCCACCATGTGGGTCACCTCCGGGGCCGGGGATCAAACCAGAACTGAAATGGCTGCTGCTAGATTGCAGTGCTGTGCTTTAACCCGCTGTGCCACCAGGAAGGGCCCACAAGCAAAAAAAAAAAAGATTTAAAAGCTTTATTTATTTATGCTTATAGAACCAGGGTACAGGCCAGAAGTGTGATGGGTGAGAGGATTCACCAGAGACAGAGTGGGGAGCAGAACAGACAGATTTACTGGAATACACTGCTGAGGGGAACACTGGCCAGGTCAGGAGAGATTTTCCATGCCATGTGGGTCAACATCCTGGCTGGGGATCGAACTCATGCTTCAGCGGCTTCTGAGTACTTCATAGTGCAGATCTTTAACCTGTTGTGCCACCGGGAGAGCCCAGCCTACAAAAAGATTTTTAACTAAACTGATTCTGTTTCATCTAGTAACATGACAAAAAGGGGTTCCATGTAATGTACAGCCACACTGCTCATTCAGTAGCTACTAGCATGTGTAAATGTTAAAGAACTTGAGATAGCACCTTGCTTAAATCTTTGCTCTCATTAAGAATATAAGAATTCTTTATGATACTATATTGTATAGATTTCAATTCAATTAAGTTTATCAAGCATTTAGGTTATACCTAGCCTATGCTAGTGGATACAGACTAATTCAATTCATACTATTAAGGAGCAGCCTCATTTGCTATAAAATAATATAAAGTTCACTAAAGAGGAAAATTTAGCAAGAGAAATAAGCAGAAGATAGAGGTCATACTTTCTGTCTCAGTCCCAGGAGCACCAGTGGCTGAGAAAAAATCTTATGTGTATTGAAGAAAAGTCTGTTACATTCTAGATTTGTTGCATCCTCTTCTTTCTTCTCCCCTTTTCTAATTAGCTTCGCTCTCACGTTCCTTTGTACTCTGTTGTCCAGTTAGATTATGTTCAAGGGCAAGGATGGTGTAGGAAATCTAGGGAATTTATCCCCACCTGCCTCCAGCCTCATCACTGGCCATTGACTAATTTCTGAGGCTAATATATAAGAAAGAGTTGCCTAAGAAACTTTTTGTGGCATCTATAACTTCAAGGCCACGAGGCCATGTGGCCCGGGACTGCTAGCAATCACCTGCTGTACTGTCCCTTGGGTGCATTAACATCCCCATCCTTTCCATCAATCCTCTCCAGACTGCTGTAAAAATACCTTTCATTATACATGGCTATACATGGTTAAACCCTTTGAGTCTGTCAACATTTTACTATTGAGACCTCGGATGACACAATACTGAAGAAATATTTTTAAGTGCAAACCTTTGCTGAAAAGCAGTGTAATAAAAACGAAAGCATAATTATTTACAATGCTCCCCCTCCCACTTTTCAAGCCTTCTGGGGCATTTTGAGGAAGATCTACAAGAAACTCTTACTTGTGAGATAAGAATAGAGCATCTCAGCAGGCTTATGTGTGAGTGAATGGGGTAGATAAAGGCCGCTGTGTGTAGGGGTTGAAGGAAGCAGAGAATGCAAGAGAAGAGAGCTGGCATTTGAAACTGCAAGTGAGGAAGTGGTGCTTAGAAGACACCTTCATTTCTCTAAGAAATCTCTAGCAATGTTTTGCATTATTTAGTAATGTTTCTTGAATCAAATTGAATTCTCAGATGTGAAAACAATTGGGAATGGGTGTCAAGCTGAGTGGAAATCTGATCAGGGAGTTTAAGCTGAATTTAGGCTCGCAGTAGAATGAATGCTTAGAGTAATCTCATTAGTATAAAATAAAATCTATGCCTGCAGATGTATAGTAAAAGAAATATGCAAATCACTATTTATCATAACTTTAGTGGTGGAATCTTTGGTTTAGGATGATGAGAGGATGGAATTGTCAGAACAAAACGTGTTTGTCTGTCGATCTATCTATCTATCATCTCTTTATTATCTTTCTTTACTGAATTTTCATTTCATAAGTTAAATGTAAATTAGGTTTTTAATCTTAACTCACAACAAAGAGTGCATTGTAAATACTAAGCACATCTTTTTGGTTACCAGTGAGACCGCTGGTTTTATTTTAAGAGATGGTGTCTAATCTATTAAGATAAATCTCAAACATATGGCTAGCACAAGTAATATGTCATCTGAGTTTATTCTAAAACAATCTACCTGGCAAGTGCTATTATCTTAGTTTCTAGTGACTAATGTGATACTTGGCCAGGTGAAGAACTTTCCCAAGTTCACATGGCCTGTAAATGTGGGAACTGGGATTTGAGCCTGGTGCTGACTCGCTCCAGAGTCTGGCATTTATAAGTTTCACACTATGCTTTCCAGTCAAACTGATGAATATTTAATGGCTAGAGTAGGGTATATTTTAAAAATAAATGGTTTGGGGTTAATTTTAGTTGCAGAGATCAATTTTAAAAGAGGATATGCCTTTGGTATAAATCTTACTTAATTGTATTAACTGATAGATTTCCTTATTTTACTTAAAATTACTTTAAAAATGTCAGTTGCTTTATCATTTTACATGTGTGTGTGTGTAGTTCCCTTTTCTGGTAAAGGTGAACTAGAAAGCTAGGTTTGGATGTATTATATAATAATTGAATGTATTTGTAAGTTTCATAGGAAAGGTTTGTATGAGTATACTAAAATGAATGCAACAAAACATTGCCAGAAAATTTTCTTCTGCATTCTTTCTTCTTAGGCAACAGATCATCTAATACTGAGAATCCTGCATGCAATGCTTTCCCTTAAAGTCTAGATGGCAGCAGAAGTACAATTATTATAACTATTTAGCACTATGTATAGGCAAGTGTTCTCATGAAAAAGAAAACTTTAAAAATATTGAAATCTAATGAAGAAACTATATAAGATTAAAATTAATAAACCATTTATTTATTAGTGTATTTGGTAAATAGTCCATACTTTATCATATAATACTTTTAATATAGTTTTAATTTCAAGGTACTATTTCTAAATATAAAGTAAGATATGATGATATTTTGTATATAATACATATACTGAGCTAATTATTTCACTTTTCCCAATTTCTGGACTTGTGGATACCTTTAAACTCTACAGAAAACACAGAGATAAATAGGGTGAGGCTGAGTGAGAAAACGTTTGAGACCATGTGAATTAAGAAATGCTAACATTAATTCTGTCTCTCTGATTCCTTAGAGTAACCTGCAATTACGTTTAGGAGATTAACAGCATCAACTCTAGCAGATGAACATCTTTAAAAGGAATTGTAAGATAGCTACTCACTAATTATTCATTGATTGTACCATCTATTTAAGGCACAATCAGATTTAATATAAAGGAATGGGAAAAAGAGACAATGTATCAGCATAAAGTACATATTCCAATCAGGTGATTGCTTTGGTCTTACTGAGAGTAGACTGTTTCCTTCCCATTCATTAAGTGCTGCACAATGTTCTGGCAGGAACAGCCAGCAAATGGGGGTGCTGAAGAAGGACACCATGGGCTATGTGCAAAGACAAATACAGTGAAGATGTCTGGACAAAGGGGGGAATTACTGCACCACGCTGGGTTCATTTTGGGCTGGACAAGTAGGCATAATGGTATCAGACTAGTTAACAAAGGGAAATCAATTCAATAACTTGCATGGACAAACTCTACTGATTATGCAGAGCCAGTGATTTGTCAGGAGAAAAGGATATAAATTCAGTGTTGAGGTGCCTGGAGAACCTAAAGGAGGGAAGAAGATGGCTTACATATATATCCTTACATATAAAAAGAAGGAGAAATGTCTTTATCTACTCGGAGAATAAAGATGAGGTTCTCAGATAGAAAAGGACATGCCTTAGAGAAAAACCTACAACTGCATGAGGCCCCAGAACTACATTCTTGTATGTCATAAAAAGGGGGAGTGGTGACTGCTGCTCCTTCAATTACAAAATGAACAGAAAGAAGTTTATTTCTTCTTAGATTAGGGAAAGATGGGGAACTTAGGCCAAGACCGAAGCTTCTCCTTATCTTAAGGGTCTTCACTGCTCTCAGCTCAAGACTCTGCAAGCAAGAGCAAGGTTTTGAGGAGATCAGTTTTGATTAGGGAACCTTCAATAGAAGCAAGAGCAAGGTTTTGAGGAGATCAGTTTTGATTAGGGAACCTTCAATAGAAGCATCTAAGGGCAATCAGTCAGAAAGGAAAAGAACACCTGGAACCTTCCCAGCCTTGGACTTAAAGGGGCAAGTGCATGGTTGTCGAGCTGGGCCAGCAGCTGAAGCTAGAGTATGAGATGTTACACAGAAGGTGGGCTTTTAATTGTGCCCTGGTCTCTGACACCATTTAGTCAGAATTAAAAAATATATATAAAAATAGGCCCTCAAATGGAGTCCTTCATGCCACTCACAAAGACTTATACCTGACCTCACTGAAGTATTAGCCTCTCCCCAAAGTGAAAATTTAAACTATTCAACCTCAAATTTCTGGTCAGCATAAAAGGTAATCAGCCTAAGAGAACCCCACCTTAGAGGAAGGCAGCTTTGACTAAAATAATCTTTCTCTTCTTTTGCTAGTAATCTGTCCCTTCTTCATCTGACTACAAATTCCATCCTTTTTTTTTTTTACCACATCTTCAAGTGCTTTATTAAATAAGACATTATGTGATTTATCAAGCTTTTCATAAATTTACATAGATCCCTAGATTTATTTAAATATATTTTGAATTTTTTCAACACCAGAAAACAAAAGACCCCAGGGGCCTAATTCCCATATCTTGTCTTTCTCCTGGCCACACATCCTCTCCCAGTTTTTCCCCTTCACTAACCCCGGCCTGGAGCCAAGATGAAGGAGAGCCCTTGACCAGGATTCAGGGGTTCAGGAAGGCCTAATTTTAACCTCAAAGGGGCTGATCAGAGACTGGATCTCAAAGCAGGATAGAAAAATATCCTGTATAACCACTGCATTCATTTGCTGGAGCTTCTGTATTAAAATACCATAGACCAAAATTGAAATTTTTTAAATTTATAATTCTATAGGCATAAGTCCAAGATCAGGTATCAATAGATATAATTTTTCCTGAAGTCTTTCCCCTTGCTTGGAAGAAAGTTGCCTTCTGACTATGCTATGTCCCCTTGGTGATCTTTCCTTGAGTGACCTAATTTCCACTTATATAATCCAGTCCTATTATATTAGGGTTCATTCAATGATCTCATTTAATCTTTATCTCTTAAAGACCTGATTTCATAAACAATGTTCCCAGGTAGTGGAGTTTAAAACTTCAATATATCAATCTGGGAAGACACAATTTATCCCATAACCATCAACCACCCAATCACAGAAAATCCAAGCAAAATATGTGTCTGTTGTGGTGCTGAGGAGACAATGCTGGCAATTGTAACAAGAATATGAAAAATCATGACTAACATCTTAATATAAAAAGTCTTTGAATCTCAGGCACTGAACAGGTGGGGCTTTGCCCTGAAAGGGAAACCTGTGCAGTTTGCTCCCCAGGACTTTACAAACCCAGCGGGGCAAGACAGCCTGTGCTCAGCTCCCAGCTATTAGCTGGCAAAATGGCAGGACATGGCCACAGGTGCTGAAACAGGCAGGGCTTTGCCTTGAAAGGGGGAATTTGTGCTTTGTTTCTCCTAGGACCTTACCAGCCAGGTGGAGTGTGACAGCCTGTGCTCAACTCCTATCCAGTAACAGGAAGGGTTGCAGGGTGTGTCTGCAACTCTCTGGGACAGGCAGGGTTCCTCTGCAGTAATAGGCAGCATACAGTGCCTGGTCATAGCTAAAAGTTGGACAGTAGAAAAGCTGGCACTACAAGTGTATAGCACCTCATCTAAATTGGAAACCAGGCCAGGCGTGGGGCCACTGCCAACAGGAACACAAAGCCCACCCAATGAAATCAGGTGAACAGAAAGACCACCAACCCCAATAAGAATATGCATCCCTAATCATAATCACAAGCTAGGAATCTCACCACCAGCCCCCCCCCCAAAAAAAAAAACAAAACAAAACAGTGGAAACACAGAGGGGGGGGAGCCAATAAATTCATCATTCAAGCTCAATACCATATTAACTACATCATCACCCCTGTGGAGGATTGGCACTTAGTTCTTGACCAGGTCTGAATGCCAGTCCTCGGCCACTCCAGGAGCACCCAGAACAAATGCCAGCCAATACTAGCAACACAGTGTCTCAATGCATAGAAAGCATTAAGGAATACAGGGCAGGAAGAAAAAAAAATACAAATACCCAAGCAAGTCCACAAGGGAAAAATGCACCACAAAAAAATCAATCACCAGAAATTAACAATGATATATAAGACCTGTCAGACAGAGGATTTAGAACCATCATAATAAACACACAAAAGACGATGAAAAGAAAAATATATATATATATATATATATTAGGTGAATAATTAATGATCTGAAGAACAAAAATGAGAACTTAAAAAAGGAAATAAAAGGAATAAAGGAATAAAGGAGATTAAAAGACTACTGGAGGAAATAAAGCATTCTGGGAAAAGCAATGAAAACAGAATAGATGAAATGATGAACAAATCATCACCCTTGAAGACACAGAAATAAAAAGAATCAAATCAGAAAAGGAAACAGAAATAAAAAGGAAAAGAAATGAAGAAACACTTTTAGAGATATCTGAAACCATGAAGAAAGGAAAGATCAGAGTTGTAGTTCTCCCAGAAGGTAAGGAGAAAGACCAAGGAATCAAGAAAATATTCACTGAGATAATTAAAGAGAACTTCTTAAAGGAGATGGGAATAAACATACAAGAAACAAGAAGCACACAAAACTACCATGATGAAAGGAGAAATACAGCAAGACACATAATACTAAGTACCCAAGAATCCAAGACAAGGAAAAAATAATGAGATTTACAAGCGGGAAGAAACAAGTCATCTATAAAAGAAAACTAATCAGGCTGACATCAGACTTCTCCAAAGAAACACTAAGGGCAAGAAGAGAGTGGAGGGACATATTCAACAAACTCCAAGACATTAAATGCAACCAAGAATACTGCATACTGTGAAGCGTTCCTTCCTCTATGAAGAAACGATAAGGACATTCTCATACAAAGAGAAACCCCGCAATTTTGTCAAGACGAAACCCCCACTCCAAAAAATATTACAAGAAGTCCTTAAGCTCAAATTAACAGAGGGATGAATAAAAATAGGGAATAAAAGCATGAAGAGAAAAACAAAATGGTAAAACATCAAAACAGGGAATAAAAGCACAAAGAGAAAAACAAAATGGTACATATAGGTGTCAATGTACCAATATTGACTCTAAATCTGAATGATTTAAACTCATCAATAAAGAGACACATAGTGGCAGACTGGATTAAAAAACAGAGCCCAACTTTCTACTTTCTCCAGGAAACACATCTAACAATAAAAGATAAAAATAGATTGAAAGTAAAGAAGTAGAATTTTGCAAGCAAATGGACCAAAAAAAAAAAAAAAAAAAAAAAAAAAGCAAACAGGAACAGCTATGTTCATATCAGATAAAACAGGCTTCAAATTAAGAAAATTTAAAAGAGACATAGAAGGCCATGGCATTATGATTAAGGGGACAATACAGCAAGAAGACATAACACTCATCAACATATATGCACCAAATGAAGGAGCACCAAAATATATCAGGAAACTATTGTCATATATGAACACATATATTAGAGAAAATACATACATAGTAGGCGACTTCAATATGCAACACTCAATAATGGACAGATCAACAAGACAAAAAATAAGCAAGGACACTAAAGCTCTAAATAAGGACCTAGACCTCATGGGCTTGACAGACATCTGTAGAACACTGCACCCAAGAAAATCTGAGTACACATTTTCCTCAAATCCATTCTCAAGGATTGACCACATACTGAGACACAAGTCAAATATCAATAGATAGACTAAGATCAAAATCATGCCAACTATCTTCTCTGACCATGAAGGAATCAAACTAGAAATAAATCATGTGAGGAAGGCAAGAAACCCTACCTCGTGGAGAATGAAACCCACACTACTGGAGGACCAACTGAACAATCAATAAATCAGAGGAGAAATTAAAAAAAATAATACCTTGAGAAGAATGATAATGAGTACACAACTCTACAAAACTTACGGGACACATTAAAAGCAGTTATAAGAGGAAAATATATAGCAATACAATCTCAAATAAGCAAGAAACAACTCAAAAAACAACTAGACCCCCACCTTAAGGCACTGAAAACAATAACAACAACAAAATAACCCAAAAACCAGTAGAAGACAGGAAATAATGAAAGTCAATGCAGAAATAAATGAAATAGAAATTAGGAAAAAAAATCCAAAAAAAAAAATCAATGAAAGCAAGTTTGTTCTTTGAAAAAGTAAATAAAATAGACAACCCCCTAGGCTCACAAAAACAAACAAACAAACAAACCAAAGAAAACAAAAACAGGAGAATGCAAATAAACAGGATCATAAATGAAAGGAGAAATCACAACAGACACAGCAGAAATTTAAAGAATAATCAGAGAATGCTATCAACAGTTATATGCAAACAAGTTCAACAATCTAGAAGAGATGGACAAATTTTTACAACTCTACAATCACAAAGCTAGATAAAGAAGAGATAGAGCAAATAAACAGACCAATTATAAGCAGTGAAACTGAAGCAGTAATGAAAACCCTCCTCAAGGATAAAAGCCCAGGACCAGATGGATTTTCAAATGAATTTTACCAAATGTTTAGAAAGGAACTAGTGCCTATCTTTCTCATTAAAAAAAAAAAATAGAGAAAGAAAGAAAATTACCAAATACAACCTCATCAAAAAAACTGGGCAGAAGAGCTAAAAAGACACTTCTCAAAAGAGGAAATGCAGACAGCCAACACAAATATGAAAAATGTTCAACATCACTTGTAATAAGGGAATTACAAATCAAAACCAAAATGAGATACCATCTCACACCAGTGAGAATGGCACATATTAAAACAACTAGCAACAACAAATGTTGGCAAAGATGTGGAGAAAAGGGAACTCTCTTGCACTGCTGGTGAGAATGCAAACCGCTGCAACCACTGTGGAGAGCTGTTTGGAGGTTTCTCAAACTACTAAAAATGGAGCTTCCATATGATCCAGCATTGCACTCCTAGGTATCTACTCAAGGACACAAAAACAATGATTCAAAAGGACACCTGCACCCCCATATTTATTTCTGCTCTATTTACAACAGGGAAAACATGGGTGAATCAACCCCAATGCCCAAAAATAGATGACTGGTTTAAAAAGATATGGTGCATATACACAATGTTATATTATGCAGTAATCAAAAAAGATAAATGCATGCCTTTTGCAGTAACATGGAAGGAGCTGGATGGGATAATGCTTAGTGACATAAGCCAGAAAGAAAAAGAAAAAAAAATGCATAAGATGGTTTCACTCATAGCAGAAGCATAAGGGATCTGGAAAAATAAACATAAAAGCAGCTGTAATAAAGTAAAAAGTAACAAAACAGCAAACAGCTATAAACTGAAAACATTTCACTGGGTTGGAGAGGGGAATGGGATCAAAACTGGCATCAGAGAGAGCACTGGACTATGGTGGTGGCACATGGGAGAACTGGTGGTGGGAAGACCATGGGGATTACAAGTGAGATGGAAAATAAACAAAATGAAAAATGATGTAAAAAATAAATAATACTAAAGTCTTTGATGCTTAGCTTTTTTTTTGGTATTTTATACTTTTATTATATAAACATATAAAATTATTACCACTACACAGAAAGGGACTAATACAAGTATCAATTCATAGAGAAAACCACTGTCTTTTTTATTTCACTAATCCAATGGTCTGTGCAAATATACTTCTAAATTCCTGTAATCTTTGCTTTGTATCACGATATACAATATAATCTGAGCTCAGAATGGGAAAAACTAACACTGGATAATGTACTGATATATGGGAATGATGTTGTCATATCCACAGTGAAAAATTCATTGCATGCCTGAGGATTTAAGTAGGCTGCCGTGCCTTTCTCTTGGAAACCAAAAAAAAAAAAAAAAATCCCATGTTAATATGTTTTTTTTTTAATAAAAACTTTACTAGCACCCCAAAATTTTTCTTCTGATCACCATATGTTCTAGAATGTGCTCAAACAAACCTGTACACTAAACCAAGGTTTAACTTTCCGCACATATTCATATTCTCTCTTATTTGAAATCTGTTAGGAAGAGATTTTCTAGATGAAACTTACACTTAGTGAAATGATAAAGATTGATATTTTTTTTTCATTTGCATTCCAACAGGGGACATTAGAAGAATTTTGCAAAATGTTCTGAGAATACTAATATTCCAAGTTATTAATCTATATATTCTTTAAAAAGAGGTTCTTTACTAACATAACACCAAAAAGGATTGTGCAAAAACTAGTCAAAATAATGCACAGTAGAAAACTGAACTCTGCGTGTGTGTGTGTGTGTGTGTGTGTTAGAGCCTTTTAAAGCACGTTTGTATATTTAAGCTTGTAATAATACATTTTTTCCCCTCAACCTTGTCTTAATCAAATAAAATGGAGAAACATCCACAATCAGTAGTCAAGTGGTGAAGGAATCCCTGCCCTGAAATTATACTGAAACCTTATATCAAATTCTTGCAATACCAGGCAATGTGCAGAGGCTGGTAAACAGACATTCAGGCAGGTGAATAAAAGCCTTTTATGTGGTGCTAGGAGGGGACTAAGGGGCATACCTGATATCAAGGGAACATCTCCATGCTGAGAATTGAAGGAACTAAACTTTATGAGAGTAACTTCTAGATTAGATAACAGTTGCAATTAAAGAAGATCTTTGTACCATCCAAGAGTGTGACTTGAAAATGAAAACTGTCCTCCCTGGGAATGCACTTACAATTTCACAGGATGGAAAATTCCTTATGTCCCTTTCTATCACTTGTCACTTAGCAACCCAGCAGATATTTAGAACCCTCTTGTGCACTAAAATTTATTTTTTAAATTTTAATTTCATGTGCCAAATTAAAATTTAAACAATAAACTAATAGAATAATAAAAGTAAAATACATTAGAAAGTCACTTGTGAAAGGTAGTGGATGCAGTTCTCTCATTTAACTCTGTCAGGCTGATCTTTCAACAGTGACTGACAGCTGTGAGAAAGGGCAGGCGTAGGAGAGAGAGAAGACAGCTTTGACCATCTCCTTCTAAACCTAGCATTTTCTACTAATTTCAAGAGTTACATGCACCCCCATTTTTGTCCCAGCATTGTTCACATCAACCAAGACCTAGTAAACCTAAGTTCCTTCTCCCAGACAATTAGCTTAGGGAAGTATGATGCCTAAGCACAGTGGAATACTATTCAGCGATAAACACGGATGAAATACTGTCTTATTCAATGGATAGACTGAGAGGGGATTATGCCTAATGAGATAAACCAGGCAGGGGAGTATGAACACTGCACTATCTCATTCAAATGTAGTAAATAAAAAAAATTAAAAAATGAATGACATTATATAGTATATGCATTATCTAGGGTGCTTTATAATGCTGTACCTCTGAAACGTAGTTATAAACTAATTCTATTTTTATAGAAAATGAATAATAGAAGATTTATCATTTCCACTGTCTTCTATTGCCTACCTACACACATACGCCATCACACTCACCAAGCCTTTCATGTTATAGCCCATTCATTCACATTTATATCTCATGGCTCTTTGTCCCTGGTTATTAGAGCCAGTTTCTGTACCTATCCTTGCCTGAACTACATGAATATTTACTTCCAAGCAGGAGAATATTCTGAACCTTCTGAAAGTATCCCCTGGGAAAGAATAGATAGCAATGAATTCCAGCTAGAACTTCACTAGCTTCTTTGAGGTTGCTGAGGGACCATCTCTTCTCCTCATAATGGTGTTAACAATGCATACAGCCATTCTTCTCTGAAACTTTGCAAACATCACATGTTCTCTTTGGTTCCAGAGTTAAATATATCCCTCTGAGAAAGATGATTACACATTTTGTTGTGATATATATGAGATCCATAGTTAATATTCATAACTTGCTACATTTTTATAAACATCTATGTGTATGTGTGTGTACGTACATACATACATACATACACAAAATATTTCTTTTATCTTTTTCTATAAGAAATGGGAATCTGAACAAAATCTCTAAAATATGCTCATTTATAATAAATAACATAGGTACATAATATATGATCGAAGGATGTGTGTATGTGTGATGTAGATAGATAGATAGATAGATAGATAGATAGATAGATAGATAGATAGATAGATAGATAGATAGATAGATAGAGATATAGCTGATGGAATCATGAGCAGAACGCATATGTCACTTTCCATAGAGAGTACGGTGCACCAGGCCTCAGCTCACCCCAGTCTATGGGATAGCTCCTGTAGAGAAAGCACTTGCAGCCTCGTGTTTATACTAAGGAAGCCAGAGTACTGGCCACCGGGTATGGCATAAAATCTCAGGAAATGCTGCTCTTGGAAACATGACTCTGAAGTCTAGATGATGTGGTTTGCCCGACACAACACCCCTCTTTAGCTGTGGACACCTGATGAGCATTTCCACATCACACATAGGCAATGCCGATTAGAGTCCTCAGTGTCTGTTGTAGCTTTGGGAGAGTTGATGGGAATCTATTATTAATCTCATTACCTACCATCAAAGAGTTCTAGACTACTGGAGTTGACTAATTAATATACTGCTGAGAAAGTAATTGCAACATAGCAAGCACAACTACAGGCTGATATTCATCTTTCATGCTGACAAGGAGAATCTGCAAAAGTATTTTTTTATAAAAGAAAATTTATTATTTTTACTTTCTGCTAGATATGTAATACATATTTTTTAATCAAAGGTGAAGATGTGTGTTTTCTGAAGTCATAGAGTCAAAATAGTGCAACTTGAAGAGGAAATCAAGATTATTTGTAAGCTCCTCTCTTTAAAATAAGTTTAAAGAGGACGAAAGAAGGCCAAGTAATCTGGGCTGCCCAGTCCATCGCTGATTCATTTCTTCTGCTGAAACAATTCAGTCACTGATTTAGTTTACACATTGTGTTTCATTTGGGTGGATATTTGGGTAAATTTTTTGCTATGTAGGATGACTGATGAGCAAGTGTGTCTTGGATAAGAGCAGTGGTGAGTGACAGGTCACTTTTGTGCAAATATGTCACTTTATAGCTATTGGATAACCCTTCACCAACTTCCTCAACTGTAAGAAGGGAATAACAAAGCAACATTTTCAAGAGGCTTCATGTTACCACTCCATGTGTGACTACAGCTGTGCTAGCGTCATGATAAGTGGTGTTTAAATACTAACTCTCATTTTGACATTAGAGAGACAGAATTTGTAACCTGAGAAAATTACATGAGAAGGCTCTCACAGAGACAGAGATCTAAGAGATACCGTGTTTATGTTTGCAAGGCAAAGCTGGAGCCAAGATAATAGTAGAAGCTTGGTCCTCAAAATTTTTAAATTTATGTTAGTGAAATACTCATTGTCATCCAGAGAGGGTAATATGTGTGCCACTTAAATGTAGGGATACTGGCCCTCCCTGGTGGCACAACAGTTAAAGTGCACATGGCCCAGCAGACCTCTCCTGCCTTGCCTGCTGCTCCCCTCAGCAGTATACTTCACCCACCTGCCTGTTCTGCTCCCCACTCTGTCTCTGATGAATCCTCTCACCGCCCCCCACGTCTGGCCTATACCCCAGTTTTGTATGAATAAATAAATCTTTTAAAAAGTTGGAATGCTAATAGTCCATCTTTTAGAAATTCCACTTCTGATTTTAAGATGAATACTTCTCACTCCTCAAGAGATACATTTTTTCATTTTTTCTTATAGTCCATTTATCTAGAAGTGTCCTGATGGTACTAGTTATGTCAGTGACCCTGATTTCCATGTTCAGCCTGACCCACCTTGCTCTTGAAATAGTTCACCTGGTTAAAGTCTCGTCAGCATCAAGCACATGCCTGGAATAGGTCAGGTGCTCAACAGGTAACCTTTGAATAAATAAGGACCAATCAAGCTCTTCTTCTGTTGATCCTTCATCCTTCTGTCCATAGGCCAGAGTGTTGCACTAGCTGGGCAGTGGTGGGCATTGCACAAAGACAAGGGTGAGGGCCAAGGTGGGTCTGAAGCAGGCTGGCCTCACCACTGTAAGATGGTCACCCCAGGAGGTGCTGTTTTGTGTTCTGTTTACACTGTGGCACTGTGTCTGAGAGAGGAGATCCAGTGGAAGTGCCTTTCTGCTGGTGGTCAGATTAGAGACCCTGGCTCATGGTCTGGTGTGGTTGGGAATGTCTCTGTTGCCAGCCTTGCAGCAGGCTTCCAACCTCTATGTGAGAGTAATCAATGCTTGTCAGCAGACATTTTCCACTCTAGTGTCTGTTTGTCAATAGCTATGTGGCCCTTGATTGCTCGCTAATTAATTACTAGTTAACTCTGCTTTTGTGCCTTGGCCTCAGTCCTCAACCCATTTGGTTCATCAGTTAAATCTCCCCATGCACCTTACTCAGTGCGGGTTCCATCCTACCCACAAGTCCTCTCTGGTCCCTTCTCAAACTGGCTCATGTAATGCCTTGATGCACCTGCACTACCCCTGTTACCTCCCCTGCCATTACTTTCCCCTCCTTTTAAAAATATTTTCATTTAATTAATATTGGTTTATATTATTGTTTCCATAGTAGAAGTATAGGATTTCCACTTCAGGCCTGGCTGCCATATTGAGTTATTTCCTTTCAAACAATGGTTTTTCTTTAATTCTGTTTTTCTGCTCAAGTTCACCCTCTACTCCTCTCTGCCTTTTTAAGCACAAATGCTGAGCTTCAAAGGAACACTGCCTCGTTCTTTTCCTCATTTCTCACTGCTCCTCTTCCCAATCCTCCAGCAGTCATTAAAAACTTTAGAGAGAAATCTTTCAGTCAACACAGCCCCATAGCCAACCAGATGCTGACTCCAAGTCTTGAGTGGTCTCTACCCAGTTTTACTTGTATTATAGGTAAACTATATGTTTTAAATGTAAAGTTTTCTTCACTAAAATCTTGAGGGAATCACAAAAGTATATAGAAGAATGTTCTCCCAGAACACTTACCTTTAGACTGAGGTTGCAATTAATTTGTGTTTTTAAACCATTTGAATCCAGTTACATAGAAACTGAACTACTTAGAAGGTGTCAACTTAGTCTTGCTACTGTCATTGTCTTTGTCTTGCGATCTGAGCTAAATTTCTATGTTGGGCAGAAAATGTCTATCTAAAATAATCAGCAGATTTGTTCTTATTGTTCTGGCACAATGGAAAGGTCTGGAACCACGAATGTATCAGAATTTCACATGTATGTACAGTGAAATACTTATATGTTTTATAACTGTCCCCACTGGATCAATTCTATCAGCATAAATCTTCAGTCTTTTATGGTGTCTTTTAGCAGACTCTTACAGGTCATTATCTATATCTATATCCATGCATGCATGTGTATATTTTAATGAAATATAAATATTATTTAAGTTGAGGTAAATTAGGATTCGTTATCAAGTATCATGACGGTAGTGAACACATCACCTAATCATTCCTGGTCCTCTAGTGGACTTGTGTGTTTCCTTCTCTCTTTTTTAGGTAAGCTTTCTTGCCACCCATGTTTCAGATCTATAGTCAACTTTCAGGATAATTTTTAAGGTTTTGTGTTATCTGACCCTTAGTTTGGTTTCTATACATTCCACATATTATGATACCATTCAGTATATATCTTCCCCTTCTGATTTACTTAGGTGAGCCTTATCCATCGCCTCCAACTCCATATACCAACAATAGCATGACTTTCTCTTTTTTGATTGCTGAATAATATTCTATTGAGTAATATTCCATATCTACTTGATCCACTCATCATTTTTTCTTTCACTGAAGTTACTTACATAATTTGGCTATTGTAAATAGTGTCACAATAAACATGGGGATGCATGTTTCCATTCAAATTAATATTTTTTATTTTTTTAGGTAGATGCCTAGGGCAGAAATTCCTGGTCCATGTGGCAGACCCATGTTAATTTTTTGAGACAACTCCATATGGCTTTCCATAATGGCTGGATAAAAGGTGATTTTAAAAAGTAAGTTTTAAGTCTATTTTAAAAGCAAGCATTTATTTTACTTGTTTGTACTTCTAGAACACAAACATCCAGTTTTAAGTTTTAACTTCTGTTTAGTCACTGTTTCTTTACCTAAGAATCATAATTAAAGAAAACCATTAAAAAAAAAAAAGCTTCACAAGCTCTTAAAGGTTCTGAGCAATTAGGCTAGGTAATTAGAAACAATATAAAAGAGAAGCTTGGGGAAAGTATTTAAGCCCCTATTGAACATTTATATCAAAAATGAATAAAGAATAAAGAAAATTAAAAGCATAGTTTGTATGTGGTGGTGTGGTGGGCAAAGTATAAAACCAATTATTCTGGAACATGCTTACTTATCTAGATTTAGTTATTCATAATATGTAGAAAAATAGGACTTGCTGGCAGGGAAAAAAAGGTAGTTTTCTTTTTTAAAATAGTTTGTAGGTAACAAACTATACTTGTAGGGAAAAGATCTTATACATCGTAATATTTTTTTAAGATTTTTCAAATCATAAATTAAAGAGATATCCAACCTACTCTGATGTAAATCAGGTGAAATTATCTACTTTGCAAATCAGAGGATAAAGTTTGGGAAGAGGGTAAGCGTTTACATGTAGAAATTAATCTGGGAGCAGACAGTTCATGCATTCCTGCAGGAACCCTCTAGACATGCTGTCTGAATAGCCATGTGTGCATTGCTCATTGACAATGGAGTGGTCACAGCCTGCAGAAGCAGGAAAAAAAATAAATCTGGGCAATTAGTAAATGTTAAGATCACCTTAAAGTTCTATATGTAGCCTAAAAAAGAATAAAACAACCCCCCCCCAATTTATTTCTATGACTGAGAAGAAATAATTATTTTCTTTCCTAAAATTTCTTTTTAAAAGAACCTGGAAAACCTATAATGATTTTTGTTTTCTAGGATATTGAAACAAAGTATGTACAAAGTCAAAATGTGGTTTCGGCTTGTTCTAATATTAACACTTTATAGCTCCCTGCTCATACTTCTCCCTTAAAAAATGTGATAAATGTATACATGTCATAAAATTTACATTTTAGCTTTTTTTAAGGGTACAGTTCAGTGGCAGTAAATATGTTCACATTATTGTATAGTCATGACTACTATACACTTTCACAGTTTTTCCTTATTTCCCAATTGAAACTTTACCTTTTAAAAAATAATTCTCTGTTGTTCCCTATCCCACTTCTGGAAACCCCGTCCACTATTCCTCTTTCTGTCTCTGTGACTTGGAATATTGTAGGAACCTCATACAAGTTCTCTCTGACTGGTTTATGTCAGTTAGCATAGCATTTTTAAGATTGTGCCATGTTGTAATACCCAGTTGGAGAGTGTGACACCCCTTTTAAGGCTGAGTAATTGTCCATGTATGTCTGTAGTAGAATTTATTTTCTCAGTCTCCTGTTAATGGACATGGGTTGTTTTCCTCTTCGGATTAGTATGAATAATGTTGCTATAAGCATGAGTACCTATCTGTTTGAGCTTCAGATTTCACTTCATTTGGGGAGAGCCCAGAAATGGGATGGCTGGATCGTGGGGAGACACTGTTTTACTTTTTTGGTGAACCACTGTACTGTTTTCCAAAGTTGCTTCATCATTTCATATTCCCATGTAATACACAAAGGTTCTCCACCTCCCACATCTTCACCAACTCTTATTAATTGATGTTCTTTTTAAAATAATAGCAGCCAGAGTGGGTGTGAAATGGTAAATTATAAAGATTGCACTTCTCCTTTTTAGTGGGACTTACAAAGAACAGAAACTAATTGGCAAGAATAGATAAAATCAAAGCTGTAAGCCTTTCTTCATGTGTTATTACCCACCATTTGATGTTTACAGATGTGTACATCTATAGCTGGAGTTTCAGAAATCTATGTGATCAAATATCAGTCCAAGATTTTCCTGGCAGTGGGCTATTCTCTATTAGTGAGGACTAAACACAGCTAACATGTATCTGACTTCAAAGGTACTCTGCTCTGATTTTTCATAAGCATTGTAGAAATTAAGTTTGAAAATACACAAATTTCTAACATAAGATTCTTCCTCAATAGGGATTATTTTAAATAGAATATCATAATATGAAGGTTAATTAAAACCAGAATCATGTAAACTAAAATGACTTTGGACATCAGGAATACATTTGGTATATTTCATCTGAAAGGAGTCCTGAGTGTGTCTATCTGTTTCATAACAAATTAGTCAAAAGATGAATGATTTGATTTTGCTCCTTCCTTGCCTTGGGCTTATTTTAAATCTCTCAGGTGGTCTAGTGGAATTGGGTAATAACATGCTATTTAATAGAATTTTATTTTACTGGTTTTCATTCTTATTGTTATTGACATTATTTTAAAGGCAAAAAATTTCTCCATTATATCAAAGATCACATTTGCCTGTCTTTTTTTCTTCAAGAAGTCCAAAGTTGAATAATCTCCATTTTATCACTGTAGGTTGTTGATATATTTTTTTTAATGTTGATTACTGTGCAAGAAGTCAGATTGTTCTTAAACACTTTTTTTTTTTTTGGCATATTGAATTTCAGAGTGACAATTTTCAAAGATGTATTTGTTCAAAGTACTTTATGCCAATGCTTTATTTAAGCATCAAAATGTTTTTATTTTTTAAGTTAGATAATTTTAGCTATTTTGGGCCAGAAGGAATTAAAAAAAATAGCTAACCTAAACTGTATATCAATTTTAAAGAAGATGTTTAATACTTAGAAAATGTGTACTTAGTTAAGGCAGGCTTCCTGGCTACATACAGACTTGTAACTTTTGACTGGGCAGGTGGTAACTGGTCAGTTACTCCTTTTGCATCAACTGTTTTCCCAAAGCCTCAATAGAAAAACTGCATGAACTTGATAGTTCAGTAAATGACATACAAGCATCAATCACTGTCAGTATTAAGTCATAGCCATTATTTTTTGTTTGTTTGAATTCTTCCCACAGTGCATTTGGTGTCCTTGCCATCCTTAGGGATGTATCATAAAAATGAAAAAGATTGCGACACTCATCATCAGTGTTGGTGTCTACTTTATGTCATTTCAGAAAACGAGAATGTAAGAAATATACTTTAACTCAAATCTACATTCTTCATTCCCGATATAGAAAAACTGTGGTAAATGTTTAAGCACTAGGGGAAAATAATTCTGTAAGATATGGAAGAGCCAGATCTTATAAACTCTGACCTCTGAGAGAGTGAGCTAGTCCTGAAATAATAATGAAGAAAATGTATTGCCTTTTTAAAAAATATCAATCATGAGTCTGAAGCCACATATCATATTTAGGGAATGTGGAAATGGAGTTAAGACTTGTTGCTGACATTAATACCTTCCTAGATGTGATTCACAATTATCTTACCTTTTGTTTATGGTTTGGAAATCCTTGAAATAGGTCAATGCTTTTTAAAGTTGGATTTTTCCAAGTCTATTAAATTCACTTAGAATTTTTTTAGATCTATTTTATTTGTGCACACAGAACTGGGGTACAGGCCAGAGCTGCAGGCCTCACCAGAGACAGAGTGGGAGCAGAACAGGCAGATCAATGAAGTACACTGCTGAGTGGGGCAGCAGGCAGGTCAGGAGAGATCTGACACGCAATGTTGTCACCTCCGGGCCAGGTGGGGATTGAACTCATGTGGAAGTGGCTTTAGCTTCCCAGTTCCGCGCCTTAACCTGCTGCACCACCAGGGAGGGCCTCATTTAGAATTTTTAGGGCATTGCTCCCTACAGGCAAGCAACTCCTGCACTCTTAAAAATTTAATTCAATTGAATTATTTGATTTACCCATATGCATTTTTTTTCTCACACTAAAAGGGTGGCACCAATAACCCCAAAACACAACAAAATCACATAGCCTTATAAGGCAGAAATTTGGAAAGAAACTACCCCGTGCGGATTTGTCTGCCCCTGAGCTTTCCTGTTTAATTTCCATGGGCCTCTCCATAGAACGTGATCACAGGGGTATATTCTTGAAACATATGGATGCAGATGGTGCTGCAAATGCTGTCTCATCACATGATTCCTGACCTCAGCCACAGGCTCTCCATATGCTTCCTCTGAAGGAGGCTGCTCTTCGTTCTTCCTGCCCCCGGGCAGTTGGGGTCCTCCACTGTCAGCTGGCTATGTTGGGCCCCTCCCTGAGCTGGTGCGAGAGCCTCCCAAAGATGTGCCACCCCTATATCACACACTTAAATTACATCCTCTAAGACTACTGGGGTCAGCACGCAAGACCATCTCTCTCGGGAAACATCACATTAAGACACTGTGAACTATATGTATTCTATCATCTGTTTCTTCAACATTGATATACTGTCAATATCTATGAAATTACTCTAGAATATTCTATTTATTTTAAAATCTGATTATTCCAATCTTAGTGTAATGCACACACACACACACCCACACATGAGTACAAGATTTATGCCAGGTAAGCAGTGTGGGCTTATTTCACTGATGAAGAGTGACAGGTCAGATTACTCAAAATAGCCAAGTCCATAGAGTTATGAATCCTAATTCTATGAAAATTACCCACTTAATATGCCATTCTGACCAAGACTCTGGAGCTCTATCTTAATCTTCATTGTGCTGATAATAATAACTGAGAATTCAGAAAAACCTGGGGGAAATAAAGGATGCTCCACATGAAAACTATTTAAATTATCCTTGGACTATATTTTTAAAAGAGACGACTGCATTCTATTTTTATATTGCAGCATAATACCAAACTCCCTCCAATTTCAACAGAGTCACACTGACTAAATCAAATTTAATAGGTGCACCAAATACTAAACTAGTTTTGAATTTCAAAATTAAAAAAAAACATTCTAAATAATATTCAATAAGCCACTGAAATGCTTATATTGACTATTTATTTTATTGTATTAAAATCTAACCACAGTAGGATTGGTTTTTCTAAGTACGCATGGTAACCTTTTCCGTGAAACAGGGAGCACACCTGATTTCATTCATAAATGCACCCAATGTTACCAGCACAGGGGTTGCTCTGCTCAGCGGGCACCTCCATGCCCCTCTAGCCAGGCGAGTGCAGCTGTGCCTCTGGGGAAGAGGGCATGGGTGAAATGTATTTAAGATTACTCTTGTATTTTTTTATTTTATGGATGTCTTTTTTGTGACCCTGGTATTTCATCTGCAAAGGTTCAAGAAGAGCCATATAAATTAAGAACCCATGTTCTAAATTTTCTCACTGAACTAGGCCAGTTCATGATTAAAATGAATAGCTGGAATATGTCGAACCCCAATAGAATAACTTTTATTTACTTATAATTTTTCTTTCTAGGACCATTTAAAGTGGCAGCATTAGAAATCACAGTCTGATTTTTTAAAAAGAAAATAATTGCCTGTATTTTAGGGATGTTTTTCTTCCATTTGTTCATTTCTTTCAGAAGCATTTATTGAACACTTATTCTGTGCTCACATTATTCAAAGCTCTAGTGATATACTGAGGAAGCTGGTTTCAAAATTTTGCTCTTATAAAGCTCACTGTCTTTTAAAAAATATTTATTTATGCATACAATAACTAGAGGTGTGGGGGGTGAGAGGACACACTGGAGACAAAGTGGGGAACAGGACAGACAGACTAGTGAAGTACATTGCTGAGACAAGCAGTGGGAGAGACAGGAGAGGTCTGCTGAGCAATGTGGGTCAACTTCCTGGCTAGGGATCAAACTTGTGCTGAAGAGGCTACAGATAGCTTCATAGTGTTGCATTTTTAACTCATTGCACTACCAGGGAGGACTCTGAAGTTCACTTTCTATACCTTGTGGGGTACAGATAATAAATTATAGCAAGTGTAAATCTCTTACAGGGCAATAAAGTTTGTGGGAAAAGAAAAGCAAGAATGTAAGATTGTTAAGGACAGTTGAAATTTTAGAATAGCCAGAGAATGCCTCCATGGCAAGGCGACCTTTGATCAAGCATTAAAAAGAGGTAAGATAGGGCCCTCCCTGGTGGTGCAGCGGGTTAAAGCACTGCACTGAGAAGCTAAAGCCACTTCCGCATGGGTTTGAATCCCGCCCGCCCCGGAGGAGACCACATGGCGTGGCAGACCTCTCCTGACCCGCCCGCTGCTCCCCTCAGCAGTGTACTTCGTAGATCTGCCTGTTCTGCTCCCCACTCTGTCTCTGGTGAAGCCTCTCACCGCCCCTGAGCCTCTGGCCTGTACCCCAGTTCTGTATGTACAAATAAATAAATCTTAAAAAAAAAAAAAGAGGTAAGATATATTTCATATGTAAATTCTTGTATCTTCATGGAAGGGTTTTCCAGCAAGCATAAAGGACCTGAGACAGACTGCTAAAGAAACATCAAGAAGGTCAGAGTGGATGACAAACTGATAGAAGGGAGAAGCTGGAGAGAGGGCCAGACTACTAACTGTGTGCACTAGACAAGAATTTGTGGGGTTGCAGGAGACATGTCTCACTGGCTGTGAAACATTGAGCAGGTTATTTAATATCCTAAGTACAATGAGTTTTTTATCTACAATCCCTATAATTGTGGACCATGAGTTCCTGGTTCAAAGTAGAAGACTCCTATTTTAGCAGATTTTATTGGTTAATGCAATCCACTACGCCACAAAAGCAAAGTTTCACCCCCACCCAGAATTCTGTGAGTTTTTCAGAGAGAAGTAGATTTTACATGCTTCTAAGCTTTCCACATCATCGCTATTCTACTACTCTGTACATATATACTCTGCTGACTCATCAGTCTTATAAAAGATTTTGCTGTTTACATAATTCTATTTGGACCAAATCACCTTTTCTTTACATAATAAAAATGCTATTTTCTATTGATAATGAGGTCTTTGATTAATAGTTTTCTCCTCAAGTAGCTTGAAAACTTCATGAGGGTTCGGGAATATTTGAGTTGTGGTATGCCCAGTTTAGTTTCTGCTCAGAACTGCCTCTGTTTATTACATGACAATTGATAAATAAGTACACCTCAAGTGAATTCATGAAAGAAACTTGAAACACCAATAGGGGATATGGTGGCTGGTTATATGTCAAAACAAATAACTGTTAAAACTTTGAACTACCTGAGGCTTCCAAGATCCAATGGGAACATTTGACCTTTCACAAGATTTCTTATTTATATGAAAACTGGTAAATTGCCTAAGTTTACTTCTGAGGCAAGCAAATTTATAATTAAAAAAAAATGGGGAAAATGTAGTGATTTTTTAAACCATTTAGCTAAAATACAGTAGACATGAGTTTATCTGATCAACCTTTAATTCAGCCATTTGGTAAATACTGATAAAATGAGATGATGTATGGTTATCAGAATTTCAGATTATTTTTTTAAAATTCAGTTTTGGATTAAAGTTCATTTCTGATCTCAATCAGAAAAGGATTGTCCTTATTGGACTACAAGGTCACTGCCTCTTAAGATACACTTGCAACTGATTTCAAAATGTTCTTTAATTTCCTGAAGCATTGGAATCATGTCTGAGTAGTAGAAATATTTTGACTAATGAGGCTAATGTTAGTACCTGTTTGTTGTAGATATGTATTAATACAGGAGCTGCTTAAGTTCAAATAACTTCATCAACTCATTTTCCAACCCAATTAATAATAGATCTTAGGTTTTTATTAAAATTTATTCCTGGGACCTTCCCTGTTGGCGCAGTGGGTTAAAGCACAGCTAAAAAGTTAAAGCCGCTTCAGCATGAGTTTGATCCCTGCCCCAGAGGTGACCCACATGGTGCCGAAGACTTCTCCTGACCTGCCTGCTGCTCCCCTCAGCAGTGTACTTCATTAGTCGGCTTGTTCTGCTCCCCACTCTGTCTCTGGTGAATCCTCTCACCACTCTTGCACCTCTAGCCTGTACACCAGTTCTGTATGCATAAATAAATAAATCTTTAAAAAATATTCAACTATGACTATTTATGAATTATATTGTATTATAAATTATAAATTAATATTAATAGCATTAAATTAAGCTTGATAATATTAACAATGCAGTGTAACGATCTGGTCTATTTAATAAACCCAAGTGCATATAAGTGGTATTTCATATGTTCCCAATTTAAGTCACGTTTAAGAAAAGGATTCATTTCTTTCTGGTACAAGTATTCTTGATAACTAATACTTAATCTGTGAAAAATTTCATGGGTCTTCTCAGGAAATTGCTTTCTTGAAATTTTAGAAAATTGCCTAGTAGACAACTCTTATCTAGCATCCCTGATAGAATCCAATCTAAGCACTCTTGGAAACCAAGTTACTTGAAAATATTTAATTATCAGAAACTGTAATAGGATATAGTTATGAAATAAACTTTCTTGGGCAACTTCACACTGAAAGTTTAATCATGTCACCAATATGAATTAATGTTTTAATAATTTTCATCCATGTGCAAGAACATATAAAACATTTGGAACCATGTTTATATCATTTAGCCTCCCAGTCATCTCTGAGTCTTACTTTTCCACTTGATTGAGGTTCATAGTCCTGGGAGAACTATTGAAAATAGCAGGTAACAGGCCAAGGAAATCATAACCTGGTAGAAAGATGGCTCTCTGATGTGCCTCATGGGGGATGCATGGAATCTTGCCCTGTTCACCTGACAAGGGAGTTACTATGCTCCCTGCAAGGAACTATAGGCCTGAGCTGAGCGACCTTGGGAATCTGTAAGGAATCCAACACAGCAGGGAGTTGGGCTCCAGGAAGAAGCTTGCTTCTGCAGTCCAACTGTGTCCTGGTACTGTTGGAAGGAGCCATGTGACAGAGACACATGCAGACACGTGGAAGCATCACTGGGTGAGGGGCATGGGGGGGCTGGCAATGGCAACTCTTTATGTGCTATGTCCCTTTGTCCAAGATTTTTGAGTCACAAGGTGACAACCTTGTGGCAAGTTTTTGGCCTCAGTGATCTCATTTAGGTCTGACTTCATTTAGGAGGTTATTTACACACAAGGGTATGGTAAATTTGGGGTGTTTATTGGGAAATTTTTTTTAAAGATTTATTTATTTATGTATACAGAACTGGAGTACAGGCCCGTGGTGCAGGGGCAATGAGAGGATTCACCAGGAAAGAGTGGGGAGCAGAACAGACAGATCAATGAAGGACACTGCTGAGGGGAGCAACGAGTAGATCAGGAGAGGTTTGCCACACCAGTGGGTCACCTCCGGAGCAGGGGATTGAACCAGCACTGAGGCGGCTGCTGCTAGCTTGCAGTGCTGTGTTTCAACCTGCTCCGCCCCCAGGGAGGGCCCATTTATTGGGAAACTTTTAGTGATGTACTCTCTTCTCTTCCCTTTCTGTGCACACCAATTCTATTAAAGTTCTTTTCTACTAAGAGTCTGCTTTACTTTTGGGCATAGGGCTGGGCCTCTGTCGAACACGGTATCCCCTCAGTGGCCAGCTACCACTCAGACTGCCCCTTTTGACAGTGCCTTACCAAGTTACCTTATGAAGGTGACGTGAAATAAACAGCTTGCCCACTACTCAATGAAGAAATTTATTTTATTTGGTAACATTCAATAAGTTATGCTTTCTTAGCAACTTTATCTCTACAACTACCTCCCTGCGTCTCATCTGAAGGTAATTTTCTGTTGCTATGATTATTTTGTCACTATCATATGCTAAATATTTCAGGTCAGAGGAAGTATTCATGTGGGGTGGATGTAGAAGCAAAAATAGTATGTCCTATCTTAAGGACATTCAATTTTCTTTTTAAAATATTTTTTTAGGCCCTCCCTGGTGGCGCAGTGGGTTAAAGCACTGCACTAAGAAACTAAAGCCACCTCTGCACGAGTTCGATTCCCACCTGCCCCGGAGGGGACCACATGGCGAGGCAGACCTCTCCTGACCCGCCCGCTGCTCCCCTCAGCAGTGTACTTCGTTGATCTGCCTGTTCTGCTCCCCACTCTGTCTCTGGTGAATCCTCTCACCCTCTGCATCTCTGGCCTGTACCCCAGTTCTGTACGAATAAATAAATCTTTAAAATTTTTTTTAAATATTTTATATTATATATTTTACTTTTAGTTATGCAATTTATTGCTAAAATGTAGGAAGAAATCACTTGTGATTTAAGGTTATCCCTCCTGTGTCCTGTATGAAACTCACTTCACACAGCCTTATCTGATAGAAGAGAGGAAAGATCAGCTGATTTGGATATTACCACTTCCGATTTTCCCTTTTTCTAAGAATTAAAATATAAAATCACATAAGTCAGTCCTTTTTAATTAGAGAAAGAATCTGGAGACAAATCATTATGGGTGAAAAGAAGAGAAATTAAGGCATCTATAAAACACTTGCTTTGAGGCTCTCCCTGGTGGCGCAACGGATTAGGACGCAGCATGGCAAGCTGGCCACAGCCTCCTCAATGAGAGTTGGATCCCCAGCCTGGAGGTGATCCACATGGCGTGGCAGACCTCTCCTGACCCACCAGCTGCTCCCCTCAGCAATGTACTTCTGCTTCCCACTCTGTCTCTGGTGAAGCCCCTGTATTCTGGTTCTGTGTGCATGAAAGAAAAAAAAATCTTAAAAAAAAAAAATACTTGCTTTGGAGTGGGGATGGGGGATAGTTAAAAAGAAGTATGTTTTCATTCACTAAATCCTGCAACTGTTAGTCACTGAATTCCAGAATGGATATCATTCTGACTGCTGCAGGTTCTGGAGATCTGTTCCAGATTTCAAAGCCTGCTGGAGCTAATACTCTATATATTTAACTTGGTAAGAAACAAATATTGAGTAAAGCCTAAGAAAGAACCTGTCCAATGCTAAAGGGAGACATGGGACAGAGTCAGGACAACGACACAAGCCCTGATAGGAAGCCAAGGCCCAAAGCTCTTTGGCTCTTTGTCCTTGCCCACAATCATTTGGCACACTTCTACCCTGCAGTTAATTTGAATGACTGTATATAAAAACAATTAGTATGTAACTTTAAAATATTACTCATGGCTATGATCATAAGTTAAGATAACCATTTTCTTACTTTATTTTTATTCAAATGCATTGGACATCTTCTGAAGTAAGGTTACAGGTCACAAGGTTAAATATTCAGAGCACTAAAGTACTTACTCTACATTTAAAAAATAAATCAATAAAAGAGAATATACATTTATTTGTATTTTATAGAAAAGTGCATTAATTATTGAGAAAAATGACAGCTCTAGTCTCTTTTTAAATTGTATCCCTCTAACCCTTTTAATAAAAGGACTAGAGGGATGCAATTTAATAAAATCTTTTCTGTTGGTTCATCTAAATGTTGCCCTCTGATGAGCTTTAGACTTTATCAGTTTAAAGAGTGCAGCCCTCAGATTAATGGGGAGGCTGAGAACCAGATGTCCGTTGTCAAGGCTGAAAACCCAATTAAAACGGAGGGCAAAGAGGTGAAAGGAAGAGAGCCGGTCAGTTAGAGCTGGTGTGAGCAGAGGATGGGTGGGTGGAAAGCAGCGATTTTGTGCTACATTGGCAGATCTGTTAAGGAAACTAATCCATAGATACTTTTATTGAAATGCTTTGAAACTCCTGAACTATATTGGATTCAGCAAGATATTAATCTACACACACACACACAACAAAATTAGGAAGAATTAGCTCTGAATATTGATCTCAAAAGTAAAACACAATTTTGAAAATTCCAGTTATCAAAAATTATCAGAAGTCTAGTAATGATATTAAGTCATGCCTGCTTATATATATTAATATTTGAACAGCCCGCCTGTTCATTATTCCCCCTTAGTCAACAAACAGCTGCAAAGCTTTCTTACTGCTTTCTATTCCTTCAGCCTTGTTGCTTGTCATTTGGTTTTGTAGCATTCCACATTAATCTTTCTAAAGCAGTGCTCCAGTATGTCAATATTTTTTAAAAATCTATGAGAACTCCCCATTGAGCACTAAATAAAGTCCATGGTACTTTTTGCCAAAAGCAAAAATGTGTACAGTTTGATCCAATCTCCCTGGCATTCAAGTATTCATTTGATAAATACTTATCTTGCACCCACTAGATGCCAGATATTACAGAAGTCCTAAGGCTGTGACTAAACAAAGCCTTCATCCCACGGGATTCATATTCTAGAAGGAAGCAGAAATTTCAGGAATAAAGACATAAGCCATGCAGAAATTCTAGAGAGTAAAAGCAAGAGAAATGAAAATAGGAAGTCATCAGACACATGGGTATTTAAACTTAAGAGAGGAGTCAAATATTGACTAGAACTCCTCACATCGTCATTTAAAAAAAATATTTATTTATTTATGCATACAGAAATGGAGTACAGGCCAGAAGTGCAGAGGAGCAGTGAGAGGATTCACCAGAGACAGAGCGGGGACCAGAACAGACCGACTGATGAAGTACTGAGGGGAGCAGCAGGAGGGTCACCAGAGGTCTGCCATGCCATGTGGGGCACCTCCAGGGTGGGGATTGAACTCATGCTGAAGTGGCTTTAGCTTCTTAGAGCTGTGCTTTAACTCACTGCACCACCAGGGAGGGCCCACACCATCATTGTTTTTAATCATCATTTTTACTTTTGTGAAATTTCTGAACTCCAAAGATAAAGGTAGATTTCTAAATGAGTCCAGAAATAAACACAACTACATGGCTATAAAATAGAGTATAAAAATGAGATGGACAATGGATTTTTTGCTAGTACAATAGATTCTTAGAAACATATTTTTTTTTAAAAAAACTTAATATTTCTTAAAGTTGAAAAATATTGCAGCACATGAAAGACTTGGTACAGACTATACTACATAAGAATGTTTTTTTTTAAAAAAAGTAGAAGGTACAGAATGTTTAGAAGAATGTAATTACTAAAGGAAACTTTGAAAACAAGACACTCATTGTGCCAGAAGCCCACTGACTAAGAGAAACAGAACAGAGTGAGAAGTTAGAGTGATATTCCTGAAATATCACTTTGGGATAAAAATCAATACCATTCTGGACACCGTTTGATTAGGAAAATGTAGATTTCACATTACTTGCCTTGTTAGTGATAGATTTGTAGAGATTTTCTATCAAGTAAGTAGAAAAGTGTTACTAAGTCAAAGAAATGAAAAATAAGAATATGTCCAGGCTAATCAAAAACAGATAGATTGGAATTTTCTGTAAATAAACTGAAAGCTTCTCAGCCAGTCAGTTAAGATAATGATAAAATATTATTTTGTACTACTTGAAATCAGACTTTAAAAACTCCCCAAGCACTTATAGAGGAAATGTACATAGTTGCAAAAGGCTTTTTCAATAAAAGAAAAACATATCTAGTATTTAAAATGTATATATATTTCAAGGATTAAGGGTATATATACAAAGATATAAATGGCAAGATTGTTGATGGGAATATATAGATTAATAGACCTAAGGATATTGGAAAGCTGATTGTAAATATATGCATACTATTTCAGATTCATTATTAAAGGTGATTGGATATGTGTATCTCAGTAGACTAGTGGGGAATTGCACAAAGAACTGTTGAAGGAGAAATGTAAGATGCATATATATATATAT
>NW_004567119.1:28876753-28956211 GCF_000260355.1 Condylura cristata
CTTTTTGATACAGGCAGATGGTAACATAGAATTGCCTTTGTATTTGTATACGGACTTTGGCAAACTATATGAAAACTATAGAAGGTAAAGCACCATTTATTTAATGCTTTATGAAGGATTTCATAGGATCAGACAAGGAAAATCTATGATCACTAAAACTACTACGTAGAAGACTAATGACTGAGTGAATATTTTCAAGGCACCAATGCAAGACTCCACAAACCCTAACTCTCCTGAAGCAGAAAAACCTAACTTTATAAAGGAGACTTAAGGCTGTAACAAGTTTAGTGTGATCATTTTAAGGGGAAGGATGTCCTAAAGGAACTCTGCAGAGTCTTATGGACTCCACCCCTACTACAGCTTTCTGGACCCTACACCCTACTCCAGTGATTGGAAACTACAACTCCCAGCAGTGCCAGCAAGAAAACTGAGAGAACCCAAGGGCGGAGCAAGCAGAAATTCTGGGATATTTGGGGGATAAATAGGGCACAATTGCATCTCTCGCAATCTTGCTGGGGAAGCAGCTCTCCTGACCGCGTGACTCTGTGTGTTCAGTCAGCTTAGCCGTAAGGTATTCCAGTTACTTTGTATCCCACTCTCTTTCCCTGGGTTGTTTCCTGTTCCTTTCCCCTTTTGTAAATAAACCCGTTATTGACCCTTTTGTGTGTACCTGCAGTGTAACTGAATTGTGAGCACGCGGGTGAGGCCCCACAGGCAGGCGGCCCAATCCACTCTGGGCTACCCTGTAACAGTTTTAGCAATGCTATTGGGATAATGAGGCATTAGATATTAATATATCATGAAATGCTATGGAATAGGAGGATGTGTGATAATCCTTTTTTTTCCTAAAAATTTAAAAATACACATATTCTAATTAAAAGACCAAAACTCAATGAATGCTCACAAAGTGAGGAGTTATATATTATCAATATCTAGGGAAAAAAGAAAAGATGAAAAAAATACAATAATGGGCAAAAATACAATACGTTGAATTAATATTCTTGAATAACATATTAGAACAATATATCCATCAAAGATAATTTTAGGACAAGTAGGAAATTTTGAAAACGAATTGGGTATATAAGATATTGGGAGTTGTTTTTAAATTTGTTGGTTAAAATTATATCAAGGCTCTTTTGTGTTATCTTTTGTTGAGTTAAATGCTGAAATATTTAGGAATGGAGAATTATATTTGCAATATATTTTCCAATATATTAGGAAACAATGTATGAATTAGTATAACTAACTATAACATTGGCTAGTATACACTAAATGATAGGTATAGGAGTGCTTATTATATGATTCTCTCCTTTTCTGGATTGAAAAAACTAATACAAAATTTAAGAAAGAGCACATAAGGACACTAGTTTATTATATAGCTATCTACTGTACAACTGGTCAGACCCTGAAGAATGTATAATTTAAGTAATTACTCCAGATTCAATAGCATTTATATTTGAACTTTTATAAATATTTTAAACACAGAATATATTTTTTCTTATCTGACTTTATATCTATTTTTATTGATGTTGCGACAAATCTAAACCCTCTAGGCTTTTTTTCCTTAAAGATTTATTTATTTATAGATACAGATCTGGGGTATAGGCCAGAGGTGCAGGTGAGAGGATTCAGCAGAGACAGAGTGGGGAGCAGAACAGGCAGATAAACGAAGTATACTGCTGAGGGGAGCAGTGGGTGGGTCCGGAGAGGTCTGCTGCACCATGTGAGTCACCTCCCTGGCTGGGGATCGAACTCACACTGAAGCAGCTGCAGCTAGTTTGCAGTGTTGCTGTCCTAACCCTTTGTACCACCAGGGAGGTCCAAACCTTCTAGAGTTTAATCCAAATTTCCTTACTAAGGATTTCAAGCTAATAGATATATGTGGGCTTGTTTCAATTTCAGTATTACTGGAGCCACTTAATAGGTTTCCCTTCAAACTTCTATTTTCTTTTGCTTTGTAGAAAATCAATATGAAGTTAAGAAGGTCCTGTTAGCTAAAATACGAGCGGTTAACTCTTCCTCCTTTATAGCTGTATCTACTCTGTAATGGGGTTTAGCAGACTTAGTCCTTAATTTCAAAATGGAAATTTTTGAAAAGATTATTTTAAATTTAAATTTTAATTTTATTAAAATTTTTTTAATGTCTAAAATCATATTTGACCAAAAAAAAATCCCTTTCAATAGGTATATGAAACAAAACGTGGTTAAGTACCAAATATAAAAAATGAAACCCCAGGTTGATAAATCTATTAGCATTATTAACTTAATTTATACTGTGCATTCAAAGGTCAAGTCTAGGATATCACTGAACTACATGTGAGAAGATTACTATCATATCTGAACTTTGAGCATAGAACTCACTGTGGACTGTGTATGATATAAGTACTAATTATCTGGTTGTTGTCTTGGAGTAAAATTCATAAAGTACAAGGTTGTTTGGGGATTTATTGTTATGATATTAATAATCTATGATGCTTCCAATGTAAGTGATACTTTAATGTGTATATGAAATTAAATGTTCTTGAAATCTCACTATTTAAGTGTATACTGAACTGTTATAAAATCCAAATATTTTATAGATAATTCTCAGTTTGAATTACAAAATAAAATTGTTTAAAATATATATTTAAGCAATCTGATATCTTAGATCATCTCAGCTTGGTTAGAATTAGTTCACACTCACAGAATAAGTACCATTTATTGATTTGTTTAGTTTAGTTAGAGTTATAACTAACCGATCCCCTCGAAGTTTCAAAGATCTTAATTGTACCCACTGACTTCTGTTTGGTTGCTTGTAACCAAGATGCCTGATTGACCAACTGATTGTTCTTTTCAGCCAATTCTGAATTTCAATTTACTTTTCCTTTGCAAGAAAGTAGAAAATTGGTTCCTTTGCTTTTGTGTATCTGTGATCAGAAAAGAAGACTTGACACATAAAAATCAACTTAAAAAGTTATGTTTTAATTTTCCCTTGACCTTTCACTCTCAGTCTGTATTTATGGATGCATTTAAATAAGAATTAATGTCCTTACATAATAAACATTGAAATTATTGAACAGTTAAAAACTCATGTACTGTGAAAAATTTCACCCAGGGAAAAGAATAATTTGCTGTCTGTTCCCTGCAATGGGGGCAAAAGTGCTTTACCATGCATTATTTACCCAGACTTAGTTGGAACAATTTGCTTCATGATTTAAAATGTTTATTAAAATGTATTTTTTATTTGTTTGGATTAAGGAAAATACAATTTAGATTCTCTTGTCTGTATCAAAGCAACAGATGATTTTGGTGAAATCATTAATTCTGGTGTACATTCTGTTGACTATACTAGATAGTAGGATCTTCTGTTTAGTGCTTAGGTGCATAGTATGAAATAATATCTTTACCCACACAAAATGTAGAATCAAAGCTAAAAATAATGAAAAGATCTTGGAAAAATAAGAGTAGCGCCATAAAACATGCAGAAATAGGCCCTTCCTGATGGCGCAAAGGTTTAGAGCATAGCACTGTAAGTTAGTGCAGCCTCGTCAGTGTGAGTTTGATCCCTGCCCTGGAGGTGCTTCACATGGCACAGCAGGCCTCTCCTGTGAATGAAACCAGTAAACACAAGCTATGCAAGGAAGGCCTCCCTGATGGCATAGGGGTTAAAGTCTCAGCACTATCAAGCAATCACCAGGCACGAGTTCAATCCCTGGCCTGGCAGTGGACTCATGTGATGCAGCAGCCCTCACCTGTCTCTCCCATGCTCCCCTCAGCAGTGTATTTCAGTAAATCTGACTGTTCTGCTCCCTACTCTGTCTCTGGTGACCTATGGCCTAGACCTCAGTTCTGTGTGCATAAATAAAAGTCAATCTTAAAAAAAGGTTTATGGGTACTCCTGGTGGCACAGTGGGTTAAAGCACAGCACTAAGAAGCTAAAGCCACTTCAGCATGAGTTCAATCCCCGCCCCAGGGGTGACCCACATGGTACATCAGATCTCTTCTGGCCTACCCACTGCTCCCCTCAGCAGTGCATTTCCTCAGTCAGCCTGTTCTGTTCCCCACTCTGTCTCTGGTGAATCCTCTCACCGCCCCTGCACCTCTGGCCTGCACCCCAGTTCTGTATGCATAAATAAATAAATCTTTAAAAAAAAGTTTCTGAAATTTGTTAGTTTTAGACTTAGATCTTCATGACAACGAAAGCCTTGTTTTGCCAAATGGCAAGGATTAAAATACTGACCACTAGGTACATGTTCTTTTAGGAATAAAGGGGACTGAACTATTGTTTCATCTGTCATAAGCAAATTCTGTTAATGTTTCAATGTTGCCTGAACACATCATTAATAATTTGGCTTTTTTTTCTTTTTCTTTTTTTTAAGTTTTACAGTGTAAGTGTACATTTAGTTTAACAAACATTAATTGGCATCAAGTGAAATAGTTATGTGTATGTATTTTGTGATTGACTATTTTAAATAAATTTGTAAGAGCTAGATAAATCTGGAAATCTGGGATTATTGGGTGGAGGGGTGGGAAGGAGAATTGGAGCTTTGAGATTGAAAACCAGTCTCCGAACTCTAGTTTGTAAGCTATTCCTCTATGGGTCTATCTGCACAGGCAAGCTCTTTCTGCCTTGACTTTGTAAGGAAATAAATCATATGGCTAAGTTGGGCCTGTTTTTCGCTTGCACTGCCTAGATAAACTTTTGCTCCCTGATTAACTTACTTGTAGTATAAAATAATTCTTCAAGAAATCTGTACCTAGTAAGATTTCTCAATTTATAATTTGTTCTGTTTTAGAGAAAATTGAACTTATACTTAAAGCAATTTTTTTTCTTTAAAAATATTTAAATAATGTGTTTAGTTTGTGTTGAAGAACTGGGGTATAGGCCAGGGGTGTGCGGGTTGAGAGAATCTACCAGAGACAAATTAGAGAACAAAACAGGTGGAGCTTCTAAAGTACACAGTAGGCTAGACAGGAGACATCTGCTGCACCATGTGGGTCACCTCTTGGCCAGAGATTGAACTCATGCCATAGAGGTGATAGCACTGAAACTTAGCCCCCTAGGCCACAGGGAGGCTTTTTTTTAATATCCATGAGACCTCTCCCTATAGAAGAAAACATCTACTATATAAGTAAAATGTGAAGACATTACTATGGACCTATTGTAAAGGTAGTTCCAAATATGTCTAACTAAAAAATTAAAACTTTCTAATCATTCAGGATGAAACAGTTGTGCATCTATCCTGTAATCAAGTGAAATTTCATCACTTGATTTATCACTTCTCATCAGAGAAGTGTTACTTTGCCCTTATTAATTTTTAGCTTATGCCTACTTTTGTTTATTCTTATAACATTTAGTGTGCATTTATTCTTTTAATTATTTTAATACATTTTAGTTGATATTGATTTACAACACTGTAAATTATTCCAAAATCCAAATATCTTGCTTACTTTTTAAATTAGTTGGTTAATTGAAAGAAATATACATTATGCACATATAATAAGAGGTTATTCAAGAAAACTCAAAATAAATCACACATATATTCATTTATTCATTAAGTTGTGAATTTGCTCAGTCAAGAATGTTTATAGAATGTTTCATAAACATAAGTTCCAGACACTGATCTACGTGATTTTACAATGTTGAATAAAATTAAAGTGGTCTAAGACCTCATGGACTTGGTGACTTAGATAAATAAGTAAAGTTAAATAAACTAGTATTAGTATATATTTTCAATCCATCGACCTCTAGGTTATGGGCCCAGCATGCTTCCACTGTGCCACTCTGCTAGCTAGTATATATATATTTTTAAGATTTATTTATTTATTCATACAGAACTGGGGTACAGGCCAGAGATGCAGAGGGTAAGAGGATCCACCAGGAACAGAGTGGGGAGCAGAACAGGCCGATGGACAAAGTACACTGCTGAGAGGAGCAGCGGGCGGGTCAGGAAAGGTCTGCTGTGCCCTGTGGATCTCCTCCGGGGCAGGCGGGGATCGAACTCATGCGGAAGTGGCTTAAGCTTCTTAGTGCTGTGCTTTAACCCACTGCGTCACCAGGGAGGGCCGCTAGTATATTTTCTATGTGAAAATATTCGGGACAAACAGTATTAAAAAGATTATGGTGAATGAGCATTTTATCAACTGCACTTTAAAACAACATTGTTTTTAAAAAAGAAAGTAATAATAATGTTACATTATCAAGGCATAGCAAATCTTTGCATTAGTTAACATAGTTTTTGATGGACTAACCAGATTAGAGACCCAAGAGTACTATTAGATTTAAGAACTGTTTCCAGCTGCCAATACTGTCAAAAATCCAGATGGTGCTTTTGGAAGAACACATTTTCAGTAATTTGGCATCATTTAATTCCATCATTAGTGAAGAGAACTTCATGAATTGAGTAGATTGTGTTATAGCAAAAAGTTTTAATATATTTATTCTCATCACATTGAAACTATAAAAGCATGAATATGTACATTTGAGATGAAACAACTTTCTAAGAAAAATTAATACTTAAGTGTTAGTATTGAAATGGGATCACTGCTTTGAAACTCATTGAATATTGGGAAGGCAAAGTCTTTGCTATGTCGATCATTTTGTCCTGAAATTTAAGCTACTTTTTTTTTTCAGTTTTCTGACATAACTAAATACTCTTTAAGAAAGCCAATCCATTATACAAAAATAAAAAGACCATAACTGAAGCAGTGCCACTGGGGGTTACTTTAGTCCAGTCTTGTTGAAATCCTGTGGCAGTGTCACACTGGAGCTCCTATCTGACATGCCCAAGGCCCTCTGATAACTCCATATGTTTGTTTCCAGTTTTCCTAAGGAGAATCACCAGAGAATCCTCTAAGCTTCCTGATGCTCAAATAATTCCTCCTATTGTCAAAGAACTCAGACAGATCCCAGACAACCTCAGTTTTTCTTTACTTACTGTTTATGCCAGGATCTTATTGAAGATTTAGACCCTATAAACTCAATTTTCACATCCACTGTGATGCATTTTCTTCATTCCTGTGTATCTCTCCTACCAGCTGATCTAAATTCTCCAAGAAACACATACACAAATGACTTTAAAGAGACTGTGACCCAAACCTGGCAACTCATTCAATGCAAGGCAGCATGGCAGACCACTAAGAACCAAGACTATTGTGGCACTAAAATGGTCATAATTTCCACAGGAAGATGACTTTGGGATGGAATTTATCACAGGAGGGCGTATTAGAAAGCAATTCCTGGATTCACATGGAGGAGAAAAGAGAAGGAAGCAGGGGTAGGTAAAGGGAGACATTGTCAGCAGTGATGCATCCAGGTGGCAGCTTCTGCCTACCACCAAGAGCCTCTGCACTGCAGTCAAGGTGGGCAGGGGCCAGGGTGCTGATATCTTCATGTCTGAGCGGTCATTTCAAGACTCTGACTAGTCCCAGATGGCCAGTGGCAGCTGAGTTGTTTCTGCTAGCAAGGTTTTCTCAACCTCTTGGTTCTGGGAGAACTAGGTAATTCATAGCAACATCCATTCCAAGCACTCCTTGACTGATACTATGCAGTTTAATATATCACACTAGTGCTTATTGTCAGGGAGCATGTGGTAGTGTTCAGAGAATGAAGAGAAATATATAGTTCCATTTCATTCATTTCAGGCACACGCACATGCATAAATATGCATATGCATGTGTACCTTCATACATATATATGCATATATGCTATTTTAAAGACATAGTTTAGACATTATCACTTCTACATATGTATTCACACAAAATTATATCAATGTAATATCTACTTGATTATATAATTCTTAAATTATATAATTTTACACATCTGGAAAATATTTCAGAGAAAGATGGTATTATATAAACCACTAATGAGGGTGGACATAATAGATTATCTTAAGCACCCCATTGAGTGACTGAATAAAGGACATGCCATATAACAACAGGTCTTTTTGGGCAAATATATAGCATTGAGTTGCTGATTTTTGTATTTATTCATCTTATTCCTCCTACAAGTTTATAAAACATGGAAGCGATTCTGGGTTTCTCCTTGTAACTTCAGCAATTCTTATTAGAATTACATCTTTAAATGCACTATATCTTCATAAGCTGGAATGAATCGCACATTCAAGCTTCAAGTATGTGTTTTTTTCAGATATTTATGTTTCTTGGTATACATATGTTGAAAAAAAATTACTTTTTAAAGAGGTGCTAAATTTACCAAGCTAATTGCATGCTATTTCAATGGTACTCAACTTCAAAGTTACTTGCTAACTACCATGATGATTGAATAATGTTACCCAACAAGCTCAGACTATCACAGGTCTCTTTTATAATATGACTTGATATAGGGAAAAAGCTATACTGAGATGACTAATTCATATAAGATTAACCAAAAATAGTGAACAGATGGCAATAATTTTTTCTCTATTGAAATTCAGACTAGAAATCAAATAATGACAATAATGTCAAAAAAGTCTTTATGCTTTTATTTAATTCACTTAATAACTATTATTTATTAGATACATGCTTATGCTATTGATATATTTTATAAGTATGGAAGATTATAAATGAAATTCTGTTATCAAAATGTCACCTTTTGGTTTTGAGATACAAAATACATGAAGTGATGTATAATATGTATAATATTTTTTAACATAACTCACAAACATATATACACTCCTAAGTCTTGAAATCAATTTCCATTTTCTATAACAAACCGAAAAATATAAGGATCATTTGTAGAATATGAAACATACATATTTGAAAATTTGCTTTTCTTAGGGATCTTTTTGAATTGCAGGGTATGTACATCATACAATTAATGGATTTAAGGATAGTAGCTCATTACAACTCAATGTTCAATAAGACAGTATATAAATCACTTAATCCATATGGGAAGACCATTATCTTTGTATTCATTACTGTGCTTTCAACACAAAACATAGTACTTGTTTAATTATAGGTTTAATAAGTATTTGTCAAATAAGTGAATTGATACATATTTTAAATGACATTCTCTAACTCTGTCACTATAAAATCCTTTGTATACAACCTGCTCAGTAAGGCAAGTTCACTAAGTATTTGCTTCATGATGTGGATAGAGTCAGTGTATATTCTTTTCTCAAACATCATTTACGGCTGGCGAAAATACAAAACTAAACATGACTTTTTGAAATGATTTTATGTCAATTATGGTACAAATAAATATATTAATTTCCTTAGTATAAATTAATTCTGAAAATATATTTATCTTTGTATCACTTAAAGGCACCCTATTTCTTAAACATTTAAAATACTGTTACATGTTAAAGGACAACAATGTCATTGGCAGTGTTCTTCATAATTCTTTTAAAATGTACTAAATGATATTCTATCTGCATCATTAGGTTCCGGTACAACACTGTCCTTTGAGAATATGGTTTTGCTATCATTTCTGGTTGTAATTACTTCCCACAAAATCCTGTACAGGCTTATTGAAATGACTTGATGTGTGAAGGTTGAGAAGACAATGCCTACTCTCACTGTAAATAACTGCAGGTGATCACATGCCTGTTTATCTCACAGACTCTCTCCCCTACAAGGTGCCATATTCCTGGGTATGGTTTCTAAAACCTCTCCAGGATTTATGATTACTATACAAAGTCCAAAGTTAGACAGTTCCTGAGAAACTGAAAAACTCAGAGTTTCTCAACCACGACACCTTTGATATCTTAGACAGAACGAGTCTTTGTTTTGGTTTTATTTAATTTTTTTGAAGCATGTACTGTGTTTGTTGATATATTTTTCTCTCTCTTTACCACATACCAGGTACACCCTCCATATCGGTTGTGAAAATTAAAGATGTTTCCAGACATTGCCATATGTCTTGGGGGAAGGGAGACAGGAGGGCAAAGTCTTCCTTGATTGAAGACTATTGCATGATCCTTTCTCTTTATAAGTCTAGAGCTACACAAGGCTTCTTCGACTGGTTTTGTGGAGGCGAATGGCCTATGCTAATAAAAATAGTATTTGTTCCCCATTTCTCCACTTACTGGTCTATAGTAGAAGAGAAGAAAATGACGACTTCTCCACTACTGTTGCAATGAAAGATTTCCTCACATAAGGAAGCTATGCTGAGGGAATCCCCTCATGACCTGAAGTAGTCTCACCTCTCAAGACTTGAAGTAGCCTCACAAGCACCAGGAAGGAGTCATTAGCTTTCTGTAGACCCATTACCTGGTGTCTTGGGTGTGTAGGGTTTTCTCAGTGTGTGACTGTTTTGTGTGATGATTCTTTCAAGATTCTTGACTAGCATTTGTCTTATTTAATCATGTTGATATACAAAACTTACTTTTTACCATCTAGCACCAATGTTTATTTTAGTAAATAAACTGGGTTGGTTTAGTCCAGAAAGTACTTACTGGAAGGAATATTGAGATTGAAGCTATATGTTAGAAGTAATCAAATAAATAAATACACATATATACATATATATCCCTGCATAAACAAATGAATATGTATATAAATAGTTGCTCTGCCTAGGATATAAAAATGTTGAGTGGAATGCATGACTAAAAAGGAGGGGATTTTAAACAGATTGATAAGCAACAAAGTAAAGCATGAAGTTTGTCAGTTATTCCCTGAGATATTTGAGTGTTCAAGGATTTTCAAAACTAAGGATATTAATCTCCTTAGTTTTTTGCAAAACCTCTTTTACACCTATTTTATACGGTGTCTAAGATTAAATCACAATACATCTTACAAAGTTGAACTTTAAATCCATTTAATATTTGGCAAATTATATTTTGAGGGAATTAAAAAAACACTTAAGTTTAAAAAATGGCAAAAAGAGAAGAGAATGATGTGTGTGCACGGAGTTCCCATTAATTTTGAGGCAGAAGTAATAGAGGTCCCTGGAAACTCATGGAAATCAACAGAAAGCCCTGAGCATTCTTTAAAAATTATCTCAAAGGACAAAGGACTCTCAGGTGGATCAAGTTTAAATTACAGAAACTCTATGAGGAGTTCTGATCCCTATGTTATAATGAATGAATTAAATCTCAAGGAAAATAATGATTAGCTAAGACCTTCCACCCCCTTAGTAATCAGGAATAGAATTCAGACTTGAGTGAGTTTAACTCTGTACCAAATGTACCTTCTGCTATAATTTAAATGGATGCCACAGATAGAGGAAACTGAATGTAGCCAAAATAATTTAAGAAAGGTTGTGTGTCTGAGTCTCATATTGGAGTGTGTATGTGTCCACATGTGTTGGAGGGTGTGTGTGTGTGTTAGAGAGAGAGAGATTTTTTCAGTGAATAGTAAAATACATGCAAATTATGAAAATATAAATGGTGGTCAGTACTCAGGCAGATAGAATTTTTAGGAACCAAAGACTTAATATCTGTACAGCCAGTGACATTTGGGTTTTCTTCATCTATATTTAGACATATGTGTGTACATATATATACTTATATATTATTAGAGGTTAATCATATATCAATGAATATAGACTAATATTAACACATCAGAGTAATTATATTATTATAATCATGTATTAATTATATTATCAATATACTGTATCAATATATTAATAATTAATATATTAGAATTATTATATATTTATGAGAAAATGTGACAAAATTCCAGTAGTTCAAACACAGGTTACTTGTGGCTAGTCGTGTATGATCATATCATATAGTTTATGTTTACAAGTTTATGTAGGACAAGTTGTAAAATACAATAGTGAATTTATCTTTAGATCTGTTAAGGATTTTGGCAAATGCCATGTACATTTTATTATAAGGAAAATTTTTATAGATATCCATTTTCTCAAAATAAACTGATATTAGTGTGTTTGCAAAAACCAGAACTTTAAATACCATTTGGGTGATTGAATTAAACAACTTATTAATTCAGAAGAAAAGTGTACATAAATGTGAACTGGTATGTGGAGAATAATTAAATTGTAATTCCAAAAGGTTAATGTAGCAATTTACTTGTTCTGATTTTTAAATTTAGATAATAGTGCAGGTTTTTGCAATATGGCAAGCCGATCTATGATTTGTTTTCCAATATGTATGGGAATTGTACAGCTGTGCTAAAGCTTTTGTGTGATACCCTACAGTAATTGATTTGCTATCAATTATTTTTACATATTGCATGCCAAGTTTTATTTGTGTTGAAGAATTTTTCAATATTTTAAAACTATTATAAATGCAATTTGGTGACCTATTTATATATAAATTGTCAGATAAATGTTTTTGCAGAAGAGCAAACTGGATGATTGCTTCATAATGTTGTAGTGGATAATAAATTTTCCTTATTTACTATCAAACTTCCATTTTCTTTAGGACACAATTTCTCAGGCAAATTTTACTGATTTCTTTTACATTTTATTTTTTTGGTCTTTTTCCATATTGAAAGTTAGCTTCCTGGGGAAAGAATATGGGCAATGCTTATTTCAGATAAATAAAAATTGTGAGGAAATTATTATTTACCACTTCAAACCAGCTATAAATTCTCACAACCAATTTATTCCTACACATTTAATTACAGTGTATCTTTTAATCCCCCTTTTTTTTATCACTACTACTTCATACTCCAGACAGATAAAATAACTTATCTTACACAGAACACTTTCGTAAGGTAGGCAGGTATAGTATTTAAATTTTTGTACCATTGTATTTTATATAAGTGCAGTGTGATTTGGAAGTTAATTTATACTTGAAGACCTCTTGCTAAAAATAGAATATTCAAGACCAATTAAATTATGTTTACAAAAATGTATTTTAAATATTATTCTTAGAACATTTATCTGATAAAATACACTGTGTAATAAAGTATTCTTTCAGAAAATTTTGAGTCACCAGTGTTAAGTATAGTGACCAATCTATTTGGCAATATATTATCTTAAATTTTTATGAAAAATATAACAACTATTTAATGATGGTTGAGTTGAAGAATTTGCATAGATCAACAAATAAGATAAAACATTTCTTGATATAGTAGGCCAATGATTGCTTTTATATTATGAATTTTTGATACATTAAGCTTTATAAATGGTAATTTGTTTACTTAAGAGTTTGAAGGGAGGTAAAACACAAGAAATCTGAATCTCTTCTATGAGTTGAATAGTTACTGACTGATAATGGAAGCAAAGACCAACCACAGGAAGAAATGAGCAGGACAAGTTTTCATTTTTCCCCTTCTATATTGTCAGCTCACATTTCCCTATCTAATGTGGAAAGACTTTTGCTAAAATACTGACAGTGGCATGAAATTTAAAGATTAAAGGGTCATAAAAATACATTTCAAAATAAAACTATCAGAGAATAAGTTAGACATCAAATACATGGCAGTTAGCATTAAATTGCTTGTTTCACAATTACTTTATGATAGGTGAAAAATGATATTTAAATAGACCCAGAATACTTTGGTAGTGGAGAATGAATCTGTGGTCTTTTTAAAATTATATTTTCTCTTTTATTCATCAATTAACATTTCATTATAAATATCTGCTGACAAATTATCTTCTCTGACATGTCATCAATGAAACACCTTTCCTCTAATTATGTTGATAATTTTACTTGCACATAGGCTTGAGCATGGAATAGGAATGAGAGTGAAGAACTGTTGAAATATTAATGTTTTAACAGGTTAATGAAATTTATAAACCTTGTAAAGATACTGTGGACTAAACAGTTTCAAAATCCTTAGAAAAAAAATAAAAAAAATTAGAAAGTTTCAATATTTACTATAAATCCAATATAAATGTGTGTTAAAAATTTATATTGGATTTATAGTAAATATTGAAATTTTCTAATATATTTTGAGTAGATTGTGTCTTTTATGTTACTGGTGCTTATTGTGTTTAGATTTATCCCTCTTTGAAAAGTATTCTTGAATAAATTCCCACCCTATGCACTTTCATACTATTTTTATATCAAAAATAAATTTTGTGATTGCTTTGTGCCATTTCTTTTCTGGCCAAAGAGACTTTTTATGTGATTTCTGTGGTCAAGAGTTGGGTATATATATATAGATGTTCTTATACATACAGACATCCACTGTATTGTATATATTTTTCATCTTTTGTATGTAATGATGGTTTGACATTCTAAAAATCCTTTCTGGCTTAGTGGAGACTGCTCCTCCTGAACCAGTGCCCAGGCAGGAGCATGCTTTGATATGCAAAGCTACCATCCAGAACCAAACCAACCCATCAGTGTCCACCCTGGGAGGCACTGCTCCTCATCCTCAGTTCTCCCAGGAACAGGCACTAGACTTCTACAGTCCCCAAACTATTCAAACTAGCCAAACCTAAAACAACCATTCACCCTGCTCTGCCTTTCTTTTTCTATGGCACCTTTACAAAAGTCATAGCCTAATCTCTCCCAATTCTGTATATCTTCTAATAAGCACAGAATAAACCGAGCGGAGAGGAGTCCTTTATTCCTGGACCCACTCAGATTTAATACCTAATCTCACTGCAGGTTCAACCTCTCCTAAAGTGCAAACCTAAACCACTCAGTCTGGAGTTTCCAAATCAGCACTAGAGAGGGAAAATACATGTTCAAAATCCCTGCCTTGCCCTGAGGAAAGGTACGCTTACCTAGCAAAATAAATTATCCTTTCTCTTGCTAAGGACATTATTGTCTTTCATAGACTTGAACAGGATGCTGCCTGATTCATAAATCTGGTCATCAAGACAGCTCTCTAAATTTGTGGATTTTTTTAAAAGAGATTTATTTATTTATGCATGCGGATCTGGGGTGCAGGCCAGAGGTACAGGGAGGTGAGAGGATTCACCAGAGACAGAGCAGGGAGCAGAACAGGCAGATCAATGAAGTATGCTGCTGAGGGGAGCAGTGTGCTGGTCAGGAGAGGTCTGCCACACCATGTGGATCACCTCTGGGACTGGGGGTCGAACCCATGCTGAAGTGACTTTAGCTTCTTAGTGCTGCCCTTTAACCTGCTGCGCCACCAGGGAGGGCCTGAATTTGTTTTTATAACACTTCTGACTACTCTGGAGGCTTTTTGTGTGGCCCTGCTTGACAGGCTGTGCTTTTTGTCTCTTGTCATAAATACACTTTGCTTTTTTTCTGAATCTCTCTGACTCCTCTTTGGCCACAACTGACTACCTTATAAAATAATATAAAAATACTTGCAAGTCTTTTCTTTTCTTTTCTTTTCTTTTCTTTTCTTTTCTTTTCTTTTTCTTTTGTACATTATGTAAATTAGATGGAAACGCAGGGTGAAATTATTTATTTCATGAAAGAAAAATATCCACCTGAGAAACTTTCAATCCGCTTGCCCTGGAGGTGACCACATGGCTCAGCAGACCTCTCCTGACCCGCCTGCTGCTCCCCTCAGCAGTGTACTTCGTCAATCTGCCTGTTCTGCTCCCCACTCTGTCCCTGGTGAATACTCTCACCCTCCGCATCTCTGGTCTATAACCCCAGTTCTATATGAATAAATAAGTAAATCTTTAAAAAATATATATTATTTCATTTTTCTTGAACTGCATGGATATTACAACATTGAAGAACCATTTCATGCTGTATTTCTAGCATCAATTGTCCATATTGTTTTCTAATTTCCAAGTCACAATGCCAAATATTAGCAGGAACAAATAAAATCAACAAAGGAGGCATGATTATGAATAGCCCTTAGCAAGAGAACTCTGAGAAAGCATTATTTTTTTATTCATTATTTAATCATCTGGATAACTTCCAGGATGAAAAAAAAAAAGCAAAAGCTCAGTCATATGACAGAAATTATGTACAAATGATAAAGTTGCTACCAACCAGTAACATGAAGATGCTAGGTATAATTATTTCTCTTCTATTTTTTCTGGTTCCTTCACTCATCTGGACATGGATGGAGGCCAGATAACAAAATGTTCCCATATATTAATTTGCTGAAAATTGTATTAACTATATTATATGTTGAAGTTTATGGTCCATGATTCAACATTCTAGGCATGGTTTATGTAATAATTGAATGTGAATAAGTAGATTCCTAAAAACTTAAAATTGTTTAGAGCAGTGCTTCTCAAAGATTAGTTTTCATAAGACTCATTCAATGGCTTGGTTAAAATGTATATTTCCAGGCCTCACCCTAAGAATCAGTGATTCAAAAGGTTTTATGTGGACCGACTTCAAGTAGCTGTTTTTGTAGAAAATTCCCAGATGATACTGATGATGCTGGAACAATATTTCTAGTCAATGGTTAAAAAAGACTCATTCCTACCTGCTTAAAAGCTAGTGTTAGTGCAGCATTATAGTGGAGATTGTGGAAATGGGAGAAAAGTCATGATGCTTTGCATTTATTAATCAATCCATGGGTTTTCAGTCTGAAAAAAATATATAAATGTTGGAGAGGAAAAATAATTTCCCTCTACATTTTTACATTCTTGGCTGTAAATGCCCTGCAGTAAAGATATAGTAACAGGAGAAAAAACCAAAATTTTCATCACATGCATACCTCTGACACATACTGGAGAATCTTAGGAAAAACTAAATGACTTTTCCAAATGGCTTAAGCCACCACAGAAAATATGATTTGCAGGTATAAAAAAAAAAAAAAGGGAAAGTGTTGAAAATTGGAGGAGGTGAGGACAAATAAGGGAAGTTACCAGGAAAAGAAGAGTGAAAAGATATGGGTATGATTGTTGTGCAGATTTAAGCCCATGCCTTTGACAGATACAAGTTTCTAGATATTTGATCATCTCCACTTTTTGCTATAGAAAGGAAGGCATGCTTATAAAGGGAGATTTTCTTTATAAATAAAAATATCTCATCAAAAAGTAACTTCTCAGTTTTCAGAGCATCTATGTCTGCAGTGTCTTAAAAATAACCAGCCTAAACTAATCCTTATGTCTTTGAGGCATAATTTGTGATGGCAAATCCTGTTCCCCTTCAAACAAAACATGAACGAGCCAATATGTGCGAGGCTACAGTCATAATTTCCATCCATTTCAATATCTGATGTCTATTAATGAACACCTATGATGTTTGGCGCTTGTGTGCATTTGTTGAGCTCTGTGAGTTTAGATTCGTACCCTCAAACACCCTGTCTGCTTGAACTCATTTTTTGAAAGGCGAGTAAGAGAAGATACATATGGGGACTCAAAACAAATCATAGCATAACCATACTGAAATAATGAAATAATTATCAGACAGACTGATGATGTGTGCTTTTGTATACATGGGAGAAACCAAGAAGTCGAATTCACCCATGTGGCTTCAGGTATCATATTAAGGAATCTCAGCCAAGGTAAAATGCATTACAGGAGGCAAAGGGGAAGGTCACTTAATTGAGGAAGGGAAGACAGTAAGAAAGGTATGACTTTTGTACATATTTAACTTCTGCTTTAAAGTTTCAGAGCCTTTTCAATGAAATAGGTCCTTTGTCAAAATATTTTTGAAGTGGCAGGCTTTTGTTCCTCTGCTTATAGAAGTCAATATATAATCCTAAAATCTGATAAATTCTGTGAAAGAATAAAAGTATTACTGGTGGGATTCCTGTGAAGTGAGTTAAGGAGGGGTGTTTAGAACAGGTCTTCCCCATACCTGTCACTTTGCAGGTAGATTATTTAGAGAGGAGGTCTGAAGTCTCCTAAGAAACTTTTGCCACTCCCTGGACTACTTGAAGAACGAAAATTGAAAACATTAGCCAGAATTAAGATTTTTAATCTAATTCTTACACATCTAATTACAGATCATCTACTCTTCATCATGTGAAGGAGTTACCTCTTTCTTGTCATGGGTCTCCTTTTTCTCTCTTGGAAGCCGGTCTTCCGACCTATTCCTTAGCTCAGGATTTTTAAAGTAGACCCTGCAGTAGTTATATTATTAAAACTTTTCTCTAACTAATCTGTCTGAAGTTAATTTGATTGCTAGTCTAGCTGGAGGGGGTAGGATTCTACCCTACAGTTGGATAGGACATTTACTTTGATTAAATGCTATATTTAAAGTCAAATTTGCAGATTGAGTGGATATTGGCAAAAAGTCGGGGGGAACATCAGGGAACATCAGGGGAAAAATACATAGATTCAAATATTACCTTGGCACATTGAAAGCAGACTAGAGTTCCGAACACAGGAAAGAAGTCTGGGTAGGAACAGTGTTGTGGGGCCTTGTGTTGAGGACCATAGATTTTGGCCTAAATATAGTAGAAAGGCATGGGAGGACTTTGAATATGTTAAAAGTTTTATATGTGTTATATGTTTAAATTTTTATATATATTAAGATCACTTTAGATACTCTGCTTAAAATGTGTTGGAAGAAACTAACTAAAATGGAGAGACCATTTTGATTTCAGATTATGGTGGTCTAAATCATAATATCCATTTGGCCTTGTTTCCTTGTAGTTAACTCTAAAATTAAATGATGTGGAATATTCTTTGCCTGCTACTTGTCAAATTACTATATCCAGATATTGGCTATCTTTATAACATCCTAGTGATCCTCAGTTACTTCCTAGAAAGGAAGCTATATAATATACTGTTCAATTGTAGCCATTATAGGTATACAGTATCTATGCAATAGTTCAGGTAGTTAAAAAAGTAGTTTAATGGAAAAAAATAAGTAGTCACCAGTTGACTGCTGATCTAGAGAGGTAGAGGTGGTCTGTCAAGGTGAGTTGAGCAGGGGCCAGGAAGACATCTGGCAAAAGAGCATTCTTTTTGCAGAAGGGACATCCAGCATCAAGTGGCAAGGAGACACTGGCTTGGGTATCCTGGAGTAGCCACATACTTTCTGCAGTTGGAGCAAAGGGATTATGGGAAAGAGCAGGAACACAAGTTTGGGGGTTGACAAGTGGCTTGATAATTCAGGAAGTACCAGAAGGCTTTTGGGAAATTCCAGTTCCACTGTGTGTGTCAAGAAAAAAACATTGGTGGTTTTAAATAGAGGAATGAGCACATCCCAAACAAAGTTAAAAGGCATCTCTGGTGCTGGCTTATGGAGAGTGAACATTATCTGGGAACGGGCACGGACGCAGGGAAGCTACTAAGTATGCTGTTTGAGGCATCCAACTAGCTGGGAGATCTGGGTTTGGGATTTCAGAACTGTGAGAACTGGTCAACCCCAGGACATGGGATGTATTTTGAAGAGAGTTACTAGATATACTTTGTTTAGAAAGAGTAATCAGTCCATGTTAACCATTAACTGCTGATAAATCCTTACCACTATGAGTCTGGATATCCTAGCTTCTGTCTACAGCTCAGTCCACCTGTTTGCATCATATTCCCATATTTGATTTTCTTGTAATTGCTTATTGCACCCCTATTTCCATATTTGTCTACGTCTGAAACATCCATGATCTCATGCCTCTCAAATTTCAGTCTTTGTTCTGGACTCACTTGCTCTGGGAAATCTTCTCCCATCTCATAGAACAGCTTGACTCTTGTTTGATGACTTGGACTATATTGAGCCTTTAAGCAAGATTGGTTTTTCTCTCTCTTAATTTCATATTCATTTTTTAGAAGCATAGTTTATGATGTTTAATAGAGAGTATGTAGTGCATACTAACATTGATTATATAAATGTTTCTGAAACCTCTTACATCTGACAGGTTATAAGAGATGACTTCATTAAAGCACAGTTACTTAGAAAAACTTTAAAACCATCTGAGTAAAAGGCTGATTTTTTGCATGCTGCAACACAGATGTATATATATGTATATATATATAAGAACTCTAGGGAAGCATGCTTTAAATAGCTAAATGTATATTTCTGTCAACAAATGTACAGACCATGCATTAACAATTCTTTTTATCTTAGAGCAAAGAATTTTTGAGAATTATAAATAAGATTGCTGAATGATAAAATGCAAAATTCTTTATATTTTCTCCACTTATCTAGTAATATATAATCCTACAATTTCATTATCTTACTCAAATAAAAGAAACATCTCAAATAAGACATGGACTTTGTTTCTGCAGTAGATTTGCAGGACCTATTCACATATACTCAATTATATCAATAGTAGTTTGAGCTACTAACGGTGTTTGTTTACAGAAATCACATAATGTATTATTAAACCAATACAGGTCTGAAAAAATGCATGTTTCTACCCAAAAGTAAAAGATGGATGTGTATGATGTAGGCACACCCACTGGGATTTTTGCCTCAGGTTTTGGAATTTTTCAAAGAGCATATTATGGTAAAAGGGAAAGATAATTTACTATGAAGAAACAGCAAAAAATCCAACACAGTACCTATTATATGCTTTGAAAGCTGCTTGTGGTGATTATTTGGATACTCTGCTATTGCATTAGAATAAAAAAAAACTTTCAAGATAACTCTTTTTTTTTTCTAAAATGTGCTTCCCAGAAATATGGACTCTACTAAGTCATACATGGATCTACAGATTAATGATATAATCTGTAGCTCACACTCTGGTAAGTTATTGCAACTCACTCACTAGTCAGGTTCACTAAAGGATGGATATATTCAGATGTAAAGATAATCTTCTAAAATAAAGGTGTGCCAAATCAACATATATGAAAGATTTTATATATATCAATGAATAGAACACCCAGCAAGATGTTACAAAGGTGAATCAAACTATTACATTTCTATAATCAGATAAGAAGTCCTGAAGTGAATTTACAAATAAATGGCAAACAGGGAAAAATGTTCTATGTCCACAAGGCAATAACCACTGGCAAACCACTAGATACAATTTGAATGTCCATGGGCAAGAATTATTTGCTTTACTATGGGTTTTTGTTTTGACTTTTTGACAAATTATTAGTTGAAAACTAACCTGAAAGATAATGAAAATGAAAAAGAAAATAGAATCAGATAACCCTGAAGGGTATCTTTTAAACAACAGATAGCTTTTATTTGAAGACACCTAATATATTTTGATTCTTTTAAATTTTTCACAGTACACTTATGAAGTAGGCACAATATTTTGGTCTACAAATTCAAAATATTTATAGTAAATGAGAAATATCTCCAATATATTTTCTGAATTTATTGTAACATATCTTTTTATTTCAGATTATAGCTTTTTTTCTTAATTATTCATTAACTTACATTTTTTAATATTTAAAAATAAACTTGAAATATCTCAGTTACAATAATCCTGAGAAGCCTTCCACCCTTGTAAGGATATAGGCGAAACTACGAAGTTCATGAGACCCCAAAAATACAAATTTTGAAATAATGGAATCAACTTCTTTCTCTCAAGAAATAGACCCAAGAGAAGAGCTGCATCTATGCTAAATGATTTTGTGATACATGATGCAGATCACCTCTGAGCTTAGAGTGGCTGCTTTGGCTCCTGCCATTATATCTGCATTTCATACAACAGAAAGATACTTTCATCTTTAAAGAATATCATAGGAAATGTCATGCATCGTTTCTTCTCACTTAGAGAGAACCTAGTCACATTGAAATAAAAGCTGGGAATACAATCTCTGGCCATGTGATGAGGCAAACTGTCATGTAGGGAGGCAAAACTGAGTGGAGTCAGCTAAAAATCACAGTGGCAAATAGAAATCAACACCTTCTTTTCTATGGTGGGAAAAATTTCAGTTTATCTGATCAGACATATTGCCACCAAAATAGTGTGTCCAAAGTTTCTGCTACCTGATTCTCAAGACAAGAAAAATATTCACCACAGTTCCAGAAACTGTCTTCTACAGTCACTTGCATATGAACTTTCAGCGTTGGCATAATTTCATTCTGAATGTCGTGCACAAATATTTCACATTTGGAAGCAGTGCTGTTAGTCTTTGTGGACCCAAATTAACAAAACAAAGCAAATAAAACTCTGCCCCTACCAGCCCATCAGCTCCTTCTTCCTCAGAAGGCCAAATGTAATATCTACAATGAATGCCTTCAGGAACAGGGGAAATGTCAGCAGTTGTCACTTCCCTCTCAGGGTGATACAGTCTGATAGCATGTTATTTTAAAGAGTGAGTCAAGGTCTTGTAACAGAAACTGTCTACCTTAAACAAAAACAAAGTTGATACTAAGACCAGAATAATTACAAAGAGATTAGAAGTTGATGGACTGGAGGCTGGGCCAGCAGATGGACAAATGTCAAGGCTGCTCTGAGGCTTGAGAGCCCAGAGTAGACTTTATATTATCACAAAACAGTCAGATTTGTGATGTGCTGTATCCAGACATCTGAATACCAGACATCACTAACGTGTTTGTGACACTGATTCGATATGAAATGTTGACTCATGATGGGCATCCTCTAGAGGAAGAGAGGAAGTATTTGGCCTTTTATTTGGCTCCTTGGTACAGATGTTGGAAATTTCCTTCCAAGGGAGTTGCTATGATTACCACAGGAAGGTATTTACATGATAAATAGTAAAGCAAAACAAAACCAAAGTCCCTACATCACTATGTGCATTCCCTAGGTCACAGATTATGTTCAACAAAGAACAGAGTTCATGTCCTTGAAGGAAACACTCACCTTCTCGATTTAATACATTTGGACTTACTAACTCGAAATATGATTCAGATTTTTCCAGAGTCACAAACTGAGTCACCACATGTGACATACTTATAACATGAAATTCTGCATTCCAGCAACTCCTTGGTGTTCTCTAGTTTCTTCATTATCTAGTGGTTAAAGCAAGAATGAGATTACATCTCTGACAATTCTTACTCCATAATGTGAGTATCCCAGTGTCTCTACTCTGTCATTTTGTCTCACTTGTCCCCAGATAGTCATTTTATGGAGAAGGTCATTTTACTTTTGAATAATACTCTGTAAGTCCCCCCAATTTGGCAACTGTACATACATCAGGATGCTTATAAACATTCTTTTCAAATTCCTCTGCCCTTTTCTTTTTTTAAAGATTTATTTATTTATTCATACAGAACTGGGGTACAGGCTAGAGATGCAGAGGGTGATAGGATTCACCAGAGACAGAATGGGGAGCAGGACAGGCAGATAGATGAAGCACACTGCTGAGAGCAGCAGAGGGCGGGTCAGGAGAGGTCTGTCACGCCATGTGGTCACCTCTGGGGCAGGCGGGGATCGAACCCATGCAGAAGTGGCTTTAGCTTCTTAGTGCAGTGCTTTAACCCACTGCACCACCAGGGAGGGCCCTCCTCTGCCCTTTTTTATACCTGAGCCCCAAGTTGCAAATGGCACACACATGGTCAGTGAAGGGTATTACTAGTCCAGCTCCTTCCTGTACAACACAGGACCCCAAACCCTTGAGTCACCATTCAGAGACAACTTAAACTTTCAGAGGTTTTGAAAGTACATATTACTCTGCATTTTTGCCCCCATGGAATATTTTATCACAAGTCTGTTATATGCCTTCCTCCAAAGAATTATTTCATTTAATATTATTTGTTTTGAAGATTTGACTAACTAGTATAAGGTATAAGGAAAGGCTTTTTTTTTTTTTTTTTTTTTTTGTCCACTTGTTTTAATTGCCGATTTCAAGTTTATGGTACCAGCAGAGAGAACAGAATTCAATGGACCACTGATTTCTTATATTAGGCTAATAGTGAAGAAAGCAGTTCCAGAATTTCAAAGCTCTAACCAATTAGAATCTTAGTTTATGCTCATAACACCATTCATCATAGTAGATGATTTCAGTATCCTAACCCTGTCAACTAGTGACTTTGCTGTGCCCTATTGTTAGTGTTCTCTTCTGGATCTTCAGGATTTTAATGGAGAGAGAGGATAAAAGATGGTGGAGGATCCCTTGGTAGTTTTTGTGGGCCAAGTCAGGAAATGGATCAAACCACAGTCATCTTCACTATGCTGATTAAAAATCATATCACCATACCACAAGGGAGTCTAGAGAATGTAGTCACATTGTGCAATAACTTTCCCAGGAGGGAAGGAAAAAGAGATTGATAAATAACTAGCCAATTTCTGCTACAGATATCTAAAAAAACCAGCACTTTGGAACAGTTTTGTTAATGCTCATGGAAAGTTTAATCAAAACCTATGATGCTATCTCAACAAGTACCTCCACATAATTAATTTTTAAAACTACCCTCTTTGACACAGCTGTGAATTTTCAAGACATCCTAGTTTCAAAAAGATAAAATACCTCATGATAAATATACCATAATGTCTTTTCTTTTCTTTGAGTCTTTATCTATTGGGGTCTTGTAATACCAAATCCTTAAATCCAGCTTTGAATTCTTAGCTCTCTTGACAGTAACCAAGAGCAATATGAACAACACAATGTTTCAATGCATTTTACCAAAATGTGATACTTCATGTGTATCTAAATAGGATCTGATTTATTTTACTCTATTTCTATAGAGAAAGCATTTGCCCGAAAGGGCACTGAGCTATTTGTGATAATCAGCACATCTTTTTTTTTTTTTTTTAAGATTTATTTATTTATGCATATAGAACTGGGGTGAAGGCTAGAGGTTCATGGGCAGTGAGAGGATTCACCAGAGACAGAGCAGACAGACTGACTAAGTACACTCTTGAGGGGAGCAGTGAGTGAGATAGGAGAGGTCTGCTAAGTCATGTAGGTCATCTCCCTGGCCTGAGATAGAACTCCTGCTGAAGTGGCTGCCAATAGCTTCTTTGTGCTGTGCTTTTAACTTGTCATTGCACCACAAGGGAGGGCCCATAATCAGCACTAACAATCATATTGTTTTCTTTCTTTCTTTCTTTCTTTTTTCTTTTTGTTAATAATATCCAAGGGTATTCCAAAGAGGCTTCTGGATTCAGCAGTTTTTGTTTGTTTGTTTGTTTTTTAATAAATATTTATTTACTTATTTATGCATATAGAAATGGGGTATGGGCCAGAGGAGCAGGGGTGGTGAGAGGATTCACCAGAAACAGAGTGGGGAGCAGAACAGGCAGATCGACTAAGTACACTGTTAAGGGGAGCAGCGGGCGGGTCAGGAGAGGTCTGCCATGCCATGTGGATCACCTCTGGGGCAGGCGGGGCAACGGGTTAACTTGCTGCACCACCAGGGAGGGCCCAATCATATTGTTTTCTTAAGAGAGTACACCCTCAGGCTGTACTCTGGGATGATACTCAAAACTGTCTGGGATGATATTCTAGGTCAGTCCAGATATTCACATTTTACGTTATTTTGAAGGAAGAGGGATTAAAATTTCTCATTTTCTCCTTTGACTCCCAGCACTGAAATATGTTGTGATTCAACTTGGAAAACCTGTTGGGATAGTAATAACCTCAGAAATGGGATGTGTGTGTGTGTGTGTGTGCGCATGGGTGTGTGGGTGCATGCCTATGTGCATGTGTGTAGTTGGGCTAGGAATAGGGCTAGGCTTTATTTTTATTTTGCAAAATGAAAATAGGAACAATTTCCAAATGTCTTTCTTCAGAAGAGTGCTCATCCTTCTAGGTAAACTATTTAATTACAATGTTATCAGAATCTTGGATTTTAGTCTAAATGAAGAAGAGATTGTTGCAAGATTTTAGAGGGATTATATTGTATGGTCTAAAAAGTGGATGTGTGTGTGTGTGTGTGTGTGTGTGTGTGAACAGTTCTGCTGAATAAGTAACTCATGATTCCCTGAGTTGAGACTTCAGTCCTTCTGATTTTGTCTGCTTACTTAGACTCCAAAAGTTGTATACCTGCTGGACAAGAATTCAAATTCACATTTTCAACTGACTGCACTATCTTTCCTGGCTATTCCTCCTGTTGGTCATCTTACCTAATTGTTGCATAGTGTGTGATCATGCATACACCATTGCCACCTAAATCAAAACACTGGGTGATTCTATTTTTTTTTTTTTTTTTTTTTTTAGTTCCCCATCAGAAGCAATACCTGCCTTGATGGCTAAGAAGACTGAAACATCTACCTGCACAGACCTATCACTTTAAAGAGTCAAATAAGCTCTGGCAGATATTATACTTGAGTTGCCAAAGCAATAATTGTTGATCTGTTCCGGCCCATTCTCTGGCCATTTCAGGATATACTCTTCTTTTCCAAGCCTGTCCCTTGGGAGATGAGTCATCATTGTAGTTGTATGGGTCCCTAGTGCTGTGGTTCATTTAGATTATTTATCATAGAAAGGATTATTTATCCTCTTTCCAGGACTATATGGGCAGGACCGTGGGGCTATACCTGGACAGTTCACTGTAGTTGCATGCTATTTCTATCACAAACACTCTGTCCTTCCAATCCTGCAGTTATGCTTATTTCTCTGTACTCTTCCCAACTTCTAGTCATCTTTCTCTCTTAGTATAGTATTTTTTTTTTCACCTAAAAGCTGGCATCTATCAAGAGTCCCATAACATTGACATATAAGCAGCCTATCTATACATTCAATTTTCATGATAAGATTCATATGCAAATTGATAGGTGATACATAGAATGTGGATATTTAACCTAACAATGGGCGCATTTAAATAATCCAACCATTGCACTTATTAAATTAAGCAGATACTATTCAAAGTAAGAATGAGTTCTCTTAATATATAGTCAACTCTTAATTGTCTGATATGCTAAAGTAGAGGCAAGGTAAATATTATGTAGAAATGCTGTGGGAGAAATTTCTGAATCTGTTTGGAATCGCTGCTACAAAACAAATCTCCATTAGTCATTACATTATAGGAAATGATTTGTTACAAGGCCCATAACTTGGATTTAGATATAAATCTTGGGGTTAAGCTGCAGTAGAAAACCAATAGCAGAATAAACATGAAAGGACTAGAAAAGGGATCATTCCAATTTGCTATTTTTCCACCTGGAAATTAAAGGCAGAACATGATTAAAGTGGGAGTCAGAGCTCAGTCTGGAAGCAAGAACCTCAAATTTCAGACATTGAGCAGGGGGAATGAATCTTGGGGTCCAGGTCAAGGGGGATTTCATACCAAGACAGTTACCTGTCTTACTAAAAACTCTTTCATCCCTCCTTTAGAGAAACAATACAAAACAAACAAAAAACTTTCTCAGGCATGATGACTGTCTTAGAGGTAACAAATGCAGATAAAAGCAGATAAGTGCTTGGATGTAACTAGATAGGAGAGATGGTGGAATTGAGGGAGGTATCTGAAAACTATCAATTCTTGATTTTTGTCTATTAATATCCCTCTACTGCATACATACACACAAGCACAATCCAAATTGTAAGGAAAAAGGGCATCACATAGCTATTTCATGAAGGAAACATAATTATTTTTTGGGTGAGAAAGTATTTTGTGTACTTTCTCAAAGTTAATATTTGCCATTGAGTTTTTAGGCAATCCTATAGAGCTAAACTTTATTAATACCTATTACTTAAGAGTTAATGCACACATGCCAGAACCATGAAAACATTTAAAAACATGTTACAAGTAGTAACTTGTCCTTAATACCTTTCAGAAAAATTTCCTGATCTTCTACACAGTGCACTGTATAATCCTAAACTAGGATTGAAAACCATTAGAATCAAGAATGGATTTAAAATTCTGCATTTTGTTTATAAGTTAGCTGTTATTTTAACTTCTTTTCATGTTGATAAGGAGGACACAAACTTATCTGCAGGAAACAGGCTGCTTGTTCAAAAATTCCTTTTCGCGTCCCATGGTGCAATCATCTAAAGCCAAGATGCAGTTATGCAGAGAACAGATGAAGTTCCGCTTCATATTACAAATTCCTTTATTTAAGTGTGTTCTGAAGGAAGTTAGTGGAAGATAAAACCATTATCCTTCCTACTATGAATATTAAAACTTTACTTTTTCATTTAACTCTTGATAGAATAATACAAAATTCAATAGTAACAAGAGGATTGCTATTAAAATCTTTCATCTATTTTTTTTTTTGATGTATTATGACTCTAGCAGAAGTGTCTTTGAAAGTGAACATAAGTTCAAGACGCTTAGACTTGGGAATAAATCTAAGAGAACTGAAGGGAAATATGTTTACTGGGAAGATTTCAGTTAAACTCTAAGTAATCTAGTAGCTTCAATTTTTGAAAGAATCTTTAGGTAGATACTATACAAGATATATAAACCACTGAAAAGAAAGAAACTTAAGTAAAAAAATTTTGTCCTCCATAGGGCAGAGGAAGCTCTTATCTTAGTGATTTCTCTCCTGATGACTATTCAAGGAAAGTCTTGTATTGATTTGTTTAACACTTTTAAAAGTTAACATCTGGGCACAAGACCAAAATTAAATGAAAAAAGTTATACCTAAGAAAGTTCTCAGGTGAATTCAGAGGGAAAAGTAAAAAAATCTCTCTCTCTCTCCCTCTATCTATCTATCTATCTATCTATCTATCTATCTATCTATCTATCTATCTATCTATCTATTCTTGGGATAGCTTTAGTTTTTGAACAAGAAAAAAAAAAGTAACTTTACCAATGGGGTAAACAAAGACAATGAGATAGAGATACCTGCTAAAAAATAATGTTTTAAGATTCTCTATGGATTTATTTTCTCAGGTTTTCTCTTTATACATGTTTCAGAACAAAGACTTCACAGAAAGACTTCATAGTATCTATACTGGAATCATCACTCTATATTGTGTACTGCAACAGATAGTAATTCTACAATGATATTTGAAGAATTTATAGAATAGTCCATGAAAAATAATAAGCATGTAGACCATATTTATTAATGAGAATAAAATAAATGTCTATATACATATGCTAGAAATAAATTGAATCTGAAAATGTTAGATCTTTGTGGGTGATATCCAAATCAATCAATCAATAAAAGTAAAATAAATTGAATTATATATGTAACAAATTTATAAACATATATGTAAGTGCATATATGCACAAAATTATACACCACTACATGTTTAATGCATGGTCATGCATATATGCACATATATGTTTGCATGTGTATCTGTATATATGCCTCACTTTTATGATTATGTATTTCTCTGGAAACTAGTTAGTTCACACTAAGAATGGTTATATAGCAGATGCTGCTGAAACCAAGGTAGGTGTTAACTGTGCTTTAATTTTGAGCAGTATTCGAGTGCTACATACCTATTTCCTGCCCTATTTTCCCCCTTGTCTCTTCAGATAAATGTCTTAGATTAAGAATTTCTATCTTTGGCCCTCCCTGGTGGCAAAACAGGTTAGGACACAGCACTGCAAGTGAGCCACAGCCACTTCAGTGTGAGTTCAATCCCACGCCCTGGTGGTGATCTACATGGTGCAGCAGACCCTGTCTCACCTGCTGCTCCCCTCAGCTGGGTTCTTCGTCTGTCTGCCTTTTCTGCTTCCCACTCTGTCTTTGGTGAATCTTCCTTTCACCGCCCCTGCACCTCTGGCCTGTACCCAGTTCTGTATGCATAAATAAATAAATCTTTAAAGAAAGAGAATTTCTATCTTCAACTCTTTCATTCATTGACTCATGAAAACTGAGTTCAGCACCTTGGTCCATGTGACAGTCAAGCTCTGGTCTCCTGAAACAGATTCCACAAATGCTTGCTCCTACCTTTTCTATATTTCTCTTTTGCATAAGACATTGATTCTAACAGCTTTCAAATTAGTGTCTCTCCATATTACTCTGGCTGAACATCCTTTGGGTTTCCCTTATATTTAAGAGTGTCTATTGCACTTTTGCTTTGAATGTGCTATTGCTTTGAATGTGCTACTGTCATGGTTTAATCTGCTGCAATAATACAAATCTCAAACCTGTAGTATATCCAAAGGCTTTATTTTATTTACTGTTTAACATTTATAATAGATCATCTCAAATACATTCACATTTGACAAGTCTAAATGAAACTCAGTTTCCTTTTCACCTTTTTTTTTCTTTGTTAGTATAATATCTGATATTCACCAACCACAGGAACCATCATAAAACCTTAAATAATTCTCAATTGATCATCACTTTTATCTAATGTTAGATCCATTCTCTGTCATCCATCCTCACTATCCTATTCACATCTAGAACTTTTCTTGGCACACAGATTGGGTCTTCTGTGCACCTCAAATTCACCTTGAACTTGTTGACCGCATGTTGAAGCCAAATGACTCAATTTAAATCATTCTGATACTTTAAATGTTTCAAAACTCCAGAGTTAGCAATGGAGTAGGGTGGAGGATTAGTGAAGCTTCCTTGGTGGGTGTGGTGTGGTAACATACATTAACAAAGTTTGAACAATGCCCCTAAATCATAGAGTATTATAAACCAATGCTACCTCTAAATATAAAATACAGTGAGCTGGCACTTGTCTAGTCTAATTCTCTCCAGCCCTAACTCTTCAGGAATGTGAAATTGCACACATCTATCTAAGTATGGCATGCTGTATTGTGCCTCAGTGCCCTTAAACTTAATACTTCATCTGCCTGTGATACCCTGTCTTTCTTCTTCCTGACTGCTGCCTATTTGTATTTTAAAATTCAGTGCAGATGTCACACACTCTAAGAACCTTGTACTAAGTGCAGCTCCACCCCTGTCATAAGCCTTCACTCAGACTTAGTCAACTATATCTCCAATACACTCCAAATGCGGATCATGCATCTCTCTATCAAAAATATAGTATATGTGTCTTTGCTTGTCAGGAATGGCTGCTTCTAGAAAATAAGGCTTAATTATATATTTTTGTTTGATATTGCTGTTTAACTTGTTTTTTATACCATATATATATTACCTGACATGCAGAGAATACTCAGTTATTTAATTGGATTGAGTTGTACTGCACAGTAATGGAGAGACTCAATGATGGGGAAAAATTTTCTAGGTGTGATCTCTTGAGACTGACCTGTAGACACATAGAGGTATATTACATGTAATGGTTATAATAGGCGATGTAAGAGACTGACCTCTGCTTGCGTCCTATTTCTACCATTTGCTCTGTGGAAAGGGGAAATTACATATAACGATATAAATTACATTATAACTCTGAGACTACAATTTCATCCTTAAAACAGAAAAAATAATAACAGTAACATACTACATACCTTACAAATATAGGTTCAGATCTGAGCCTGAAGCAATACAGCATTTTGGAGATCTCCTTTTAAGAAAAGAACACCAACCTATAAATATACAATTAAGTACTCAAATTTATTATATTTAGATCAGAAATCATAAAGAAATGATAAATTTTAAAAAACTCAAGGCCCTTCCTGGTGGTGCAATGGGTTAAAGCACAGCACTTTGAAGCTATCACAGCCACTGCAGCATGAGTTCAATCCTGGAAGAGGGAGATGACCTACATGGAATGGCAGACCTCTCCTGAACGGCCAACTGCTGCCCTTAGCAGTGTACTTTGTCGATCTGCCTGTATTAGTATTAGACTCCTCAGAAACAAGTTGGCAAGTGAGTGTCTCAGCAAGTGAGATTCATGGTAATTTTTGTTGCTGGTAAAATCAAATATATGTAATAAAAGTGAAACACTAAGTAGTGCTTGACCTCTGGTATATATACCACAAATACTCATTCTATATAAAGTCCTGCAAAAGAATAATGCACAGGACTCCAAAATTTAATTTAGACATTGAAAATAAATATACTATTGAGTTAATAAACAGTGAATGATTTTAAAAATGCAGATCCAATGTTTTTAAACCATCCCCTTAAAGGATTTTAAAATACAACTTGACAAAATAAAATAATACTTGAAAACTTATTTTGGCTAATGAGAATATGTTATTGTTCATATATATGTTAAAGTATCAATTGTATTAACTTACTGAATAAATATATTGATATAAATCATATGACAATATCAAAGATGTGTAAGATTATAGAAACGGCCACATTTTTAATCTAAGAACTTTTGGCAATAGCAGAGCCAGAGTAAGGGTACTTTGATTATTAGTGGCTAGTAGAGTACATTTTTTAAAAATTTGGTGCATGTCTACTCTAAGGATTCATGACACTTCATGGGGTAAAGTATTATATTAGAGTTTGATCAGTATTCTACTGAACAATCCTGGGAAGTCTTTCTGAATTCCATTTGTTTATGGAATCAAGACATTTCAGTAAGTATCAATGCAGAATGAGAAATTAAATTGCTGGCTAGAAAAAGAAAAAGTATCACAACAAAACTTTCCAGGCAGTGAGAAGTCATGTTACCCAGAATAAAACTACTTCAGGGTGCTGTGCTTCTGTGACTGCCCCAGTAATTTCTCTCTGGATGGAGCATGAGGAAATTCATTGTTAGTTTTCTGATAATTGGCTCACCTTACATAGGTAGTTTGATATGCATCTGCTAATCCAAAACAGACTGTTTGACCACCATTTTCCTTACCTGCAGTTTTGCATTTCTACACAAGGTCATGTCTGCCTGGTCAGTCAGTTATGAGTCCAGCTACATGGTGCCTTTCAAATCAGTCAAGAGAAGAAAGCTTGATCACCTTGGGAAGGGTATACATTGTAGAGGTATGGCCGGGAATGCCCAGGGGGCCGATGTGTAATAAAAAAAAAAAAAACAAAAACAAAAGCTGATCATTGGAACGCCTTGTTCATAAGATTGGAACCACAAACTGGGGTCGGGGAGTGATTTTGATTGCAGTATTTGGTCATCAAACAGGAAAGAATTATGTGGTCAGCAGGATCATGTGACTCTGAAGCTCTAGATGGCATAAGCTCATTTTCAGTTCCACCCTTCTTTTCCTTCTACCCAACACAGCTGTTGCTGTGTGATGATTCTGTTAGTAAAAAGGTCAGGATCTTGCTCATTCAACAGACCCTGCATTGCTCAGCCTGCTCCAAGCCTCCTGTTTTTATTGGTGTGGTGTTGCCTAAAGACCGTCTGGATAGATACTGAATTCTAGGTTGAAAGTGATGTTTTTGAAGATGCCTTTCTAATGTTGCTACTTTTTAGTATTGAAAAATATTAAAATCATTCTGGTTTTCATTACTATGTACTTATAAATTGCCATGTGTTTGTGTTTTTCCATTTTTATTTTGTATTTCTCCCTTTAGGTGGTTATCTATTGTGCTCTGAATTATTAAATGGTATACACTTGACATAAACGTTCAAACTGGAAACTGTTTTGTTCTGAAATTATCCCAAACTTTGTATTATTTTATTTGAAAAGTGTTTCCCTGATAGTTCCTCTCATTTTTCTATCTGAAATTGCTAGCCAGAACAGTTTTTTAATGTTTTAACTATATAATCTTAATGTTATCAATTTCCTTCATTTTTCATTTCTCTTTCTATAGTTTTATCATGTTTTCTAATCTATATCACGATTTTAAAATTATTATTTATTTTTAATTTCAGAGTATTTCTTTTACACTATAATTCCTTTTGCACACATTAATCACTTGATAATTTTAGTGGCTATAACGTTTCCTTGTATTTTACAGAGGATATTGAAGTCTTTAAGATTTTTCTTTTTTTTTTTACATTTTGCTTATTTCACATACACTTTAAAAACTTATTTATTGCCTTGCTGACTAGGAAAGATATACATATGGGGTGAGAGGCAGGATCTGACCATTTAGCATTTAAATTCTCTCCCTCTGAAGAATAAACTCCCATTATCCTGCTTTCTCTAGTTTTGAGGTCTAGGTCAGGGTTTGTTTCTTTGCTTGTTTTAAGTTTCTGCATGGTATATAGCCTCTCATTTCAACATTAACTCTTCTTATGTCTTCATTACAGCTTCACTTACCTATTAAGTCATTTTCCGCTGTTTTGTCTCTGGAGTTAGTTCATGAACTATCTGTAGAATTTCCGTTTCCAAAGGAAATCTCCAAGGGCTTTTTTAAAATCCCTTGACAATTTTCATCTATTCTTTTTATACTTCTACGTTAATGCATTTTTAAAATTTTAAGATAGTATCAGCAGATCTAGGATGGGCAGCTTACAATACATGCACATGTATGGTTATCTTTAAAATAACTGAAAGAAGCTAAATTTTATTTTATTTATTTTTTAAAAGATTTATTTATTTACTCATACAGAACTGGGGTACAGGCCAGAGATGCGGAGGATGAGAGGATTCCCCAGGGACAGAGTGGGGAGCAGAACAGGCAGATTGGACGAAGTACACTGCTGAGGGGATCAGCGGACGGGTCAGGAGATGTCTGTTATGCCATGTGGATCTCCTCCAGGGCAGGCAGGGATCGAAAGTGACAGTGCTTTAACCCGCTGTGCCACCAGGGAGGGCCGTAAGCTAAATTAAAAAAAAAAAAAAAAAAGTACACTAGAACTATTATGGGTTTTTTGATAGGTACAAAAGACTTCTTATTTCTTTGATTATTTTAGAAGTTAGGAGTAATTTGTAGGATGAGGCCAATAGTACACATTTTGAGAGGAATAAATACGTTGAACATTTCTAGGAATATGTGCTCACTTGCAAATCTCCCTTTCCATATGCTGTCATTTATATATAGAAGCACAAACTCCGTACATTTGAAATGGCCAGATGGCAACTCTTCTCTTCATTACTGAAATGAAATACAGAATACAAGAGTTCCCTGCTGAAAACATACTGCAGTATTTTGTTTTAAAACACATAGTTTTGAAATGAACATAAGCTTGCTTCCACCTTTTTTTCTGTTTGTTCTTTATCCTGACAACAAGAGAAATGCACTGAATTCAGTAGCCTGATTTTTTAAAGTTAAAAGTGAAAAGCTAAATAATGTTAGCATAAACACTTGCAACTGTTACCTAAGAGAATTCTGATAGCTGCCTCAACTCTCTGTGTGAAATTATTCTTGCATGGCATTTGTAATTGTTTCTGTCAGGAAAATGGAAACCTTGCAGATATTCGCTAATGTGCCTTGGAGAGCATGTAACCTTGGAGATTTGTGTAATGTACCTTTGGAAATGGAAATTCTACAGATAGTTCATAAACTAACTCCTCGACGCATGATAGCTAAATTCTTCTTGAGGCAATATTTGTCCTTGGCAAAACCTCTGTTGATACCATTTTATTTATAAATGATGAAAGAAACTGGGTGATTTGAAGATGACCAGATATTTTTAATAGAAAAGGTTATGCAGATCATAAAGTTAAAAAAGTTATCATTTGAAGTGCCCTTTTTAACTCTAGGACTAGAGCCAGGAAAGAGTTGTCACTTTTATACTGTCCCTGTTTACACGGGAACAGTACTACGTTGCGAGATGACTGAGACTTAAGTTATGTGAAAGAACCCATTTTAATGATATGGGTGAAACTCATAGAAAGGTTTTCAATGACTTCATTTTTGTTTGAAGTAATTCTGTGATGCTATATATTTGTAACAAATTTTATTTCCAGTTTGATGAACAGAAAGTGATACCATTAAAAGTGACTGAATGAATCTTTTCAACATATGAGCTATAAAATAGACAGTGAAAAAAATGGGATAATAGGAAAGTTGAGTTATATGCAGAAAGGCAGATGGGATGGTCTTCTATGTAATTGTTTTTTAGACTCTAACTTAAGATTGTTGGTTAATATATTTAAAAAAAATAAGTTCCCATTCCCTTAAATAAAGTTTTATTTTGCTCTTTTCTACTTTCCAGTAGTTTAATACACAAATATGCAAGATCCCAAGATTACTGTTAGGTAACATGTATCCTATTTTAAGCAAAGGGAAAACTGAGAAGCGGCAGAGTAATTATGCAGAAAAGCAATGCCAGAAGTGGAACACTGGTCTCTTGACAGCAAGATTATCTTTTCACAGAGCTAAACAAAGATGTTCATCTAAAAAAAAAATAAATAATAAAATCTAACTTAGTAAAATGGAACTTAGCACAGAATTTTATTATAGGCATTTACTTTAGCCTCTTTGAATTCTTTAATATTGTTTATGATTTTAGCTATCTAGAAAAATATTATTACAGTTACCAAAAAGATGCACTTTGTCAAAAGTTTCTTTCACTTTGCTCAAGGAGCATAGTTCTGTCTCAAGAGGGGCCAGACTGACTACTGAGATGAATACCCAGTTCTCCCCCAAAGCTTAGGAACAAAACCATGCTACTCCATAAATATTTGTCCTTTCAAATTTCAAAGTCCCCGGGCACTTCATTCAAGCAATGGCATTATGAACATTAAGGAACACTAAGGGACCCTCCCTCATAGCACAACAGGTTAAACTGAAGCACTGTGAAGCTATCTGCAGCCACTGCAGCATGAGTTCGATCCCCAGACAGGGAGCTGACACACATGGCTAGGCAGACGCCTCCTGTCCCGCCTGCTGCTCCTCTACACATTTTTGGTAGAGTACATAAAATATGACATGATCTTACTCATCAAGGAAGCGTTTACCTCTTAAATTATCACTATTTTTGAAAGTAGATGTAAATTTAATTAGGAACAAATGTGTCACTTGAAAAGTTTTTTTTTTCCCCCAGATAAGTATCTTTCAGTTGATCTTTTTTTTCTATTGACCTATGCTTGGGAGTGTCTGTAATTCTCCAGCCATGTAAAACGTTATAACCCAGATGGAACGCATGGCAAGTATGAAGTGAAGTGGTATAATAATAATAAAAACAACAATGATAATAATTTTAATACTTATTTATTGGCTAAGTTCAAAAGAAAAATAACTGTAATAGTGGCAAAAATAGATGTCTGGCTAGGTGGCTGGTTGGTTGGATGAACAGGTAATAAGAATATCCAGTTTTTTAGTATGTTTATAACTCAGATGTCTTTTAGTATGAAGGATATATTTAGGGAGCCCTCTCTCTGTGATGCTTAAGTTGCTCCTTAGAAACAAGATTAAAGATTGGAAAGGAACAATAACTCTCCTCTCTGACTGTTTGCTCCCTGGCTGCGGATTCCAATCTGCATACTTTGTTACACCACAGTGGTCCTTCTGGAAGAGTCACATGTGCTTACACTTACCTCATTGTGGGCATGGTTGGCCGCGGTCATTCCCTCAGCCCGAAGTTTCCATCCCAGGAACAGCTGTTTCACAATCACCCAAAATAATCCAATAACTAGCACACACACAAAAGCAATCCTTCTGTTTGTTTCCCCATTATTTGCAGACTACAGGGGAAAAGAGAAAAAAAAAAAGCGACCATTTAAACAAAAAGTAGTCTCCTGATAAATGTTCGCTCGTTTGAGATCTGTCTAGGGCATTGGAAGAGAGATACTTAATTTAAAATTGAAAAATAATAACTGAATTCTGGAAGAAAAAGCAAGAATGAAACTTTTTAAATATAATTATTGATTTGTAGGCTTATTGTAATTATTTCTCACACACATGCTGTTTTACTTATTGAATTTCAGTCCTTTGTGCTCATTTTATTTCTCAATAAAATAAAATATGAATAATTCCTGATTTATCTTCTGCCAACATATTTTGTACTTTCGCTTAAAATTTAATTTCTCAAAAAATAATAAATTAATTTTTACTGTAGGCAGTGCATATTTTTATGAGTATATCATCTGTTGATTTAATTTCTGTGCACTTCTAATCTTTTTGGGGGGATATTATTCACAAGTGACTAAACAAACTTTCAAAATCAACTATAGTTCCTGGCTGAAAAATTCTTGATGATAATCATTTACTAATTTTTAACTAAACGTTTATTTAAATGATTTCAAATTGAACCTGTGGGTTAGAGTAGGGTATATCAACAGTGGAATTACTGGCATTTGGAGTGAGCAACCTGTTAAGGGAGCCGCCCTGGGTGTCAGGAGAGGGACCATCTTTCCACTCTTCCTTGTAAATGTCCTTGGAATTCTCTTCCTCAGTCATGACAATGAAAAATATTCCCAATGACAAATAGCCTCGGTGGAAGCACGTCACCCAGATTGAGAACCATGAAACTGTGGAGCATTTTCATTTCTGCTATCCTGGGGTAGTTTTATATTGACAGCGAACTCATCACTGTGCAGCCGCGGAGTCTGCTATTGTGTTGCTCTGATTTCTAACTTCACACAACTCAGTTGAGACACCTACTGCTCTTAAGTTGATTCCCATCATCGATCTTTGCTTCTTTCTTTCGCTTCCTCTTTCCCACTAATTGTATAATTATACATGATGGTGAATTGAGTTTAAGAGATTTAAGTTATAGGATGACATCACTTAGATTCTTAGAAGTTAAAATAATGACAGTACCAACAACTATATTTATCATGGTTAAATTTCTTAGCCTATTAATTTCTATATCAAAACAAGTAGGGAGATATTTTTAGACTTTCTGAGCAAACTCTTAAGAATAAAACAAAGTAAACCATATTACACATGATCCATTGATGACAATTTCTAGGACTGAATTTTTTTTTCCAGTTTCACAATTCCCACTCCTATATTTCGATTCTTATGAGTTGTCACCAAAGAAACTGAACACAGGTTCTTCCAAGGTATCCAGGATAGTAATGGCATTTATTTTGTGGAAGCTAAGTTTACTTAGGTATTTCAAAAAAGGCAAGTGTTACCTCGGTGACTTGTGTCTATGCAAGTATTTGCTTCAACATTTTCATCTGTAAAATTGCCAGGTTTGTTATAAGTATTAAGTAAGGATATACACACATATATAATATTATATAAAGCATGCACAGGAAAACTTAATGATCTTCCTTTCTCCCATTCCAATTAATTGAAATACCTTTTAATATGTTATTAACAGCCAAAACAATTTTGACGTTCAGAACATTCTGTAGAGAATCCTGTTCAGAACATTATGTCTGATTGCCTGCTGAGTACCTCATTTATCCATTCCCTTATTTCTTTATTCTTCAATCCTTATTTCATATCTCAATGTACTTAAGATGTAATGCATCCCACAATAGAGTAAAAAATCTAATCAAAATCTACTCTTTCCCATGTACACCCTACTGTTCTCTCTACATCCTTAATTCTTTTTTTATATCTAAATAGGGTTGATTAAAAACAAACAAACAAACAAACAAAAAACTTTAGCCCTGTGATTTAGTCTACTTTCCTATTTCTTTTTTTAGATTGAGCCTTAGAATACATTTAGCCTAGATTTCTAAAATAACTCCTAACCTTTCTGTTCTGATACAATCTTTCCATTACTATACATAGTGATCTTTCTAAAGAAAAAAAAAATCTCATGAGATAAGTTATTGAAATCCTTCAACAGCTTTTAGGACAAATCAAGATAAAATCTGGCATCCTCAGAATGTGATGGAGGTTTCTTTATGAACCGGCCTCTATTCTGCACTTATCTTTGCCCCAGTTCACCGATATATTTGAAGTTGATCCATACTGTCCAGCGCCCTCAAGGCCCTCGTTGCTACTGCTATACCCTCCGTCTGCCCGGGTCCTTCATTGCCCATATTCCTGGAGCATTTTCTATTCGTTGAATTAAATATGAATTTTGGGTGTTTTCATTTTACCTAGGCATTATATTTTTTAAAGTTTATTTTAACATACTGATTATATATAGATATTTGTCTGAGTCCTTAAATATTTAGATTCTTAAAGGCTGGGGTTATTCATTTATTTCTGTAGTTTGTAATGTCTCGCCTTTCCAAACCTTTATCTGGGAGTGAAATGTCTCAGGTATTAATAAAAATATTTAAAGATGTCACACAAATCATTATCAGCACTATATAAGGAATTGTGATTTTCTTACTGAAATAGATCCATATTTGAATGCTTACTCTTCTGAATTATGAACTTGTATGTTTTGAAGAACTTAATGATCTATTTCAAGTTATATTTGCTTATTATAAAATGTTGACATTCTTTATACATAGGATTGAGCTTAAACTCAAGTAAGATAAAATATAAGAAGCATATGGTAGGTATGACATGATAATTGGTACTGTTCCTAATGTCAACTGAAATGCCAAGCAGAAGCTGATATTTCCACAGAGATTTAAAAACTGTAATAATTTTTTTTCAAACATATCAGATAAAATTATTTTAAACCGATATGTTTGTAGCTTGACATGATTCACAGAAAGAGATAATGTCTTCAGTTATTAACAAATAAACTAATACCTACCACAAATGTTTCTGATGAAGACAACAATGATGTCAGTCAGTCAAAACAGAACCCTAAAATGTCAGAATTATAAGAAACCTGTATGCATATTTAAAATCATAATTATTGAGCCACTCTAAGTTTAAGCTGCTCTTAGTAATATCAGCAACTAACAGAAACTATATATGATTTAAAAATGAATTAAATAGACACAGGCTAGAAACTTTTTATGGCAAAGGAGTGTGCTCAGAAATGCACAGAGCAACACAGTGTAGCACCTGCAGGTCACCGCCAACATTGCACAGTCTCAGCTGGAAGGAAATAAACTCTTTCTTAGCCTGCGGTTGATCAACACTCACTTCTCAAAGTACATACTTTGAATGAGTGCATAGACAGAAAAAAAATAAAAGATTTAGAATAAGCCTGCAGATACACTCATATCCTAGAGCAGCTGCATGGATTACAGCAATATAAGGCACTGTAACTGAATTTAGACTCAAGAGGAGACACTATTCCCACAGCCACACTTCAGCAAGAGAAATTAGAGGTGATTATCTCTATGTACTGCATCTCTGGGTTTTATCGTATAGGGCTCTATTATGAGCTATGAATTGTTGATAGATCGGGTTCTTTCACAGTCAACAAGTTCTTTTGCTTTCATCTAATATTAAGTTAAAGAACTCTTTAAAAAGACTGTTAAATATAGACACTTAAAACTGATGATTAAAGATTCTTGTGCCCAAATTAGGGTAAAATATAGTGAGCAGGTGACTTCCTGGAATTCACAGATAACAAGTCGCATTTCCATAGCATGGTTACCAACAGGCAGTGAGCAGGAAAAACACAATATAAGTGACTGAATGTGTATTAACATAGTAATCATACTTGTCTTTAAGTTCAGCATTTCTATGCTTTTATACATGTAAGTTTAGAACCATAGGTAAATTTAATCATTTTAAAATATTTTTTTCACAAATATATATAGCATACTATTCCAATGTCCGCCTTTTTTGGTTGAGGTAACATTGGTTGGTAACACTGCATATGATTCAGAGATATAGGAACACATTACTTTAGAAGTTTGTCATACTTAGTGTCTATAATGCCTCTAAAATTTTCAATATTTTATATTTCAAGAGTAAATGTTAGTATATGAAGCTTATATAGGTCCAAATTTTTAATATTCTCTTCCACAATTATTTTTTCAAGAACTCAGCTGTGATAACAGCACACAATGGAATAAATTCTTCTAATTCTATACTCATGCTCTTTGCAGAATAATTTTTCATCTAGAAGTTTCTTTTTCCGGTTCTTAAATTCTAGCTTGTTCACATGATTTGTTTTGAGACATCAGCAAATAGGATGCAAGAGAGGGTGAAAATATACCTGTGTTTGGAGCCCTGAAACCATCATGTGTATAAGGTCTCAATAGGCAACAGGTATATTAAGAGGCCAGATGGAAGAGAAGTAGGATGCCCTTGTTGATAGCTGACCAGACACTGGACAGGAGCCTCCTGCATCTTGTAGTCGCCTCCACTTACTGGCTGACTACAAATACATGAGACAGCTCAGCACACCACCCAAGCTGGTTCAGGTCAGAAAACAAAACAACAGTGGACTCTGATGGAGGCCAACGATGCCTTGGTGGTGGGTGTGGTGTGGTAGCATACAACTGAAGAGGTGAGATCCTCCCTATATTTCTGAATCATGTAGAGTTGAAAAGCAATACTACCCTAATTTAAAAGAATATAATGAAATATAAGTACATTGAAAAAGAAGACAAAGCTAAATTAAGATAATGATGTAATCACATTCAAACGGAAAATCAATCTCCAAGCTTGGTACTATTCATTCTTCATTGTTAAATGAAATGGCAGATCAGATACGACAACCATGCATGTAGAAAGATTTCTCTGATTCCTTTTTCTGTACTTAATTTGTATGTATTTTGTTCATCCATAACTTTTTAAATTCTTTTCTCTTAAGACATTTAATCTACAACTTAATTTTTATTGTATTAATTTAATTTTATTTTTATATATTTTTTAAAGATTTATTTATGTACACAGAACTGGGGTATAGAGCAGAGGTGCAGGGCTGGTGATAGGATTCACCAGAGACAGAGTGAGAAACAGAGCAGGCAGATGGATGAAGTTCACTGCTAAGGGGAACAGCAGGCCAGACAGGAGAGGTCTGCCGTGCCATGTGGATCACCTCCTTGGCCAGGTATCAAACTCTCACTGAAGCGGCTGCACCTAGCTTTCAGTGCTGCATCCCAACCAGTTGTGCCACTAGGGAGGGCCCTGTAGTAATTTTATGTGTGCATTTTTGCCTTTTTTATGTGTTTTAAAATAGGTAAGGCCTCCTATATCCCCATCCTGAAGGTGAGTGACAGCACTTACCACATTAAATTATTGAACCATAGTTTTCTCATTGACGATCACATTTTATCTTTTTAAAAGATTTATTTATGCATACAAGAACTGGCGGACAGGCCAGAGGAGTGAGTGGATTCACCAGAGGCAGAGTGGGAAGCAGACAGATTGATGAAAATACACTGCTGAGGGGAGCAGCGGGTAGACAGGAGAGGTCTGCTGTACCATCTGCTAAGCTTTAACCCCTTGCACCACCAGGGAGGGCCCAGTATCATATTATTACTGATATACTGTATTTTTTGGTATCATAATCCATGTCTCAAAGAATATACTTTGAAAAATTAATTTCTATCAAATATTTAAGATTGAAAGTTATTTCTTAGACTTTATTTGATTAACTAGTATGAACTTAACATAAGCTAAAATCAAGCAGTAGGGAATATCCTATGAATATTTTATTGGTTTGCCCAACTCTCATTCTAGGTGTGTTTTGCTACTGGGTTGTTACTTCCTTTAGGTCCTCTCATTTTGTTGAGGAAGAATATATGTGTACATGCTCACCTATGCATGTACACATGTCCATAAACATCTAAATTCTATGCATCAGAATTTATATTAAACAAATGTGTGCTGATGTGTCCAGCTTTAACCCATTACCACTTGGATCATTCTAGCCTTCTTATATCTGTAAACCCTGCTTTAAAAGTAAGAAATCTGGCTCCATTGCCTGTCATCAATTTTCTTAATTTTTCATTTCCACTATACATATATAGCACTATAAATATTATTAACCCGAATGTCCTTGGGGCTTTTTACCAGCTAGAGTAAAGTGCTTATGTTCTGTTCCTTTTGCTTTTAAGATACAGACTCAATTTATTTCCAAGATTGCTGAGATCAGCCACCTTTTCTCCCACCACCTCTAGTGAGGTTATTTCAGACTTTTGTAATGCAGTTAAATTCTCTTCTCAAACACTATTCATTTTTTATTTAATAAAAATATGCATTTTGTATTTATAAACCTCTATAACTTTGGAGGTCGCATCTTCACCTGTGTATCTGTTTAAGCCTCACTTCACCACCCAGCAAGCTCTAGTGCTCATGGTGCCATCACACTCCCTCCATCCTCTCCCTCTCTGATAACTACTGTATTCTTTTTTCTTTTTCTTTTTCTTGATAAAGTGATACATTTTGAGGATACATATGGTAAGATGGCCCTAGTGGACCGCATAGGCATGTTGCAATCGACCTAGTAATGTTTTAAGCATCTACTCTGGCCCCTTAATGTATTATTTTTTCTTAATTAAAATATTTGAATTGTCTGATGTTATTGAGGTAATATTAGTTTATACACTGTACATGATTTATGGGTGTAGGTACACTCCTCTTCAGATGTAAGTTACCTCACCAACCCACCCAGGCATGAAGGATATCTTGTGACACAAGGTTTCAGGCTATTTGAGTAACCATCAAGGAAGGTGACTACTGGACCACAGAACTGAAAGACCAAGAAGGCAAGGGAGGGGAGAGGCATGAAAACAGAGAGGGATGGGAGCACAGTGGACTGTTGTGGGAACTGTGGGTGATTTGTGATTTGGTGGTGGTTGCACTATAGTGGTGATACCTGGGAGGCTATAACAATATTACTTCGACTGAAAATAAATAAAACTTAATTTAATAAAGTAAACTTATTTAAGAGTGAATAAGATGATTTGTAAAAAAGTGATAAAGGCTGTTTTACAAAATTTCCTTCAGCATTGTCTTGGACTGTAGTCACTAATTTTAATAAATTCAACGTATTACTTTTTTCTTTCACAGATGTTGATTTTGGTGTTGTCTTCAAAAACTCAGTGTTTAATCAAAACACTTCTAGATGTTTGACTGTGCCATTGTCTACATAAGTGTTAATTTTGCATTTTTCCAGTCAAGTGTCTGATCACTTTTGAGTTAACATCTTTGGAAATTTTGTTTTTAGATTCTTATTTATTTTTGGGTTTAGACATATGCACATCCAACTTTTATATTACTTATTGAAAAGTTTGTTCTTAATCTGTAAATTCCCTTTGCAGCTTCATTTCTGTGGCTCAGCACAAAACACTCTGCTCTGCTCCATTGATTAATATGTTATTGTTTTACCAGCACAGGCTGCCTTGGCATCAGGCTTGAAGAGAGGTAGTTGTCCTTTAACTTGATTGTTCAATATTGAAGTAGTTGTTCGTGGCCTTTTTATTTGCACATATGCTTTTTTTCAGTTCATCAACATCCTCAACATAGTCTACTGCTTTGTACAAAGTCCTGGCCACCAGTCACCGTGTCTGATGGGCAGAATTTAGTTTTATCATTCATCATCTTTTTTTTTTTTTTTTAAAGATTTATTTATTAAAAAAAAAAAGATGGGGTACAGGCCAGAGGCTCAGGGGCGGCGAGAGGCTTCACCAGAGACAGAGTAGGGAACAGAACAGGCAGATCAATGAAGTACACTGCTGAGGGGAGCAGCGGGCGGGTCAGGAGAGGTCTGCCACGCCATGTGGCCACCTCCTGGGCAGGCGAGAATCGAACTCATGCGGAAGTGGCTTTAGATTCTCAGTGCTGTGCTTTAACCCGCTGCGCCACCAGGGAGGGCCCATTCATCATCTTTTATTTGTGAGCAAGTGTGAGCATTGACATTGTGGTTTCTAATTCTGGAGATAGGGTTCATGGAGATTCCCTCAGTGATGGAAACACTATTCAATACATAAGCATGGTGGATTGACAAGTTGAGTATGGTGACCAGTTGCTTCTATGGACCTGTGCTTGTATTGACCCACTTTGTTTTTTGAGGAATCTTTGTGTTTGCTCAACTTTCAGGACCGACTCTCGATACAGGTCTTTCTGCTGACTGACCTCACCTGAACTCTCGGCTTCAGGATGCAGTTTTTTGCATTTTGGGGGGATGGTTGTCTCCTTTCTGTTCCCCTGGAAGACCCTATGCCTGACACCAATAGAAGCAGGAGTTACACACAGATAGGTCATCTACTGTGGCATGGGTGTAGGATATTATTCAGTATGATTTCAGACTCTAAATTATGACTTAAACTTTAAAAATTTTGGGCTTGAAAAATACTTCACCTTTCAAGGGTATTTCTTCTTTTTTGGCTTCTTTTTAGAATGAATGGTATGAGCAGAGAAAAGACATCAGTTAAGAGGCAGCTCCTGGGTGCTGGCTTTAGTTTCCTCTTTGATCAGTGGTTGGGATGACACACCTGCTATTTAAAGGGATGCTCGGGCAGCAGAGCAAGAGCGGTGAAACCACAGCAAAAGCGCAACTCCAGCAGCTTGGTTTTGTGCAATTATACGCATCTCTAGAGCATGACTTCTCAACCAAGAATTGTTGGAAAAGACACCTTCTGGTTCCAGGTCCCTCCAACATGCTAATTTGGGAGGTCTGAGTTAGTGCTTAAACACCTACAATGCATAAATAAACAAACATGTGTCACATGATTCTCATGTATATACTTTGTTTAGGCTTATTGCTTCCATGGAAGAAAATATATCTTTTATTTTTGGAGATAGGGGTGAGATGGGAGATAATATTCTATATTTAGTTTATGCTTACAAGACACAATGGGGAATGATCGGCGTGCATTCAGCTTTCTCGGAATAAATCTTGGAAGGTGGTCAGAAAAGCAATGGTTAGAACAAATTTCAGCTCTACTTCTTCAACGTTATGTGCAATCAGAATACCTGGATGGACATAAAGATATCTAGAATGCGACCACAATAAAGAGTTTGCAATGTTTTTAATGTTTCAAGTGCTATAGATTGATCTTACCTCTATGTTTCTTTGATTTAGCTGTATTTTTTTTTTTTAGCAATCTATCTTTGCAAGATAACTGATTGGTAAAAACTTTAGATAGGAAGTAAAATCTTTGAGCTATTTTATCAGAAGATAACAAATAGGTGGTCTCTCGTATATAAGCATGTGTCATATGTATTTCCCTTGATCTTGGTTACAAATAATGCAATAACTGTAAAATACAAGAATAGTCCATGCATATGAAGATTCTAATAGAATACAATCTTGGTATGTCATCATATATCTAGTTATCTCTTTTGAGGTGCTAAACACAGAGTCTAAATTAAACAATTAGATTCCTCACACATTTCCCTCTAACAACTATTCTGGAAGTTTAAAGAGAATCAGAAAGTTTTATCTCTATAGGATTATCTTCCTACATTCAGATGTTGCTAATTTTAGGCTCAAAATTTCTGAATAAAACTGGTAAGATTGTTATAGTAAGGAAAACTACAGTGCTTTGAAACCTGAACAACAAAGGTAGTTGGTAGGTACAGATCTTAACCTCTGTGGATTGAGGGCAGAGTTAAGTTGATTAGTAATCTGGGTTTGATTTGGGGGGCTCTGTTTTTCTGTTGACCCCTTTTGTTCAGTGCCTTGTGGGTGAAGCTGCTGAGTTTTTAATCTCACATACTGTATCACTGTCTCCATTAGAGATGTAATCACTCAGCTGTCAAATCTATTTTGAAAAGGATTTTGGGGAGAGAATACAGCGATTTATTCTTTACTTCTCTGAAATGATCTTTTCTGAAAATTGTGCTACAAGCATACACAAGGGAAAGTGTAATACAATGTCTGACATCATTAGTTTGTTAACCTTACCCAATAAAAATATTTTTCTTATGAAGGTTTATCATATTACTTCATCTCATCGTGCTATTGCCCACTTAGGAAAAAAAAAATCTATTCAGAGAAATGCAAAGAGAAAAACATCTTTGAACATTTTTTCAAAAAATTCAAAACATAACTTCTAGTGTTTTTAGGGGAGCATGAGAAATGCAGCAGGCATTCGACGCTGGCACACCATCGCTCTGCTATCATACACAATACACAGATGCATACGTTTCCCTGAATGCAAAATGCAGGGTAATCAACCCAATCAGAACAGGGATATTTACTTGTCGTGAAGATGGAAAGGCATAGATTTCCATCCAGTTCTATCATCGGAGCTTCAGCCACTCCAAATTAGCAACACCATGCATATGTGTGCAGTGAGAAAGCATGAAGACAGTGAAAACTGGAACTTTCTAATTTGTTATTTGCAGACTAGAAGAAAATTTCATCTTAAAGATGCCTACTGGTGTTTTCACACCGTGGGAAGCAGTCTCATCATTTGAATGATGGCTGTATTTTAGGATCTTGAATTTTTGTTCCAAAAGCCTACTTATCATACCATGGGCAAGGGACGGATTATTTACCAAAATGTTCGACCCTATGACACCTGTCACTAGAGACATGATGGACAGGAGTTTATTAGCACCGGTACTCGCATGTCACACGGAGGAGGACGCAGCATGTCACGCGGGGCCGCGCAGGCTTCGGACTCGGGAACAGGTAAAAGGAGTGTGGAGAGGTGTGTGCGGTGCCAGAAGCACGAGGTGGCTGCCAGGGTTTATTTGAATTATTTTTTCAGACTAGCAGGAAACTTCCGCCCATTACAGAAGAATAAGGAAAGCCTGGGCTGGCCCCTGTGATAAGGAGGGCTGTTAACTGAAGGAATTTTATCCACAGAAGCACAGTAGGTGGGGAGTGGGAGGGGGGGTTTGGCCATTTGAGTCCCTCATTTTCCCAACTCAAGGTAGCACTGAATATTGAATCTTCATTTCAGGCACAATACCAAAATGTGGAATAAATTAAACCGTCTACACTTTTTCCTTTTAATTTTGGTAATTGCGACTCTGCTAAATACATCTGGAATAAAATGAGCCCCAGTAAGTTTTAGTTTTTAAAACATGTGTTCATTTGGTTTATTTATCCTGGAAACACTCATTTCTGAACTAGCTTCATTTGCTACGTATATGAAATTCTCATTGTGAAAATTTGATGTTATTGTTATAATATCAAAGATATATATTTACATCTATATAATAGGCCTAGGAATTTTCTAGAAAATAGGTTAATATACTATGTCATAACATAACTATGTGGCTGGTTTTATTGAAATAAAATTTCTGTTATTTCCATTTCAAATAGCCACATTCCTATAGAGATTACGTTTTATTACTGATTTTTTTTAAAGATTTATTTATTTATTCACACAGAGCAGGGGTACAGGCCAGAGATGAGGAGGGTGAAAGGATTCACCAGGGGCAGAGTGGGGAGCAGAACAGTCAGATCAACAAAGTACACTGCTGAGGGGAGCAGCGGGTGGGTCAGGAGAGGTCTGCCACGCCATGTGGATCTCCTCCGCGGCAGGCTGGGATCAAACTCATGAGGAAGTGGCTTAATCTTCTTAGTGCAGTGCTTTAACCCGCTGTGCCATCAGGGAGGACCTTATTACTGATTTTTTAAAAGATTTATTTATTTATGCATACAGAGCTGGGGCACAGGCTAGAGGTACAGGGGTGCTGAGAGGATTCACCAGAGACAGGGTGGGGAGCAGAACAGGCCGACTGAGGAAGTTCACTGCTGAGGGGAGCAGCGGGCTGGTCAGGAGAGGTCTGCCCTGCCATCTGGATCACCTCCGTGTCTGGGATCGAACTCATGCTGAAGTGGCCTTAGCTTTGTAGTGCTGTGCTTTAACCCGCTGCACCACAAGGGAGGGCCTTATTATTGATCATTTTTTTCTGATCATTTAAAACAATGTGAGAATGTGATAACTGGTAAAATTTTTAATGAATACAGTACTTAATTCAGTCTCTCAGAGTGCAACTCATGATGGTGTGTTTTAGTTCACATGTTTTTTCAACATAGAAGTACAATCATAAAATTTAAAAAGTAAATTTTGATCACACTGCACACTACATATTTTTCTAAAATATGCTTTCTTCACTTATAATGATAACTCATCAGCATTTTTCTGTGGTCATTAAATAGTTTTCCAAATCTGTTTATTCAGTGCATACTATAGTTGATGGGTTCACCTTTTATATTTAACTTTTATTACTAAAAGTTTTGTTCAGTATTTTCACTTCTGGGGATATTGAAACGATTGTCCATATTCATAAAGTTTAGTTCCCATTCTTTATTCTTATTTTAGGATATCTCCAATATAAATGTTATTACTATTTCAGAAATATGTTTCCAGTTCCATTGTCACTGTGTTACTCTGAGTGTGACCCATCTTTTTTTGTTTAAAGATTCATTTATTTATGCACACAAGAACTGGGGTACAGGCCAGAGGTGCGGAGGGTGAAAGGATTCACCAGAGTGGGTAACAGAATAGGCAGAACTACTGAAATACACTGCAGAAGGGATCAGTAGGTAAGACAGAAGAGGTCTGCTGTGCCATATGGGTCAGCTCCCTGGCTGGGGATGGAACTTGTGCTGTAGTGGCTGTGGATTGCTTAATACTGCTGTGCTTTAACCTATTGCAACACCAGGGAAGGCCCTAAAGTTGTCCCCATTTTAATGGGAATTTACTTGAGGATAAATACGATAGCCCTTTGATTCTCACCTCTTTTGATTTTGGCCTATAGCAATTAAATAGCAATTAAACACCACTGGTTACCTTGTCAGCACAATAAATGTTGCTTTGTAATGTTTGCAATTTTCTGAGTTAAAACCTAAAGAAGGTGTCCAATGAAAGTCAAATATGTACCATAGAAGGTTTGTGGTTAGAAGGGATATCAAGGAAAGAGACTTGGGAATGAAACTTGGAGGAGAGAATGAGCTTCTATTCTATATGCCCCTGGCTTATTACTGGTTCAAAACAACATTTGCTTTTTATATTTCTGCTTCTTAACCATAAAGGTCTTGAAAAAAATATATTCTTTTTATAACAAGGATATATACTATAAACATCCAAGTTTTGAAAACACTTTATAAATCTGTCAGCTTAAGTTTTTAATTGTACATAAAAATGGATGATTTTGTTGAACAAACTGGAAATGATGTAAAATGGAATTATCATATTATCATACTTAATAATTTATTATAATCATGTGTTATATTCTTATAAACTGTAAAAAAACATGAATCTTCTGCATTGGAATATACCAACATTTTTGGTTGTTTTTGAATATATATTCCTGTCCAGTTATTTTTCATGTGAGATTTAATATTCCACTCACCCCATGCTTTTGGAAAAAGCAGTATGAGTTTATTCTTCTGCTTCTTTCGGTATCAAAATTGGCTGACAGAATAAATAAAATACTTTGTTAAATTTCAAGAGAAAATTCAATATCTATTGTCATTTTGAATGGCAAGACATTTATCTTACAAGTTCATATGGGAAGTGAAAATGGAAAACAAGCCTGACTACCAAATATGGATTTGTCAATTATGAGAAAGATACCCTAAACTATAAAGAAAAATAATTGTAGTTATCTATGTTTAATATGAAAATTAATCTGTTCAAGTTGCCTGTTTTGTTTTCCCAGCCTCCTGTCCTCCTATCTGAATGAAGCAGGTACTTATAATTACATGCAGGGGTGCATAGGGTCCTCCTTCTTCCTGATACTGAGCTTTAATGAATTTCATTATTCTTTTTTAATTTACATACTCTTGCAGAATAAAGATTCCCAAATCATTAACTAATTTGATATGTCTGAAATACCAATTCAATTGTCTGGTCCCTCGAGATTTTCAAATATCTTGTTCAAACACCTCTTAACTTAGTTTCTTAATTAGATACACTGTGATGGATGGGCTTTTACAGCACAGTCTCAGAGGGACAATGAATCAGCCTAATTTTTATGACAATTTAGGAGACTTAGATTAAAAGTCATTTAAAACAATCAAGTCAGAGTTTGTGAAGAAATAGTCAAGGTCCTATGAATAAGGGCTCAGATTATGAAGATCTAAATTAATATAAAATCATTAAGTAAGCTGATCCTATTCTGTTAGTGAATAGTAAATATTGTTGAAAGAGATTTAAATTGTTATTGAATTATAAGGAAAAGTGCCAGTCTGCAAAGATATCGTGTTCATAAAGAAAATAAATGAAAAATGAGGGATTATAATAAGCACTACTGTGAAAACTATTGAGTTTTCCAAAGGGCTTCTTTTTCTTATAATTTCCACAGAGGCTAAGGACCAATGTCATTTTTTTTTTCAATGTCATTTCTTCTACTTTGATATTTACTCTTATGTAATGTGATTATAAAATAATGTCCATGTTAAAAAAAACTGAAAGTTTTGTATCTATTTTGCTATAAGTTATCTATATTTTATATTATCATGTGTGAAGGTTTTGGTTTTATAATGATAGATGTACAATGTCTGAATTTTCTTTTATAGATCATATTTCAGAGAATCTGATATCAAGCCCTAGGAATTAAAGGCCTTTTAAATAGACTTAATTTATTTTTGTTAATAAATTTGGTCTCCTTTGTCACTGAGAGGAAAACAACAGCTATATTTAGTACTACTCTCTACAAACTAATAAGTAAAATGCTTTATAGAAGTGATAATTTTAGAGGAATATTAGAAATATTAATTTTGTCATATTATGCCATTTTATAATGGCCTCAAAAGAAATAGGCACTCAGTAATCAGGTGCTAAATGAAAGATTCTAAAGTACATTTTCATCACTAGGCTACTCCACTGTGCTTATTTCTAGCCTAGCATGGGACTGCAGTGATGGTGAGGCAATGCATATATATTTAAAACTCCAGAATATTTAAAAGCACAAAGGCAATTAAGCAATTTAATACTCACACATTTTTAAATTTATGTAACATATCAACACATAAACATATTTTATAGCTTTCATTATTTCCTATGTAACTCCTGTATGAAATCATTTGTGTTGTGTTAGGTGATAACTCAAGCAAGAAATGAGGACTTTAAAAATATAGCCAATAGATGGGTTACTTAGATTAAAGATGTTGGATTTGGAATTTTCAAATCCAAATGGCCTGTTGTAATCTTTGGAAGAAAAAAAATAATGGTGAGGTGAGGAGCAAATAAGATTAAACTGGAATAAGGGCTTAAGGACTGGGCTTCAATCTGTTATTAACATTATTATTCTTTATTTTATTTTTATTATTGAGTTTAATAATACAGTGGTTTACAATACTGTAAGTAATTCACAAATACAGGATCCCACCTCTTCATGTGTATGGTACCACACCACACCCCAGGAACCTGTAATTAATTTTAAAGAATAATTTCAACTGTGGGGACTAGAGTGTATTTATATGTGATTTAAAGAGATTAGGTAAGACCAACATCTTTTCATACGTAAAGTTCAATGATTTTGGTGTTTGAACCACTTTAGTGGTCTGAAGATTGTAATTGATTTTAAGCAATTATACACTGAACATGTATTAGTACATAGGATATACATGTACAATGAACATACTGTCTACAGAACATACACATATATGGATTAAGTACATACAGACTATATATATATATATATATATATATCATATACTATATGTTATATATAGCACACTACCTATTAGAAGAAATGGAAAAGGTTCACTTCCCTACCGTGAAGAAATTTACATTTTCCTAAAATATAAATAGACTAGAAATAGTAAATCTGAAACAAAGTCATAGAGTAGAACATTTACATGAAAATTCAATCTAGAGAATGACTTTAAATGATTTATCATGGATAGTGCTGCTCTATTCGTCTTAAGATGATCATATGTTGAAATATGGTTTTGTATCATTAATAAAACACATACATGTGGGCAAGTAAGGTCTCAAAGCAAAAAGGGGAATACAACTTAGGGTAGAAACCCAAAAAGTCATAAGGTTTCTTTGTCTGATAGAAACTGAAACTTTAATGTTTTCATCTTTTAGGTAATAATTAACCATGTTGAACCAATGAATATAAACAAATATGAAACATTTTAGCAGGTATGAGGAAATAAGGCCATGCAGATGTTGAAGTGCAATTTACATATCTGTGGGTCATTGGACACCATCTAAGATAAGGCCTGGCTTAAATTTTTATTTTATTTCATTTATTTTTGTCTTTTTTATATAAAGATTTGTCTTTTTTATATATATAAAGATTTATTTATTTATGCATACAGAACTGGGGTACAGGCCAGAGGTACAGGGGAGGTGAGAGGATTCACCAGAGACAAGTGGGGAACAAAACAGGCAAATTGAAGAAGTACACTGCTGAGGGGAGCAGCTGGCAAGACAGGAAAGGTTTGCTGTGCCATGTAGAGCACATTCCTGGCCAGGATCAAACTTGCAATGAAGTGGCTGCAGCTAGCTTACAGTGTTGTGTCCTAAACCCTTGTTAGGGCCCTAAGGAGCACCCTATTTATTTATTTATTTTTAAAAGATTTACTTATTTATGCATACAAGAGCTGGGGTGTAGGTCAGAGGTACAGGTAAGAGGATTCACCAGAGACAGAGTTGGGAGCAGAACAGGCAGATCTACTGAAATACACTGTTGAGGGGAGCAGTGGGTGAGACAGGAGACAGAAAAGGTCTGCTGTGTCATGTGGGTCAGCTCCCTGGCTGGGGATCAAATGTGCTACAGTGTCTATGGATAGCTTCATAATGCTGAGACTTACTGCTTGTGCCATGAGGGAGGCCTTTATTTTTTTGAAAAGCTTACTCCTGATAGTGCCTGACAATTTCACGTTTCCATAGGTAGGATGATATATGCTTTTGTAAGTTAACTCCTTGTTTATAACAAAGTGAGCAGTGATATTCAATAATTTTATAAAATAAACATTGAACTTCAATAGAAGCCTCAGATCAATGTAGGAAGTCTCTGATCATAATCTTAATGGAGTATATAACATTAGAGTCTCCCAAACTATCAACCACCACTGAAGAATTTGGTAACACTCCATTGCTATTATAAATGCCAATTTGGGACCTTAGGACAACAGTTCTTATTTGGGGGGATTTTCCTCTGCAGTTAATGGTGTTTTACTGTTGAATATATTGAACTGGAAAAAAGGTTTTAAGCTCAAATGTGGCAGGACCTATGGCCATATTCTTAATTCAAAGGAAAGCTTAAGACTCTATTGTGTGGAGAAGCCTAATTAACCTCTTGGTGAGTGGTGCTGGGTCCCTGACACAGAAAATATTTCCTACATCTAAGTGGATATTTGCACTAGAAAAAGTGCAAGACTCTCTTATAGCCTGTGTCTAGTAGCTAGGAACTACCATTAAGATGGAACAGCAGAGCCTTAGTTTATATGTACTTTGGAAATTTAAGAGTAGCTCTACTGTTGGCATGGATAATTGTAATTTAACTTATTTTATTGAGGAAAGTCAGGGATATTTGAGATACTAAAAAATTCACTGGGCCCTCCCTGGTAGCACAGCAGGTTAGGACGCAGCACTGCAAGCTGGCTGCAGCTGCTTCAGTGTGAATTCAATGCCCGACCCTGGAGGTGATCCACATGGTGCAGCAGACCTCTCCTGACCTGGCCGCTATTGCCCTCAGCAGTGTATGCAGTTTCTCTGCCTCTGCCACTCTATCTCTGGTGAAGCCTCTCACCGCCCCTGCATCTCTGGCTTCTACCCCAGTTCTGTATGCATAAATAAATAAATCTTTAAAACAAAAATCAGTGCTCCAAATTTAACTCATTTCCAGAAATGAAGGAAAAGAAACGAGAATAATTAACCTTCACCATTTATATGAATGTAGATTCAGAATTTTTATCACTTGAAAATGAAAAGAAAGGTTCTCATCTGTGTACGGTATAGAAAAGGATATTATTAAGTTCAATTTAATGCATTTGTTTTTTGTCACACTTAACATTTACATGTTGAAAGATTAGTCCCCTGGTGAAGCTATTTGGGGGAGGGAGACTTTGGGAGAAAATTGGACATGAAGGAGATTAGTGTCCTTATTTGAAGATTCCAGAGACTTTTTTTTTCTGCCTGTGAGGATACAGAAAATCTGCCATGTGCACCCTGAAGAGAACCCCCTCCAGAACCCAAGAATCTCTATCAGCCTCCTGGCTGTAAGAGAACTGCGAGGATCCAAGGGCGGAGCTAAGCAGGCATTCTGGGACTTTGGAGGATAAATAGGGAGCCATTTTCTACCGCTCTCTCTTGGCTCTCTCTAGCTTGGGAAATCACTCTCAGGACTGCGTGAGTCTGGGCTTTCAGTTAGTTTGTTATCAGAGCTCCAAGTCACCCAAGCCGGTAAGATATTCCAGCTACTTTGTATCCCTCTCTCTTTACCTGGGTTGTTTCTTTTTCTTTTCCCCTTTTGTAAATAAACCCATTATTGACCCTTTTGTGTGTGTATGCAGTACAACTGAATTTTAAGCGTGCAGGTGAGGCCCCACAAACAGGCGGCCCAGTTCACACTGGGGTGCCCTGGAACAGTTACAGTGGCCACACAGGAGAAAGCACTTGAAAAAGGCAGGGTTTCCTAGTGAAATTTTTGACTGAAGTGAGAATTTACAATGCATCTGCAGAGTTCCAAGATGGAGCTTTTAATGTGAAGCCAGGAGATCCTTTAAAACGGAAGTATATGCAATATGAAGCAGCTGTTAGTTGTGAAACTCCTCTTTTTGGGACTCTATGGGACTCTGTTACTGATGATGTCATCTGCACCAGGTGAAGCAGGAAGGTGGCCTGAACACCATCCTGCTTGTTCTGCTTCTCTCTTCCAGTTTCAGAAATAAGAACAAGTCTCAAGGGTCTGGCCCACTACGTGGCATTCTCATCTTTAAAGTTGGCATATACTACACTCTCTTCGTATACATAGAATTGACTATTATGAGTTCTTTTCTAAAAAACTGTTGCATTTGTTATAATTCCAGAAAGTCTGGCATAAGTTTATCAACCTCAGTGAAAAAATTTAACAACTGAGTTCTGGATTGGTTTCTGAAAATTATAAAATACTCATCATACTGAAATTTACTTAAGTAGAAATAATTACATATATATGTGTGTGTGTGTGTGTATATATATATATATATATATATATATATATATGTTTGTGTGCATATGTGTGTATGTGTGTGTATATATATATGTGTGTGTGTGTGTGTGTGTGTGTGTGTGTAGGGCAGATAAAATTAAGTTGTTTTCTATATGCTCAAAGAATAGTGTTTTGATGAGTACTTGCAAAATTTTATACAAATCATCATCTCCAGAAAATAGTTGTCTATATCTAGAATACCTGTATGTTCAATCTTTACTATGCTATTTTTTCTTCAAAATTATTTAGATTTCTGTTATGAATAATGGTTTATTCTGGCCCTTCTGATTTAAAAAATATCAAATGTCTAAAATTTACTTAAAGGACATCTCTTTGCAAATATTTAGAAATAGCTCAGGCCTTTCTACAGACTTGATGTCAGTCAACAATTCTTTATCAATTCTTTATATTCAGTTATCGGTGCCTCATGTCAAGGCAATCAACATGCACATATTTGGACTTTCACAACAAAGTCAGACACAATTCTTATTCAAAAATGGTGTCACATTTTGTCTTTTTTCATGCTATTTAAATAAATGGCAAAAATAAACTGATTATACCTATTATTAATATTTTATAAAACTTGAATTGTATCAGCCTTTGTCCATCTTTAACTGACAACTCAGAATTGCAGGCTCTCTTGTCTAAACATAAGTCAGATAATCGCTAACCTGCTCAAGCTTCTATTTTGTATCCTGGAATTATTATTATGGACATATTACTTGATCATCTTGCTTATGAATTGAATATATATCTAGATTGCAAGCCCCAGGGAGATCATTTTTATCTGTTATCTTCAGACTGTAACCTCAATGCCGAGTAATCAATTTGTCACCTAGTAGAGGTTCAATAACATTTGCTTAATAAATAATGACTAATATTGTGTAAATGACATGAACTTAAGCATTAAAGTTGCACTGATCAGCCTCTGCCACTTAGCTGGCAGGAATGCTCACCGCTAAAGGCCTTACAGTTACCTTTCACCTGCTGGCATTTAGTGTGGCTCAGGTAGTGGGAACTACCGACAAGAAAGCAAAGGAGAAAAATAGGGAGAAAGAATTGTATGTGTTTAAACTGCTAACAATCTTTTTCTTAAACTTTTTTTTTTTTTGTTTTGCTACATTCTTTTGAGGTCATCATCTGTTTCCTGTGTGAATACTTTCTGATAGAACTGTATTGGGATAATGGAATAATTTGGAAAAATGAATAGCAAAGGAAGTAAATCAGACTTTGAATTTGGGAACAGAGTCAAGCCAGGTTATCGCCACATCATCTTTTGATGCCTTACTACACAAATTCACAAAAGTATTTAAATGCTCTGCATTTCTCCATTCAACATGAAATTATTGGTGAACTATTTTTCAGGTCCAAAAATGTATGAGTACTGGCTAATTGAACTTTGCTAGCTAACTGATACAGATACTTTCCAACATCTTTGGAGACATTATTTCCATTTTTTTTTAAACTTATGTTGGTATCATATTTCACTGGGCCCATAGTAGGAGGCATATATTTTCTTACCAGTTTGAGTGTGGGATTGACTGTATGCCATGTTTGGGCGAGTGAAACACTATCAGTCATGATGAAAAAAGAGGTGTTAACTCTACCTGGGGAAGATGGCTAGCCCTCTTGTTCTCCTTGGTCTTCGCTGAGAAAAACAAGTATCAAGTAGCCCCGTGCATAAGGAAAATGTGGAAACCCAAGAAACAGATCTGAATCCAACAGAAATGTGAATTTAAGTGCAGTTGATCTTTGCCTGAGAAGACCTTCTCACTGAAGCTGCAGTTCCTAAGTGAGAAAAATACATGTTTGTTATTTTAAACCACTGGTATTTTAGATTGATATGCAGCAAAAACTTCTCAATGCATTGTTTTTCCTGTTCTCCTAAATGTTAAAAAATAGAAAATAAGGACAAAGATATAATTAAATTCAAAAGAAAAAATTTGCATGTGTAAATAAATTAGAGAAAACATCTATGAAAAGGAGTAAATCAAGGAGGATTTCTATTTTTTTTTTAAGATTTCTTTATTTATGCATACAGAACTGGGTACAAGCCAGAGGTGTGAGGAGTGAAAGGATTCATCAGAGACAGAGTGGGAAGCAGAACAGGCAGATGTATTAAAATACAAGACTGAGGGGAGCAGAGGGCAGGTCATGAGAGGTCCGCCATGACATGCCATGTGGGTCACCTCCCTGGCTGGGAATGAGCTGAGCTCATGGCTGCACCTTAACCCGTTGGACCACCAGGGAGGACCCAGAACAACATGAATTTCTGCTTTTTACTATTTACTAACCACTCACTGGTATCAGGTTTTTTTCTACAACCATAAATGACTAAACAATGGAAACCATACAAGAAACAGCTGTTTGTAAACACAGCACTAGAGACTATGCAAAACTTCGTAACAGAAAAAGCATATTAGGTGGTAGTTACAATTTTTCCCCAACTTTCTGCCTGAAAGTGCTTTCTAGATAGTACTGAAAGGAGCAAGAAGAACGAACTGTACTGCTTTGAGGAAATAAAGATATGAGTTTGGCAAGACAGAGGTGGCTGGAGTGTGTGAACTAAAGTACCAGAGGGGAGGGACTCAAGTAGAAAAAGAACTCCAGAGATATGCCTGTGGATTTGATAAAACTTTAAATGCTTAAATGTTAACATAGGATAAATTTTTATGTGTGGGCAAAGAACGATTACTAAGAATTTACACAGCAAATATTCATACAGTTGGGCTGAGAATTGAGATTTTCATGAGCCAGAGTCAAACATCTCATCAATGTTTGGGGAAATGAATAGTGGTCTCAAATGGTTACATCTTTGTAGGAAGGCTACATTATCACTAAAATAAAGGCACAGGAGTTCCAAATTAACAGTTATTTTTAAAAGGGCATCAGAGAATTGGCTTCATCTGCCAGCACTGTACTACAAAAAACATGTTAAAGGAAGTACTTTGGGCAGAAAATGTTATATCTAAAGGAAATTGAATCTGTATATACCAGTGAGTCTCAATTTTTTCCCCCTCAGTACATAGTTTCATATATAAAAGTACTGAGGATATCAAAGTACTCTTGTTATGTAGGTAATATATTATGCATGCAAGCATGACATTATTACAAGAAAAGAAAAAAAAATGTGTTGGGAAGGATGTGGAGAAACCTGAACACTTGTATTAGTGGGAATGTAAACTGGTGCAGCTGTTATGGAAACCATTATGTAGTTTCTCAAAAAAAAAATGATCTAAGTTATGATCTAATAGTCTGACTTCTATCTATATATCCCAAAGAAATGAAAACAGTAGCTCAAAGAGTTAACTGCACCACCAAGGTTATGCTTGCTCATTTATAATGACCAAGATATGAAAACAAGGCACATGCTGTTGATGAATGATTACAGAAAAAGTGGAAGGTACATAAACTATTCAGTCTATTAAAAGGAAGGAAACCCTGTCATACATAACGTGGATGGCTCTGGAGAGCACTGTGCAAAGTGAGATGAGCCAGACAAAGAAGGATTCCTTTGATTTCACTTTTCAGAGATAGTTTCAAAGGACAGACTTAGGGGTCTCCCTGGTGGTGCCAAGGTTTAAGTCTTAGTACTATGAAGCTATGGCAGCCACTGCCACATGAGTTTGATCCTTCCACAAGGAGCTGACCCATCTGATGCTGCAGACTCTCCTGTCTTGCCTACTGTTCGCTTCAGCAGTCTATTTCATTTTATCTGCCTGTTCTGCTCCCCACTCTGTGGTGAATCAACACCCCCACATCTCTGGGCTGCTCTAGTTCTTGTATGCATAAGTAAATGCAAAATGATTTTTTTGAGATTAATGTAATTATGCATACAGAACTGGGGTATAGGCCAGGAGTGTTGGGGGATTTACCAGAGACAGAATGAGGGGCAAAACGGGCAGATCTAATGAAATACACTGCTGAGGGGAGCAGCAGTGAGACAGGAGCTGCCTACCATGCCATGTGGATCACCTCTAGGCCCATCTTCACACTAAGATGGTGTGGCTAGCCTGCAGTGCTGTGTTCTAATCCATTGCACCACCAGGGAGAAAAAAAAAAAAAGATCATAGAAAGAGAGAAATGTGGAAGTTGTCAGGGCTTGGGCAGGTGGCACAATACAGAGTGCTGTTCAGGGGTTTAAAGTTTCAGTTAAGATGAGTTCTAGAGATCCATTTAAAATAGTATGTTTATACATAATGATATTAATTGTGTACTTATAATTAGTAAAAAGGTAGGTGAAGTTTACCATTCTTACCACAATAAATAAACTTAATCTTAACTTTTAAGTTGCAAATAACAAAATTTATTACCTTGCTATATCTTAGTGCAGGCAAATATTTTAATTTAAATTATATACATGCACACATCTGTGTTTACATACACATAGATATGAGTGTGAGGAAGAATGTGGCAATGTTGTAGATTTTGAAATGCTCTGTATTGCTTATGTAAATATGAGAGCTGAGTCCTTATATTTACTTTTCATTCAGTGCATTATAATGGCTTCAAATATAGGAAGAAAATCTGGCTAACACAGACAACAAATTTAAAAAGTTAGGATAGTTTGAGGTCTTTTCAGGTAACTGTGGATAATTTTACTAGATAGGATGTAAAAACTTGACAACTGGTTCTATAATTTAAGTATAGTGGTATAACATTTTTTTTTTGTATGTGGGCCATAAGAGAAGTATTGAAGACTTCATGCACAATTGTAATTTTATTTATCCTGTTGATACTACCACTTTTTGACTTAGGGAAAATAGATCTATCAGGTGCATAAAATTTAAGAATGTTATCTCCTTTTTATAAAAAGTCCCTTTTGCCATAATAACATTTTCCTCTGTATCCATGGCACTTTTTCTTGTTAGAAAGCCTACTACTATATCTTACCTATTATTGTCACTTCTCTAGTTATCTTCTGAATAGCATGTGTATAATGTATCTTTTATATACTTTTAAAGTTAAAATATGTATTCACTTTATAATCATTTTTCTACTCTTTTCCCTTGTTATCATTGCTGCTTGGCTCCCTGAGTTTAAATCATTTATATATATATATATATATATATATATATATATATATATATAGCCACAAATTAAATATACTATCTGCTTTTTTTCTCTATTTTTGCTTTGGTTCTTCCTCTAACTTTTGTTCTTTTCTTGCTTTTATTTGGATTCATTCAATATTTTTAAAAATCTAATTTTATTGCTAATACTGGCTTAATGATATCTTTATTTTTCTTTTTGTCATTGTTCTAGAGCTCACAAACTGTATCATTTAATAGAAACACATTAGATAACTCAAATAAATATGATAAAATAAGGACTAATAGCAATGCCAACATTTGATTCAATAATTAGAAAAGTTTCACTTATAATCACAATGAAATAAACTTTGAGAACATTTCATTAAATGCTTTTATATTATTGCTTTTCTCAGGAAATTATAGAAACCTTAAAGTGCATATTTTTACAAATTTTAATTTAGTGCTGCAATAAATACACAAAATAGTTAATTTATTTTTTCTAGGTTACATCTCTTTCTGAGGTTATATATATAGGTGTTGAGGTTGCTGGACTACAGTAGTCAATTCAAACCAAAAGAGCAAGATTTTAGTAAATCTCATGAGGGTCTTTTCTAAGGGACACAAAAGGAAGTCAGGCTTAGGGAAAGTCGCTGGTCACAAGGGCTTTTGGGGAGTAATATTAGGACTTCCATCTACTTGTGACACTGTGGGCTTCTGTCTTAGGCCTGTGCTTATAATAAGGACCCATGTCAATTTTGCCCTGCATGTCACTTGGCCAAACAAAGTAGATGCCACGGCAGTAATGCCATTAGGTTGCTTAGCTAAGCTCTTGACAAGACCTGTGTAAGTTACTTTTTACTGACTGAAAATTAATATTGAAGAGGTAGACTTATTTTAATACTTCTACATTCTCTCAAGTTAGATATTTTAAAAGGTATGTGTTTACAAATGTCTGTTCTCAACAAATTTCCTTTTAATCTAAGTTAAACTCTACAAATCACATAGTACATTTCTCCCAACTTTACATGGGGCTGACAAAAAGGTAAGAGTTGTAACAAACCACTAAAACTATTTTGGCCCTGAAATGAAGTGACAGACCAAACTCTTGAGAGCCCAGACCAAAGCTGTGCTCACATTTCTGTAACTGAAAGATATAAGAGTTAATGATTAGAAACTGAAAGAATAATAATACCCAACCTGAATTAAACTGCAACACAGAGAGTGACATTAAGAACACAGAATTAGAAAGCAGAATGATGCTAAACAGAGACTTTTCAGCATTGTCAAGAAAGCCACTGAATATTTTCCCTGTGGGACATCTGTAGCAATAGTTAGCCTTGTACTAATGGGGTAACAATGCATGAAAACCACCAAAAATAAAGAACAAAAGGTGTGACTTACTAGAAGTTATATGCTCAGTATGTAACACCCAACGGAAGGTACTGCCTTGACAACAACTATGAAAAGGCAGTACATTGTGGTAGATAGGGGAAAAGGGAACTAATTCAGGTCATTTCCTTTAAAGAGAAAACAAAGTCCTTTGCTCTTTCCATAGGAATACTATGGGAAGACACTGGAAAAGAGTTTTGCAACTTTTATGTTAATAAGAAATAAACCTCCATCTAGCTATGTGTTCTTTAAATTTTGAAGATGGACACATTTGTATAGAGTTGTGTGATAGCATATGCAAAGTATTAATAAGATGTTATTTGTATTAAATGTGGAGAAAAAGTCAAAAGCAGCTACAATAATATATAAATGCTGATTTTTTAAATGCAAATGGACATTTGCCATTAGTGACTTTATTCAATAGCTGACCAAATATTATCAGCCATCTAGTCAATGAAAAACTGGACTTCTGGCAATTGGGGAGGAGCAAAACTGGTTTCCAGTGTAACTGAATTCATTGCGCATATGAGAAACACTGGACTATGTTTGTTTTCTTTAGAAACAATCTCTAAAATCTTATTTTCTGTCACTCTTCTATTCATTTTCTGTAGAATAGCAGGTTAAGATCACTCAGTGGTGGTTTCCACCATTCAGTGATGTGTGCGAGGAGGAGCAGAACAATCTGGGGGTCGTGCTGAGGGCACTGGAGTGTGCATCCGCACACAGGACACCTACAGCAAGAGCAAGTTGAAGCCTCAGGTTGAGTGGCAGTAAATTCAAAAGCTGGAGTGGTCTGTTCACCCCAAAATTCCTCCTTGGTCATGGCGGTTCAGCACAACACTGCTCCTCCTCCTCCACCTGTATTGGTCTCTGCCGAAGTGGAGATTAGGCACCATGGCCCAGGTGTTCAAGGGAAGTGGTGATCCGTGCAGGTGTAGACTTCCCATGTCTGTGGGCTGCCTGTGCGCATGCGCTCCTTGCTGGTGCAGGTATGGCCCTGTCAGCAGAGCACAGAGCAATTGTAGTGGGTTAACATAGACTCCTCTGTGAGAGACAGTGGTCAGCCCTGGCATCACTAATAGCCAAAAGTTCCAGCGTCCAGAAGTTTCCAGGCTCTGACTAGGGATGGTGACGGGAGTGGAGAAGCTAGGGTTTGGAGTGTCCACGGGGGCAGCAGGAAACCTCAGCACGGCTCGCTGGCCAGTATTTCTAGAGGAGGTGACACTGATGTCAACTGGAGTTCAGTGGCATGCACTGCCAGTCACAGAAGCTTCTCTGAGGTTCTCTTTGAATTTGTGGGATCACAGCACCACTACTTTTTGTAAATGATTGCTCGACTTGGAAATCAAGGTTGGTGAACAACTAAGTGGGTTCCTGCTGCAAGGAATCGGAGGGCATTCTGCTTTATTTGTAGGACTACAAGGTTGTGGACATTGTGAAAATCTCCCTTTCAATTATGGTGGGAAACCGGAATAACTCTGCATGGACCCACCTCTGGTTAGTACAGAAAAGCTTAAATACCTGGATTTTTAAAGCTTCCATATACAAATAACTAGCCATAAAATATCTGCAAAGCAGATAACAAAAGTGATAGGACTGAATATTTTATAATATATCTAGAAAAAATGGGGATTTTTTTCTGACTGTCTCTTTAAGTACAGAAAAGATTGCTGTCCTTGTAATTTATTACATTCCATTGAATTGGATTTTTATTTAACTTAGATTGGTATTATTTATGTATTTTTAAGCTAACTGAAGAATCATCTAAGTGCCAAGGGCCTCTCATTTCGTATCACCACGTTATAAGAGCTTTCTTAATACCAAGATCTACCATCTTCCTTCCAAGAGTTACTACAGTTTTGTTTCTTGCTGAACAAGTATCTAATTGCCCATGATCTTCCTATTTTTCTCACAGAATTTCTAGGTTTGGGGGAGGGTATTTGAAAAGTGTGAGCAATCTAGTAAGCATAGAAATGAATAAGCAGTTTTTATACACATTAACATAATGCTGCATAAATTCATGCATAATTAAATGCATGCAAGTCACAACAGCATCAATTTAGCCAACATTTAAAAATAGTAATAATCACTAGTTCGACTTTTGTAAAAGAAAATTATCAGAATAATTGTTTGAAAATTAAAATTTCATTTATTTCCTGGCCCATCAGTATCATAACTAGGAATGTCTCTATTCATATAATCAAAGATAATATGCAAAAATGTTTATTTCAACAAAGTTGTTAGCCAAAAACTACAAATAACTTGTCACATGAAATTTTTTTAAAAAGATTTATTTATTTATGCATACAGAACTGGGGTACAGACGAGAGATTCAGGGGCTGTGAGAGGTTTAACCAGAGACAGAATAAGGAGCAGAACAGGCAGATAGATGAAGTACGCTGTTGAGGGGGCAAGTGAGACAGGAGAGGTCTTCTGCACCATGTGGCCAGGGATCCAACTCGCACTGAGGAGGCTGTGACTAGCTTGAAGTGGCTATGACTAGGTTGCAGTACTGCGCTTTAACTCACTGCACCACCAGGAAGGGCCCTCATAGGAAATTCTATGCAACTATACTATGCAAATATAGGAAATAAAAATTAATTAGAAATATAGAAAAACAAGATAAAATACTTAATAAATTAAGAAATGTATGTGCTATTTTAACCCATTTCATGTATTAATTTATTCACCTTCTGCTTTAACAGATATGTGTTTTAAACATTAAGCTAGAAGCTGTTTGTAGAAGGGAAGGGAAATTTCTCTTATTTTAATTGGACTTTTTTCACAGAGTCTTATCTAACACAGTTGATACCTATTTGCAAAGTAGACACCCCTTCTGGGTATACTGAGATGAAAGATGTCTTTTCTTCTGGGCAGATGTAGCCATATCATACAGAACACATTTGGCAAAAGAGGCAAAGGCCATCTGTTACTCTTACTCTTGACCGTCTGGCTGGGCACCATTCTGTAGTGTACACTCTGGTAGTCAGCTCAGAGGTGCTAGAATTTAGGAAATGCATTGATGAAAATATAAACATTTGATTGAATCAGTTTTGTGTGTGTGTGTGTGTGTGTGTGTGTGTGTGTAGATAAAAGCTTTAGAATGGCAATGGAAAACTCAGGATAAAAATCTTCTGGATAATTTGTTTACAGGCTTCTCTCTTTTATTTGTAGGTAGCGACACAGAAAGATCTCCACTGTTTCTTAAGCAGAAAATTCCTGATGTTCAACAGAAGGTAGGAAATATTGTTCTCAGAGGTGACTATAGCAGAGAGTTCAAGAGCAGGGAGTGCAGTTGAATACCCATTCAGGGTTAGATTTAAGATTTTTCATTGTTCTTTTGAAACTTTTAACATGAGTTGCTTGGGAAGCATATTTTGGCAAAGCTTGCTTTATGCTGCAGTGTTTCTTGGGGTCTGAAGTTTATATTTGGAAAAAAGATGTAGTTAAAGTAGTAAGAATGGATGAAAAAGAAAATCAGCTCTTTATACCATATTCAGTTTTTCTGTCTTCTCTTAGACATTTTGAAATATGTTTTCTAAAATCTTTATTTGAAAAGTATTTTTAGTTTGCTTTTTTAAATTATAAGTTAGTAGTATTAAGGAATAATTGAATAGTTAGTCACAGTACAAGATCAAAAAAGTTTACTGCAGAGAAGGTGATCAGCAGCATTTGTTTTATCAGTGAAGAGCTCTCATTTCAGAAATTAGTTACCTCACATACATATAGGTATCTGTAATTAGTGCTTCTTTAATCTGTAATCCTAAATGATCCTATGAGAATATTGCTACCTCATGATTTGTGATTTAATGGGTAAGAAGAGTAAACAAATTTCCTTGTGTCTTTAATAACTTATTGAGAGAGTTTTGCATTGACTGTAAATGAATTCTTCCGGCGATTTTGAATTTTTGTTCTGTTGATTATTTTAAAATAGCTAATAAAAAGATTTATCCTGAAACACATTTTATCATTAATTTAGCCAGTAGGATATATAGCATACAGGCTATCTTTCTGTATATTGCAGTATTTCATATTGAAATTTTGTGTCAAATGAAATCTTATGAAATGACAGACTTTGATGTAACACTAATTATAACTAAAATTTTAAAAGAAAATTTTTATTTTAAAAGATTGAAAAAAATAATTGCATTGCAATATATATTATAAATGAATTTAAGTGAAAGGAATCAAAGGCTTTGAGAATTGTATGTACTAACTCAAAATGCTAGATGGGTAAGAAGCTGTTAACACACAGATGATGATATGTCTCAGCTTGACATTAATTTTTAACCATACATACTGTACCTAAATAAAAAATGTTAATAAAGAGATAAAGGCATAACTACATCATATTTTAATATCTTTCTTTATGGAAGCTATGATATACCTAAAAAGTAATTAGTTTCTCATATTCTACACCTTAAAATTTCATTTGGGAGGAAGTAATCTTACAAAAACAAAGCATCAAAATAAAATAGATATTAACCCTAACATACCCTTGTATGAACTCATTTTAGAATAATTTGTAAACAAAAAAGTTAAAACGATTAAGTATTATATGAATTGACATCATAAATTTCAAGACACCACTATCATGGCTTTCAATTTAAAAAATGAGGAACATAAAGAGCAGAGTTTAAATATTTACCAAGATTACACAGTTAGCAAATGGCTTACTAAAAACCTTGGCTGCAGAAATTGCCCTCCAGCCTCTGTGACCACTGTACAGGATATTGCAGCAGTGATTTTTATTTTTACACCCAAACAAACATTGATGGAAACATCTTTGACATAGATTTTTTATTTTTATTTTCAACAAATATTAAATATTAGCATTGTAAGACAAACTACAGAAATTCTTCAAATTTGTCTTTTATTATTTTCCAATGGTATTAGATATTTTTTTTAAAAAACAATGATTGGATATTTATAGATATTGTCAAGGTATTTTTCTACACAATGTTGCTGTGGGCTCCAAGTAGGTAAATTTCTAACTTTTGATGTCCTTATGGAAATAAGAAAAAAAAAATCTATTTTCATCAGTGCATCTAGGAGATGGAGATCTCTATGTAACTCTTGGAGTTTAAGGAATGTTCTCTGGGCTGGATCTTTGGTACACAGGGGTCTTGACACCTAGAGGAACTAGTCTACTGTGGTAGGAATTGCTGCATGCTTTTACTGACATGCCCTCCTGTCTTCTGCTCTCCCTGTTCTCCTCGTCCTTCTTCCCTATTATCATACTTAGTGTTTTCTTCTGTTTTGTCTCCTTCTGTTTGTCTTTTTACTCTTTTTATTTGTGCAGTTTCTCTCTCAGTTTAAACTATAGGCAGAAATATTATAGAAAACACTTGAAGATTTAATTTGTTTTAAGAGATAATGATTATTCAGGGAATTTTAATTAAAGTTAGATCTCTTGCTAATATTTTTATATTAAAAAGGAATTTGATATGCTTTATATTATTTGCTCTTTATAAATCCATGATAAATACTTTTGGTGAAGAAAACTATTAAAACTATTGACTAGTAAGTGATAGCCCAGAGCCTCCAATTTGTTGGTAAATGCAAATAAAGTAGAATCCAGCCCCTTATCACTCCTCTGATCTCTATTTCTCTACCAGACCACACTATGTGCTCAAGAGGAACCAATCGTTAATTTAATCTCTAGTATGTGCTATGTTCTATTGGCATTCAAGAAATACATAATGTTGCCTGTAGTTAGGAGCCTCCAATACCCATGTGGATGACTCAAATTTAATCCTTTTGAGTTCACACTTACATGTGAATTTATACTTATGTATACAGAGGTCTTCAGGATCATGGAAAGATTCTCTGCATCAAACATCTCCATTAGAGGAGTTCTGCAGACCTGGAAATCAAAGAGTCATTAATTCCAGCATTGAACTGTTTTAAGTGTTTGAGAGGTCCCCCTCTTCCTAGATGCATTAAAAACATATCACTAAATATTTTACTAGATTAGGACTTTAGTGAGTATGTCATGGGCTGCATGACGATAGATACTAGAAGACTCTGGAAATTTTGAGAAAGAACCACAGCATAGAAAGCCTAGTAGGTATGTTTGGAGAGATAGGGAGTCCCAGGTCCACATGCTTGAACTGGAACTAGTTTAATTGCCAGTCTTCCCTATCTCTACTTATTCTCATCAAAGAATGTGTCATTCACTTTAAGAGATCTATATAACTCACTTGCTCTCTAACTCATAATCAATGTCAGTTGTTTTTTTCTCCCTTTTGAAATTAACTGTATTTCTACAAGCTCCTTACTTGAAAGTCATGTTATTTCAAGGACTGAGCAGTTAAGTGACCAGTCATTTTGCTAGGTTTCTCATTCAGGCTCCTCTGTGCATCTAAGTTTTGATGTTAATTGACTGGTTGATTCCATTATACTCAAAGGCACTTTGATCCAGTCTGTGCTTTAGGGGGAAAAAAAAAAGAATAAATACTGTTTCCATCATTACTTCAAAGTATATTTAGAGAGAGAGATTTTCAAGATAATAGAACTCAATAAGGCAAAAAGGTTCTACATTTTCTAAACTATTTTGCAACCAGTTTGTAAAACATACACTTATTTTATGATGCAAATTGTTTCATGTTATCTGTCACAAATGTTTTTGCCTACTATATAACTAGGACACTAACTTCAGTTAATCTATACAAATAACTTAATCTGTGATGCTAAGAAGTAGGCGATCTTGCTCTGTTACCGTAACTGTCCTCAATAGTTTACCATTGACCCACAGCATTTTAAAGTGGCTGCTAACACTTAGATTGTCATCTAGTACAATCACTGATAACAAACAGAGACAATGTGGCTTTGAGTGCCTCCCCCAAGGTCACTTGGTGGCTGGACAAAACCTAGATCTCAATTACCAGGTCTTTGGACAATCAAATTAAATTTATTGGTCATAAGAGGTCTTTAAATTCTTAAACCAAAAGAGTTTTCTAAGGAGAGGTTAGACATCATGGTGATTTGGAGTGGGTTTGCAAAAGAAAAAGATACTTCTTTCTAAAACAGCCTTTAAAATCACAGCACAAAGGAAAATCTTCCTGCCCTCCTGCCACAGAATGTCAGAAGGGTGTGATGTTAATTTAATTAGTTTTCCCCTTATGAGCGACTCCATCAAGAGCTTAGAACACTGTCCTCATTTGGGTTATTGAATTGAAGTGCTGGGATGTTATACTTCAGTGTTAATGGACTTTATTTAATTTGATATCATCATAATGCAATTGAATTAAAAGTAGTGTTGAGATAGTAGATTCTTTAAGCATTTGACTAAAGATTAAACCATTTTATTTCCTGAACCTTATTGTTTAGGGTTAGGAACTCAAAAGAGCACAAGAAAACAAGACTTCAAGTTCCCTAAATAGAAAAAGGAGTTTGGTTTTTAATGTTGACTGACTTGTAATTTAACTCATTGTTCTTTATGAAATAGAAAATATTTTCTTTGACATTAAAATGAAAGTCTCCACACATAATATTGTCTACACTATAGTAAATTGTTTCATTGCAAATTCAGATTATATGACTTTATTTCAGATTATACACTTCTCTCTCTGATCAAATACGTTTATGCTGAATATGTCTTAAAAGAAGCCAGGATTTGAATCTTTGTATATCCCCCTAACTGCTAAACAAACCTTAGACACAAAGCAAGGCAGTGACTTTGAAATATGCCCTTTGTCATCATAAAATCATGGTTGTTTTTCCTTTGGTAGAGTTTGCAAGATGCAGTATTTCTTTTTGAGATATCAAACCAAATGTACTTTCCTTGGAGGAACCTTTTTAAAAGTGGGTTTCCAATGACTTTTTAAAAAATAAAAATGAACTCACGTTAGACTGTTTTAATTTATGCCCAAAGCAGCAAAGGTAAGAGTTCAGAGCATAATTAACTTAAAATATACCCTAGAACATATCTGACTCATCATGCTTTAATGAGTCTCCATAAGTAGATGATCTCTGCAAAAATAAAACAGAATACTGATTACAGAGGGCTTGACTCCTACCTGAGTAGAAATCTTTGCGGTGTATCATTGGAGGATGTTAAAATGTCATCAAAGAGAAATAAAAACAAAATTTTAGCAATTTAAATTTTTGACTTGCCAGTGCATGAAAAGGAAATGAGTCAAGATTTTAGTAGGTAGGCAGAGAAACAATTTCTTTTTTGTCACATAAATTAAGAAATATAAAATAATGTTTGTGTAGAATAAAAACGGCCTCATCTTCATAGTTGTATTTTATATTAAAGAAACTAGAAATGGGAAAAAGTTTGGTCATAAACTTGATGTGACACAATTGATTCTATGTTTGAATCCCATTTTTAGGAAATATTTATACAGTTTCTTAACTAGAAAATGTAATATGTGCATTAACCCACGAGAGCACTGTTTGGTACATTTCTTAAGCAGTGTTAAATGCTGGTACCCGGAAGTTTGTTTGTTTATTTATTGCACACTATATTTTGAAATTATGATGTTCCTTTATGTGTGGTATATGCAAATATATGTATATGGATGTATAAACATCCAAGGGAATTAGGAATCTTTAAAAATAGAAAATAAAGAAATGTGATGATAGAGGAAAAGAAACAGAAAATTAAAATTATTCAACTTCAGTCTTTCTGATATTCCTACATAACAATCTGGAAAATTATTTTGTCTCAGACACTAGGGAGTAAGACCCAAGAGGGAAGTTACTGGGATGTGATTTCACAAGCTTGTGATAAAACATCTGTTTGGGATATAGGGGCTGACTCCTCTCTATGGAAAGGAAAAAGTAAAGAAAGACCAAAACACATTAATTATGTAATTGATGGAATTTTTTTCTCTATTCCTCTGATAGCCACGGAGAGGAATTTTAAATAAAAAATGATAATTTTAATATTCCCTAACAAGGATCTTAAGAAACGAGGGAACATAGAACTTTAACCCCATATACTATATTGTTTGTTTGAAAGAAGCCAACACTGATACCTACTAGGAATATGGGTATTACAGTTGGTATAAAATTATTATCAAGCCCCATATAATAATAAAATAATATAAACTGATGGGACTCCTTTTTTTCATCCATGAAAATGTTGAAATAATAAACAGAAACAAAATGACTTAGCATATATTGAATCCATGTTCATGATTTCATAAAGCATTTGAGTTTTACTCGTAGTGTGAAAAAACATACAGAGAAGTGAATGTTTGCATTATTTAATGTTTGGATAGAAGTTTGATTCAATGTTAGGAGGGAAATCATTTTGAGAAGCATGTATAGTAGGAAAATTGTATCAAGTTTAATGAGTGAGAAAAGAATGGAAAGAAAAATATAATTGTGAGAAAATAGAATACAGAATATAAAACAGCACCAGGTGGTTGTGTGTTTATGTGAATACGGTCAGCTGGGAAGGGGGCAGACACTGGGAGGTTGATATGTTCCTCTTATCTCAGCAGCATGGCTGATGTGATGATATTGGAAATCACATGGAGAAAGACTACTGGGCAGGCTGATGCACTCCTGGCATGGGTGAGGTTGTGAGGAAAGTGGACATGCAGCAGACAGGCAAGATAAACACAAGTTAACAAGTGTTTGTCCAGAATTTGCATGGGCTTCAATTGGTGGTAAGAGTAAGGGTAATTCAGTTCTAACTGCTCTTCCCTGCTGGTATGGGCAAGTCCTCTTTGTGGGGACTCTTAGAGCAAGAGATACAGGCAGTTGCCCCCGTGCGGTCTATCAGGAGCATATTTGTGCTTGAAAGGACAGTTAGAAAACATGACTTAAGATTGTGTACCGATTGACATAAAATTTATTATTGACAGTAAAAGATGAACAGAAAGTCATAATTGGATTTTCCTGATTCATGTGTTGAAATGAAACTTTTCTCTTTTTTTTTAAAGATTTATTTATTTATTCATACAGAACTGGGGTACAGGCCAGAGATGCGGAGGGTGAGAGGATTCATCAGGAACAGAGTGGGGAGCATAACAGGTAGATCGATGAAGTACACTGCTGAGGGGAGCAGCGGGCAGGTCAGGAGAGATCTGCCGCACCATGTGGTCACCTCCGGGGCAGGCAGGGATTGAACTCAATAGGAAGTGGCTTAAGCCTCTCAGTGCAGTGCTTTAACCCGCTGTGCCACCAGGGAGGGCCCGAAACTTTTCTGTCTATAAATGCTTTTATGTTTAAAGGAGTTAAAGCTCCTGAGCCATGATACTGTGCTGAGATTTTAAGCTGAAACAACCCTTCATTATCCTCTCTACCACTTTCTCTCCAGGTCTTGACCTATGCTTTCCTCTCTGGGTCTATCCTGAATCTCTTCTCCCGCATCATGCGCCCTTTCCCAATTCCTGTGGGATAGCCATGTCTGTCACACACCATGATCTAATTGGTATGTGCCTGGAGATGTCATTTTGAAAACTGTGTTATATGTTTTTATTTGCCATATGATTAAAACAGTGTTGAATTCATCTTAGCTATTCAGTGAAGACTTGCTTCATCAAGTGTTTAAATGGCCTTGGAATATCAAACTAATGACTGAGTGAGTGTAGGTTATGATACAGCCATTCAACGTTTTTCTTCTTCAGAAGATATATATCCTCATCCTAAAAACGTCAGGCAAATCCCAAAGGATTTTTCTTCATTGGTCCAGAAGATTGTTCTATACATATGCAATAGAATGAAATATTAAATTAAGCGGTTTGGCCAATATCTGTATCGTTTATAGTATAGCTATAATAAAAATAAGAGAAATAATCCACATATGGCATAATACTATGGATATCAACAAAATAAGAAATAACATTACATGAAAAGGAGGTCATTTGGAAAAAAGAAAAACAATAGTACTGTGGACACACACATATACATGCACATTCATTTGAATGAAGAATTTCCCACAGAGCAAACAGACTGGAAGTGTTCATGACCAGAACCTGGTACACTGGTGGAATCAGATTTAATTCAGTGAATGCAAGTTGTGTGTGAGCATGTGCTAGACACTGCTTTGTCCTTGGAATAGCATAGAACAATACTAAAGAAAGTTTAGTTTTGGTGACCTATTTGAATACTAGCATAGGTTTTCACTTTAGCAACTCAGAAAATGCTGTAAGTTTGGAAATTGTATTACTGCTGTGGATATTATTAGCTGTAGGTGTCTCTGCAAGGAAACTATTTCATTAACTGGTGGATAAATTGATAGACCCACAGAGGATTATTCCCCCTAATTATTTTGGGATCTGTCCTTGTCCTTGAGTGTTCTTGAAACACACCCTCATTTCTAAAAATTATAGTCTTTGTCATTCTATAAAACCATAGTTTATAGTATTGCTTACTGAAAAATTGTGATTATTATAAATAGTGGCATATTTGTGGTAGAAAAGCATCAAATGATTTCAAAAGCCCTTGCTTTGGTCCACAAAAATTTAGATTCATTATGGTATCTGTGCCTAGGAAGAAGTTACTTTTGGTAGGACAAATCAATATTAGGAAAGGTAACCAAAAAACCTTAAAACAAGTATAATCACTTTAATCTACCTTTCAGAAGGATGAGTCAATAAAATACTCAATTATTGGAATCGTTTGCTTACTTCTTTTAATTTTATCTCACTTTACTTAGTTCTGGAATTTGACTTGGTTTTGCTTGTTTGCCCAGACATTTCTGTTGGGTTTTGTTTTATGGTAGTTGTTTTATTGAGCAACTGGTCAATCATGCACTTCTGCCTTGTAGGATGAATGAACACTGCCCTCAGGTGTACTCCCCAAACCTTCAGACTTAGGTAGTTCTTTATATTTATTTTTAGGATTGATTTATTTATGCATACAGACCTGGGGTATAGGTCATACAGGCAGGGGCAGGGCAAGGATTCACCAGACACAGAGTGGGAAGCAGAACAGGCAGATCAACGAAGTGCACTGCTGAGGGGAGCAGTGGGAAGGTCAGGAGAGGTCTCCTGCACCATGTGGGTCATCTCTGGGATCAGGATCGAACTCACACTGAAGCAGTTGCAGTCCACTTGCAGTGATGCACTTTAACTAGTTGTGCCAATAGGGAGGGTCCTGAGCTAGATTTTTAAACAAAAATCCCTCTGTTAATGTTTAAAAGAATATCCAAATATGATGGAAACAATGTCTGTTGACTTTATCCTTAAATATGGGTAGGTCTGTGACTGCTTCAACCAAAGTGCATGGCAGAGAGATTCAGTGTACCTAGGTTATAAACCAGATAGCTTCCATGATTATTTGGGAGAACACTTGCTATTACAGTCCAGAGCTCAAGAAGTCTTACCAAAAACAAGTATAATTTATTTATTATTTCCTAAAATTCTGATGGCTAATACAAACAGCCTTCAGCCATCCTTGCCAAAGCCACCAGACTTGTTAGTAAAGCTACCTAGGACTCATGGATGCCACATGGATTGGGTGAGTTATATAGTGTAGCTTTCTTCCTAGAAATTTGAAATTTTATGTGACATAATAAATTGGTCATTGTTTTAAGCCTCTAGGTTTTGCCTTAATTTGTTTTGCAATAATAGATCTTTGGGACCTCTCTCATCAAATCTTCTTTGATTTCCCATCCTGGCTCTTTATTTGGAACATTTGCCTTTATATAAGATTATCTATATACCTGTAGCCTATGACCCAATTATGTCCTTCCAATAATAATATCATAGTCAACAGAACTGGAGAAGCAGAGAAAGGACAGGGCCGAAAATTCTTTATAAAGGAACCATGAGAAGACTGATTTAGGTCTAAAATGACATACATGCAGATTTGGTTTTTCATTAAATTTTAACATTTGCTCCATTTTGGCAAAATTATTTCCTTTATTAACCAAAGTTTGTTTCAAAATTAAATAATGCATTATGAGCTCATGATTAATTCCCAGGCTGGTTGGGACTGATGAAGGTTCTTTCTAGAATATTCTCAGATTCCCATAGGACTATTTCCTTGACAACAAGAGAGCTAATATAAATGAGAATGTTGTGTTGGCCTCATCCATCATGTAAAATGGTATTTGCTTTGGAGAATATGAGTTGTTGCCTGGCTTAGGGCTACATGAGGAAAGTTGGATAAAGTATTGGTGGGAAGTGACGGATTCAGCTTCTGTCCAGAGATTTCTGTCTATGAGGGCCATAAAAACCTCCTAGGTATGGGGGCATATGAAACTGTACTTGGGTGGCTCTTCTGTCTTACAACTTCTGTAAAATTAGGTAAATCAATTAGAGATTAGATTTAAAAACTGTCTTACTAGACTATACTTGGTGTAAATTAAATGTAAAAAAAATAAATTAAAAAAAAAAAACAGGAACAGACAACAGACATAAAAACTGTGTTTTCCTAATCTGGTTTTCCCTGTTGCATTTATTACCCCAGTGGACAAAAACAAAAACAAAAAAATAACAAAAGCAACAGTTACAATAATTAACACATATTGAATATTTACACATAACACTCACTTCTAAATGCATCACTATAGTGAAACAATTAATGATCTCAATAAGTTCTGAATCAGGTATTTCTAATTGTCTGATATTTATACCAATGAGAAGAGTTAGTCTTTGTGGGCTTGACTAATTAGAAAAAGAAAAAATTAAAAAAAAAAAAAAAAGCAAAGGGAAGATTTGAATATAGGTCTCTTGAGTCCGAAGTTCAAATTCTAAATAATTCATCCTGCCTTTTAAAACTCTTGTGATATCGTAAAAAAATAACAGATATTAGATATAAGATTTATAAACTTTATTTCCCAAATGTTCTGAGCAAATGCTTACTAACTCAGAACTGAGGTGGAGAGGGAAGAAAATTTGGGCTTCTGAGTGATTCTCTATAAAATAAGGGATTTGGAGCAATCCATTGTGTTAGTAAATTACTCTCCCAAGCAATAATAGTCAAAGACAGTCATGTAAAAGACCTTAGCTGCTTTATGAACATGACCACAGAGAGTTCAGTGTTTCTGCTGGAAAGACTGTTTACAAGGCTATGCAAGTGTGGAATTGCCATGAGTAAGATAAAGGCTTTGAAACAGGAAAAGGTTAGAGGACCTGTAAAAGTGAAACAATCCTCCATAGAAGCAGAGCCATAGCCCAAGTGAAAGAGAGATTAGCTCAAGCAGCTGTGGATACATCATAATGTGCCATTTAATTAAGTTAATAAAGAATACACAACTGTAAGACAGCACATTTATTGAAAAATATATGCAATTAGGCTGAAAATTAAGTGCCAGAATATGTAACATGTCTATCTTATAACACCTTGATATGTTTTACAAACACTAAATACTAATGCTTTTACCACTGCTTAACCTATGTCTCATTATATGTGCAATGTAAGTTGTCGTGAATGATAAATTATCTAATCTGCAATGTTACAGTGAGGTCAACTGTGACCATTTCCAAACATTACTCAACAGAACTGTAGATAGTATAAACTCTATGTCATAGTGATAGTGAATGTCAATCTTGAGATACTTAGACATCCAGGTTATGTCACTCAAAGCTAAAAATTATGGTGTTCTTCATGCAGTACTGAAGAAAATAAACACATCTAAGACTGGAGAAAATAGCCAAGTAGAAAATATTTGTGTTTCTAAAATAACATCATCTCTTTCCTGCTGATTATAGAAAGGGGATTTTAAGAATAGGTGAGGAAGAGCCACTTCCCAAGCCACTGCAGACGCCCAGGCTAGAGCTGATTGTCACTGTGGACAGAGAGAAAAGTGCAGATAATCAACCACTACCTGCAAAAGAATCCTCAGGATTCAGTGGCTGATAAGACCTGGAGGTGGAGAAGAGCAGAGGCCAAATGGGACTACAGAGATCTTGGAAAAGCAATTAGCCCCTTTGGGAGTGATGCTGTCTCATGGGGTGTGTGAACAAGGCCTGATAAGAACTGCGAGCTGTGTGCCCTCGATTAGCAGAAGAATCAGGAACGCAGCATTGGTCATAAGTACAGGAATTTCCCACTTGGACAGCCGTGGAAGGGAGCAATCTTTAGGTCAAGTGCTTTTAGTTCCACTAACAAAGTAAATCGCTAGTTATACATTTGCCAGAGCTCAGTAAGGTGAAGAGGCTTCCTAGCTATTCTTTTTATTACTATTTCAAATATGTTTCTCTTTTGTCAATGGTATAAGTTTATTATAAGTTATTATAAGTTCATCATGCATTTTTACAAAAGTAAGAAACTTGTAAGACTCATGATTATTATTATTATTATTATTATTTACCTTAGTAGTGATGAATGTTTTAGATCTGAAGCCCTTTTTTTAAAAATTAAGTTACTATTTTGATCTGCTTGTATAACATCTGGCTGGTGAGTTACAGATATTGTGTGTAGATATCTTCCAGTATCCATTTTGAGAAAGCCTTCAAAAGGTTTGCTGGAGGTGATATTATAAGAAAGGTTGACTTATCTTTCACTGAATAATAATACAATAGTTATTATCATATTGTTCATTATGATATATAATTCTTTTTCAGAGAACAGGTGGAGTAAGACATCTATGGGATGTGATGCTGCACCTAAAACTTTGCTTTTAAATCTTTTTCACAGTGTCCTGCCACAGTGGGTCATAGCAGATATCCTCACAGTCATTATTTGGTGTAACTCAAAATTGCTTCTGCTAATTCATTGCTTAGTGAAGGCAGCACATTTGTGCTCATCCTACCCTCACACTGATTAATTCACTAGAAGCCCAACAGAGAATATCATAGAAGTGAAAGCTGTGTCATCTTCTGCTAAAACAGATACTAGTTTGAATGCATCCCTGAGACATGCACATTTGTATTTACTGGATTGCTTTTAGAAAGTAAGAGGCTTTCAGGTAAATTTGTTCATTACTTTTTCTGGGCAGTTTTAATATTCAGAAAAGGCTATAATGGGATAGGAATACCCATATATCTGTTATCTATTAGTTATATTCATTATAATAGCATGAAAGAAATAGATTCACATCTTCATCTACATTACAGATCTGAGTAGAATTTCCCCATGACTGAAAGTTGAGTTTGCATTCTTTGGCATGATCTACCCACCAGCAACTGCTTGCCTACACACACAATTCAGTAGCTTTAAGTGACAACTGTTTCTTGTCTCTATGTTTGTATATAATTTTTCCAAGGAATATTAAAAAGTGTTTGAAATCCTGTATTTTTTAGCTCAACTGTGTCTGAAGAGACATCATGATATTGAGAGAGGAACTCTAGAGCTACATCATTTCTCTCTTGGTAAAATCCTGTTTATAATGAACAATTCAGGCTTCTTGCTTTGTGACACTGAACTATTTTAAATTGAAAACACCAACTCATTTAATTTGTGCTATGAAGAGTATTCTGGAAGAATGAGATAATGTAGGCATATTTGAAGTTGAAGAGGGTTGGAAAAAGATTGAAGTAAATGTGCTGTTTGAGGAAAGTAAGGTCATGTGGTGTACTGTGAAAAAAGATTCAAAGGCAGACTTAGCCACACTGAAGAAAGCGCAGCGTGGGGAAGAGTTATCAAATAGTTTGGGGAAAGCAGGAGAAACAGGAAACTTACCCTGTAGCATCTAATAATCCTTGAGAAGATTTCAAAATATAAGTGCTAGAAATTGGTATTTATTGTGTATACACATCAATCTCATTTACTTAAATGACTTCTTTATTTCTTTATTGTGTTTGGCATTTGTAATATTCAGGGCTTTGCAAACTGCAGGGGACACTTAAAAATGTTCACAAACCCACCAGATAAAATCAAGAACATAGAGTAAACATGGTTTATGACATTTCTTAACTAACTGCAAGGGAGAGCATATTCCCAGGTAAATTTTGGATTGGCTAGCTCTGTGAGAAGAGTTTCTTTTTTTTTTTCCCTTTATTTATTTATTTATTTATTTATTTATGTTTTTATGGTGTTTGGGATTACATTGTTTCACTTCTGGGCAAGGCCCAGGAAATCAGGGATTAACTCTAGATTGAGCATCAGATGAGAGGAACTATATTTTAAGGAAAGAGCAAAAAAGTGAAGGGTGGCCCTCCCTGGTGGCGCAGCGGATTAAAGCATAGCACTGAGAATCTAAAGCCGCTTCCGCATGAGTTCAATTCCCGCCTGCCCCGGAGGTGACCACATGGCG
>NW_004567119.1:28956351-28978422 GCF_000260355.1 Condylura cristata
GTGAAGCCTCTCACCGCCCCTGAGCCTCTGGCCTGTACCCCAGTTCTGTATGAACAAATAAATAAATCTTTAAAAACAAAAAAAAAAGTGAAGGGTTATGGGCTTTGGCTGTGTACATGATCAATATTGTCATTTTTACTAGGAAGTTGTCAATCCGATTGCTAGCAGGGTAGAGCAGCAAGCTCATTATAATACTATTTTTTTTAAGATTTATTTATTTATGCATACAGAACTGGGGTACAGGTCAAAAGGGCAGGTGTGTTGAAAGAGTGAGGAGCAGAACAGGCAAATCCATGAAATACACTCTGAGGGGAGCAGCGGGAGGGCCAGGAGAGGTCAGCCGTGCCATGTAGATCACCTCACGGTGGGGATCGAATGCACGCTGAAGTGGCTTTAGCTTCTTAGTGCTGTACTTTAACCAGCTGCACCACCAGGGAGGGCCTTATAATACTAAACTTTTACTAGGTATGGACAGGTTCACTCTGAGCATTGCACCTTGGTTGGAAATGACAGACACACAAAGATGATCGATAACCTTCAGACAAGAAGGGACTGTGCCATTCTCTTCGCTGAATCTTAGTAGTAATGTTTCTGAAAGTCTGTGATCTCAGAAAGCAAGGGGTTTTATCATGTTCTTCATGTTTCTAAACTAAAGAAGTTTTTACAGATTTGCGATTTAGTTCTGAACAAAGTAGAACCTTTCAAATGCACTGGAATTTAGAAACCATCAGATTATTTTTACAAAATGGACAACTGCACTAAGTAAAAGAAGAATAAAACTACTCAAGAAGTTTGGAGAAAGTGCTAAGTTTTCATTCTCAGAAGAGAATTTGAACCACCTTCAGGAAATAGATCGAGCTGAAAGACTGTTATTTTGCTTAATTGATTAATGACTTTTGAAATTTTAGCTTCAGGGACTTTTGAAGATTAATTTAAAATATAATACTGCTATTGATTAAAATAATAATTGCCCTGTTATTTAAGGGTTGTCTTTCTCCTTCAAATGATCTTGTGCTAGTCTGAAAAAAATGTGCCTGATCATCAACAGCTGAGGGAGAGTCAAAAAGAGGTGTGTTTGATTGTATTAAAATGTATCATTTTAGCATCATTAATCTTTACTTTTCAAAGAAAATGCAATAAGGAATGGGTGAAATCATTATAACCCATGAAAAGCTAGAGAAGCCTCTGTACAGCATAGAGTTACCCTTTCTAGCACTTCCCTGAAAACATTAATAATTTTTTTGGATAAATGCAATGTCAGCATCCACAGACTTTGAATAAGAGCAGTTTCTTTTGCTTAATGAGGTAATGTAACCTGTTAATATTTCAGGTCACTACCTTGAGAGCTTTCAGTACTTAAGCAATTTGGACTCACAGAAAATGAACAGAGGGAGAACAAATAGATCAATATGTGATTGCTGAGGCGATGGCAAATTTGTAGCATTTCACTTTTAAACATAAGGGGTTTTAGAGAAGGCAAAATGTATTGCAAGAGTTGAAAAAACACACATTGCCAGACAGTAAAGTTATTTCTGTGATATAACATAAGCCAAAATGTGTTATAAAATTGGCTTGTTATAAAAAGATACTTAACCTTAATGAGATAAGACAGGAGTTGTTATTAATCAATCTGCTGTATTGGAATTTGGATCAAGGCAGAACTATCCTGTTGGAGCCCAATGAGGTCTAGTGATGGAGACCTTGGCCTAGGTGATTTCATCAATAAAGGAATGATCTAACAAGCACCTAGAGGCTAATGATACTATGATGCAGCAGTAACTTTTAAATTCCATTAGCCAAGGGCAAAAATAAAAAGATGATAAATACTTCATTAACAAAAGTAATCAGGTGGCATTATCCAACTTTTAGATGAACTAATACTTCTCACATCTAGGATGCAGTCGTCATGCTAATGTTCCAGAAGATATAATGGATATAAAAGTGCCTTGCTAATTAAAACTATCTACACAAAGCAGTTGGTGTGTGACAAAATTACAGTGTACACTATAGATACAAAGTGAAATTTGAAAACGAGTTGAATTTGAATTCCTGTAATCCCAACCAAAGGCTAAGCGGGTCTTGCTCACAGGAATCAGGGATCGGACCTTGGTCAAGCATGGTCTGTGGCTGTTGGCTTCACATCATCTAACTTGTGACATCAGTTTCAGCAAGTGACAAAGAGAACTAATCCTGTATTGTAAAATAAATAAATAAATTAATTAATTAAATAATTTAGTAATAAGAGGATTAAAACATCTTCTAAGGTGTTCGGAAATAGGCAAAGAAAAAAAATAAGTCATCAGGTTGCTTTAAGTTCTGAATAATTGACACTTGATGGCAGTTTAAATGCCGAGTAGTTAAGCTGTTTCTTCATTTTGGGTCTTCAATCAATCTTCCTCCCCATTTTCCCTTATAACATTTCTAATATACAGTTTTAGGAGAATGAACTTTGGGATGTTTGGTCACTTAGGAAAGGAAGTGCCAGACATGTGATTTCTAAGCTGTGTTCTGTAACCTGGATTATTGATGGAGCAGTTACCTCCAGCCCATGGATTTGGTAAACCTGTTCACTTTCTCTGGACTAGTCTTGAATCCTAATTGTGGGATCAAGATTTTTATATAAACTGAACTATCTTTTGCTTTCATAGTTTTATCCCTTTGTATTTCTAGCCATGCTTCCCAATTTATAATTTGGTTAAACTAGCTCCATTTAAGTCTCTTTGGTAATCACCTTCACCCTATCAACATTAGCATCTAGGGAGGCAATGTATATTGAACCAAACCAACAGTCCAAAAATAAAATATATTAACTAGTTGAGACTATGTGATTAATAAAATAAATGACTAATATTATGTAACAGGATCTGTAAATATTCATATAATTTAAAATTCAAGATCCAGAGATAAAGATTGCTGGAGCAGACATTCAGACCTACTTACACTGTCAGATCTCATCAGCAATATTGACTGAAGAAGAACTTCAACAGCTTCTGCTCTACCATTGTGTATAACCATGGGGATGACTCTAAAACTGAGTCCTGACTTCTAATAACTGCTCCTAAGTCACAGGTCTAAGTCCTCTCCTCTGATACACAGCTGTACTTCTGAGTCTCTACTTATCTTTTCCTCTTTTTAGCCTGTCATCATGATACATAGAACCTGGCATAGTGACTTTAGAAATAGTTTTTTCAATTTTTAAAGAGGAAAAAAATATTTGAAAAAACAAAGATGGTTTTGGGAAGATTAAACATAGTCACAGAGAATAACAATAAGTCTATATGTACACATATATATCTTCTTTTGGATTTCTTTCTTAAAATATCCTAGAAACACATACCTTATACAAGCTATGTAGGTGAAAATGCATCAGGGAATCCTATTTATTGGAAATGCCTTTTCCATAATCTATTATTTAGGAAAATACAGATAGTAGCAATGACTGGCATTTTCTCTGTGGTAAGAACTTGAAAGTTTCATTGAGTCAATTTTGTGAATTGTTGTACTGTTTTAGAAATCGTGCATGCTTACCAGGAGTGTAGAAAGTGAAGTAGTGTTGGCCAGTATTTGCAATCTTGATGGTGGAAACAATTAGCTATATACATCGTTTTGCATGTCTACTATGTACTATAGAAGTCACCCTGAAAAGTAGCTCCCTGGACAGTCCATTTCCCAGCCTTTGATCATCAGCAGGTGGACATACAGCAGCTTTTCACTGCCAGTTACATATGAACAGAAGTAATGTATCATTTCCAGCTAGATTCCTAAGAAATTGATTTTTATCCTCCACCTTTTCCCTTTCACTTGCTGAAATTAGTGTTAGATGTGACCCCTAGAGAAAAAGTCTGGCACCCAAGTCACCAAAATGAAGGTGCTTTCAGTCTTTGTGGAACAGGTTTTGAACTCTAGGAAGCATTACAAGTTAAGTTTAGTTTCATTCAAGCTAAACAAATTTTATACTTCGATCAAATTTCTTAAAGTGAGAAAATGATTTAAAGGGGAATTTATTGCAGAGCAAAGTAGCAGTTATTGAGAGTCAAAAAGGAAAGAACAATTTATATCAAAGTTTTTTAAATCAGATGCCTAAACTTTTACTAAATAAAATGTACTTTCAAAAGTGTATTTCATTGTCAAACAAACATAGTTGGAAAACAATTTGTAAATTATCCTACGCCTACAGACACAATGCACTTTATCACATTAAATGTGTTAAAAGACCTGAAAACAAACTGTATTTATTAATCTCATGGTTTTTTTTTTCAAATTTATTTTACAAGGCATTGCTTTTCCCCTTGTAAAACCTGGTAATATCCCATGGGGATGTGCACTCAGGAACACCTTGGCAAGCTGGCAGTAATTTATACTGACGTGAATTTGGGCTTGATGGGAGACTGTTGTGCGAGACTAGTAACTCTTACTGCCTAAAGATACTTTTGCAACCAGCGATGTTGATTTCCATTGGGTTACAGTTTAGAGGCTAGAAGCTGAGTCCTTCATCACCACTAGCTGTGTGATGGGGGCAATTTCATTTGCAGAGATTTCCTTTTTTTTTTTGCAAATGAAAATTATGTTATTACAATGTTTGTTGTAAAAAATAAAATTAGTTGATAACGTTCTATGTACATAAGTATATCATATGCACTTCATAAATCTGTTAATATCTGTTCTTTTCTTCAGACATTCTAAATTTACAGGGAAAGACTAGGAAATCTAGTGGACTAGAAACCAAAGCTCACTAGTCCAGAGGATAACACTTCCTTCACAAAATAAATATTCATTACTGAAGGAAAAATAAAAGAGTAAACAAAATAAACAAAACACTCTGTTGCTACTTTGGCAATATTCCTCAAGTGTTTTTTTTTTTTTAACACTTTTTTTTTCCTTGAAATTAGTAGAAAACACATCCTCATAAATCATCAAGAAACTTTGAAGTTTCTTTGAAAATGACATAGAAAATCTGAAAATGTCCATGTACCTTAGAGAAATAGGAGTGTGAAAATACGGAGGTGGCAGCCAGAGGGAGCCTAAAGCTTAATTAAGTCTCACAGGAGAAAGCAAGGCTGCATTCTAAGTGAGAAGAATAAATACAGAATGATTTGAAGGCAGTCTGTACCTCAGGGGACCTCCCTTTGCGCTGCTCTTCCTTGACTGCAATGATGTTTTTAGAATCCCAGTGCATTCTTTTCAGCTTTTTAAAATAGCATTCATAAAGAGGAAGATTAAAAAGTGAAAATTTTGATCATGGAAGACCATTTTGAAGATAGGAAATTGTCTGGAAATATTCTGGGGTATTTGCTGTATAGGCTAATCAGCCACAAGGAAAGTGAATTTAAGGAAAGCTTCAATTTATGTAAGAGTCTATGCATAACTCAGTAGATTGAAAGCTTGAATGACCAGTCCTGGGCAAGCCATTTCAAACTGTGCAAAAACTTGTAGAGAAACTTGAGACCTTGGTTCCTGGTGGATATTTATCTCTTAATGCATTGCATGGAGCACTGTCATGGCTGGGGAAGAAGGTGTAAAGACACTAGGAAACATAGTCAACATATGGCAATAATACAGATTCCATTTGATGTAAACTGTTGTACTAATGCCAGCCACGGGCAATAGAAAGACTATAGATATGGTATACCAAGTGCAGCATTATACATTTTATTTTATGAATGACAACATGTCAAGTTAATAAAAATAAATGCATTTAACTTTTCAGCTTTTCCTATATTGAATTTCTTAAGTCTTCCTTTGCCTTATTCTCAAGGTGAGCCAAAATCTGCTTACCTACATTTTCTTGTGGAGACAGTGATAGGACTTTTCTCACTCAACAATACATATTCTCTTGTTCCTGAGTAAGTTATGCAACTTGACTTATACAGTATGTTCGAATTAGCATTTGATTTCGAATTAGCATTTGATTTCCTACCCAAATCTGTTTAGTTTGAAAAAAAGTCAGTTAAAAATCCCTCTAGTAATTGTTCCTCATCATTTGTATAAAATTCATTGTTGATTCTTTCCCTATCCCATTAAATCATCAGAATTAAAACATTACTTTTATAAATATACAGCCTTTTGTCTTTGTTATAAAATTTATTTGATCACCTTTTCAGGTATTTAAGTATTTCTCAGCCTTTACTGTTACATGTAATATATATTAATAATATGTAATGAGTTCAGTAATATATTGAATACTGAAATATAGAAAGCATTTTATAAATTATTTGGCATTTCATTACTGATAATTCCAAGTTATCTAAAACACACAGGTTACACCCATAAAATTGGTTTTTGCCAAAAATGTTTTGAAACTTACAATGTGGGATTTATTGAATTATCTGCTGAATTTTAATAATAATTTATTACCTTAATTTTCTATTAATCGATAAGTACAGGACAGGTCCTTTAATTTATTCAAGAATCCCCATGTTCCTACAAATCCCCATAAAACAGTTTCTTCTCAGCCTTTAGAAGAACAGCTTTGTACATCTTTGACACAGCTTCAATGTCAATATACTAGCCAATAGCTATTGTCAGAGAACAATTCAGAAATCCTTGAAATGGATTTTATCCATCTTATAGAGAATTATGTATATCTTATTAATCTTGAAATCAGTTTAATTAGCATTTGGTTCATGAATTTGGATCAATATTTTAATATGAAATCAGATTGCTTCAAGCCTTACATTTAAGATGTAAAATGCTTTACGTTATTTTGTGTGGCCAAATTACTTTGCCAAGTATTTAAAGGGGTTGATTAAGTTACTTGCTAGTAGCCAGTTTTCCCAAAACTTCAGTACATCATATCAGAAACCACCTAAAAGACTCAAAGAAAATATGCCTGCAATTCCTTCTGCTATCACAATCTCTGAGGGCAGTTTAAACATTATGAGATATAACTGGTAGTATCTTTACTGTTAAAAAACAAAATGTACCTTTCTCCTTTGAATTTTGAATTATGTGTTTCCATATTTATCATGAAACTGGCACTGACCGCACTAAGGCTGCATTCACTTTTTCTAAGACTACAAAAGGAAAATCCAGTTGTGTACAGGATGTTTGACTATTTTTAGTTTTCCTATTCCATGCCGATGAAGAAGAAAGGAGTTCCTTAAAATAATAAGGCCAACTATTTTTTCCTTTAAAAAACTGATTCTAAGTTGGTATCTGGCAGAAAATAGAGGTATAGACATAAACATATTTTAAAACTTAATCTGGAAATTGAAATTCATTAAAAGCCAATCACCCAGTCATCTAATTTTATTCTTTTTTGAGACATTTGTTTTACTCCGACATTTACTACTTTAACCTTGCTTTATTTTCACTATTATAAGAAAATATTTGTTACATGGGTAGAAGCTATTTTGTATTAACTTATTAGATATGAGTAAACCTAGTCACATTTTAAATGGACTTGATGATTTTATATATTATAACATTTTCTTGATGTATTTGCACAGGCTGATATAAAGCATTCTGGTTTGGATGAACTTTATCCATAGTCACAAGCCAACATCAATATTTCATTAATATTCCACATGTCAAAAAACTAATTATGTCTTTGTTTTCATATTTTCCATTGCAGATTGCAATTTTTTCTCATAATATGTTTCAACATGATGTATTATCTTATAAATATTTTACATATAAGAAAGGCTGTTCAAATTGATTGGGGATCAAGGCAATGCAAAGATAATTAGAATGACAAGTTCATAAAAGACATATTACTTACTATAAAAGTCAGTTGTTTAAGATTATTTAATTTCAGATGGATTAAAAGAAGTTTCATTTCATTACTATAGTAATTTAAGTCAGTGATATATATTTCTGAAATTTAGTAACAATAATTGAGAAAGATTAATATTTCTATGGTTATTACAAAAGGATAGGTCCTCCTGGATAGGAAAACAAACAAAAGTTACAGAAAATAACTGTCATCTGATAAATAATTAAATAATTTTAAGGAGAAACAAATTAAGCTTTATAGGACAGGGATTTTGTCTAATAATACTAAACGACATATCTACTGTAGCTTCTGCCATGCAGTCCTTCCATTTATATACTGAATAAGTAAGAACAGGTAATATCAGAGATTTCTCACATAATTTTTTTTTATTTTTGAACTTATTAGCTTTACACATATAAAATCTGTTCTTTTGAAGAATTTATCATCACTAATATATTCAGTATCCATTTCAGATTTCCAGGGATTGGGGATTATTTTGATTTTTTTTAATTGAGGTAACATTGGTTTACCATATGGTTTACAAGTTAAAGATACAGCTTCACATCTCTTCAGATATACCTTAGCCTACCATATCCATCAGATTTCTATTTATAATGTGGATTGTGTAGCGTCTTCCCAAAATTCATGTCCCTTAGAACCTCAGAATGTGATTCTATTTGGAAATTTGGAAATAGGGTTTCTTTGTAGGTACAATTAAGAATCTCTAGCTAATATCAGCCTGGATTTAGGTTGGGGTCTAAATCCTATGACTGGTGTTCTTCAGAGAAGGACACAGAGGCACAAAGGCACAGCTGCTGAGTGACACTGACATGAACCAACTGCAGTAGAATAACCAGAGGCTGGAAGGTTAAGGTCCCCCCTGCAGACTTCAGAGGGAGCATGGCCATGCGAACACTGGATTGGAACTTTGTTCTTCAGAACTGAGTCAGTAAAACCATCTGCTTATTTTATTCCACCAAATGTACAATTTGTTGCAGTAGCTCTAGAAAACAAATACAGATGTAAAATAAATAAATAAAAACTGGAAAGTACATTGCAATCACCCTTTTGAAACTAACCAATCAAGATAACCTATAGAATTACAACTTTAATTAAGGTCATCAAGTTTCTGAGGTTGCAAGACATCTAATTTTAAAAGTAAGGAATGATGTTGACACCAAGGAGAGGCAGGTGGCAAACAAGAGGCAGGTGTTCAATGAAACAGTAGAGACAACTCAGCTACTTTTTTCAGAGAATTACTAAAAGCCGAGGGTGGTTAATGTGAGATGATAGAGCCTGTAGGACCCTCACTCACCGTGGGAATTTAAGAGACTTTCAGACTCTGACCTGAACTTGTGAACATAATCCAGAGGTCATGAGAAGAATCTGGGGCACAGCAAGAGAAAGACCTCTCATATTCTTCGGCTTGGGGGAACTGAGCAGCCATCATGGCAGAAGCAAGGATCTTTCTGCATTGTCTCCTCTTAAAGTCTTCAAGATGGGAAAACAGCAGCACATTTAGTCAACATTAGGACATAGGCTAAAAAAAGCTGTATTTCAGGGGAAGGGAGGGAGAAGAAAATATCTTGGGCTGAGAACCTCAAATTCTGAATGAGGGAAAAAGGTAAGGAAAAATATCCACACCAAATATAAGAATAGGATACAGTGTATGCTAAAGATGGATGAGGAACTAATGACCCCTATTCTAAGTACAATGTGAACTTTGAGCAGTAAGAATTTTGCAGACCACTGGTATAATCACAGAAACAAACATTCTCAAAGAAGTTCAACTCGTGTTTAAACTGGTCAGCCAGCCATCCTCAAGACCTACCATAAAAGAGGTGTGCTTACAGAAATAATTACTATTTATCTGAGTCTCCACTACTCTATATTAGACACCTGCTTTCAACAAGAAAAAAAAAAATACTTTCAAGAAGCAAAATAATCATCAATAGCATTAGTCGCAAACATAACCCAGAATTTGAAATAATCAGATAAATGGATGTGGAAACCCTATGACTTGTAGGCGATGTGCTTTAGCATAAAAAGTAAACAATATACATGGATGATTTACTCAGAGGCAGAACATAAGGAAAAATCAGATAGAATGTATAGAAATGAAAAGGCTTGATAGAAAAGATTAAGTATACTTCCAAAAAACTTATCAAAAGATTTCAGACTACGAAAACATGCATTTTAACAAAGAAATAAAATACTGTGACTTCATAAACTGAAATATTTCATAAACATTGTTAAGAGAATTAAAAGACAGTGAGGTGGGAAATTATTTACAAATACAAATAATAGGTAAACAAATGTATTCTAGAGATTGTCAATCACTCTCAAACTCACTAATAAGAGACAACCCTCCCAAATGAAAATAAGTATGAACTCAAGAAGATCCTTCACCAAAATGTATGAGACACAGCTGAAAATTCCAAAGTATGCTGCCACAGAGTTCTTTGGAAAATATCTTGGGCTGAGAACCCAAATAGAAAAGAGCTGATAATAGAAGAACTTGAATCCTCACATACTATTGGTGAATATGTCAAAATGTATCATCACATGTGGTACCATCACCTTGGACAGAGTGGCACTGTTTTATAAAGTTACAGATAGACTTAGCACATAACCCAGCCAGCACTCTCAGACATTTTGCAAGTCAAGTGAAGATTTATATAACCTAAAAATCTGTCTGTGGTAGTTAGTAGCACCTTTATTCATAATTCCCTAAACACAGAACAGCATAAATGTCCCTGTGGTCAGGGAAAGAAAAACTATGAAACCTCTATTCAGTAGACTAATATCCAACAATCATAAACATAAAATGGCTTACTGATACACTTAGTCACATGGATGGATTTGAAGTTGATAATGGTAATGAAATAAGCCGAATTCAAAATGTTACCTCCTACATGAGTCCATTTAGGTGACATTCTGCTTCTTTTCAGTCCGTTCTTTGCTCAAACGAGTCATTTGATTCCCAATAGATAGTATCACTAATCTACATTCTTGTTATTCTCTACTTCTGCATGCCAATGTTTAGTTTTTACAGGGTGCTTATGTTTATCAATTATTCACTTATTTACTGTGTAGACACTAGAATTTTAATTCTATGAAGAGAGAAACTTTTTTATCCACATTTATCTAGAATATAGTAGGTGAATGAATGGTTGGTCCTGAAATAGAAATGACTAATAAACAGTTACATCAGTGGTTGCTCCTCTGTGATAAAAGCATTTCAGCCTAAATATAAAGTAATTTCAGCTCTGAGCAGAGTTTGCAAAAACAGACAAGAGAATAGATGGCTGACATTTGAAAATATCCCACTGTGAGTCATACAACTATACAAACTGGAATTTTCATGTATGTCCAGGAAGAATATTTCTCATTCATTTGTGAGTGTCACTCTGTATTTAAATTACTTCTACATAGGGAGCCTCCCTGGTAGCACAACAGATTAAAGTGCAGCACTGTGAACCTGTCTGCAGTCACTGCAACATGAGTTTGATCCCCCCCGCCAGTGGAGTGACCCGTAATGAGTGTCAGACTTCTTTCCCATCCGCTGCTCCCCTCAGCAGTGTGTTTCAGTAGATCTGCCTCTTCTGCTCCCCACTCTGTCTCTGGTGAATCCTCTCAACTCCCCCTGACCCCAAACTCCTGTACCTCTGGTCTGTTCTTGTATGCATAAATAAATAAACAAGTACATAAAATTTAAAATAAATACATAACTTCTATATGGTGAACACACTTTTATCACAAACTTTATCACATCTTTTACATATGCATACTCTACATGTAGCTGTTCATGGCACCTATTGAAATTATGATTTTAGTTGATTATTTGTGGTATACATCCTCTATATTTCTATAGCAGTAAAAACAGATAAAGTTTACAAGTCATGTATCTTTGCCCAACAAGCCCACTAGCTGAAAACTGAAATATTAGCCTAGGAGAATCTGCATTAAAAGAAAAAAAGAAAGGAAACTACACATTTAAGCTTAGATTAATAAGTGTGAGGTGGGAATGTTTGTTTCAAAACTGCTTTAAAACAATGTTTGCACGTGGCTTGCAGGCATCCAACATGTTAGTTTAATCCACTTTGCCTGTGTCTCCATCCATATATAGTAACTTGAAACTTAAGTAAAATAGCATCTTTGATTTTAAACTTAAAATGGGCCTATATAGCTGTAGAATAACAAGATTTGGTAATCTGATTTACTGTATTTTATCAGGGAGACTTCCAAGAGCCATTAAAAGGGCCCTCATCATGATATCTATGGCACAAATGGAACAGCCATTGGGTAAAAAGTCTCCCTCAGATTGTGATGGTTCTAAAAATCTGCTGCCACCCCAAACAAGCACAGACATTCAGTAAGTAATGGCCTAAAGATTCAATTTGGTAGAATCATGTAAAAAGAAATCATCCCAGTCAGATGAGAATATATCTATTCCCTTTGAGACTATCTGGATTAAAACAAATTTTATTTCATTTGATAATATATAATTTTAGTAATTAATGAATCTAGCTCTTGGGAATGTTCCTTCTATCTAGCTTAAATAGAGTAAGCTGATAAGTAATTAGCCCATCCAAATGTCTTGTAAAGTGTAATCCCTAAGTTCCTTCTAGATTCTCTTTGTTCTTTTGCATCACTAATTGTTTTATTTTAAGCTATTTTTAATTTTGTGAAGCATCTCCCAATTAAAGATAGATAAGTGAATGTGAGTAAATACTTTGTTTATAAAATTTTACCCTTTCCATGAGGGAATGCTTTTTAAGAAGATTGAATTTCCTGCTTCAATTTTCTAATCAACATATGCCATGCCTTTGCTTTTTAACAACAACAATTTCCTATATATTTTATGTCCTAGAATTTTATTTACCGAATGACTTCATAGGGACTCAGTAAAATCTGGCTCCAAGTTCTACTCCTTAGTTAAGGAGTCTTTGCTAATCTACCTTTCTACCTCTGTTTTGGTTTCTTCTGCTCCAGACTAGGAATATTACACAATAAATTAATGTTTCCCTCTCCTTTATCTTCTACCTCCTCCTCTTATTCTTCCAGTTATATCACTTACAGGATTCAATGAAATATGAAAATCAGAGTTCTTGTTTTAAAATGGAGATGGAAGCAGCAAATCTGATTAAAATACTAAGTTATAAAGGTTTTTTTTCTTCAGTTTTTCTCTTGACATTTCATAGCATTTACTATTTAATGTTATACATAAAGAAAAATAAACATTTAAACAACTAACATGATTTTTCCATATATAAATTTAAAAGATATACTAAGTATAAATATATCTTGGATACTTGTTGATTTTTTGTACTTTTTAAAACAAAATTTATTTATGCATACAAGACCAGAGGTCAGGGGTGAGAGGATTCACTAGAGACAGAGGGGGGAGCAGGACAGGCAGATCTACTGAAATACTGCTGAAGGGAGCAGCAAGTGAGACAGGATTGGTCTGCTGCACCATGTGGGTCAGCTCCATGTCTAGCTGCACTGGCCACAGATAGCTTCATAGTGCTGAGACTTAACCCCTTAAATCACCAGGAGGCCCTTTTTTGTACTGTTTTTTATTACACCCCTGAAAATACAGGTAAGATTATTTATTTATATTTCTTGGACATTTTTATGTATTAATTTGGAAATTTGCTGCTAGTGTATGGGTTTTTGCTTCTTGATTAATCATATTAGATTAATCCTTTAGCCACTATGCAATAACCTTTATTTTGATGGAATAATTATTTATAGACTGAAGTTTAAATAGTATGTACAGCCAACTCTTCCATAGTAATATTTCCCTAGGTTTCCTAACTCTGATCACTCTTCATTTGTTTGCCAACCTTGTAGCCAACATGATATTTAAATAATATGAGTTGTTTTTGTTCTCTGCCTAGATCCCTTCATTGACTTCCTACTTCTTCCAATATATACGAGAAGTTGACATACTTGAACACAATATGTGGTAAAACATATATCAGCAACCATCATAGGTATTTGTACCCTAACATCAGGAACCTCAAATTATGCTGCCTTTTTGTGGCAAAGGGATGTTGCAGATGTGATAAACTTTAACTTAAGTAAGACAATCATCCTGGATGATCTGGGTAGGCTGACTATAATCTCAGTGCCTTTAAAAGAACAGAGAAGAATATGAGATAATGAAATAGAGAATTTGAGTATATAGTGGGAGAAAAAAATATGTTAGTCTTTGCTAGCTTTGATAATGAATAAACTAGTCTATGAGCCAAAGAGAGGACTTGACCTCTAAAAGCAGAAAAAGGTAAGGAAATGTATGGTTCTGCAGTCTCACAAATGAGCAGAACCATGACAAAAGCTTGAATTTAGGCAAAATTCTTTAAAGAGCTGTAAGATATGAAATTTGTTTTGATATAAGCCACTAAATTTGTTGCAATTTGTTGTATGCACAATAGAAAAAAATACATTATTGCAGTGTATAGAACAAGCATTTTGGTTAGGTCTTAAGCTGTTATATAGATGGTTCCCTCTTTTTCACTTGTAATTTAATCAGTACAATAATAAGTTGTTATGTGAAGCAAACACATTGATTTGCTACCCATTAAACCAAATTCTTAAAGGGACTTCTTAAGCTTGCCCCCTCTGCAATGATCATTTGACTAACCTACATTATGTTTCCTTAGATAAAAAGTGCCCATTGATCCAAAATATGTGATGCTTACCCATTTTGTTTTTGAAGGTGTAATAAACATTACTTCATATCTAGCTAACACACAATCAGATTAACAGAACAGTTACACACCCTGCAGAAAAAAGCAGATGGAGATTTCTGATAAAGATAGGATAAAGAATCCTGAATAACACACATTTTTAAATGTAATTACTAAGTTCAGTTGCTTTGCTGTGACCGATATTGAGAATATAACACCAGTAACTTAAAGTAAGCCCAGTTAGTCTGTGGAGTGACAGCTTGCTTATTTTCTGTATTAGCAAAGTATTTTGATCTTTGACAAGGAAGTTAATGTCTGCCCAAGGGTAGCCTCATTAACTGCTCAATTTCACTGTTAAGAATACCCATCATGCATACATACACAATACTAAATTATGTGACACATTAGCATTAAATTTGAAAGCTTCCTTCATTTGTAATTAAAATGAAGGATTGCTCATGAAATAATATTAAAGATATTAGAAACACTTATCCCAATAGTTTACCAAACATTTACAATTTTTAGAGTCAGGTACTTAATATAGGCAATATATATTACAGAAATATTTGCTCTTACAGTCTAAATCTTTTATAATTAGTTCTTTGTAAATGATTTTCAAACACTTCCTTTTCTCTACTGAATGAGTTTCCAGGTATTCAATTTTCGAGCTTAAATCAACACAGACTTGGTTATATACTTCATGTTTAAGTAATGAATGTTTAAGTGGACACAGATCCTTGATGCATTTTTTTTAAATTCTTTAAGTGAGATGAGCAGCATGACTTTTGTCCTGAAGAATAATGAGAAAATACCCTGATCAGTTTTAGGGGGTTAATTTAGCTCAAAAACTGTCCTCCAAAAAATGCAACAGTGATTTTTCATGACTGACAGGTGCAGAACCAAAGTTTGCATCAACTTAAAGTCCAAAAGTAAGCAGAAAATAGTCTAAAAAGTGCCAGGTGCCATATTACGTGTATTAAGCAACTATAAAAACTACCCCCCTAAATAAGCAGTCACAACAGACATACTTGGGACTTGCACAGAAAATGTTCCTGCTAATAAGAACAGAAAAAGAGGTATGAGGAAACTGGTCACAATGAAAGACTATGAGAACATTCATAAATTGTGAGGCTCTGTAGATAATAACTATCTCAGAACAACATAGAGCTATATTAACATGATAAAACAAAAAAAAAAACACCTTTTACATTCAGGCCATTGAAAGTTTGGTTATCTCTTCCCTGACAAAAATCTGTGTCATAAATATAAATGCTATATTTTTTCCCATTTTGCTATTTTCTTGGGGGGTTATTTTTCTTTATTAAGAAAATCCTGGCTTTAACACCATCTATGATTTAAGGGAATAGACTGACACTTTCTGAAAAGCAAACATCACACTGCCCCACCATTAAAGCACCCATGTTATTGTACCATAGACCAATAGGAACCCTCACCCTATTATTCTCATCCCTGTTCTCCTTCCTCCTCTAGCAACCTTGATTCGGCAGCAAACTGCATTCCTAGTTCTAGAATTTGTTTTGTCATTTTTTTCCCAGTCAGTATATTCAACATATGAGTGAAATCACTCACTGTTTGGTTCCTTCTGACTGATTTTGTTTAGCATAATGCCCTCTAGTTCATGTTGTTGTCTCAAATGGCAAGAGCTCATTTTTTTTTATAGCTGAGTAGTATTCATTGTGTGCACACCATGTCTTCTTAAATCATTGCTCTCTCAATGGGCATTTAAACCATTTCTGTAAGTTGGCAATTGTAGATAGTGCCACAGTGAGCATATCTCTTCAAATGAATGACTTTGTATTCTTTAGGTAGATAACTAGGAATAGGACTCCTATTTTTAATATTTTCAGGAAAGTGTCTGGAACATTTGTAGGTCTCCTTGGATTCATGTCTGTATCCATGTAGTTAACCCTTCTGCCCATTTGCAAAATTTATCTTGATGCAGAAAAGTACAGCAGAATAGACTATGCTTTTGCTTTTCTCCCTTATTAAATATGTAAACTTACAGAAAACTTCCTCTTTGGGTTGGGCCATAAATATGTTGGTGTAACATATTCATTTGCTATTAAATTTTTAAATCTAACACTTTCTAAGTGAGAAAAAGTTGCAATTTGTGACTACACTTGTTCTGTATTTTCCCCTTTACCACAGTATAGGGTTTTTATGTAGAAAGTTCAATGTATATCAATATATAATGAGGTGAGCAGCTTAAGGATTTAAAGTAGTCTTTCTATTCCATTATGAAACTTTCATTGTGACTTCCATTTCAAGGTTTCCTTGAATTTTGAATCCATATTTCACATTGTTCTTCCTTAATACATTTACACATTCTCTAGTTTCTCAGGGTTATTTGTGCGTATCATTAGAATAGAAAGAATGTTCTTTCTGAAAATTCTGCATTCTATACTTAGGCACGCCAATTGGTCAACTTTTTCTAGTGACATATCTAATTATTATAATACATTATTATTCAAAATTTCTGTTTCCTGGAATGTCCTTTCCTGGATGTCTGTGCTAATACATCTTCTTTATTCCTGAAAATCCTCATCTGCTCTTCCCTTTTCAATGAATTTGTCATATCCCCCATTATCATGATATTAATAGATCAAGTTACTGTTCCAATATTACCTGTACAGAAAAAGTCTCTGGTTAATCAGCTATGGCCCTGTATCTGTATAACCTACACTCCTACTGTGCCTTATTTGTTTTCATAGTATTAATCACGCTTTCCCAGATATATCTATGTTTTATTACATTGCGTTCCTCAGGATAAAGCTACTGTGAGCAAAAATTTTGTCTTTATTACCCCTTTGTTTTCACAGATCAGAACAGTGCTTGTCACATGTCAAACTCTGAATTTCGTTTTCTTAAAACAAAGTTATAGCAGGTGTTCAGATACACTAACATTTTACATTAATTTTTGGAAAAACTATAGTATGTTATCATTACTTGCTGTGTTTTACTCGGTACTGATGTGTGAAAAATTAAGCACAATACCTACTTTGTTCCACTAATAAAAATGTTTAATTTTATGTTGATTTCAGAACCATGACTAGGTATATTTTCAGATAATATATTTTGTTATTTATATACCAGGCTGATTATGTTTTGATTTTAATCTGTCAGTCATTGATTTCTCTAATAACCCTATCAAATATTAAGAACAAATTAATTTCAGTAGTGCACCAATAAATTTTGCTTCCTATTTTTCCCCTTGTATTGATTTAATGTTGGTTTATGTTATTTGTATTTTGGAAGTATATAATCCCCCCATTATGTATAGTTACTTGTGTTTCCTTTCCACCAAGACACCCAGAGTTTACCACAATTTTATGTTAAAGTGTCTATTTTGAAAAAAAAAGGATATTATTTAAATATTAATGAGCCATATTATGACTCATGAAAAAAATGCCATAATATGCCATTAAGGAAGTTAGGATTGCAATACTAAGCTTTAGTGTAGTTAATTTTTGAGTATCATTTGAATAGGAAAATTTTACATATATTTATGATTGCAAAGCTGTTAATATTGACAATTTTGTATGTCAAGAAATTATAATACACTCATTACTTTGAATCAAGTATATTTTGTTCTTTATTTCTGTGACATTACACAAAATAAATTATGACATTGGGCTAAAATACACTTTCTGCCAGCTATGTGAGGTGACAGGGCATCAGGAGACCTACTTGAGGGTTTGGTAGAATCTAAGCATGTATTTGCGCATGGTCAAAAAGAGGATTTTCTCATGTTTGAAAAGCTTGTTCTTATTTGCCTTTGGATATCACAATACAATGGCAAGAAATCATTTTGATTTCTTAATCACTACTACAGCTTACATCATTTTCTTTCGAGCATAATCTGCAGTGCCGCCATTTCCTCTTTGTCAAGCATGTCAAGCATGTGTCTTATCTCACAATTGATACACATGTTCAATTGCCTGACTTTCCTGTAGCTATCAACCGAGACATATAGCCTAGCAGATACAGAAAATCGCAGGGCAGCAACACTGCAAAAATGAGCTTTATGGCCTTGTCCTGCAATTACCAAGCTCATTCTTAGTTACTATTGAGATTTAACTATATTTGAACTTGCTTTGTAATAAATGTTTTCAATGAGATAAGACAGCAAAATCTATTATATATGTTTCCCCGGGGACTTATAATATTTTTATATATGGATTTCTCAAGTTTTACCTTTAAAGATGTCTACAGCATCAATAGCACAGGGGCTGGTAGATTTGACAGAAAACTATGTATTAACAACAATTAGTACTAAAGATCTGTGGTTGCCAAATTATTTCATGCAGTATAAATCTTGTATTTATATGAAAAGTATGCATTTTTTCATGAGTAAGAGCTAAAACACTCAGATATAATTTATAAATTGCAATTTTAATTACTTTAGCCCAATGTCATAAGTTACTTTGTGTAATGTCACTGAAATAAAGAGGCTGTCTATAACATTTGTAGATATATTCTAATGTTTACCAGAACTTGGGGGCCTCCCTGGTACCTATTTCAATATGTGGGGGAACTCGTCCACTTGTGGTGCTGCAGACCTCTCCTGTCTCGTTTGCTGCTCCCTTAATAGTTTATTTCAGTAAAACTTGCCTGTTCTGGTCCCCACCTCTGCTGCTGGGGAATCTTCTCACACCCCCATGTCTCTGGCCCACACCCCAATTGTTCTGTGCATAAATAAACTTTTCAAGTAATATTTACCAGCACTATTCAGTGATAGTCCATGTTTAAAGCATTTTATCCCGGTTTTCCAAGATTATTAAGTTCTATATGATTTCACAAAGCAGGTAAAATTATGTTCGAAGTATTAGAGATATTTTTTCCTTAAGTGTTTTCCATTTCCTTTTTTTCTGTAGAATAAAGTTATTTCTAATTTTAAAATATGTTTACACTGATTAGCAAATTCTGAAGAAAAATGTCTACAGTTTCTAATCCATAGATGCTAATGTAAAGATGGAGAAAATCTTTTGCTGAAAAATTTCAGGATTTTTGTTACGATCCCTATCACATCCATGTTAGAGGCAACTGGCTGTTGAGGCATTTGTGTGCACAAATCCAAAAGTATGTTCAGAATAGTGCGAGTGTCAATAAGATATGCAGTTGTGTTGAGTTTTCTGAAGCCTTCTCTAAACTAGTTGGAGAACAAAGTAAAAAATAAACTGTTCCTCTGACTCCTTTTCTAGTAGTGAAACTGAGCAGTTCATTTTAATATAGCATGTGGTTATTTATTTAATATTTACCCAATATATGTAAGCTTTCATTTATGTATCAATGACAAGTATCTCTCACCCTTTAATTTTGTGCTAACAATTTAGTGTAAATATGTCACATGTCATACCCTAATTTTTTTTTCTTAAAAAAGATGAGTAATAGTACAGTGTAAACTTTGACTAAATTAAGAAACAATGTTGCAACTAATGTCCAAATACAGCTACATTTTAGACAGATTTTTGAAAAAAATTGTAGTGTGTTTAATTATTGCTTGTTATTTTAACATAGGTACTCAAACTATCAAAATTCAATGGGAATATATTAAGCATGTATCACCTGCCATAGTTTGCCCAGCAGCAGAACAAAAATCATAGATCCTGTTCCCTATTCTTCTAATTTCAAGAGGCAGTGGCTTGAACTGTTTGAATTTTGTCCTTATGTGGTTTTTTTTCCCAAACTAAGTAACGTAAGCTTTATTATTTTTAGTTTGATGACACAATTATTTCATGTCAGTTATTTGTATATGTCCCCTCGTCATGAAATGTGAAAAGTGGTATTTTTATTCTTTATTCTACTTCTATCCTCTATTTTATGATCACTGAATTTTATTAACATGTGTGGTTCTTGTTACCTTTTTTAATTTAGATAAAATACAAATTTTATTTCTTGCTCCATAAACTTTGAACTTTTTTTTTATTTACACAAAATTAGAACATTTACCTATCTGTCTTCCATTTATCTTTTCTATTGGTATGAGCTGCTGTAAATGTTGCAGTTTAAGAGTATTCATATAAAGGGCTACATAGAAATGTACTACATAGAAAGAGCCACACAGAGTGAAGAGTCATTTTTGTATGTGCAGCCTTAGGATCACACTCCGTCAGTGATCATTACACTCTGTTGGATACTATGGCTAAACTTATAGTAAAAATTATCTACAGTAGTTTTTGTTCTCTACACCGAATCCCACTTGGGATTATTTTCCTGGGCTTATGGCTATATCATCTAAACTTTAAAAGAAGCAACTATTATATACTGTATAGAGTTAACTATATATGATTCACCTCATAAGCTGGCAGTAGGATTTTAATCACCAATTATTTGCCTGTGTGTTTGAAAAATGTTCTTAAATGACCAAAAATCATCTCCTTACTTCTGTTTGTATTTCTCATTCTATATGCATGCTGCTCTCCCTTTGATTTACAAACTTCATCATGTGGAACAGTTCTTCTGAAATTATTTCATCAAATAATTACATGTGTTTTGCTCCTTCCCTCCCTACCATCCCAGTTTTTGCCAATTTATAATCTAGAGCCTGTCTCAGGTTGATTTAAGGATTTTGCTTGTGTTCTCACATTTATGCTATTTGTTTTTTATTAACTTCTATAATTTCAGTTATATTTAGGGAGAGAAGACATTCAGCATTTGATCCTATATCTGTAATTCAGATGTCTCTCTTTTCTCATAAACATAAAACAACAACTGTATGTCAGAAATGCTAACTCTCCCTACGTTAATCATGCATTAAATTAATATTTATATGGCACCTACTATATGATAACAAATATGTATTTTTTAAAGATTTATTTTTTAATGCATAGGGAAATGGGGTACAGGCCAGAGGTGCAGAGACAGTGAGAATATTCACGAGAGACAGAGTGGGGAGCAAAACAGGCAGATCCAGGAAGTACACTGCTGAGGGGAGCCCCAGACTGGTCAGGAGAGGTCTGCCACATCTCTGGGTCTGGGTATCCAACTCACACTGAGGCTGCTGCTTGTTTGCAGTGCTGCACTTTAACCCATTGGGCCACCTGAGAGGGCCTCAACAATTTTTTTTTTTATTGAACCATAAGCAAAATGCTTTTGAGTTGTTCTTCAGGTTTGTAATTTAAAGGATGAGGAACATGATGAATGAAACATTACATACTTTTTATATGCAATTAGTTTCCAAAAATAATAGCAAAAGAAACTAAGAATAAGGGACGCGTGTGGTCCTCCCTGGTGGCACAGTGGGTTGCAGTGCTGCACTGCAAAGCTAAGCCAAGCCATAGCTGTTTAAGTGAGAGCTGGATTCCAGCCAGGGAGGCGCCCCACATGGCACGGCAGACCTCTTCTGATAGCCACTGCAGCTATCTTGTAGTGCTGTGTTCTAACTCATTGCACCACCAGAGAGGGCCTCATTATTTTATCTTAACCTGTTTGGTCTACTCCTTATAATTTATCAAAAAGCGGATCAATTTTGTTTTTGATTTAAAAGGGTAAAAAGAATCTGGAGAACGCTCATCATTTCAAGACATTGGTTCCATGTAAGAAAATAAGACATTAATAGAAGCAGAATCACCATAATGATACTTACTCTTACCGGTAGTGCCAAAACTAGGGGGAACAAGATTTTAACTGCATATATAT
>NW_004567119.1:28978522-29123740 GCF_000260355.1 Condylura cristata
TATATTTTCTATTTAACATACTAAGAAATTGAACTATAATGTTCTACTGTATAAAACAGTTGACCTATCTTTCTGGATTTATTCTCCTTTAGTATTAGAATTTGTGATTTTCATCTGACCATAAATCCTCTTCTCTGTCCCCAAGGGGATCTTTCTCCAGACCTAGCTCAGCAATGAAATCCTGGCAATGTGGATATATGTAAGCTCTGTATTTTCAGCTATGTCCATAACATGTAGGTATTGGACTGTCCTCTGTAATTCTCTTTCTTCCTGACGTGGAAAATGAAAGGTAGATCACTACTTTAGATGAAGTCTTCTTGTAGTGGATGCAGGACTACTTTCTAGGCCGATGTCTGCCCCTGGAATGCTACATGAACGAGAAGTCAGAATCTGTGTTGTGTAAGCTACTATCTGAATATTGATGTTTTGAAAAATTTTTGCAGTTCAATAATGATTCTGAGAAATCTGTTGAATTTGAAAATGGCAGTTTATTTTTTCATGATTTGAGTTGCACAGTCAGAAAATTTGCTACCAAATGAGTGCTTATGTTACTGTAACACAGCATATTTTTAGGAAGTTAGAGTTAAAAAAAATAAAAATAAATAAAGCCATCCACTATTTGAATGAATACTCATTAAATAACTGCTACAGCCTACTTAGTGTACCATTCAAATGATCAGAGGATCAAATTTGTCAGGTCTAGTTTGATAAAATTAGGTTAGTCTGGACTCTTACTCTCAAAACTGATTTTGTGGGAATGTTGTTTTATGTACAGAGTAATAAAAAAAAAAAAAGATTATTGAGAAAGACCTGCCTGATTTATCCATTTGTATCGCTTTGCTTCTGCTAAGTAGTTACTTTATGCATAAATATATATACACACATACACACACACACACATTTACATAGGTTATAGGTGTTGTTGAAGGAATAGGGCTCCCTTCTGGGGCCGAGTTAGAATCGAGTAAGACATTAGTGGAGTGGGCAGGCTAGGCTAGAATCAGGTAAGACGTTAGTGGAAGGAACAGGCTGGGCTCCTGAGCAGCAGCCATGTTGCAGCTCCTGGGTGCTTTCTACTTGACGTTATCAACGAGGGTTGAAGGTAGAGAGTTTTAAAATTAAATGACATCAAATATAGCTCTTTAATCTTGGAAGTGTTTTTCATGGAATAAAATTAGCCTTCTTGTTAATACAATTTCACGTCTAAAGATAATTGTCTTATAGAGGGCCGTCGCTGGTGGCACAAAGTGTTAAAGCCCAGTATTCCCAGCTAGCCACAGAAGCTTCAGGAGGAGCTCGACCCCTTGCCTGGGAGGTGACCCACGTAGAACAGCAGACCTTTCCTCTCTCACCCACTGCTCCCTCAGCAGGGTACTTCATCAGCTGGCCTGTTCTGCTCCCCACTCTCTCTCTGGTGAATCCTCTCACTGCCCCTACACCTCCGGCCTGTACCCCAGTTCTGTATGCATAAATTAATATTTATAACAAAAGATTTTTAAAAAGCCCTATGAAAATAATTTTAGTCACATATTTACATTTAGCAAATTTATATGAAGAGATGGATAAGGCATTTTATGAAAGATGAAAAGATGTGTCTCTGCTATGCAATGGATCAGAAATGATTAGGGAAACTAGCAAGTTTAGAAGCAAATTGATGATGAGTACTATTATTTAATTGGAATATGATCATTCCTTTTACTGATAAGTTATGCATATTAGCATCACCTCACAGGGAATTATTAATTTACTTAGCAGAAAATTAGAAAAAAAATCTAGACTCCATTTTTCAAAAAAAAAAAAATAGGATTCCAAATAATATTTGTCAGAGTAAACCACAGCTTAATGAATTTAGTAGTAAAATGTGAACTAGGAATCAGTCTATGGAAAGCTTCACAGATGTTTAATGGAATAAGTACACTAGCTTAAAATCAGGCAACATGATTATTTTAAAGCAAGTTTGAGAAAGTTTGAGAATGCAGCATTGCACAACTAGGTGGATTATGTAAACAGCATTCCTTAACATGCTCATGTGCACCTTGAAATGATGCTGGGGTTGTAGAGAGTAACATGTTTTCTTCCCAATTATTTTTTGAAGAGATCCTGGCAAATGTTTTCTTAGGAAAGAATGATAGACTATCTTCTTTATTTTGATTTTTATGAGATTTTTTTTTTTATCCTAAGAGGCAGGTGGCACAGCTATGATTTGGATAAGCTATGTAATAGAGGCACAATTTATACAATTTATGATACAGCTTTCCTTAATCCACCAAGGAATGCTAGTTTTATGATATTTCATAATAGGTGTAAATTCACTTATATATGTTAATGAATTCTATCTTGATAATCTTAGAGGTGCCGACAATTATAGGAGCAGAAATTGTATATGCTACTGAAAACTCCAATGTTTTCTAAAAATGTCTACATAAATATTTTTTTGTCATATAACATGATGTTAAAATATTATCTTAGGATAAAAATTAACACACAAACCAGATCAAATGTGACTATGCAAATGGACATATTATGCCTTAATAAATTGTTATTTGAAACATGGACAATTTTTAATGTTAAAAATGAGTATTCAAGTAGTGACGTTATTATAAAAATATTATTCTTGAGTTTAGAAAGCACAATAAAGTTTTGAAGGTACCTTGTGATTTTAAACATATAACCTATTGCTCCACAAATAGAAAATCTATTTTTTCTGAATATTTCACATCTAAATTATGTAAAGCATATGTTAAAATCATTAATTTTAAATCACACACTAAATATTTAAAATTGATCTTTTAAGCTGATTTTTACTGGGAATCTAAAGCACAGTATGCTTTTTTCTGAAGTTGTAGTCATGTGTTTCCTAAAACATGTCATTTGTCTTAATGCTGATATTTTATCTGATGAAAAATGTTGCTCAAAGCAATAGATCTCATACTGCTGCAGAGCCTGAGATGGACACATGGTGAGTGAAATGGAGAAACGAAAACTGCTGAAGAGAAGCTCTCAACTTGGAACTAATGACTTCGCTGGTCATTAATGTACTTGTTCACTTATTGAAACAAATATGGTGGCTTTTAGGTAAAACTGTGGCATTTGTTAAATGTAGCCAGTTTTTGCTTAACCTAAATGAGTGTCTTCTCTTCATAGTTACTAAGTCCATACACTCTTCCAGTATCTACCTAAGTTGAGTAATTTATTCCCAAGAAAGATTGACATTGCATATTTCCTTTAAAATATGTGGTTCAATTTCAATTATTTCTACTCACTCCCTCTGGCTATACCAAGGAGATAGTATTAAAAGCAATGATTGTTAAATGATAACTATATTGATTTAAAAGCACTCAAGGATGGCTAAATTTAATTTTAAATACAAATGCCATGTTTGTTTGACTGACCTTCACCCAAACAAATACCCCTTTTTGCAGCTGCCAGAAGGGAACAGCCAGTGGTTAATGGATGTCAGGTCTTCTGCAGTGATTTTCGACACAATATTAAACTATGACTGTGGGGATATTGATGCAAATGGTGGTGACGATAATAAAGAATAAGATCTTTATTTTATAAAATCTAATGTTTTGTCACACTTATGTGGGCACACAAAATACTATCATAAAATGTTTTTGAAAATTTAATTTTCAAACCTTGTCAAAATCTGACTATATTTTGACAAAAGGAAACAAATGCCTTTGAGAACATGAGGCTCAGCTGTCAGGGCTTGAGGTACTTTTTAATTTAAATTCTAGGATCAGGGTTTTGTAATTCACACAAATGAATGATTTGACAAATTTATTAGAATGTCAAAAAAAAAAACTATCATCTTATGATAAAGGTCTTTAAAAAATGACCTTATATTTATTACTGGTGCTTTAAATGCTTAACTATTTTGATGTCATCCTTTTTTGTATCCTTTCAGTTGAGACATTAGCTCTTCTGCACTCCTGTCTTCTATCATCTTCAGTATACAAGCAAACTCTGGTGTTTCCAGAAGGCCATATATTCTGAGGTCTTATATCCCTCCTGATATAGTTTGATAAAATTTGACAAGATTTTAGTCACTAATATGTAAAAATGGACTATGGAGTACATAAGACTTGCTAACTATATACTGTTATAAAGACCAATTCATTCACTTAAGGAGATCAAATAGATAGAGCCTGCTCAAAATGCAGTGCTTACTGCTGAGAATACAACCACGAAGGAAGCAGATACTGTCTCCACTTGCGTGGTAGGCTGAGTAATTGCCTCCTGCCCCAGATGCCCTAATCTCTCAGCCCTCAGGATATAGTGCTTTACATATATATTTTACAGAAAACTTGAAGATGTGATTTAAGATTTATTTATTCATTCATTCATATAGAGCTGGGGTACAGGCCAGAGATGTGGAGGATGAGAGGATTCACCAGAGACAGAATGGCGAACAGAACAGGCAGATCTACGAAGTACACTGCTGAGGGGAGCAGTGGGCGGGTCAGGAGAGGTCTGCCACGCCATGTGGTCACCTCCGGGGCAGACGGGGATCGAACTCATGCAGAAATGGGTTCAGCATCTTAGTGACCAGGGAGGGCCTCCAATTTTTATTTTTTTAAATCTATCGCCATATTACCTTCTAGAAAGACTGCACCTAATTAAATTCCTACCAACAATAGATGAGCATTTTTTTCTTTTTCTCACCACATCCTCACCAACATTTGTTATTTCTAGTTTTTTGAAGCAGGGCATTTTCAGAGGAGTGAAGTGTTATTTCATTGCAGATTTCTTTTGCATTTTAGTGACAGTGAGCATTTTTTCAGGTACCTCTAGATTATCTGAATGTCTTCTTTAGAAAAGTCTATAGATCTTTTGCCCCAATTTTGATTGAATTTTTTATTTCTTCGTTGTGAGATTGTGTAAACACTTTATATATTTTTCACTTGGATACCCCCTGGATACCTGGTTGGGCCCACTCTAAGTACAAGAGACCATGGAAAAAGGATGCAGGGAGTCAAAGTGAGAAAAGGTGATAGATGGTAGAAGCAGAGGGAACAAGAAGATATGACAATGAAGCAAAAGTACAGTAAGGGTCTGTGGGCCACCTAGGGATGTTGTCAGGTTATGGACATGAGATCTCCCCTGGCATGTGCAGACCTGCTAATACCTGAGCTTCATCTCATTGTGATTTATTTTGGACTTCTTACCTCCAAAACTGTAAGTTCATAAATCTTTATTGCTTTAAGTCAAATTGTGGCAACTTGTATACTAGTTATTAGAAAGTATTATAGTTTATATTCTTTTTTTGTTTTAAAGACTTATTTATGCATACAAGAACTGGGGTACAGGCCTGAGTTGCAGGGGCAGTGAGAGGATTCATCAGAGACAGAGTGGGGAGCAGAATAGGCAGATTGACTGAACTACACTGCTGAGGGGAGCAGTGGGCATCTCAGGAGAGGTCTGCTGCACCACCTGGTCACCCCCTTGGCCCAGGATCCAACCTGTGCTGCACTGGCTGTGGATAGCTTCATAACTTTTAACCCCTTGTGCCACCATGGAGGCCCTATGTAGTTTGTATTCTAATACTACCCTGCAGCTTCCATTCTTGGAATATGCTAAAATGATCTGAGATCATTTCAGTAGATGCTATTATCTCTTCTCCAAATATCCATTTTCTCTTCTTTTTGAGAGCCTACTTGATAGCACTTCCCACCTTCCCTGTAGCAGCCGTTACCGTCCGAGGCCTAAGTTCTGGAAGAAGAACATGAACGGAATTCTTAGATCAATTTTGAAAAGATATGCCTCCTTTCCAGTCTCTTTATTTCCATCTGTGTGCAAAGGATGCCAGAGGCATCAGGAGATGGCAGAGATATAGAAACTGAGGCATCAAGTGCTTCTTTGTTTGATCTGAACCTTTCATGTTGTAAGTTTCTATTTTTTTACCTTAGGTAATTTCACCCTGAGTAATATAGAAACTTTTAGTGACAGTGGGTGGTGTCATTGCAAAATAAATTGAGCACAGTGTTGGCATCAGTTATTAGGTGGTAGACCCTAGTACTGGTCACTCTGGTGAGGCGTTGGGCAGGAAAGGTGAATATTTATTTATTATAGTAGCAAATCCCAGAAATATCATCCAATGGAGCCATTTAGAACAAACATGAGTGCCTACTCAATTTTAACCTTGTAAGTCTAGGGCACATTTTTCTGAGGTGACTCTAGTATAATTTGGGGAGGATAGTTATGTCTTGTGAGAGGGGGTGCTGGGCATCCTCAAGTGTCCAGCAGCATCTCGGTCTTTCATCTACTAGGTGCCACTGCACTCTCTCATGTGTACCGACATTTGAGTATGTTTTTGAATATTATCAAAGGCCCCTGGAGGACAAAATTGCCCCCAGTGAAGGACCATTCCTCTGGGGATAATGTAGGATATGCCAACACACTATTTTGTGTGTTGCTCCTTAGAGTATATAATTATGAGAAACAGCGATGAGCGCAGATTAGAATTGATTGTTTTGAAAGCATACATAAAAGGGAATGTATTATCTTTATTCAGGCTCTCACAACATTTACTCTAAAACCAATCTGTCTTTGGAACCAAAAATTTAGTAAATCTAACTACATTTTGAGTTACTGTAATTTTTTTTTTTTTAAGATTTATTTGTGCATACAGAACTGGGGTACAGGCCAGAGGCTCAGGGGTGGTGAGAGGCTTCACCAGAGGCAGAGTGGGGAGCAGAACAGGCAGATTGACGAAGTACACTGCTGAGGGGAGCAGCGGGTGGGTCAGGAGAGATCTGCCACACCATGTGGTCACCTCCAGGGCAGGCGGGGATTGAACTCATGCGGAAGTGGCTTTAGATTCTCAGTGCTGTGCTTTAACCCACTGCGCCACCAGGGAGGGCCGAGTTACTGTGATTTTTAAGACAGTTTAATACAAGTCAACAATACACATCAAAAAAAAAATTCTTTTTTTCTTACCTGAGTCTTTTTTAAATCTTTTCCCAAGGGGAATGGAAGCTACCAAGAGAGAAATAAAATGAAAAGAGAAGGAAAATAAGGATACTAGAGTCCTTATCAGTGACTAAGAAAGCTTGTAGTTTACACATTTGACATTAATAGGCTAGAATTCTACTAGGTTTTTAAGTGATTCATTGCCAAGGAAATCACCACACTTGTAACTATTAAACAATTCTAGAACCATCAAACATGTACAAACAGAAAGTGGACTGTAAAAAGAGGCCTGTGGGGACATATTTAACCAAAGCCATGCTAGATGTCACAGTGAATCATAATATACCAGGAAGGAAAGGTGAATAATTTTGTATAAAACAAGGGAGGGAGGTATTGTTCTTTTATTTTCCTCATCAGCTGATCAGGGCTCTGAGCAGAGACTATCCTCAACTGTATGAACAATGGCTCTTCTTGGTCTTCTTACAAGCCAGATTCCATCCCTGCTATTTTCCCCATTCTCATCTTTCCAAATAGGGGAATATTTTTGTTGTTGTTGATGGTGGTTGCTGTCTTTCACCCACCAACATATCTGAGCTTTGGGGCAGGTATCATGATTCCTGGACAGTGAGCCAGGTGTGATTGACATACACTGCTCTGTTATAAATTTGGGGAAGTGGATAAATATGCTGGAAATGTACACTGGGGCATGGAAATAATTGATAAGCAGAAGTGCTGACATCACAGAGAATGTTAGTTTTCTTCTAGAAATTGCCTTGACCTGCAAGACACTTAGCTATATTCCATTTTCATCTTCCTTGGAATTAGGTAGCTTTTATGACTGAGCTCTACCAGATAGAACAGTAAAAAAATAATGTATGATATTTCCAAGAAAAATCTTTTAATGAGAATATATCAATTCTTGACTTTTGCTACATGCAAAGTGTATGCCCATGACATCCTTTCAATGGCGGAGTCTTGTATTATTGTTTGGAGCAAACCTAACTATGGAACAATTGACTATAATTGGATGATTATATTATTACTTTAAAAAAAACACAAAATAAGAAAACTTGTATTTGCGTTGTTATAGATATTGACGTTTTTATAGTATCTCATTACTAACAGTGGTTACAATTATAATTGTGTAGTGGGGTCCTATGTTATTAGTGACTTTTTTCTAATGATAATTAAATGCATAGCAATTAAATAATAATTAAAAGCAATCATATTCTTTTATCAATCTTGATCCCTTATTATAGCATGCACTTTAAAAGCCTTGGCTGATCTCATAGTCAAGGATTGTTTTTACCGATCAGGGTCTGAAATAGAGCAGAAATGCATGAAACAATCTGCCTGAGTCACAGCCTGAGTCCAACTGACATAGATATGCAGTGACCACACTTGATACTGGGCATCATATGGGAAAAACAACATGAAGGCAAGATATATCTCCACACCCCTGCACAGACACATACTTTGCAATTTGGGATAGTCTGCATACAATCATAGGGCAAAGAGGATGTCAAAACACAAATACTTCATATTTTTACCATTGTAGCAAAAGATGATTTTTTTTTTTTGGCTAAAACACCTTTGTTCTTATACAATTTGTGTACTAAGATGTGTATTCATTGTAATTTCTAAATGAAATAATTTCTATGTCATCATACCATTTTAATTCAACTTCAAAATAAGTTAAAAACAAAAGGAGGTAATGTGATTAGCTAACAAAGTCTTGCAGCGTGAACAGATCACTAAAGAATCAATTTATGCATATACATTAGAAATACGACACTAAATCAGCAGAACATCCATCATCATAATAACCTTGTCTTTAGCTTATTTTATTTTTAAAATAACATTTTACTCATTGAAATAATATTGTAGTCTAGTCATGAGAAATGGATATTGGTGTGTATCATAATAGTTACTAGTGATAGAAACTAAATGTATTATTTCAAACACAAAATTTGGAAATTAGAATAAAGTTAATCTTTGTGTGATAAAATTATTGTATAACTCTAGTTTATTTACTTCATTTATTGATTGTTGTAGCTTTTGACCAGCTTAGAATTTGAATGCAATTTTAAATTACATTGAAATGAACTCTGATTCTGGGAAATGTGTCAAAATTCTGTTTTAAGTATTAAGTAATATGTGTGCATTTTTTATCTGTGATATTATATTCATTCATGCATTTGTGCATGAATGTACAATGCTTTACTGAGATTAACTTATTAGCTTTTACACCCTTTTACAGATAAAAAAAGTCATTGCTAGTTGCAGTTAATATATAAAACTTTCATTGACAATACAAGTAGATGTGAAAATATAGGCTTTTTATAGAAACTTTGTGTGTACAAACTATGGTATACAAACTGAAGATAATAATTTTTCAGAAATATTTTATGTTAAATAATTCATTTGAGATGGCAAAAATCTGGACTATGATTTATACTTTTCCCACTTATTAGTTGCTGAGTGAGTTTTCAAAACAGGCTAAAAATAGAAATGACTACTTATCACTTACTACTGCAAGGTAATACATTTTATATACTGTGTTATAGTCAGTCAGTTCATGGACTTAACCTTGTTATTTGACTTTTGCTTTGAAGGACCCGAATGCCCCCAATATCCATTCCTCATAACTACAAAACCAGAATTTAATTTGTTTCATGTTTTCACCTCCTCTCTGACCATTCGCGTTGTGACATAGGTGACCTTGGTCATATCTATCCACTGTTTCATGATTCCTTGGAATAAAGTGGCTTCTAGTTCTTAACTAACTCTTCTTTGTACTTTGCACTTTGTGAAATCCAGGGCACCTACTCAATTTGTTTTATGAAACCAGCAATCTGATTCTCAGCTAAAATTCCATACTGATACACAGCAGTCCTTTGGGTGGTGGGTGCAGTGTGGTGATGTATAGCTGAAGAGCTGTGAACCTGCTCCTCTCAATCTTACACAGTGCTATAGAACAGTGTTCCTCCACTAAAGAAATTAAATATTTAGTTTGGAAACAAAAAATTTATTTCTAATTGTATGGCAATGAAAGTATTATATAAATACAAGGACAAGGCATTTGGTCTTTAACATGTGATTGTTTATATTAACTGGCCTATAAAAATATTTCACAGTAATGACCAATTCTCAATGACCCAATAATTATGTCAAATTTACCTTATTATTAAGTACAGTACTGAGAAGTTGAAAATATCTTTTTGAGGTGGCATTGATATTTTTGGAATATTCAAAACTTAAAATATTATTTATATAATCAAAATGTATTTGAAACCGTCACAGAAGTTAGTCTAAGTAAATAATTTGCATGCATAATTTTTAAAAAGAGAAAGAGGGCCACCCTGGTGGCTCAAGGGATTAAGCCTTTGCACTATCAATCAAGCTATCACCAATCACTTGCAGTGAGAGTTCCAGATACTACCAGGGAGGTGACCCACACTGCGCAGCAGATCTCTCCTGCCTTGCCTGTTGCTCCCCTCAGCAGTTTACTTCCGTGAGTCTGCCGTTTATACTCTCCACTCTGTCTCTGGTATATCCTCGTGCTCTTTTAGATTATTATTTAGATGTATTCCTTATTCTTTGAAATATACTTTTATCTTATCAATATAATATTATTATTACTGTTGTTTTATCTGACTCATCGGGAACAGGATTAGTAAGGGATCTATTTGATAAATACTAGTGCTTACATTTTAAACACAAATATTTTACATTGTTAATTATTCACATCTGCAGGACAGTAAAACAAAAGAAGGAAGGCAATGTTAGAGTCATTTTCTCCCATTATTGCGTCATGGCTTGAAATAAAAAAAAATAATAAGAAATGCCTTTCATATTGAAACAGCAGTGTTGGTGATGAGAAAGAGAACCTGGATGTTTAGGTTCAAAGGCTTCTTTTGCACCCTCCCCCCATCAACTTTACTTAAATATAATTAACAGCATTATGTCAGCTTAATGTGTTCAGTGTGATGACTAGTTGCACATATACATTATAAATGATAACCTTTTGTGGTTATCATGATAATAATATAAAATATGTAGTAATATAATTTAATAATATAATAGTAACATAAAATATGTATAATAATATGCATATTATATTATAATGCTTTATTCATTAGTCACATAGTCATCTTTGTGCAAGTGTGCAGTGAGAAAATACTCTTTTAACAAATTTCAGCTACCCAATACATTAATGCAAGCTGCCGCCATCATCATCCTGTACATTATATCCCCAGAACTTGTAATTGAAAGTTTGTATCTTTTTTTATTGAAAGATTTATTTATTTATGATTACAGAACTGGGGTACAGACCAAAGGTGCAGGAACAGTGAGAAGATTCACCAGAGACAGAATGGGGAGCAGAACAGGCCAACTGACAAAGTACACTGCTGAGGGAGCAGCGGGGAAGACAGAAGAGGTCTGCCGTGCCATGTGGGGCGCCTCCCTGGCTGGAATCCAGCTCTCACTTAAACAGCTATGGCTTGGCTTAGCTTTGCAGTGCAGCACTGCAACCCACTGTGCCACCAGGGAGGACCACACGCATCCCCTTATTCTTAGTTTCTTTTGCTATTATTTTTGGAAACTAATTGCATATAAAAAGTATGTAATGTTTCATTCATCATGTTCCTCATCCTTTAAATTACAAACCTGAAGAACAACTCAAAAGCATTTTGCTTATGGTTCAATAAAAAAAAAAAAATTGCTGGGGGCCCTCCCAGGTGGCCCAATGGGATAAAGCGCAGCACTGCAAACAAGCAGCAGCCTCAGTGTGAGTTGGATACCCAGACCCAGAGATGTGGCAGACCTCTCCTGACCAGTCTGGGGCTCCCCTCAGCAGTGTACTTCCTGGATCTGCCTGTTTTGCTCCCCACTCTGTCTCTCGTGAATATTCTCACTGACTCTGCACCTCTGGCCTGCACCCCATTTCCCTATGCATTAATAAATAAATCTTTTAAAAAATATATTTGTTATCATAAAGTAGGTGCCATATAAATATTAATTTAATGCACGATTAACGTAGGGAGAGTTAGCATTTCTGACATGCAGTTGTTGTTTTTATATTTATGAGAAAAGAGAGACATCAGAATTTTATTTAAAGATTTATTTATTTATGCATGCAGAACTGGGTACAGGCCAGAAGTGCAGGGGTGAAAAGAGGATTCACCAGAGAGAGAGTTGGGAGCAGAACAGACAGATCGACAGAGTACACTGCTGAGGGGAGCAGTAGGCGGGTCAGGAAAGATCTGCCTCCCCATGTGGATCACCTCCCTGGTGGGGATCAAACTCATGCTGAAGTAGCTTTAGTTTCTTAGTGCTGTGCTTTAATCTGCTGCAACACCAGGGAGCGCCTGAAAGTTTGTACCTTTTAACCAAACTCTCCATTCCTCCCATCATTCAGACTCTGGCACATACCAATATACTTTCTGTTTTTCTGCATTGAATATTTTTAGATTTCTAGGAGGTTCTGTGGAGAGGTTCTTGTTAATATGTCTAAATGTAAGCATCATCAACAGTGTATTGATCTAGAAACACAAGCTTTGGCATTTGCGGATAATTGCATTCAATTAAGAAGACTGGCTCTTGTGCTGACAGGTTTTATATGGGGTAGGAATTTGTCTGATGGAGTCAGCACTTGCCGGGAGGGTCATATCTGACGTTTCATTACTCAGGCAACCAATGTGCAGTTTGCACACCTAAGAGCTGGATGTGGAAGGCTAGGACCATGTCTTCTCATCTTTGTGTTTCTAAAGTTTTGCTTTATTTAGATAAGAGCTCAGGGGAAACAGTATAAACAGGAATAGATGAAGTACACAGCTGAGGGGAGCAGCGGGCGGGTCTGCTGAGCCACGTGGATTCCCCCTGGGCAGGGTTCAAGCTTGCACTAAAGAGGCTGCTGCTTCAATTCACTTCCCAGTAAGGGGCTCCCATTCGCTGCTCTACCAGGGAAGGCCCAATCATCAATTTATAATTAGTACTTAGAAATCAGGAAATAGTGTTTTTATAAGTCTGTATTCATAGTATGGGAATCACTGGATTGTGCAAATAATAAACTTTGCTTTTGTTGATTTAAATAAGGTTTTTCATTGTATGAGTGACAGATAGCTTCTACAAAGTTATAGATGTGTATTGCATTTCAAGAACACCTGAAATGAGTAGGAAGCATCAATTATAAGTATCAGTGCAGTAAATTAATTTATCCACATTCCTAGCTTTAAATAAAGAAATTGTTCTCTTTATATTTCAAGCAAAGATTAAAGAGTAAAATGTATTATGTTTCTTTTGAATATTATAGATAAGCAACACCTACGAGAAGAGTTAAATAATGTTTCTGATTCTCTTTATACCAACATGGATTTCCTTTTTATTTATGTCATTTTTAATATTTAGGTAGTAGAGGCTTTCATGCATGATTTTTTACTATTCTGTTAAATATTCTTAATTGTGAACTTTTCTGCGTTATGTGTTTTAAAATTACATTGACAAGATAATTGTATAATTTTATTTGTAGCAATGTCAGTAGCTTACCTGTATAACATTGGGATTATTTCCAGTTACTAATCAAGAAGACATGTTTTTTCAAAATGTTACTTTGTAACTGAATTGACTTACTCATAAGGCAATGAGCTTACAATATTTAAATGCAAATCAGTGTGCCATTATTAAGCTCAGGACCCAATAAATTACTTTCAAATCATAATTAAACACTTGTTTTAAGCATTCACACTCTTGTCCTTAGTAGAATAATCAACTCAGGGCATATATTTGAACAATGAGAATGGGCTTTATAAGTTGAGTCATCTGCTAGACATTCCTAGGCTTCTTAGACACACCTACAGGAAAATTACCTTAACCATTACCTTCTTATACCAATTGAAAAAATATTCTAATTATGCAGCATATTCAATTTATTTGAAAAACATTAAACTACTAGTAATTATGACTGACTCCAAGAAGACAACTTACAACGAAAAAGAGGAAAAACATTCAAAGCTCAATAGCTCAGAACAATGGGCTCTGATTATTCCCCATCATTTCCTAATTGAGTAAGAGAATTAAGTCATCTAAAAAAGTAAAATGTCATTTTTAAAATTTTTTTCAAATAGTCCAAATGAAAATCATAATCTATGAAAAACTAGCAGCTTAATTAGAAGGAAGAATGGACAGGGGAGAGACAAAGAGAGGAAATAGAGAAAAAAATAATAACTTGCTAGTGGCAAGTCTGTCAATGGGTGGCAGAACTGTCTTCACTTTTATGTAAAGTGAGTTTACGTTGGGCTGAGTTTCCGTTGTTCAGTGGCCAGCCACTGTTGTACAGGCAGAGCTAAGTATAGGTGATGAGACTGAGAGTACATTAGAGGATTGGGAAGCTGGGTGGTGATTTTAGAGTGATTGGGGGGTGGATGGGTGTTATAGATGTTATTGAAATGTCCAGATGCATTATAGTTGGTTGTTCTATTGCTGTTTCTTGATTATAAATGTATTAATCAAACATATATAGATGTATCACTTATCCAAGAAATAAATTATAAACGTAGTTTTTATTAATCCAGATCAAAGGAAACATGGAAACTGAATATAGTGCCCATTCCTATCCTGGATCCAGTATTATGTTAAGGACATCAAAAACATACCTAAATAGTGTAGCAGAAGGTAGAAAGTAATTCACAATGAAATGAAAATGAATTCCCCTCTCCTCTTACCAGATAAGGACTTTATCTCTTTTTTCTCTCTTGTTTGCATTGTTAATTTCTACTCTTGCAATGAACTATCAGCATACAAACTTTAAATATTGCACTTCTTAAACAAATATACTTCCCTTCATATAGCTGTTATTTCTCTGCTTCTCTGTATTGCAGTACTTCCCAATAGAATTATACTTAACCATATTTTTTATGCTGTGGTAATCTCTATTCAAGCTGCTCTTACCCAGATTCTCTCTCCTTTCATGCCTGAACCTGCTTTTGTTAAGGTTACTTACCCCTAATAATTATCAATCTAAGACCATACTCAGTTCTTCTCTTCCTGACAATATAACAACATTCAACCAATTTGATCATTATTTTTTCTCATGAAGACTGTTTTATTTTTTCCAGCTGTATGACTGTCCTTTTGTAACTGAAAGAAAAATCTATCCATCTAACTCTCCATCCACCCATCCATTTATTCATCTCTTCAGCCATCCACGCAGCTCCCTAGAAATATTGGACATCTGCATGTGTGGGAAGCCAGCTGACATGGATCTTTCTGCTGGGCAGGCCAGGGTGGATCCGGTTCTGCTGTAGGGCACACACATTACCTGCAGGCACGTCGTGTTGGTAAGAAGCAGCAGCAGTGCTGTAGTCATTTCAGCGTCCACCAAATGCCATCTGTTAGCTTCTCTAAGTCCTAGGTCAGGCGCACTTATTCTCCATTGGCATCCCCATCACAGTACAGCATATCCCTAGATCACTGCCTGTAATATTCTCACGAGTCGTCTCTGTCATCCCTGATCTTATCTCTTATCGTTGTTTAACTTTTCTCATTATACCCAAGGCATAGTGTTTATCCCTGACTCAGAAAAGGTCCCAACCTTTCTTCTCTCTAGAATAATCTGCTCTGGAATCTTTTATGTTTAATCATCACATTTATGATATTCAAGGTGCTATTCCATAGGAATTGTTCCTCTGATTCTTCTATCTAAAATATCCACACACTCATTTCTCTATTTTGGCATTCACACACACATATTTGCATAGAAAATAGATGTGTGTGCTTATGTATTTCCTTGAACTAGGGCAGGGATTTGTAAATTATAGCATATTGAATAAATCACAAAACAGTATGAATATGATTGTTTATATTCATTGAATATGACTGTTATATATTTTTAAGGATTTATTTTTATTTATTTATGCATATAAGAATTAGGCTATAAATCAGAGGTGTGGGGGTGAGAGGATTCACCAGAGACAGAGTCGGGTGGGGCAGAACAGGCAGACCTACTGAAATACACTCCTGAGGAGAGCAGCAGATGAGACAGAACTGGTCTGCTGTGAACACAGGCCATAGCAGTGATAACCCTGAGCCCTAACCCCAGGCCACAAGGAAGGCTCCCTGAGTAAGGTTTTTACATCCATTTTTACTTCCTGGAAAAAAGGGAGGAGGGCTAAAAAAGAGGTGGAAGAGTCCATATGTGATTAGGAAATACAAAGCACCTGCTGTCTGGTCCTCCCCAGTCAAAGATTGCCTGCTTTAGCTTATCAAAAACCTCTTAAACGTAGTGTCCAGATCTTACTTTCCTCATCTGAGTGCCTGTCAGTATTTATTAAGTAAAAAATAAATTTCTTCCTAAAGGTATTGAAGACAATTTCATACAGGACTCAAGATTTATACTGAACATTTAGAAATACATGCAGGTTATGTAAGTAAAACAAAATACAAGGGGTAGTGTCATTTTGGGGATGGAGAACAAAGCAAAGTCACTATGGTATGGAAGGTGCAGCACTCTGGAGAACATTTAAAAGGAAGGGCCAGGCATATATTTGATAACTAAGAAATAGGTTTTGTAATTGACTTTGAATTTTCCTGAAATATTTATACAGTTCTAGTCCTCTTAAGTAGGACTCTAGCTCAAGACTTCTTGTGGTAGGGATGGGGAATTACTTACAATTGATCTAGAGAGTATATAAGTACAAACTGGCCAATTAAAAATTTAGATTCTGAAAGAAAAAAAATGGATTTTGTATCAATATAATAATTTCAAAAATATAGATCATTGAGAGGAACATTGTAATGTTCCTTTCCTTTTTATGGTGTTTCTGTATTACATGGGGAAACTAAATAAAAGAAAGACCTATCCTTCCTAAATTAACGTCTTCGTTTTTTAATGAGGGAAACAGAAAGGAAAGAGAGAGAGAGAAAGGAAGAAAAAGGAATTTTTCTGCCACCTGGGTTCATAGTTTCAAGTGGTAAGAGAGAGATGTATGGATAGAGATAATGGAGCCAACATGATATGATTTTGCTACATGCTTCTCTGGTGGTATAATTAAAACTTTGATGCAGGGATTTGGGTATTTACCTCTCTTATAAGTGCTGTGCAGTCAGTTGCTGTAGCTAAGCAGTCCTGTTTGTAGAAGTTTCTTGAATGCCCAACATCTGTCTGTGGATGAGTATCAGGATGAGGCCTGGTGTCCAGTGAGAGGCATGGGAGTGCACGGGGCACTGTTAGGCCACTGGTTTTGCACAAATAGAGCTCAGGGCATTGGTGCTTGGATGCCTATAGCAATTCCAGGACTACTGCATATAATCCCAGATAAACCAGGATGACCAGACTCAGAGGTCAGATATTAAAACAGTTTAGTAACCAAAAGCAAAGAAGTTTCAAGATACTTCCAGGAATGGTTGTTCTTTTCTCATGCATATCACTTCCCTTCATAGCAAAAGCCGGGAGGAGAGGTCATTTTTGTTAAACCAAATACCAAACCTAGTAATGCAATGGAGAAACTGTATTAAATGAATGTCTTAGTCAGATCTGGCTGCAATGGCAATCTACCATAGACTGGAAAGCTTAGAAAACAGATGATTATTTTTCAGAATTCTAGAAGAGCGAAGATTCAGCAGACTTGTTGATAAAATTAAAATTAATGTGGCTGAGAATTTAATCTCTTGGCTATCCTATGTAAATTCCATTTCCTGGGACCTCCTTCCTTGCTCCTGTTTTTTTTTTTTTTTTTTAAAGATTTATTTATTTATTCATACAGAACTGGGGTACAGGCCAGAGATGCGGAGGGTGAGAGGATTCACCAGAGACAGAGTGGGGAGCAGAAAAGGCAGATCTACGAAGTACACTGCTGAGGGGAGCAGCGGGTGGGCCAGGAGAGGTCTGCCTCACCATGTGGTCTCCTCCGGGGCAGGCAGGGATCGAACTCATGCGGAAGTGGCTTAAGCTTCTTAGTGCAGTGCTTTAACCCGCTGTGCCACCAGGGAGGGCCCGCTCCTGTTGTTTTATCTGTGAGGTTTTTCCTTCAAAGGGCAGGCATCTAATTTCCTGGTCAAGAAGTTTCCTTTGCTGTCCCATTTGCTTTAAATGCTTCTTACTCAGTCCCTAGTGGCCATGAAGCTGACTTGAACAGTCTTAATTCAAATGAGGAAATCAAGCTTTCCTCCCATTTGTTATCTTTTTAGTTGTCATGCCAGAAATCCTGTATTTTGCCAAGTTCCTAGCTATTTTAGTACACAATTTCTGAAAATGTTCAATTCTTTGGTGTCCAGGCTGGTAGTTCATGCCTCTGGGTGTAGGGAAGAGGCCAATGAACAATTCTAGGAGCATGAAGTCTGACTTGAAACTATCCCAGTACAGTAAACTTTTGCTGCCATTTCACTGAGTTAACTAAATTTTAGAACATGCTGTAACTCACTATCTCCTGTAAGCATACTCAGAAATGCCAAAACTGATCATATCAAGCACAAGTAGAGCCCCCCCCCCGAATTTTTTTTTTTTTTTTAAAGCCAAGGTAGCTATTTGATGTGTACATCTTTAAGAAATAAGCCAGGCTCTCCCTGGTGATGCAGTGGATTAAAGCACAACACTAAGAAGCTAAAGCCACTTCTGCATGAGTTCAATTCCCACCTGCCCCAGAGGTGACCACCTGGTGTGGCAGACCTCTCCTGACCTCCCGCTGCTCCCCTCAGCAGTATACTTTGTTGATCTGCCTGTTCTGCTCCCCACTCTGTCTCTGGTGAAGCCTCTCACCACCCCTGAGCCTCTGGCCTGTACCCTAGTTCTGTACGCACAAATAAATAAATCTTTAAAAAAAAAAGAAGAAGAAGAAGAAATAAGGTATTTCCTTGGATATTTCAGTTTCCAACTATACTAGCAATAGAGATATCAAATGTGGTATAGAATATCCAAGGGTTAATATTGTGGTTTAGATGCTATTCTAGAAGTACAATATTATGGCCAAGTGACAGTTCTGAGACCCAAGGGAGGGATAGACAGCACCACAGATACAAAAGGTAGCTGTTTTTCAGTCACTAAACATTAGACTAAAGAAAATACCAAGGCTGCCACAGCAGATTTTGCTCTTTGACACACACAAAAAATAAAATAATTGGTGTGTTTCCAAAAGGTAAACTCTCTCATTAAAGATCTTGATAAAGTTGTAAGTAAACTATTGCCATGATTAATTTGGGATTACTAGTACATATTTTAAATGTAACTTTTATTCAAAGCCCTAGCACATCTAGCTCTATTCTAAGCCCATTTGGAAATGCAAGTAACTTCAAGAATAATAAGGAAATTAGGCAGATATATATGAAGGGTTTCAGTCAGGAACATGTAGTGTTGGGAATTGACCACCTGCTTTTCTGTTTCTAGACCCAAGGTAAAAATTTGGTAGCTCATTCACTAAAATCATACACAAAAGTAACTCCAACTGGATGAAAGACTTAGATAAAACAACTGTAATAACTAAATATACAGAAGAAACATGAATGGTATGTTTTATGATATCAACAATAAAGATCGTTTGGTGACTGAGCCACTATGGCAAGGAGAATAAAACCAAACAAACAAAAAATTGGCATTATCTCAAGTTAAAAAGGTCTATTCAGCTAAAGATACAAGATGATTAGACACTATGAGTCAGAGAAAACAGTTAGCTAGTACATAATAAGTGATTAATATCCAAGATAAGTAAAAATTCATACAATTAAGCAGTAATAAAATCCAAATAACCAAATTAGTAAGGAAGCCACATGTATGAATAGACAATTCATCAGAAGATATCCAGAGACAAAAGATATGAAAGACATGTACGCTGTCACTTCTAATAAGAGAGATTCAGGGCCTCCCTTGTGGCACAAGAGATTAAGTCTCAGCACTATGAAGCTTTCTACAGACACTGCACCAGTCCCTGGTTAGGGAGGTGACCCACTTAGCACAGCAGACCTCTCCTGTCTCACCTGCTGCTCCCCTCAGCAGTGTATTTCAGTAGATCTGCCTGCTCTACTCCCAACTTTGAGGCTGAAGAATCCTCTCACTCCCACCCCACACCTCTGGCCTACACCCCAGCTCTTCTATGCGTAAATAAATAAATCTTTAAAAAAATAAAAACAAGAGTGATTAAGATTAAAACTATAAGAAAACTGTGAGAATAGCATGTTGGAGAGGATGTAGAGAAAAAAAAATTCCTATTACATTGTTGGTGGGAATAGGAGCTATGAAAAAAATCTGGACTTTCCTTAAAAAACTAAAAATGAAAACACCCTACAACCCAGCCATTCCTCTTTAATTTTTTTGTACATATAGCCACAGAATATAAAGCTATCAGTAAAAATCACATTAGTCCACAAAGTTCATAGCAGCATCATTTATAACAGGCAGAACATGGGTATGTGTAGCCCAAATGCCCACTGTTGGGGACCTTGACCCAGGGCATGTGCTGTATTTGTGTCATGCATATTATTTAGCTGCAAGAAAGGCTGAAATGAAGCTGTTTTCAACAAAATGGAGGAAACTTGAGAGAATTATATACAGCAGTGTAATAATGATAAAAACAAATGCTGGACATCTTCATAGCAGGCAATTCAATTATGTAACACCCTTTCAAACTAGTGGTGGTTAATAAGCATCCTAAGGATCTGAGAGTAAAAGAGAGGCAGGAGGGGAAGAAATACCAGCACACAAAGCATAGTGGTGGGAGAATGAAAGAACAAAAAAGATACTCAGCTAGTAATTTCCCATGTTAATGAGAAGAACCTGGATTCCACCTACTTTTAAGGTAGTGAATTCTGCTTCCAGGTATAACCACATTCTTTCCCAGTAGGTGGATAATACAGAAGGACATGAGACATAACAATTCATTGTATTAGCACAAATAATTCCAGTTCACCCAACATTCACCTCTACTATGAGTCCAAAACAGAACATACAGAACAATTGGTATAATTAATTAATAAGCCAGCCGGTGAAGTAAAAACACATTATAGACAAAAGATAGAAAGATTTCAGGATTGTTCTGATTGGCCATTGTTGGTCTGGGGAAGTTGAAAACAGACATATTAGAAGTGGGCATCTTACTGATTGATTTGTGGAGCACATTTGATTTCCTCTGGTTAGTCTTGAGTTTGGAGGGCAAGAAATAGGGAAGCTGATTGTTACTGGTTAAATTCTGACCACTCTGCTATGCACTGCAGAAAGTATGACTGAGCTGCCAAGATGGTTGTTGCAGAGATTGTGAATCAGAGTTCCACTGTGGCTGTAAGGTTTGGCCATTGTTCCATTGTACATTTGGCCTCTCAATAAGCTAAAATAAATCACCCTTATGCAGTCTTAATGGAATCTAGCATTTTTGGAAGTTGCATGACTTCTTTAAGGCATTCATTATTTGTTCAAAATGACTGATAGAACATGCTTAAATCTTCTGAATTATAACTCAGAAATATGCAATGCAGTGAGAAAACCTGGTTGACTTGGAAATTACATGGATTACAGAACAATCTTATCAGTTATCTATGCTTTCTAAAGCTAATATTTGCTGTTATGAAAAGTCATGAGAATAGATTCAATATATTCAATATTGAACATATATAAATCCTATGAATACAATTTCATTCAAACTTTATATCTTTCATGTTGAAAAATAAATATGTGAACGACTAGAGGTAAAGTTACTTCCGATATTAGACTTTTTAGTTATATTACCAGAGACCCACTTTCTCCCAGGGGGTTGTCACTTGTCTTGTAGGCAAGTTTCCTGTTTTAAATAAAGTTTTACTGGAACACTGCCAGCCTATTCTTTTAATTCTTATGTATGACTGTTTCCTATATAACCTCAAAATTAAGTAATTGCAACAGAGACCATGTGGCCCACAGATACTAACATATTTGCTGTCCTTATCTTTATAGAAAATGTCTGTTGACTCCTACAAAGCATGTCTAAATATGTGACAATATAGCATTTAGGTTTATATCAATCAGTAAGACTTTACAGTCAATCTTTTAATAGAGATATAATTTATTTAGCTTTACTGAGCCTATGCATAAATAATGAACAGAGTAATTGTTCTTTATTTTACTGAACAGTATAGAATTCCATTCTTCTGAGGAAAAACTTCTTTTGAGGTAGCTTTGTCTTCTACTTATAGGATGCATCTGGATCAATCAAATCTTTGCCGCACATGAATAATTTCAACTCCTCAGGTAATTAGAACAGTCATTCTGCCTCACAGTTAATTCTAAGATTAAAAAGGCAACTTTATTTTCTTTCAATCCATTAATCAAGCTTCAGAGTGCTCACACTTTCATACTAATGAAAGGTGACTGAATAAGAATGAAAATCATTCAGTTAAAGATAGCAATTAACTAATAAAGTCTTTTCCTAAATTTTTGTGTATCTGGTAAAATGTCTCAGAGTTTTACTTATGTACTATGCATATAAGTATGTATAATATTATGTAGGATATATGCAGATGCATTACATGTATTTATGCATACATATAAAATACACACATATATAAGTTGTTACATGTCAAATAACTTATCTATACACTTATAAAATAAAATAGCAGCTAAAATCAGTATGTCTTAGCAGTGAATTTCTTGCTAGTTTTATTTTCTCAGAAATAAATATTTTTTATATCTGAATATAGTGAAATATTACAAGTAAGAAACTATGCAAATAATGTAGATTGTCATTATTTCTTATCTTACTCTGATATACCTTCATATACAATTAAGTGTTTTTTTTTGTTTTTGTTCAGAAATATATAGAAAACATGCGCATATCTTTTTTACCCACCTTGATAAATTCCATCACACAACCAGATATCACTTTTGTTATTTTTCACTATAGATATTGATTTCTATGCTACTGATTATTATTAATAGAAAGGTATATGCTACATTTTCATTTATCATCATATCAAGTAATTCTAGCACTACTTACTACATTTTTAAGAGAAATGCACATGGCAATGTGGCAATGTGTGATATATATATATATATTTTTTTAAAAGATTTTATTTATTTGTGCATACAAAACTGGGGTACAAGCTAGAGGCTCAGGGGCAGTGAGAGGCTTCACCAGAGACAGAGTGGGGAACAGAACAGGCAGATCGAGGAAGTATACTGCTGAGGGGAGCAGCGGGCGGGTCAGGAGAGGTCTGCCACACCTAGTGGTCACTTCCGGGGCAGGCGGGAATTGAACTCATGCAGAAGCGGCTCCAGATTCTCAGTGCTATGCTTTAACCCACTGCACCACCAGGGAGGGCCATGTGACATATTTAAATGGTTAAAGTATTACTAAATAAAATGCAATAGGCTATTTAATTTTTTTTTTCTTTTTCTTACTGACCTTCAAGAAATTGTACATGACTAATTCACTCTGAACACTTTCTATAGTGGCCGTCACTTGCGTAATGTTCTGTAGTTCTTTGAGGGATTTTTTTTTTTTTTATGTCAGCATCTTTAGTCCTGAAATCGCCCTTGAGATAAACCAACTGGGTACTTGTCTTCACTGTTAAGGGAGTGGAAGCAGAGTGTAAATGACCTGCCCACAAAGCGCTCTTACAGGGAGGCTGGCAGTAGATATAGGTTTTTTAATAGACAAGATCCATGGGCAGCAATCTTTTCAAAATTTCAATTGATCTGTAAAATAAATGCTAATGCCTTATTCCAACAGGTATTTGTGTGAACAAATTTGAGACTGAAAATAAAGTATTTGTATTGTTCTCTTTAAAGTTAATATAATGTGAAGTAATTCATCAAAACAACAATACTATTTTTCTAAATCTAATCAACCTCTCATTTGTGATTATTTTAAAAGTGTTTTATTTGTAGTCTTGCTGAAAAGAAATCTTTGAGTTAGAAATATTATGTGATAAAATGGCCATTTTAGACTTGTCCTAGAGATGCATTTTTCTTGAAAAAATACACAAATATACATTTCTAACCTTTTTTTATGTTTAATCGATTGAATTTTGTTACTCATTTCAAAGTTACTAAATAAGGAAAGAAAAAAATAGAGACATACAAAGTTAAATTTAGAATGCTAGTGAATTTCTCCAGCTGTCTTTATGTAGTAATGCCATTTAAAGATAAATTTAACATTAAATTCTTAAATTTGTTAGCACACATTTGGAGTCCTTTGGATCACTTACTATATGATCATTAAATAACATGAAATAAGGTGGGAGCATGAATGCATATTTCTTCCTGAAGCGTTCCAGTCTATGGTGACATGGTATGTGATGTGTCTAAGCATCCTCACATCAGAGTCTAAGTATGACAACTAAGTTGTGAGTTATGAGATACCTTCAGCACCCATCAACCTGTCCAATAACCCACCATCCTCATGGGTCCAGGGCTGTGTCTGACATTGACATTTTAGAAATTCTTCACAGTTATGATGTGGCCTTTAGGAAAAACTCATTGTTGGCCTTCCCTGATAGCACAACGGGTTAAAGAACAGCACTGCAAGAAAGCCACAGCCCCCTCAGTGAGTTTGATTCCTACCCCAGAGATAACCCACTTGGTGCAGCAAACCTTTCCTGACCCTCCCACTGCTCCCCACAACAGTGAACTTCATCCATCTGCCTGTTCTGCTCCCCGCTCTGTCTCTGGTGAGTCCCCTCACCTTCCCTGCACTTCTCACCAGTATGCATAAACAAATAAATCTTAAAATGCTCATTGTTAAATCCAAGTATAAACTTGGAATGTTTAATAGTGCAGTGTCTTATCAGTTTGAATTAGATAATTAGCTGTCAAAAAGAGCCCCTAGAGAGAGAAACATAGGTTAAGTACATTTAATTGAGCAGAAGAAAAATGGAATCAAAGACTGTTCACATTTCCTAGCCATGCCGCCATCTGTAGTAGAATTGCAGGGGAAGCAGAGACCACAGAGAAACATACAGTATCTGTTGAAGAGAAACCCGCAGAAGTAAAAATATAGTAACAAATGACTGGAGTTGGCACAGAGTCAAAAATAAAAATTGCCGATCATCTGATTTTGCTGAGACTGCCTCTGGCCTGGAGACAGCCTATTCGTTTTGCCCTTGGTCTAATGGGGGAGGATGAATAGGACGCGCTGGAGACCGCAGGGACTGGCACGTCGATGTCCGCAGCGGCTTCCGGACTGCCGCGATAGCTTCCTGAGCAGTTTCTAAATAGATTGCCAATCCCCTACAGGAAGATAAACTAACCAAAATTCTACAGTCGAGTTTTCAGTTTTCCTGATAAATTTCTTCTCATATGTCCTTACAAACTTAAGAGGAGAGAATGAGAGAATGATCCTTGAGAAAAATAGTATTATTCCAGTTTCTAGATATGTTTTCTTACTCCCCATTTTGTTACAGCTAAAGCCCCTAGAAATTACATATGTGTGTGTGTGTGTGTGTATGTATATATATATATAAAATGTTTGAATGTATATGTATAAATATGTATATATATATGTATATGTGTATACACACACACACACATATAGTCAAACATAAGAAAATAAGAAAAACATAAGAAAAAATGAAAGGTGTAGAGAAACACATCCTTGAAGGCACCCGACCTGAGGACCAATGTGGACCTGAGTCCTCTCTCTGTCTTTGTTTCTGACCTCATCTGTCCAGAGCTCTAGAAAACTAACTTCTCCTGGGAATGCTTACCAGGTGCAGACAAAACAAACGAACAAACAACAACAAAACAACCCTCTCAATGTCTGGTCACTCTGGATAAAGATCCAGAAAGGAAGAATACAGAATTGGATCCATACTCGTGGAATGAAGACTTCTCAGTGAGAGCAACATCCAGGATTCCAGAATTGGTAGACAAAGTTTACAAAAAGTAGACCAGATTGAGTTATGAAAACCATTCTACCTCTGGATTTCTCACTCAAAGACGTTGTATTGTACCTTAGCCATACCGTCTGGCCTACGGAAGCAATTATTCCTTGTGCTGCCCCATCATCTTGGAGAGTGAATATACCATCTATTTTCAGCCACTTTGCAGTAGATGTGCTTTCCTTTTCAAGTTTATTGCTGATATGAAGAGTGTTACAAGAAACAGATTTGTACATTTGTGTAGATGCATTGGTCTATTAGGGCTTCCATACTAATAGACTAGTCTGGGTGGATTAAATAACAGAGAAGGCTTTCTTACAGTTCTGGAGGCTGTGCAAGGGTTTGGTTTTCCAGGAGGCTGCTCCAGGTAGTGACAGTCCTTTGCCATCTTTCTTTGGCTTCACCTAGTCTTCGTGAGCCCATCACTTTGTCTCTGCCCCGTCTTCAATAAGACACAAAGATGTTGGATGAGGGCTCTAGTCTCAATACCTCATTGACACTTAGATACCTGTCTAAATACAGTTCAGGATCTACGGTTTCTTTCAACATATGGATTTTTTAAGATACCCAGTTTAGTCCATAGCAACAGGTCTTTACTGCCCATTATACTGCTTTTTTTTTTTTTTTTTTTTAGAAGACGGCATACGAGATGTCGAGCAGTGACTGGAGTTCAGACGTGTGCTCTTCCTATCCCATGGGCCTCAACTATGGGAACTGCTTTTTTTTTTTTTTTTTAGTTTTGTGGAAAGGGCTCCTTAGACTTCGGTCTCGTGCACTATGTTAGGTTTAGTTTTTCTGACTTTATTTTATTTTGTATATGTCTGCCTTGTTTTTAGTGAATAACATTGGTTTATATGCTGTGCATAATTGACAGACAAGGAATCCCACACTTTGGGTGTTTGCTATATTTAATTTTAATGGATAGGGTGTTGCTTTCTGAAACAAATGGGTACATTTCACTCTTATGTCAGCAACTTTTTTTCGTATTTCTAGCAGACGAGGATGGATATTTTTTTCCCCAGATTTATTTATATATGCATACAATAGGGCTAAGAGGCTTCACAAGAGAAAGAATGGAGAAGAGAACAGGCAGAGTGACTGAAATGAAAGCAGAACAGTGAAGTCTGCTGCACTCTGTGGGTCAGCTCCCTGGCCAGGGATCAAAGTCATCCCAGTGGCTGAGGATAACTTCACAGTGCTGCACTTTTAACTCCTTGCTCCTCTGGGAGAGCCTAGTGCATAATTCTTTTAATTTACTCCTTTTTTTGTTTGTTTGTTTTTCTCCCAGAAGAATGATATATCACACTGATAACATTGTTTTATTTGAAAGTAAATTAGAATGTCTTTGCATTTTATTTATTGAATATTTGCATGCAATCACTGTGAATTCTCTACAACTAACTTGTGTCTAATTTTAGTGTGGTTGTGTACATTTCTATCACTTTGTTGTCAGCTTAATTTTAATACATTAGAGGTAATAATAATGACCACCTATTTTACATAGTTTTTCAGATCCCTCAATTGACTTTGTTTAAGGTCAAATGTATCTATGGTGACATACATGTGTATGTATGTGTGTGTATGAGAATAACTTCTCCATTCAATAGTTTATTTATTTTTTGAATTCCAGGATATAAAGTATTCACTAGAAGTATTGGATAGTGCACTTTGATGACATTTTGGCATCTATTCAGACTCTTATTTCCTTACCTTTACAGTTAGTTTTGGCATATGTCTTTTGTTGGTCAATACAATGCAAGAACAAAGGGCAAGTCTCCCTTCCAGGAGTGTTTTGAATTGGTGTAGCAGAGAGAGCAGCGTATTTATGGGATGATTATCATTTCAGTTTTGATGTCAGGAGTGGTGATATATGTCAGAAGAATCTAGAAAAAGCATGATGGATATGTGGCATGATAAAATACAGGCCTTTGTTTTTGCTATCATAAAGGTCTGGGAATGTTACAAACCTACCCTATCTGAATTAACAGCATTACCGACATTCCCCAGCTGCTAGTATACATCACTTCTTCAGTTTTCTGAGATTTTCTATACTCTTAAAGACATTATGGTTTTATACTGTTTTAAATTTAGTTTTATAAGAAAAGTCTAATAAAAGTGATTTGATTTTATTTCATTGTATATTTAATTGTTAAGTATCGTAAGTACGTTAACTAGTTTATTGTCTCCCATTAACAAACTCATGCCTTTATCATCCACCAAATTCTCTAAATACTTTGATTTCATTCTGCATTCTATTTTGAGAATAATGGATTAATACATTGGTTTGGTTCTACACTAATGCAGACTCATTTGTGCTTTTTTGTCTAAGATTTTTCTAATAAATTTGAAGGTTACCTTCAACTACTTTTTTCATACTTTTGGCATTTTTTGACTCATTTATCATTGATTTCATACATAAAGCTTTATTCTCTTATATGAACCTTAAATATTTTATCAAATCCAGAAAAATAAAAGAAATAACCCCACTTAATAAATTTCTAATCATGATGTGGCAGTGAGGACCAGATTTTTTCCTCCTCTAATAAACAACTAAACTATAATGCGAAACTCTAGAAATACAATGAGATAAAATCATTAAGAAAAACTGAATTCAAAAAGCAATATACTTACTTGCCTCTAATACCTATTGTGCATATTCTGGCAATAGACAAAAAAAACCCATTATATTTATCATTATAGGGTTGTTGACTTACACATATTAAGACAGATTTGAATTGAAAATAGTGTATACAAAGGTAAAGATAATGTTATCCTAATATGAACTTGGTAAGATTTAAAAATAAATAATGGCTACTGACTTTTACAAATATCCTTTTGCATCACAAAAGATGATTACTTTTTTCTTTTGTTGACTGTATATAACATTTAAAGAATTACCATTAAGTAATATCTATGAAACATTAGTTGTTTAAAGTGTAGTATTGATACTTTTTTTTTTTTTTTAAAGATTTATTTATTTATTCATACAGAACTGGGGTACAGGCCAGAGGCTCAGGGGCGGTGAGAGGCTTCACCAGAGACAGAGTGGGGAGCAGAACAGGCAGATCGACAAAGTACACTGCTGAGGGGAGCAGCGGGCGGGTCAGGAGAGGTCTGCCACACCATGTGGTCTCCTCCAGGGCAGGCGGCAGGCGGGAATCGAACTCATACGGAAGTGGCTTCAGATTCTCAGTGCTGTGCTTTAACCCGCTGCGCCACCAGGGAGGGCCAATACTTTTTTTTTAAATGTGCCATTTTCAAGCATCCTGTACTTGACATAAAAATGATGTGGCTATATACTAATATTAGAGTTTATCATCAAAAAGTTAAAAAAAAATTGGACTTATTTTAAAAATTATTATTGTAAAATTATTGTAATTATTATTTAAAATTATTGAATAGTACTATAAGTAAACATGATTAGTTTATATCAAACTCAGTTGTAATTCTTTCCATCTCATTTTTGTTTCTTTTTCAGTTTTAAGGTGTACTATAGATATCATTGAAGAGAAATTTGAAGCCATTAATAACTATCAGTGATGAACAAAAGTTACAATGACTGCATTCAGCATCTATCTTGTTTTCTATTAGTTAGCCTTTCAGAACTAGTTTCCCTAAGATTTATGTTCCTCTTCTATGCAATCATAATCATCAAAGAGAGTGTAATGAGACATCATCAATTTAATTTAAATTTTCAAAAGTGCCAAGTTGATTGATCTTTTAAAGTGCCACAGGGATCTTGAAGGTAAACATCCATTTCAGCATTATTTGTTTAATTTTGGTAGTGCAGGGGATCCTATGAGAATATTATGAGTAGGGAATCCTGTATAAAATTTAAATGCTACTACACTAAATTATGATATATACTTGCGCTAAATTATGATATATACTTGGAAAGCTAAAATTTATTTAGCACTAAAAGGAAAATCAAGAAATCAATATAATCATTGCACAAGAGGTCTTTAAACCAGTTTTGAAATATACAACTTTAAAATCCTATTTTCTCACAAACTAATAAAAATCTATATTACAAAGGTGCTAAATATATATACAATGTAAAAGTAGTTGATAGTATCTTGAATGCTTTCAATTATGTGATAAGTAACCGGTTAAACTTCCTGATACTTATGACCTTTGTAAGGCATATTGGCAACAAAATCAAACTAGCTTCACTATTTCTGGATCCATAAGCTTCTTTTCATATGGGCAACAGTTTAGATCACTGACAGTATGTTCAGACTTCATATATGTTTATTTCTATAATACATAAAAGTCCCATCACATATGTAGACTGCATTTTTAGGTTGCTAAGATAAAGACAGAAGTAGGCATTTTATATGTTTTTTCTAAAAGCAGAAAAATATGAATGTATGTGAAAATATTCTTAAAAATAAAGCAAACTTTAAAATTAATCTCTCAGGCCCTCCCTGGTGGCACAGTGGGTTAAAGCACAGTCTGAGAAGTTAAAGCCACTTCTGCATGAGTTCTATTCCCAAGTGCCCCGGAGGTGACCACATGGCGTGGCAGACCTCTCCTGACCCGCCCGCTGCTCCCCTCAGCAGTGTACTTCGTCGATCTGCCTGTTCTGCTCCCCATTCTGTCTCTGGTGAAGCCTCTCGCCGCCCCTGAGCCTCTGGCCTGTACTCAAGTTCTGTATGAACAAATAAATAAATCTTAAAAAATAAATTAATTAATTGAAAAAAATCTCTCAAACTAGTAAAGATGCAGAAAAGAAAAACAACCCCAGATTTTTAACTGAGATAATTCAAAATGAAGGGAAGTAACAATGAAGGGAATCAGCCATCCAAAGGGAGTATGAGCATTTCCCATGTGGAAACACCGGGAGAAGAAGGTGGAGCCACAACTCATTCCTTGCAGGAGGGCTCCCACACTGGTGCTGTTATCTCTCAGCGCAAAACAGACTGCTGTTTTTTTTTTTTTTTTTCTTAAGGTTTATTTTATTTATGCATACAAGAACTGGGATTCTTGCTCTGGCCTGCATGAACAAAAGGATTCACCAGAGAGTGGGAAACAGAACAGGCAGATCTACTGAAGTACACTGCTGAGGGGAGCAGTGGATGGGTCAGGAGAAGCTGACCTATGGGTCAGTGGGCAGGTCAGGAGAGCTGACCAATGGGTCAGCTTCCTGGCTAGGGGTAGAACTTATGCTGCAGTGACTATGGATTGCCTCATATTGTTGCAACTTAACCCCTTGTGCCTCCAGGGAGGCCCCTGATGGCTATTGAAGCAATTTCTCCATCTACTGTGAGGAGCTGGGGAATGAACAGAAGGCAATCTGAGGATGATGCTGACAAGAAATCTACAGTAAAAGGAACCAAGAGCAAAACTGTTTGTCTTTACTTTTGGTCTATTGCTGAGCTGAGAGGGAGTTAGCTGGCAAAGAAAAAATGCGGTTTGAGTGTCAGAGTCAATAAAAGAGAAATGTGGGTTTGGAATGGGGATGGTGTTTAACAATTAGCATGCCACTGGAAGAAAATCCAATATTCTTACAGTCAACTCAAAACTTTAAAACATCACTCTGTATAGGTAATTCTGTGAAAGGTTGATATATTCTCTTTTCTAACTCAATAAGAAATTCTGGTTGAGTGGATACTTTCAGCTTTCAAAAGCTTCGTCTATCTGCAGTTGAAAGGGTACATACTAGGAAGCTGTCATTATTGATGTTAATCTGGATTGCTTCAGTTTAGGTAGTATTTGTCCAATTTCTCCACTCTTAACATTTTTTATCACACTTTTCATAATGTACTTTTTGAAATGTACCTCTTTGTTCAGCATAGACTAGAAGGGTAAGGAGTTAAGCATAAGTAGTATTGTTTTAAATTACACTTTGTATTTGCTGTGGCAGGTGAGAATAATTTTCATTTTCTTCATATTGATCTTTGCACAGTGCAACTTTAATTTTTTCTTTGAACCGATAGTTTGTTAATAATTCTTTACTTTTCCCATCATCACACCATCTGTAATGTATCCATGCTTATTTCTATTATTAATCATAATGCTTTTATTTTTTTTCTCTTAATATTAGTTTATTGGTTTAGCCCTTTAGTAAAATAGTGATTTTTTTCATGGTCTTTGCTCCAAATGAAATAATTCTGCCATTTCACAGAAAAGTGGATTTTTTTTGGGGTATTCAAAATTTTGTCATTATCTGGAATATTTAACTACTCCTAATTATCTAAGAGGATCTTTTATCCCTTTGGCTTTTTAAAAAACAATTATATCTGATAAATGGTTTTCTGTCATTGTTAACATTACCACATCTATTTTCTCCTAAACCACATTCCTTTAATCTGAATATGGTTACATAAGCCAAGCATTCTCAAAACTTAACCATTGTGTGTTCCCCATATATATGTGTATGTATTTTAAAACTATACAGTAAATCAGTGATGCAACATGTATGTACATCCATGTGTTTCTGACTTTTTAATAATAATATTTTCTTTAGAAGTATTGTCTTTTTCATAACTGAGATTAAGTTACAATTAGGAATTTTCAAATTTTTCTTGCATTTTTCAATAAATGCTTTAGTAGCCTTTAAAAATGCCAAGAGTGTTTTCCCTTCTTTTATAATCTCTAAATCTTATCAGTATACTTGAGGTAATATCAGTTCCTTTAAAAATAGAAAAACTGTACATTGCTCTAAAAAATTTAGGAGTTGCTAAAAGTCTACAACACCATGAACCTGTTCTGTGCTTCATTTTTGTAGCTATGTTTCAAATATCGTGTCCAATTTATTAAATGCTTTCAACCTGTTCAGAGTTTCATTTTTAAGTTTGTTATATTAGTCTCCACTTTAAGGAAATTTGGCATCTATATATTCAATGATATTGCATAAACTTGTCATGTAACTCTGGTACTATCTTGTATATTTTCTATTACTTGTTTATTTGCCTTTGCTCTTTCTGTTTTCTGTGATGGAAGATATAGGACATTTGGAATTTTTTCTTGTTCACTGATACATATGTCTTGATACATATGGCAGATTTTTTTCATCCATAGTTGCTGAATGATGACTAAAGTGTATCTTAGTGCAGAAAATAAGATCATATGCTCTACAATAAAAATAGTTCTGGATTAAAGGGAGTTCTTTGTTTTCTAGAGTTGTAATGTTTAACAAGTTGCTTAATCTCTTTAAAACAATGGGTGGGTCTTCTGGTGGCAAAAGAGTTGTCTCAGTGCTGTTACCCAGAGGGCCTGAGTTCACTCCCTGACCAGAGAGCTGAACCACATGACACAGCAGACCTCTCCTGATCTGCCTGTTGCTCCCCGGAGCAGTATATTTTCAGTAAATCTGCTTGTTCTGCTCTGACAAATCCTTTAAAAACTAGGAACCCTGTACTGGGAATAGCACTTAGCTAAAGAGCAAACTGATGTGTACTATAAATGGCATAAGTTTGAAGCATAGGATTTTGAAAAAAAAAATTGTTTTTATTATTTGTATACTGCCTAAGAATTTTTTTATAAAAATGATTCTGGTCTCTTGTGTTGTGTTTAACATGAGACAGGATAAACTGGTCTGGTGTTTACAAGTGGGGACAAAAATGGCTAAGGCAACTTTTAGCATTTCTACCGTATATAATTGAAAGGCAACTGTTTTATCCCAGAAAAGAACTTGTGACATAGTATGTAGTATATATCTTTTTTTTTTTTAAGATTTATTTATTTGTGCTTACAGAACTGGGGTACAGGCCAGAGGCCCAGGGGCGCTGAGAGGTTTCACCAGAAACAGAGTGAGGAACAGAACAGGCAAATCGACAAAGTACACTGCTGAGGGAAGCAGCGGGTTGGTCAGGAGAGTCTGCCACACCATGTGGTCACCTCTGGGGCAGGCAGGAATCGAACTCATGTGGAAGCGGCTTTAGATTCTCAGTGCTGTGCTTTAACCCGCTGTGCCACCAGGGAGGGCCAGTATATATCTTTTTAAAACAAGTCATGCAATTCATGTACTTTTTAAATTTCACCTGAGGCCCACAGTCTCTAAACTTCACTCTCACTCCAAATTTGACATTTAGACGAACCGAGTCTTAGAAATATTGATCAGCAGATTGGGCTCAAGCAAAGAAATGTTTCATTTCGTACACTTTTAGATTAGATAAAATAGAAATCTAAAACAAATGCATTTTGGTCACACACTCTGGAAAAAGCAGTGCAACCCAAACTTGACCTCTACAAAGGAAAATGGGCCAAATGACTCCTCAAAAAAAAGGCAGCAAGTTAAAAGATCAAAATTTACATTTATTCACCTTATTCGCACTAGCTTATTTTTTTATTTTTTTTAAGATTTGTTTTATTTATACATACAGAACTAGAGTATAGGCCAGGGGTGCAGGGGAAGTGAGAGGATTCAGCAGAGACAGAGTGGGGAGCAGAACAGGCAGATCAATGAAGTACACTGCTGAGGGGAGCAGCGGGTGGGTCAGGAGAGGTCTGTGGGGCCATGTGGGTCACCTCCGGGGCTGGGGATTGAACTCGCACTGAGGTGGCTGTGGCTCGGTTTGCAGTGCTGCATCCCAACCTGTTGTGCCACCAGGAAGGGCCCACTAGCTTATTTGTAATCCCAGATAATATAGATAAGATTTTTTGTTGTCACTTAGAAACACATTTTGGACATTAAAAATATATATAAGAAGATACATAAAATCACATACAATTATATTCTAATGTATTCTCACTATATACCCCAAGACACACTGGGATGAACCAATTTCAGTTTTAGGACTAGCTTGCAAAGGAAAATAAAAAGCTCCAGATTTGTAACCTGATTTCTTCTACCATGGCACTGATTTTGACCAATTTCTTCACTGCTAAATTACATCATGTTAATTGTACAACAAAACTTCTAGAATTTAAATCATTGTCATAAATCAGCATGGATGAAATCCAGTATACCAGGGTTTATACATCATATTTGGAGATCAAAATCATATTGTAATACTTTAAGATGTAAGTAGTATTATGTATTTATATAAAGTATGGATAATTCTTAAATATGGCTTCCTCTTTACAAATCTGAGAAAATCTACCTTTTTTAAAAACACAGATTATTCTTAAAGTAGGTGCAGTTTATTTTACACAAAAGCATCTCTTAATATGTTGATTTAAAAAAAAAAAGGAATCCTTGTTTTAAATGGAAAAGAACTATTTATTACTCGGTTCTAAGGATATCTTGGATATAATGATTCTTTTCAAATCTGTTTTATCAAGGAATTTATGGCCTTTCTGAACCCCTTCATCTCAGAAAGTTTGGACGTATGAAAGGTAACCCATAATTGCACTGGGAAATAGATGTGTGCATTCAGGACTGTTGATGTCAAAGTGGTATTATGCTTTTCAAGGTCATCAATTCAACATTAGGGAATTTCAACATTAGGGAATTTCCAAACGGGGAAGGTGGGAAGAGCATTCCAAGCAGAGGGAATAGCATATGTGTATTCTTTGAACTAGAATGCAATTTCAAGGAAAACCTGCATCACAGGATTTACTGCAATAATTACAGATAAAGCTAAAATAGCAATTTCAGCCAAATTGTGAAAGGACAATTGCCAAACTAACCTATCTTATGTACATCAATGTTGCAATTTTATAATTATGTACAACTAAATTTGCATTGTGTTTGACCTATAAGCAATGAAAAGCATTGATAAATCAGAGGTCACAATTACAATTCTATTGCTAAATAATAATTCTTAGTAATTTGTCTCACTATAGCAATTTAATGAAAAAGTCTTTGGTTTCCATGAGTACATTTCAATTTAACATATGTATATAGTTAGTCATAGGTTTATATATGTATGCAGGTGTTCAGAAAATGTTTCAGTTTCTCTTATAAGTTAAGTGCTATGCTAAAGCTTGCAGATATGAAGATGGATATATTTAATCTACCAGGCAGTAAAGTCTATAAGTAGTGAAAGGGAAAGGTAAGTGCTTATCATTAGTCAGGTTGCACGTTTTGTAATTAAAGCACTTGCAAAGAATTATGGAACTTACAGGAAGGAAAAACACATCTGTCTGAAAAATAGAGTCAAATTCAGAGCAGAAAATACTACAGCCAAGATCCCAAAGAGATCAATATTTTAAAATGATCTTATAGAAAAGGGTAGAATTTCTTATTGTTCACAAAAGGCATGTATTATGTTCTCTTTAAATATTTTATGCTTTAATTTTAGATTTGCAGAAAATTGCAAAGGTTAATACCAATAGTCCCCAAATATTCCATACCCATTTCCTGCTATTATTAAATTTTTACATTGGGATAGTATATTAATTACAGTTAGTGAACCAATATTGATATAATTTTATTACTAAAGTCAATACCTAATTAACATTTTCTTAATTTTACCTAACGTCATTTCTCTGTTCCATATTCCATTTAGCTGCTCTGTCTCCTAAGAGCCCCCTGGACTAAGTTTGGCAAAATTGTCTTGTTTTTGACAATTGTGGAGTTTTTGAGTAGTGGCCAAGTATTCTGTGAATATTTGGTGTGATGCCTTCCTCTTGACGGTGCTGGGGTTGTGCCAGTTTGGGGAAGAGCACAGAAGTGCAGACATAGCCTCATTGGTCACACTGGTGTTAGCATTGGGACATTAGTCATTGGACCTCTGGGAAGGTAGCTTTTGTCTGGTTTGTCAACTACAAACTCTTCTTGCCACTCTTCGTACTGCAGTCTTTAGAAGGAAGTTACTTTGCATGCCACAGTTAAGAAGAAGGGAGTATATTAATTATATATTGGAATTTGTACCTTATTTATTTATGCATTTATACACTAATTTATTCAATCACTATTTGAAACCAGGGTATTTATTTCATACTTTGGGTTATAATACAGTAATACTTCAGTTTGTAACCCAATTTTTTCCAGCTTTGGAGCTTAAGGCTGGTTTCTGTGTCACATTAACATATCCCATCTTTGAAATGCTTGTTCATTTTTTTTTTAAGATTTATTTATTCATATAGAACTGGGGTACAAGCCAGAGGTGCAGGGGCAGTGAGAGGCTTCACCAGAGACAGAATGGATAGCAGAACAGGCAGATGGATGAAGTACACTGCTGAGGGGAGCAGTGGGCGGGTCGGGAGAGGTCTGCTGCGCCATATGGATCACCTCTAGGGTGGGGATCGAACTCACACTGAAGTGACTGTGGCTAGCTTGCACTGCTGTGTCTGAACCCATTGCGCTACCAGGGAGGGCCTGTTCATTTGTTTTTAAATAGTTTCTTACTTTTTGGCACTGTCTATAAAAATGCTTCAGACTCATTTTATAGGCTTACCAGGCCTAGAATTATCCATTTACATTTTTTCCTTTTTTGAGGAGCTTGATTTATTTTGATAAAGAGTACTATAGTCCAAGAGCTTAGCCCTACGTGTGCTCCCATCACTGGGGTGTCACTTATAGGTCTGCTCAGCTCACAGAGGAAATGTATATACATTTATACAATATGTTCTGCATGCATTTCTATTGTTGTTCCCTATTGTATGAAATGCTTAGTTCTTTTGTTCCTATTGCATTGCAGCTGATGTGATTAATATTAATCATTTCCACAAAAGACTTAGGGACATCTATTTGTTCAGTGAATCTTCAATGATGACATTTACCTTGCTCATCTCTGAAATGAAATTCATCAGAGATATGAGGAATTAGAAAACAAGTGAATGGGGCCCTCCCTGGTGGCACAATGGGTTAAAGCACTATGAAGCTCTCTGAGGCCACTCAGCATGAGTTCAATTCCCTGCCAAGGAGGCGAACAACAGGGTGTGGCAGACCTCTCCTGACCACCCACTGTTCCCCTCAGCAGTGTAGTTCAGCCAGCCTGCCTATCTGCTTCCTATTCTGTCTCTGGTGAGCCCTCTGTCCTTTACGCCTTTTCTTGTATGCATAAATAAATAAATCTTAAAAAAAAATGTGAAAATGAAAAAAAAATGTGAAAATGTCTAAAAGTATAGGCTTACTCCCACTTTCTATAACTGAACTCAGATTATATTTTCTCTAAAATGTAGTTTTAGGATTATTGAACATAATTAAAATATATTAAATCACTTCTATAGAAGTTATTCATTGGGTTAGGGCTGTTGATGAACCTGTGTTCTCCCCAGTATCTATTCATGGACAAAGATACAGTTACCTGTACTCAGAAAAACACCCCTAGTACTTCAGATTTTCTTATCAGTCTGTGGAAGCCATTTATATTTGAAGTCGATCTCAGCAATGTCAACTGAATTAAATGTTTTGATAAGATGATCTTCCAAAGTAACATGAGTGTAGGATCCAGCATGCAGGGAGCACAGAATAGAATTCTAAGGTCTTTAACTGAAGATAATTGATTTATGTAAAATGTAAACTGATTATACAATTAGTTGGTAAGCACACTGCTTCTGACAGAGTGAGGAGCTGGCATCAAGCTGGGCTGCCTTGTTCAGCATGCTGAACCATTGTGTTTTGGTATTTAAAGTTAATGGCTAAAGATTGTAAATCCCCTAAGGAAAAAAAGCTGATGAAGACTGCATTTTCTTGCACATTTTATTTTCTCTAACAAAATCATCAAACTTAAAATAGCTTTGATTGGATTTGAGGGGCATGTATAGTAGAGAAATATTCAAAAAGCAAAAATAGTTTATTCTTTCATTAAATGGACATTTTAGATTTTTTTTTTTTACTACTTAATGTTTTGAATAAGAGGGCATTTCTGTACCCATTGTTTTAAAATACCACTCTCAAATTTTTTAATCACTTTTGAATCACTTCCAAAATTATTCTTTTAATCCAATTAATGAGTACACTATAATAATTGATCAGATATTAAATTTATAAAGTCAAGTTTCCATTTGTAGGGTTGGTGGTTAATAGATAAAATATTTCAGATTTGTTACACTGTTGTAAGTAGGCACTAAAAAATCACTTTAAATATATTTTAATGCCAAATGTATATTTTTTTGATTTTACCCTGAGAGGTTAATTGTTTGAAATTAAGATTGAAATAATTGCTAATATCATAGAGACATGGTTACTTTGCAAGGTAAAAGCTTAATCCTCTGATCCATATAAGAATCTAAGAAAAATTAGTATTTACAATGCATATAATGACATTGTTTAACTAAATTCTCTGTCTTTCCTCTGTAGCCTTATCTCTTTAATCAATTACTCTACACAGGATTCTTATCAATTATGTAATATACTCTAAAATTGCAAATCTCTCCTTACTTTCTTGAGACCTTCTGGCCAAGGTTTTATAATATATCTGAACCATAAAAATGAAACTCTTTTTTTCAATTTTCTATGCTTTCTGCTTTTGCAAATTTTGTTGGTATGGCCACAGACTTCATGAAGGATGACTGTTAAAAGTATTGGCTGACTTGAAATATGTTATTGAACTGCATGTCTAAGATAATATCCAGTGACATTTGTTCCAAACTTTAAAAATATTCTGTGGTCAACTGATTTACCTTTATGTGTTCAGCAGACCAGAATTCAGTCTGATTTGTACAGTGATTGAGTTTTCAAAGCACTCAAAATTGCTTTCTTTACTTCATATCAAGTACAGATTTTATTTTGCGATAAAACGAGATGTTCACTGTAATAACAGCTCACTGCCTATCCAATAGTAAGTGCTCAGTAAGTATATTTTAGACGCAACTGCTCAAAATATTAACACTGGAGAACTTTATCTGATAGAGGATTGAGCCTCAGAAAAATTAACTTTTGCTTTTCTATAACTAGTAAACAACCAAACACGTCTTTGGGAGCAGATATCTCAGACTTTCTTTTCTAAATGGCGTGGCTTTATGTGTAGAAGCATGCAGGTATACATGCCTAATTGAAGGGCACTTTTGAAATTAAAAAATGATGCCTGGATGAATTGGTGGTAGAGATTCCAAAGGGTCTACACTTGAGAAAAGAAAGCAAATATTGTAAAAAAATAAATAAATTAAAAATAAAAAAAAAGAATTATAAAAAAACATTTTTTTTTTTGCCATCTTTCTAAATGAATAGACTATTCACACACCAGATAACTTACTGGGTATGTCATTATCTACCAGCTATAGCTTTAAAATGGGCAGATGAAAAAGTAGAGAATAGAAATATGGCCAAAGAGGGGAAAGGTTCCAGCCTCTCACCATGACAGCCAGAATGTGATTCACACTATTGACAATAGAAACAAGAAGGTAGGGCTACCACAAGGTAGTATCCTTAAAAATCTGGGTCAACCTCATAGGCAGGTTAAAAGGGCAGTAAAATGCCTTAGCATGAGTGGTGCTAATAAGAACCACCAGGAGGCTATTGGAAAGACATTTAAAAGACTGCTTTATCCATGCAAAACTAATTCATTGAACCATGATATGTAGTCAAAAGCTATTCACACTTTTTTATTTCAAATTTATTTTCTTGCTCAAATCTGGTGCCATTTACTTCGATGTATTAAAAGATCTACTGGCTTCAGCTCATTCAGGACATAGTTTAGTGGTGGGAAGAAGACATTCTCCTATAATGTGTCAGCTGTAAGGAAGACTCATGATCCAAAAATCCAAAAGACAGTTTCCTCAGAGAATTTTGCTAGTAAACACAGGCACACATGTTTGAATTTTAAGTAGTTTTGTGATGGCAAAACCACTTTGACAAAATCAGCGTGACAAATTCATTTTTGTAGTGTTTGCATTGTGGGGAGTGATTTCAAACTTGATTAATGATTTTGTGAGATTAGGTATTTGTTGTCTTTCTCTGTGATCATTTCAGAGTGACTTCTCCTTTGGTCCTTCTGCTAGATCAGCCAGTATGTCAGTGGAATATTGAGTCCACTGCCTAGCATGGAAGTTTGGTGTAACGTTTCTAGGTCATTGTAACCAAACTGTTGATGTGTTGAGTCAGATAAAATTTGTCTTGTTTTGCCTTAGAAATGTAATCTATAATTATAGAAGAAATGATAAATATCATTCATAAACTTTATATCTTTTAAATACACTACAAGTCATAGAATTAAGGCTCTTAGGAGCCAAGGAAACGTAAAGATTATGAACTCTACTTCTCCTTACAGTAAATGAATCATCTCTTGAAAGAATAGTATGTTTTATTCCACTTGAGAAATTTTGAAATTTCCCCACCTTCATTTTGAAATTTATATAACTAGCAAATGGAGGGAAAAATGGCAAACTTTTGTATTAAATATGAATAAAGCAAAAACCTGGTTAATTCAAATTCTTAAAATATCAAGGCTCAATAATTCTATGTCATCACAAATAAATGTAATGTGTATTATAAAATAAATAACCCATTGTCTATCATAAAAGCATCATATTGTCTAAATAAACAGTATGAAAAATGACTCCATAAGAAATGGTATGATAGAAAAAATACCTATTACTTTTCGACCTAAAGTGTTTTCTGTGTAAAGCCTTTAGTTGTCTTAGATGAGATGATATAACTCACTGAAGGTCAATTTTCAGTAGCAACTCTGCTGCCAAAAATGATATGACAGCTGTTGACACAGAATGTAGTTAAGGAACGAAGGTTGAAGAAACTTATTTTGAATACTAAACTATCCTTGAACTAAATAAGTAGGACTATTGGCAACTGTTAAGCCTGTAAAATATAAGATTATGTCAGAATTATTTTTCATTTGACTGCAATTTTCCAAAAGATAGTTTGCTACATGTAGGGAGTTGTCAGAGTCTTGCAACTTAAGGTGCCAGAAATGCCACTTCCTTGCTTTCAGAACTGCTTGCCTATGGGCCTGGAGCCCCAACCCACTGATGCAGTTGGGGATAAGAAAGATACTTAATGATGTCCCTTCAAAATCACTGCATTTTCTGTTGAAACAGTGCCTCTTGCTCCCTTATACATTTCATCTCATTTTTACACCTCTTATTTTTATACTTTCTTTATCCTTCAGGTTTATTATTATTATTATTATTATTATTATTATTATTATTATTATTTTATTTTTTTCTTTTTTCAAGAAAAGGCACTCTCCTCAGTCCTCAAGTATCGTCTTTTCTGAAAGGAAAGTTTGTGTATAATCCTGTTGCTTTTCTTTCTGGTACCTTCTTTGCCAACTCCTGCAGTATCTTGCTGATCTTTGCTTATCATGATTATTTTCTCTGCCCCCTCAATTCACAAACTGTTCTCTTAGTATTGGCTCAGCAGCCCTCTGCTGGTCAGGCTCCCCTCTTGAGATTTTACTAGGTTTCTTACCCACAGAAAATCAGCCATTTGTCTCTTGGAGGTGTCCACCCTGGGCCTTCTGCTAATAGCTTCTTGCCTCTCACCAGCTCACATCTCTGGAAGACAGACTAACACAGTTCTCAGTGGCTTTACATTTGCCCCTGAGACACTACTGGGAATGTCTACATCTAATATGCTACCCACATCAGCCAGTGGGCTGAAATATGGGAATTTCTGTCTTAGCTCACACTGTCACGCAGCGACATGACCTGCCCTCTACTGCTTACTGTAGTCATTCACTCCACTCCACAGGCACTTCTCCAACAGATATGGATTATGTTTTTGTTTTTTTGGTACAAAAGTAAGAGGATCAAGAAACTCCATTTTACCTCCATTTCTAAAAGCATTTATATCTTTCCAGTACTGCCTCTCTGTGTCCTCTAGCCCACAATTTAGAGTTTGAGTGAACTAGAGGGTGAAGGTAACCAGGAAATTAATGTGATATAATCATTTGGCCTTTCATTTTTCATCCTTTCCCATCACCTAGGTGATCATATACATTATATTATATATTAAACTATTTTATATAAATATATGAATTTATACAAAAATATGGTATCTATATTATATTAACTATATACGTATGCATGCAACACATACATGTATGATTTAACTATAACTAGTAGGGGGTGAGAAGAATGTAATATCAATACATAATTAAGTCACAAAGGGTCAGATTTGTTTATCTCACTACAAAGAGGCTTACCAGTATTTTCACTGTTTAGTGTTTCAAGTCCCAGTTTTCATGTATCTTTGTCAGTCACTGATATTATTTCATGAAATTATTCATTGCAACTTCTTTGCTGTTATTTGAATTTGGCTCACTAGACAACATATAAATCAAAATGTTGCATTTTCTGATCCTGAGGGATTCCTTATGAATAGCCGAATCCGGTGATAGTCATTCTCCATAGTAGTTGTAATTTTTTAAATCTGTTTTCTCCTTGTAACATCCTAACACCAGGTCTTTGTTATCTTAGAAATTGCACCATTTGCAAACTGCAGAATAGTGTATCATTTTTTCTTGATTATCCCTAAATGAAGGCCTTTTTGTTGTGTCTCAGTGTAGTGATGGAGAGAACTTGAATCTAATTAACCCCAATATTAAAACTGTGTCCAAAACTCAAAACATTTTTGTAAATTATATGTGAACTAATTATATTTGATTATATTTGATACAAACATCATTACATGGACTCTTTAATTTTATAAATAGATTTACTTATATTGAGTTATCTCTATCATATTAATTTATTTGCACTGAACATTTAAAATAAAGCATTGTACATACAAGGCAGAAAATTTTTGTAAAGAATAGCTATATTCTTTTTTGTAAAAGAATTTACAAAATTTACAATAGAATTTTTGTAAAATTCATAGCTATATGGTTATTTTAAATTTTACCTTTAAACACTATCAGGAATCAAACATTCTTTTACAAAATAATGGATGACATCAATCAGGATTTTATTTTATCCTTCTCTTATGTGAACTTGCAAAACAGTGTGGTCAATCTAGTTATACTGAACTTTTACACTGTTTTTTCTTTCTACTATTGTTACTCTTTTTACAAAATATTTTCCTGTTTCTCAGATCTGTTTTTCTCAAAAATATATGACACATTTTCTAAAATATCATAGCATTCTTTTTTATTTCCTTTCTTCCTTGATGATAAACTAATTTTGCTTTTTCAAATTATACTTTTTTAATTTTTAAATTTCTGCTTCCATGGTTTTTAGCTTTCTGCCTAAAGCATAAGTCAAAAGAAACTATTTTATGTATTAGAATTTAAACATGTTTTACTGAATCATCTTAAAATTATTTTAATTAAAAGCTAAATGAAAAAAAAAAAAAAAAGAAAAGAAATCCCCAAGCTCAATAATGACATTTTTCTGAACATAGTGTTTATGGAGAATTGAAATGAATATACTTTACAAACTTTTAAGATGCTGTTTATGACACTCTAGCAGATCAGAAGTAGTTGCTACATGTGGGGAAAGATGCACGTGACAACAGACTCTTCACTTCGTTTGACACAATCTTGCTAGAGGAAAGCAGAGAAGAAATCCTAAGTGGGTTCTTATAAGTTCTGTCTTTTTAAAATAGCTTTTGTTTTGTTCAAGTGACAAATTTTACTTCAGCTGGAAAGTTGTACTCAATTTCACAATAAGCTGAAGAGAGCCAGCCTACAAAGTTCTGAGAAAAAATTAACAAAGACCAACCTCTATTCAAACAAAGGAGAGAGGAAGAGATTGAGAGCAGGAAGGAGAGGGGGAGGGGAGAAGAAAGGTTTGCAAGACTTCCAATATGCAAAATAAAATCTCTACCTTGACCTCCAAGACTTCTTGTCTTCTGTATCCCTTTTCCATTCCATGGTTTTGCCAAGCTGAAGTAAGTTCTTGTTCTTAATTTAATTTTCTGTGAACCAAAAACCTTGTCCATCCATCATTTCTCTTGGTAAATGGAAATCTTGTTCTTCATTCTCAGAATAAAAACCTGTGAGACATCTTGACATCTCTTGCATAATCCAGATCCTGTCTCTCAAAATATGTTTAAACTGATTTTTTTTTTTTAATATATCATCATTAGTACCACCCTGGTCCTCTTTCCCAAACACCGCATTCACCTACTAACAGGTCTCTTCTTTCTATCTCATTCTCCCTTATTCTGCACAAGAAGGTCATTGATATGTGTTTTACATTTCAGGTCTTGTGCTCTGCCAACATCCTTTTACTGTTCCCTATAATAACAACTCTAAAAGTCAAATGTGCTCCATGACTAATAGACCTTCACACTGCTGGCCCCTCCAACCTGCAGACACTGCTGCCAGGTATTGGCATAGCTTCTTCCATAACTCTTTCTGCATCTCTACTCAAGGGTTCTCTCATCAGAATTCCCTTCCCTGACCATTCTCTATCAAACACACACTTGTTGTCCTTAAACTTCTTTATTCCCCTAGACCCTTAAAGTTCTTTCTTTAGTAAATGATAATAGACGATGTTAATAACAATAAAGGTATTTCTATAATGTGTTCTATACTATTCTAACACTTACCTATATTAAGTGATTTAATATAATAATGCTAAGAAATAGTTTCATTTTGGATCTTTGGGGCCTCAGGCATGATGCTGTTAAGAATGAACTAACCTACAGCATCTTAAAGGGGTAGATAGAGGATTCATAGCCTTGGAGTTTGTCTCCAGTATGTTTGTTCTTGAGTAATATGTGATATAGCTTCTCCCAAGATAAGTATTTTGGTGACTTGTTGTTTGTGCTTTGCAAGAATGAAGGCAGAGATTTATTATTTTTCTCACTACTATTTCCTAGTTCTTAGAAAATTCCTGTCTAACAAGGGAAGGATGCTCAATCAATATTTGTTGCTGAATTAGCCTATGTCACCATTCACCCTATTTTCTAGCTAAAATATTAGGCTTCGTCTATACGTCTGGTTAAGCCCAACTTAAATTTTAGTGCCATCTTCTTTTATACAGTCAGAACTTTGAATCTGAAGACATTCCTGATAGTCTGTGCTATTGCAAATCTTTTCATATGCTATATCACTTGATATGAAAGGATAAATCTAGCATGAAAATATATTGTTCAGGATGCTGAAATGCATTTGTAATGATACATCCTAATAAGACTTATAATTTGCTCTGTGCATATTCCAAAACTAAAAGTGATGGTAAACATTAAGTAATCAAAGTCTTAATCCTGGGCATAGAATTTTATTACATTATTAAAAGGTAGATTATTAAAAGGAACTTCTCAGGTTATATTCAATTGAATAGGTTCTTTTCTCATTACATTGCTTTCACTATGCAAAAATTGTTTTAATTACCACAGGAAATCTGAAGGGCTTCATTATTTTCCCAATATCCTTATATACCATTTAAATTGTATATACATGTACCAGAAATATTTTCATTCATGGCACGTTTTGAACATACTAATGAAAAATTATTGGAATGTGCAACTTACTAACTGTAATTGTAAAGAATAATAACCAAAGGATCTAACCAGATTAAAAATCAATTTAGTAAGACTTTGTTACATTTCCTTCATTTCCTAATGGTTTTTAGGTATACACTTTAGTTAATGGATAGGTATGCAAAGTAATAATTTCTCATGCAATAGTTATTTTGTTGACAATATGAAAATGCTTTCCTATCGCCTGTGGAACAATTCCATAAATGAAACTGTACTGACTTTCACGAGTTAGGCAGAAAAAATGAACTTCTGTGACAGGTGACTTTATAATTGCTTGCCTTTTAAATTACTTTTACAAATCATTCAGTAAATAGTAACATAGAGAGATAAGTATGTAATATTTCAAGAGACTGCTATTAGAAAAATAAACTATGATTAATTATGGAAAGTTAAATATATTTTTTCTCAATTGAGAACAGAATAATCTTTTAAAGGGTTTAGAATGTACTTTTTGTTAAAGTCCAGAGTTTTTTGGTCCCTCTGAATGCACATAGTGCTGGACAATTTACTTGAATTCTCATGTTTATTTCTCACAACAAATACAGAGTTTGTGATAGATGTCATCTTTACACAAATTAAAAAAGTGAATCAGGCATATTAGGTACATACTTTGCATAAGACCATATTTATAGGGTATCTAGAGTTCTAGCTCTGTTTCACCAGACTTAGACGTTTAGTCTGACTAATGCATCTAAATTCTGAAATGCCCAAAAATGAATATTTTTAACACATTTATTAAGGCTGATTTAAGATGGCGCTCTATCTTGGTGATCAGAAGACAGCTCTCGAGTGCCCTCTGCAGGACTCCAACTGACCAAGGTACGGAAGGTCCTCCAGCTGCACTCAAATGCATCACCTGCCTTCACTAGATCAAAATCCCACGTCTGTTTTTGGCTAATCACTGAGCACGGCAACCTGTTTCTAGAGTGAAAAGACTCTGAGGTTAACACTGGTTGTAGACTGCAATCTGATCTTCCCTTTCCTCCATCGTTCAGGGTCAGATTTGCCCTCCCTGCCTGATCCAAATACCGTTACGTGTTCTCCCATTTGTGTTTTCTGTAATACAGTCATTACACACTTATTTTTGTCTCTGCATATCCTGCTGGAGTACACACACACTAACACATACGCTACTCAACTAACATCAAAGCTGCTCTCTTCCCAAAAGCAAGTCTGAATGGCCAGTAATCTGCTTTCACTTGCTGGTCTTATGTGAGATGCCTGACATTTCTACCTTTCACATGTTTATTTTTATTATATATTCATCTTAAAAGCTGAATTAGTAGCTTAGAATTGAATATACTAGGGTCTTCTTCATTCAACAACTATGTCATCTTCCTCTGAAGTCTGCTGATAATTGATGTGCACCATCCTCGTGGAACTTTAACTTAATACCTTGTTCTAGAGGGATGTCAAGTATGTGGTTGTTGTTCTTTGTAAACCATAAAAAGTGTTACGAAATTCATTGTACCTAGAATAAATGTCTTATATAATTATCTTCAGAAATTCTTTGTACTCAATCAGGGTGAGTAAATTAGTGCCAATGGATAAATCCTGCAGGTTGCTTGCATTTTTAGACAGTTCATGTAAGGAATGTCTGACACTGTTCTGCATGACCACAGCAGAGCTGAGTGCAGTTTCTTCTCATTATTTGGGGAGTTTTTTTTCTATAAAATCATCTAAAGCCCAGAATTAGTGAATTTGGGACCATTTCTCCTGGAAGAAATATAGAATTAGGTTCCTGAAAGCCTCTGGTTACACGTTTTCTTCAACTAATCAATGCTTAACCCTGTTTTACGTGTGTTTGAGCTTAAAGACACTTTGCTTAATATACAGTATCGATTCATGAATGCTGGATTCATGGCCAGCAGCACAGTAGTTCACGCTTGAAGAAGCTTGTCCAACACATGCAGTTTCTCCCTAAGGTACCTCACAGTCTTCTTGTGCTTAGAAACAGTGAGAGGCACTTTCACAACATTCAGGGAGAACATTTTAAACAGCAAAATAATCACCCAAAACACACACACAAAAAAAATGCCAAAATCATGGCACCCAATGTGCTATGGCACATTTATAATATGAGGGCTGAAACCAGAAGACAGAAAGTCACCTTGTTCAGTCTCAGTGGGAAGGTGTGTGTTGAAAGACACGATTTTGCCATGTGCCGACAAATGACAGCGATGGTGTAGGTAATATTCATTGGGGTGTGGGGTGGGATTCAAATGGATTTTAGCATACTGGCAAATTGACAAATAGTGAAGCTTGACTGCGGCTGTAATTGAGGCCTGCAAAACCTAGGCTTGACAGTCTGGCCCTTACCATAAAAAAAAAAAAAAAAAAAGAATCACTGGGGGGCTTCCCTTTTGGTGCAGCTGTTAAAGTACCAACCAGCCACTGTGGCATGATCCACAACCATGGAAGTGACCCACATGGTGCAGCAGACCTCTCCTGGCTCACCTGCTGCTCTCCTCATTAGTGTATTTCAGTAGATCCATCTATTCTGCTCCCCTCTGTCTCTGCTCAGTCCTCTCACCCCTGTACTTCTGGCCTACACCTCAGTTCTGTAAGTATATATTAAATCAATTTTTTTTAAAATGTATAATATATGAAAAATTTAAAATATACTTATTTTTCTATTTTTCATAATAGAATAAATCAATATTTTTAAAATTTCAAGTTTCTCGTTTAGTAATAATCCAAGTGTTAACTAAAATATGTCCTAAAAGAGGTAATGTATTTTGTCCATGAATAACAAGGAAACAATAATAAACCTGCCTAAGTGGACTGGGAAACTACAACAACAGCATCTTAACTTCAGAAATCTCGTATTAAAGAGTCACCCAACGTATTGCCAGTGTGATGCTACATCAATGTTTGTTAATATCCCAGTAATTATTTAAATATTAGACACTGTATAAAGTGAGACTCCAGAGGAATAGTCCTATTCTACTTTTTTGAGTTATGAAATTTAACCCAGTTGTTCTTTTTAACTGGGTTATTTCTGCAGTAATTGAAATTAACTTGTTTCCTGTGGTTTGCTAATTAAAGGCAGTCAGAATGCCTGCAGCTTTGAAGAGAAAGAGAAAAAGCAGTGTATTTAATAGAAAATATAAAGCATCTACCATTACATCCCATGGTCTTCTGTGTCCTAAGAAAAATAGATGACAAATGACTATGTTGCTTTAACTACTTGTTTCAACGGCTGTTCCTCATTAGAACACAACAGCCACTTCTTAATACCTGCTCCCTCGTGATACCTAGATGTTCAGCAATGCTTTCTGGCCAGCACACCTGCATTTATTTATTTTTTTATCTGAATATTTCAGCTGTTCCCCAGGGCCTTCAAGGAGACAAGTTGCATCATTGTGCAGTCACAGCAGTTATTGAAACTTACTTTCCACCATTCATTCTGTCATTCAGCATCACTGTACCTTGTTAACACTATCTGGTCCATCAGAGCACTTCCTTCTAAGGTAGATAAAGAACGCACTACAGCTTTAATATATCATTTCACATGTAAAACAACTTAGCTTCTGTTGTTCAAACTGCAGCAGTTATTCATGTACCTTCTTTTATGTAACTGAGCTTCTTTACCTGCCATCTGTGTATATGCACAATTACATCTGGAGGGTAATTAAGAGCATTTGGCCTAGTATAAATTTTGACATATCATTGCTGGTTTTGTTGTGGGTATAAAATTCACTTCAGTATTTCTTCTGACTTTTCCCAAGTGATTTTCAAATATCTATACCCCAAATTGATGAAGTGTTATATAAAATTTAGAAAGAGAATAATTGCAAATAATTTGGGGGGAGTAAAGTTAAAAAAAAAAATGTCCTGAGGTCCATATATAGAGTACATACAGAGAGAAAAATAAACAATTCCTGTAATGGGAAGGCTAGATAAAAGAGTCTGGCTGGGGGTGTATCAGCATCTCTAAAAACAAAACTTGCATCATTCAAGAACTTTAAACAGGTTACTAAATTAATTAGTGAAACTGAACTTCACTTTATCTCTTCTATTATCATTGCATAATAATGATTATTATGAAGACACTTTAAAATTGATGTGTGTCCCCATTCAATCTGGGTGTTGCAGGCTGAGTTTCTCTCTCCAGTAAACTCACAGCTTTTGTATACTAAATATCCTAATTCTTCTAAATTAGAAATCTAGAGAGATGGATTTCTCTCTTCTTATGTGTATATCATATGCACTGGGGGGTGTGGTGGGGTATACCTCTGTGTTATGGCAAAATTATACTGATGCCCTATTTCCAAAGTCTTTCCCAATTCACAACTTTCATGATCCTATGACTTTATATTCTGAACAAAAATTCTACAGAAAGACTTTCTTTCTGAGGATACCTTTCAAATTCCCTCAAATAGACCTTTGGGGAGCTGATTCAGAGTCTGAGAACCCCACAGGACAATTTCTTGGTCCCAGTCCTTGGCAAAGAAGAATTCAGTGTTGAGACCAAAATTACAGACAAGCAAGAGATTTGAAAGGTAGGAGGAAGGACAGGAAAGCTCTCCAAGCAGAGAGGGGTTCCCAAGGTACTCACTGAGGGGCTACAACAAGTGTTGATATGAATTTAGTAGACAAAGAATGTGGGTTTGGTCATTGGGAATCTCCAAGTTGTGTCTCTTGCTTATTGGCTGGGCATAGGGGTTCTCCTAGACTACTGAGGTACACTGAGTTTGTCCATGTTAGTTTGTCATGGGCGAACTTTCATAGCCTAGCTTTGTTTGGCCTGTTGCTTCAGCACTGTGCTATTGTGTTGGTGTTCTGGGAATTCCACTCTTTACTGGGTTGTGGTTAGCATCCTTCTGCCCAAGATTGTCTTCCCATCAGAGGGCTCCATGTTAATATGCAGGGGACCTTGACCAGCAAGGCCGGAGATTCGTGGCCCCAGGTCCGGCGAACAGAAGAATCAGTCACACGCATGTAGCAGAACAAAGAAAGAGCTCTTTATTGGGTTTTTATCTCAGCTATATACAAGACAAGAGGAGGGGGATGCAGAAGTCGGGAAGGGAGAAGGCCAATAGAAAATGCAACATGTTTTGGTGGCAGTTGGTCTCGCGAGGGGCGAAAATGGGCGAGAAAAGAAAGAGGAAAGGGAAAAGGTGGAGGCAGGGAGCTCCTCCCGCATTCCTTTTGCAACCCGGATGTTTTTCTCTATCCTGTTCCCACATGCCTTTTGCAACCCGGATGTTTTTCTCTATCCGGAAGTTTTTCTCTATCCGGACTCCATTTCACCTTTTTATGGATGCTGACAGACACCAGATGCCGGCCTCGGTCCCCAACATTAATGGTCTTAGGGCCCCTAGGCTTGGTGGATGGCAGTGTACCCTTCTGGCTCCAACTGAATGTTTCTTAGTCAAGCTGATAAATGGACTTGGCAGTTTGGGATATCCTGTTCCTACCCGATTGCCTATACCCATCTCTTAGCTTACTCCTTCAACAGGAATCTTATTTAATATGAATGTCATTATTATTTTATCAAAAGTGTATCATTAGATTTATGGGCACTTAGGGTTCTTCATTTGCAAACCCATTTCATATACAACTGAGAGATACATTCGTACACTTACTCACACTTGAGGATGATACCAATCAGAAAGCCTACAGTAACAAATAAAAGTCATTCCTGAGTGAAATTTTTTTTTAAGATTTATTTATTTATGCATATAAGACCTGGGATACAGGCCAGAGATGTGGGGTGTGAGAGCATTTACCAATAAAGTGGGGGGGCAGAACAGGCAGGTCAACTGAAAAGGAGCAGCAGGGGAGTTAGGAGAGTTCTGTCATGCCATGTGGGTCAACTCCCTGGTTGGGGATCAAAATAGTGTCACAGTGGCGACAGATACTTCATAGTGCCACATCTTAACACCGCCACTGAGGCCCCCTGACTGAAATGTGGACAGTAGACAATATAGGCAAGTGACCAGTTAGTGCAGCTACCAGTTTACACTGCAGAGGCCAAAATTCAGATCCTGGAGAGAATGATGACAGAGTCAGATTGAATAGCTCTTGCTTTGTTTTATTTTCCTGCATAGAAACAAAACTGCTAAGAACTTGTGAAACAAGAAGCCAATTAAAAATATGAAAATAGCACCAAATATTTCTCTAATTACTTCAGTTAATCCTCTTAGACAAGGTTTAATGACCATGAGACCCATGAACTTATTCATTTTGAACCATCAGACCTTAGGAAGTGACACGTAATCATCTGTACATACTAAATTAGGAGATGTCCTGAGCTACTCTAAACACTTATTATGCACATTCTTCAGTTTTTGCAAGAGCCTTCAACAAAGAGAAAATCTGGACATGACTTACCATAATCCACCCTTTCATTCTGTGACCATGCCTTATTTTTAGTAAATGCTTGAGGATTCTGGACAAAGAGAACAGATGTAAATGTGTAAGGTGTCACACAGTCGCCATTAAAACAGGTGGTACAAGTCACTAAGCCAAACTTCAACCTTGATTAGTTCACTGATAATCTGGAATCAGATGATTCTTCGAGTTTTTCATATGTCAAATTTCCCTAAATCTGCAATTCTTTTCATCTTCATTTTGTCGGGATTTGCCATGCACCTCACTAGGGTGATATATTGTGGATGGCAACAAAAAGTCCTAGCCCTGAGTAAATCAGTATAGACTAAACTGTACTGGAAAGACTAAACGCCAGGCATTTATTTCTCACTGTTCTGAAGGCTGGAAAATCCAAGATTAAGGTGCCAGTGGATTCAGTGTCTTGTGACGATCCTTTCATGGTTCACAGATGGCTGAATGTCTTCCTGTGTGTCCTCACATGTGAGAAAAGGCAAAGGTTCTCTTTTGGTTCTCTTTTATAAAGGCATTGATCCTATTAATTAGAGCTCCAGCCTCATGCCCTACTCACCTCCCAAAGCTCTAGCTGTGATGTTACCACAGTGAGAATTAGTATTGCAATAGAGAGGATAGAGGGGCATGCTCACATTCAGTCTACTGTATGCCCAGAATGGCTGGTACCGTACTACTACCATCATCATATACTAACCCAGGGGACTATGTAGAAGAGATTAGTAATTAAATCCCTCCCACATTACGTGTCTACAGGAGAAGCTCTCTTACTAACCTCACCCTGTATTCTCAGATGTGCTTCAGATGTGTTCCAATGTAGTAATTGAGATGTGTTTCAATTTGTTTCCAATAGCCTAGACCATAAATAATGAGGAGTCCCAGCTTCATCTTTAACTCTACAGTTCAGAGAGGAGACTAAGTTATTTTCCTTGTCTCCCACATAGACTCTCCATACTATCGGTTATGATTTCCCAGGCTGGGCGTTACGATTCAATCCTGAATATCCTACAGTAGAAACCACCAGAATAATAATTCTTCAGAGTGGAATTACAGCTGATATATGTTCCACATTTATTTCTTTATCTTGGTGACAGGCACTTCTAATATTTCTGTCAGCAGCAGTTACATATCTTTGAGAACTTTTCCTTGTTTACTGAATCCTATGCAGAACCCTGTTCACCCTCCAAATCCGGCACTTTGGCATCCTGACTTTGAATTGGCCAGAACAAGATGCAACAGAGGAGATTCTTGGAGGAAGGGAATGAATTACCATATAAAAACTAAAGCAAAACTATGTATTCTTCCAACAAAACTTACTGATGTGATGACCCCTGAACCCCCACAAGAGCTAAAAGCAATGCAGTATAGTACGTGATATCAGCATCGATGGGGGAGAAACAGAAGAACTCCATAGAGACATTGTGGTCTCTAAGAGCAAGAGAAGCTCAAGAAAGCTTTCAAGGATTTAGTAGAGCTGATGGTCAATGGGATAATACTACCTAAATTAGGAAGACTTCCTTTTTCTAGATCGAAGTCAATGAACTCAAGAGTTCCACAGTAAGATTAGCAAATTCAGAGGCAGTCTGTTCTTGATGAGTTTTTGACCATTCCCAATACCCTTTTATGATAAGGCACCTAATTAAAGAGTAACTTACGAGAGTAGTTTAAAAATTTAGCTGAATGGAACTAATGGAGGGGAAGGAAAGAGAAGGCCCATTTAAAAGTAGGGGGAGAGATAGAGGATAATCACAAAGTCACCATAATTTAAGCACTACCCAAAAAAACACAGAAGAGGGAGTAGAATAAACTTAAACTCTGAAAGCATAGAAGTATAGTTTCTTCTTAAAGTAGAGGGAACTAATATTTTTTTGAAGAATGAGTAACCAAAAATGATCAAGTTTATATATATATATATATATATATATATCAAGATAAGGATAAAGAGAGAGAATAAAAAGAAAATCAATGTCCACTGATAATTCTAGTTAATTATATCCTTGCAAACTTGAAATAATAAATCTACTCCGCCATAACAAAGCAAAAGCAATGTAAAAATACATATGAATAAAGATGCAAATGAGAAAGCACCATCATTCTCACTGCCTCCCTAGTTGTTCACCAAAGTTCTCCTAATGTTCAGTTTTTCCTTTTATTTATTTTTTTTTATTTTTAAGATTTGTTTATTTATGATACGGAGCTGGAATACAGGCCAGAGGTGTGGGGGGGTGAGTGAATGGATTCACTAGAGATAGAGTGGGGAGCAGACCAGGCAGACTGACTGAAATACACTGCTGAGGGGAGTGCAGGCAGGTCAGGAAAGCTCTGCCGTGCCATGTGGGCCACCTCCCTGGCTGCAGTGGTTCATGCTGCACTGGCTGCAGACAGCTTCATAGTGCTGTGCCTTCACCCAGTGCACCACCATGGAGGTCCAAAAGGACAGGCATACTAGGAAGAGAAAGGAAGAGAGTGGAACCTACATACTCACAGACAGCTGCCTTTTGTCCCCCTAATGTTTATTATTAATAAGAATAAGAAATTCACCCATTTGGGACAGGTAAAGAACCCTGAGTTCCTCTACTTCTGCACAATTAAGTTGGGAAAGGGGCCACATTAATATTTAAAGACATACTGTTATAAATCATGTTCTAACCATGGTTTAAATTTTGTGTTTTCAGTCTATCTAAATTGTCCATGGTACCAGCAACATTTGATACGATGTGACACCACTACATTGCATAATTATCCACATAACTTTAAAATGAAGGATTTTTATTCTGTCTTCAGTTGTTGCAGCTACTAAATGGATGAGGCAGAAAGCTTACCCACTTCAAATTGTTGACCTTAGTCTTTACTCCCTCTATTCAGAATAACTTCATATTCCATTCTACCTACTTAGACTTCTCTAAGTCCCAGCTTAAGAAGTCATTTTCAATTCTTGCAGTCTACTCAAATTTTTCTTCTTTCTCTGAGTTTCTATTGTACTTTTAGAAAACACTATGCCATTTATTATTTGTTGCATTAGAGTGTGTTATTGCTGAACGCTTGACCGCTGTCTGTGAAACACATTTCACGTCTATTTCTAAAGAGTCTGCACTGTGTTACAGACAATGATTTAGAAATAATTGTGGAATGAGTAGTTTTTTCACCTTTCAATGTCATGTAGAGATTAGACAACTTGATGCCTAAATGATTGAAGAAATTAATATATTGATTCAAACAATTAGCATTGTTCTCAGCATTCTTTCTTTTGTAACTGTCCTCAATGCCACTTGTCAGTGTTTATAATGTCCAGATCACATTAGCTCAACTAATATGAAACTGTGAGGCATAGGTATCATTATCTTTATTAACAGAGAAACTGAAGTCCAGGGCGAGTAAGTAAAGTAAATGCAAGAGGCAGTCATGAGAGAGTGGATAAGCAGTCAGTAATAAGCTTGTGACCCACTGAAACCAAGGATAGAGCTGTGAGGTCATCAATGACATGTGACAACATGACTTTTCACACAAATCTTTATAGTAATTAAATACAAATATTGACAAGATGCCTCCTTCATGGTTATTAATTTCAATTTGAAAAAAGTGAATGGAAAAAAGTATTGGTCAAATTCAAATTGCTTTTGAAATATAAACTACATTGAAAATATAAATTTCAACTGTTTTGTCTCTTGTAAATAGCAAGTATCAGTAAATACATCTATTACCAACACCCCCTGTCACAATAAACCTCCTTTTAATGTTAGTCACTATTGCAATTTGTTCTGAATAACAATGAAAATTATTTATATTTGAGTGTTCTTAAATAAAATTTCATGTCTAAAGGTTTTCATTACTTTTTGTAGCATATAAGCATTTACATTTAAAATTTGCATTTTGCTTACATTGGAAGCGAAAATGGCTAGGGTTGACAAAATTCTCAATGAAGAAAAAAGCTACATCATTTATAGGGAGATTTTTTCATTTTTATTGAGGTATAATTATCAAATGAAATTATAAGGTATGCAAAGTATATGATATGATGATTTGATATATGTATACTCTGTGAAATGATTCCTGCCATCAAGTTCATTAACACATCTAGGACCTCAGATATTTACATTTTTGTGTGTAAATTTTTATGTTTTACTCTCAAGTACATTTTAATTGTAGACAATGTTCAGTGTTATTTTCTGGCCAGAAAAATCACTCACTTCTTTCCCTCTGATGCAATGGTCTTGCATAGGAGATGGACCTTGTCCACCATCCTGATCTCAGCTGCTAGTTGTCTCTCAAACCTTATGATCATTCAGACTTTCAACCTTTTCTTGGTGATTGTTGCTGATACTTGATTGTGTGCCAAGATTCATCACTATCCAAAAGAGTCACAGTTAGCACCTAGATACAGGCTGATTAAAACCCAGACCCTCAAGAATATGTAGTTAAAATCCACCAGGGAGAGATTGGAAATGGATATTTTCTTCTGCTCCCTCAGGTATCTAGACATAGGGTTAGGGTGCTCCTGTACTCACTTAATAAATGCCTCTTTGTTTTGCGTTGTCCTTGAAGACTGATGAATGCAATCCCCACTGACTACATAGCAGGGTATTTTAGGAACCCTTTCCTTAAAAGATGGGACACTAAATCTGTGGACAAACACCTTTCAGGGATATAGAAGGGATTTGGCTTGGTATTGGTATTTACTATTGACTACTACTGACAGTGTGGGCAAGGTGTAACAGGTAGTCTGCATTTCCATAACATACATCTATTACCAAATGCTATCCACTGATACTACATTTGAGAGCTATCAGCAGCCATGGCAGCACATATTCAATTGCCTGACCAGGGAGTTGATCCACATGGATCAGCAGACCTCTCCTGTCTCACCCGCTGCTCCCCTTAGAGGTGCATTTCAGTCGATCTGCCTGTTCAGCTCCCACACTGACTCTGGTGATTCCTCTTAGCCCCTGCCACCCTCTGGCCTACACTCCAGCTCTTGTATGCATGAATAAATAAATAGATAGATGAATAAATAAAATAGAAATTTTAAAAAGAAAAAACAAAGTTATATCCTCACAGAGAATGATTCCAACTTTCAACTATTTGTTGAATAGCTGTACATTTTAGTTGTGAGTAAATTGTTTCACTTAAAGTAATACATGATATCCTAAGAGCTATAAGTAGATATGGTATTAAGAATTATATATAAAATAGAATAGTTTAACATTTTGGTGATCTAATGTATTCATTTCAGAAATAACTGCTCAGTACCAGAAATCCTCAAATTATAGGATTCTCTCTACAGAAAAATGTAACAAGAAATAATCAAAATGTGGTTATTTCAATTGAAATAAGATTCTTTGCTTAAAACTTAGTGACATTATTTAAAATATATTATAGAATTTGAGCAATATTTACATTTCAACTACGCATGATAGTTGTGGAGAAAGACATCAGGGTGGCACCAAAAAGTAATTTTCAAGATGTACCTTTAAGTTAATCTTCCAGCCAGCACATAATACATCTATTACTAGAAAAATTACTTTCAGAAATACATTCAGCTATCGTCTTCTTAATGTATCTTTGAAGACTGTGTTTCTGTGAAAATAATTGCCACAAATAATATGAACACAATAAAAGACATTTTTAATAATCAAGGTTATCATGAACTTAAAAACAATACTGTATTTTTACAGGGAGACAAATGAAAATTTTTAATCATTGTCCCCTCATGGGTAGGTACTTATAATGACTTTTTATAAATTTGCATTTCTGTAAAAATTATTTTCATTATGCCTTATTTTAAAATACAAAGATATTTAGTTAACTAAGCATTGCAAACTTTTACAGGGTTTTATGATAAAAATACAAAACTTTTCCTGTGAGAAAGTTAATATTCTATCTATGTTATTTCTGTAGCTACAGAAAAATATTTTGTTATTTTATTTACCAAATAAAATATAATACTAATACTTGATTACTCTCAGCACAACCAATAAGGAAAGTATAGGCCTTTAATTTTTAATCAAAACTTTGTTTTCTTGTTCCTGCATACCTCTATGGGCTTGTTAAACATGATTATGTCATTGTCAAAACGTCTAACATATCCTAGAACATTTTTCAAAAGATTTTTAGTAGAACTTATTTAAAACTGCTTATTGGATTTTCTTCTTCCTCAGGGAAAGAAATGGAATGAACTAAGTTTCATTCATCTCCATTAATGATGTCAATATCACTATAAATAGAAGATAGTTTGGGAAAACTTTCTGAAGAACTTTTGGGGGTGTTTGCAGCAGAACATACTGAATGCTGGAAAGCAAAAATTCAAATTTACAACTCAAAATACTCTTGTTTTCATTACTACTTGTAAATCCATCTGAGCCTAGTGATACTGGGTTTAATAACTTAATGACTTTTATATTTCACATAGCATGGAGAATAGTAGAACCACTGAAAATGATAATTATGAAACTGCAAGGGGAATCATATAAACATCACCACATAAGAGCGATGAATAAATGTTCAGTAGGGACTTTTTCAAAATTAACTCTGGAAAATGAAGAGAGTTAATGTGGGATATACAGAAAATGACAGAAATCATAGATATATGGATAGGAATTATACGGGATAACTATGCCATTAAGGTCAAATCATATTAGTTAGCACTGAATTTATAAATTGACTGTGGTATGTATGGCTTCAGGGGTGGGGGTAAGAAAAAAAATACCAATATAAATGGGCCCTCCCTGGTGGCGCAGCGGGTTAAAGCGCAGCACAAAGAAGCTTAAGCCACTTCCTCATGAGTTCGATCCCCGCCTGCCCCGGAGGAGATCCACATGGCGCAGCAGACCTCTCCTGGCCGGCCCGCTGCTCCCCTCAGCAGTGTACTTCGTCGATCTGCCTGTTCTGCTCCCCACTCTGTGTCTGGTGAATCCTCTCACCCTCCACATCTCTGGCATGTACCCCAGCTCTATACGAATTAATAAATAAATCTTTTAAAAATACCAATATAAAAATTAAATATACCAGTCTTATAAAGGATGTGTGGAAACCAAGTTGCAAAACTTCACTTGTCTATGCAAAACTGCTCTACAAGAAATGACCACTTTATATCTGGATTGATTGCTCCTACTGTGCTGTAAGCCACCTGAGTGTGAAGCTGGTCCAAGTCTTAATTACATTTGCTTCCCCAATGCCTGTTATAGTGTTAGACACCTAGTAGAGATTGAGTGTATTCTTACAGAAATGAATGAAAAAAAACATAAGAGGAAAGCTACACATTTTAGTTTTGTGATATTTGTTCTTACTAGCATTCTTATGCAGAAAAATTTTGCAGATGGTAAGAAATGACTGAAGATTCAGTAATTCATATTTGGTTACTGTTCTTGTAGTGATGTTTTTATCTATCCTGTTTAGCTGGTGGTGGAAAAAAAAATGGAACTACAGAGAACTTAGAATCCAATGCTGTCATTCCCACTTATGATTTCTGCAATCCACAAGGTGACTGTTAACTTTTTTTTTTCTTTTTACTTTCAAAACTCTGCAGATATAAAAAATCTTCAAGGCATATATAATTTCATATTTTCTGTTATTTTAGTTTTACATTTTCTGTTTAAACAAGATAATAAACTTAAACTCTAGTAGTAATAAAAACGTTCAAAAATACAACAAATGCATTCAACATACAAACCTATTTTTAAACCACTAGTGTCTGGCCCAATAGATAAGACCATCACCCTTTCACTTTGTGGGCTGGTCCTGAATTTGTGCACCTTTGAGCCCATTTCGTAATCACCCAAAGATTCTAGACTACCATGAGTGGAAGCTATAATGTTTGAAGAGCTGCAGGTGACCAAAGAAAAAGTTAAGTAAAAAAGAAAAAAAAAAGAATTAAAGCAGAAAAATACATGGATATCATCTTTTATATGTAACAATGGTTTTATCTTCACTAGAACTATTTATTTCTACATGTGCATTTCCTTATGTAAAAAGTTTTCTGGTTTGTGTGAACTTGGAATCAGGTATGTCTTTTAAGCTGTGGTCTTGCCTGGAGCTACCAGACATGACAAATAAAGACTCTGCTTGAGAGTGAGTGTCTGAAAGAAGTCCAACCATTCTATCCATTCTAGTAGCTGTCACACTGCTAGTTTGCACTGTCAGTTAGACCTGCTGGCTTTTAAGACCACCACAACTGAGAGTGGAATGTCAAGCCACAAAGACTACTAATGATTTAGTCATCTTTCTTGAATAAATGCTTTTTGAATCCTTGTAAGTCATCAATTTCCAGATTCACGAAAAAGTTGAATATAACAATTTTTTTACTTTTTTTTTTCATTTCTTTTATGGGGCAAGGAACTTCTGAAGGGCCTTACTCTGCCATTTTTGCAGCTCTTATTTCATGTTTTACATAGTTATTTTACAATGAAAGAAAATCTGGTAAAATTTACGTCATTTCTGTTTATTTACATAGTTTTATTTATTTGATGTTATTTTGTGCTAGTAAGCTTAAGTAGACAACATAGTAGATCAAGCCAAAATTGAAATATGAAATGGAATAGTGACAAACTGTTGGCTTGAAATTTAGCTTTAATTTTAGGTAAATATTGTTGAAATAATGTGTTGACTATTTATGATGTTTGTAGGGACTTCTGTAACCAACATTTATTATTATAGATATTGGCGGCTTGAACTCCTAGTCTTACTGGTCCTGGAGAGTTGTATAGTATTGGAACATACTATAGAATTGCCTCATAAAGAGACAGGCAACTTTTTCTGACAGATAATTCTTTGACCTCCTTCAAGCAAGGTGACAACTCTGCTGATTAATGTGAGAAAAGTCCATTGTGTCCTCATTGATTATCAACTTCCCTTCACGGGAGAGTTCTTTAAAAAGAATAGTGCTCAGAACTTGGTCACTGAGAGTATTATTCACTTAGTCGCAGAGCCTTGACATTGTGTTTTTAAAAATTCTTACAGGTAACTAATAGCAACAAAAATCGTGTTAACAAAATAAAAAGCTTCCTCCAAGGACCTGCTGCATCTCTCCTAACATAAAGTCAAAGGAATATTGATACTGTAGACCAAGATGAGACTGTGACTGGTATTGGACAATAACTGACTCTGTCCTATTTCAGGGCAGAGAATGTGTATATTGGACCATATTTTCATATATTTTAAGGGAGTGCTCTCTTTGTTCAATGTCTTTTTCTTGAAGTTCAAATAGTAAGGTTAAAAAATAGTATGCATTTCTGCTGAGTGAAAACTAGAAATAGAAATGTGATGTTTTTAGTTCTTATCCTTCAATCTACATGCCTTGGCAAGAAACATTTTTGTAACTTCATGTAGTCCAGCTAGATCATAGGAGCTAAGATGTTTTTGAGCACATCTCAGCAAGGGACTGCTAAGTGTGTCTTTGTGCAACCACGGGTTCTGTCCTCAGTGACCTTGTGCAGCTATCTGCGTGCAGCAGCATGCTACTGCTCATGATCCTGGACTCTGGCCATCTTGCAAATTTTTTTACTGCAGATTTTCACTGGTGTTAACATTAAAAATGTTGAGCTTTTTATGAAAATTCAAGACTGAAAATGATGTTGATGCTTTCTAAGTGAATGTCCTATAATTATACATTCTGTGTGTATGTGTCACTGCATATGTATGTCAGTGTCCTGTAGACCAAACGATAAGGAATATGTCTGTGGTTAAATACAACTGGGGCTATTAACTCATTGAAGCAAGGGCATACCCTGAAGAATCAAAAAGTCTCACTAAACGGAATTTAGAAAACACAATTTTAAGATTTGTATTTATATTTGATGATTTGGGGAAGGATGCGAAGGTAGGCCTTAACTCTGAATTTGATGATGTCAAGAAACAGAGATAATTCGTACTAGTCTTTTAGTGACAATTATTTAAAAGATGGAAAAAATAGAGTGAAGATAATACTGCCAATGTGTCTATATTCGTTTATTTATTTATTTATTTATTTTTTGAGCAGCAGCCATTTATATTAAGCAGAACAGGGAACGTGTCTGGTCATTTATGGAGATGAGACTAGAGTGCTCTTTTATCCTTTGTGCTCAGAAATGATTATGAAAAAGTGGTTTCCTTTTTGCCTTGATTCATCATGATCACAGATTTTCCTTGTGTGATACTGGTTCTCTGTGAAAATGTTCAAGAAAAGCACAGCCCATCTGTGAGTGTCAGACCAGCTTGTTGTAACACTGAGAGCTCCTAGTGTTGAGCTAACTTCCAGATGTCCCAGGCTGCTCTCCTCTCTCCAATATAATTTATAACACAATGTCAACACGATTAAGTTTATCTTTGTCAGATGTTGATACTTCTATATCCTGTTTAATATACTGTTTACACCTGACATTTATTATGTCAGCTGCCTCTATGAGGCAAGACACCCTGCTGTTAACAGAGATAAATCACTTCTCTCATTATTGGCACTTCATATTCTGATTGATGACTTTTCAATGTTCATCATGTTGAAGCACAGTCCTGATGATCGTGTCCTTTGGTTACACATGTTGCCCCCATCCTTCATCTCTCTCATCTTCAGAACCTCGCCAACTGTAAACTCTGATTTTGTATACCTCTTATTAACTAATATGTATGTTGAAGTACTCTTATTTTCTTCTTTCTATGCTTATCCTCAAAGATTGCTTGTCACATTTTGTACAGGTCAACTTTTCTCTGGATGTTGATTCTCAGCTACAGGAGTTCCCTGGTGAAATTTGAAATTGTTCACCATACCCCAAGAGCAAATAAAAACCAAAAAAAAAAAAAAAAGAGCCAGATAAATCAAAATTGGCAGGTGAATATTTAATTAAATAATTAATTAGTTAATTAAAAGTTTAAATTGTTGTAAATTAGGACACCCCCCCCAGTCAGGTATCACTATGTGATAACCACCATCGGAACAGTATACCACCATAGTTCTTTGAGCGCCCTTCCCTCTTTGTTCTTCCTCCCCTGCCTGCCTGCCCTCTATATGTTTCGGTTTCAGAGTCAGCTTTCAAGGCTTAGCTTTTAAGGTTGTTTTTACCTGACTTTTAGTTTGGTGTCTCTCTGTTTGGTAGGTGACATTAATAATTAAGGGAGCTCACCTGGGAGGCTTGTTTTGGGGAGCACCTCACCTCCCCACCAGAATCATACATTTGTAGAGAGGCCTTCCTGATTCTGGTCAAGTGGACAGGCTAGAGGGTCCCAGGGACAGGTCTCTCCTGAGATTGCATCCTTGATGTGGTTCCTAATATGGGAGCAGAGGGCAGAATGGAAACTCCATGTATGGGCAGAGGGGTCAAGTGTCTCCATCAGGACCCAGGTCCTGCTCCCGTCAGCTGGTGTCATGGCCTCTTCTAACCTCCTCTACACAGTGTTTGCATGAACTGAAATGTCTCCTGACAGTAATTAAATTGAGAATACTGATTCCTCTTCCTGCTCATTTGAGTGGAGTGCATTTTTTCCCATTTCTCAAATCTTTCCATTTTTATGTCCTTATCCCACAACACACATTCTTCATTGCCTATGGAACTCTAACGTAGGGCCTTAGGAAAGTCTTTATTTTCCATATTCCTTGTAGCAGTTGTATTTGGTTATATAGGTGAAGGCATTGAGGTACAGATTTAATATAATTTTTTAAATGACAGTTATTCTAGTTTGTAGGTGAATTGGTAGCTATTTTTTTTGTTGGGAAGGAAAGTATCCAAATTAATTAAAAAGGGGGGAAACACTATTAGAGGGAACAGATATAACAATCACATGGCAGATTTTGGAAAACATAGTCAATCTTCCCTTTCAGAAATAGCTAAATGATTTTTTTTAAAGATTTTATTTATTTGTGCATACAGAACTGGGGTACAGGCCAGAGGCTCAGGGGCGGTGAGAGGCTTCACCAGAGACAGAGTGGGCAACAGAACAGGCAGATGGTCAAAGTACACTGCTGAGGGGAGCAGTGGGCGGGTCAGGAGAGGTCTGCCACACCATGTGGTCACCTCCGGGGCTGGCGGGAATTCGGGAATTGAACTCATGCGGAAGCGGCTTTAGATTCTCAGTGCTGTGCTTTAACCCGCTGAGCCACCAGGGAGGGCCAGAAAAAGCTAAATGATTTTTAACAGTAACCAGGAATTAGTTGTGTGTGTGTGATGTGTGTATATTTGTGCTACAACCCTTCTTCTGTACCCTATTATTTATGGATGGGAAAACTTAGGTTTAAAACATAAACTTCGCATACTGAACAACCCAGGCAGTTATTATTAAGTATATATTTTTTTGTGCTGGAAACTTAAGTGTATACATTGTCCTTGAAAAACTTCTTGGGAACATGGATGTAAATGTGGAGAGTTCAGGCATACAAGGACTCACAATCAATAATTCGTGGGTGCAAATCAAGTTCACATGGGTCTTAAGTCATTGCTGGTTCATGGTCTTTATATCAGATCTCCAGGCAGGGAGTCATGCTAAACAGAAAGATAAAAAACTTTGAAGAAAATTTTCTTCAAATGTAGGAAAGTTACAAAGGTGAAATATAAATATTATAGAGTTAAAGGCAAAAATAAACTATAGCATTCGAAGGAGTCCAAATAGATTTTCATGATTTAGCGCTTCTTGTTACGCTTACCCAGCTCCAAATGTCCGCTGCTTTTCTTTGAAATGATGCTGCTTCTGCCTGTCCTTTGCCAGCTGCCAGCACACTACGATTGCAGAACTTCCTGCTTGGAGGCTGCACTCACACCCTCATGGACTTCTTTATCTTCACCTTTCAGTGCATCCCAAATGGCAAGGCATACAGGTATATTTCAGTAAAACATTTCTGCACTTCAGGCTGCTCCATATATTTATATTTTTAATTTCACATCAAGTGTGAATCATGCTTTTTATCCTAAAATTCATGTTGTTACTAATTCTCATGTTAAACCGAGTACTTGTTGCCTACATTGGGAGCAGTTTTTCCCAGGGTGGCAGCCCCTCCCATCAGCTTTTCCTCCTTTTTCTCCCCCTCTTTTGCTTCTCCCGCTGTGAGAAATGTCCCTTCTGTTCCCTTTGCCTACACGTTCATAGCAAACTACTAGGTGTCCTTAAACTTCTTACAAGAAGACCTTCTTGCTATTTAAAAATCACATGCTCTTTTCACTTATAATTCAATCGCAGAACTTTAGAAGTCAAAGTATACTTCAATTCTTGTCCCACCACTGATAACAAAATGTGAAAGCAGGAGACTAGAATGTTTGAGATCAGTCACCTAACTTGTTAGATGTTGAAATCAGACTGGCTACTTTCAATTCAGGAATTCCCTACCAGCCTTTTTCTCAATCCATTGATTAACTGAGCTTGCATTATTTTCTAATTATTGCAATGTTGTTAGTTTTTTGTTTTTTATTAAGATTTATTTATTTATGCACAAAGAACTGGGATACAGGCCAGAGGTGCAGGGGCGGTGAGAGAATTCACCAGAGACAGAGTGGGGAGTAGAACAGGCAGACTATCGAAGTACACTGCTGAGGAGAACAGTGGGTAGGGCAGGAAAAGTCTGCCACGCCATGTGGGTCACCTCTGGGGCAGGCAGGGATTAAACTCTTGTGGAAGTGGCTTTAGCTTCTTAGTGCTGTGCTTTAACCTGCTGCAACACCAGGGAGAGCCAGATTTGTTGTTATTTATTTATTTTCCAGATAGTTTGCAAACTATTAGAGAACTGGTTTGAGAGCATATACATTACTTAAGTGTAACAAAAGTATATGTGTATTTAAACATGCTGTTCCATATTTAAAATAGGTAAACTGAAATTTACAAAAAATTGCTAGTAGAAATTACACTTAGCAAAAGGAAATCAAATCATATAAATTGTAAATTACCCACATACACTCATTTTTTTATCAAACAATTTTTCTTAAAATAATGCAATCATTTAAAAAAAAGAACATTATTTTCAAATCACATTTAAGGCACACATGAAGCTAATGCAATTTAATTTTGAAATTAAGAAATACCACCATATTTTGTTTGTTTACATGATATAACTCAATTTATAATATTGAAGAACACAATACTATTAAATATTCATTAGAATACTGCTGCATTTGACATATTCATATATTGATATATATTAATATTTGTTTAGAAATGCCTTTACATACATATAGACATATTGGCATGTTTTGCTAAGAAATCTGCCACTGATCTGTAAATTAAAGTCTATAAATCTAATAAAACACACAAAGGAACAAGTTTCACAGCTTCAGAAATGCTTTTAAAGATGAGCTGTCATAGAGGAACAAAATGTAGATATTTGTATTTGTAAGAAAATTTGAATCCCTCTTCATAATTCACTGTTTCTCTGATTTCCTGTAAAGTTGAAGCAAAAACATACTTGACATTTCATTGATTTGTACCTTTTTCTCCCAAGAATTATTGAAATTGATATTAAATGATTCATTTAATTTAAAATTCACACTGGAGTGTAACCTAGGAGGTCCTTATTTGAATTTCACTGTCATGCACTAACAAGCACTTTTTAAAGCTGTGGGAGATGCTCACAAAGTATCTGTAAGCACCTATTTTTTAGAAGGATTTGTGGCCTTCTGTGCCATTGATGATAAGGAATTGCATTGTTCTGGCTTCCATATCCTGCTTGACCTATTCATTCTAAATAAGCTAATCCCAGAGAGAGTTATGCTTTTAGCATAAAATAATCAACACCGGATGGAAAGAAAATAGACCACCATACATGAAAAAGCTGATGTGACGATGGTGGGATCTTATATTCATGCAAATAGTTTCAGATCATACCTCCCCTTAAAATCAAACATCCAGTTTAAGAACTATTGCACATGATTTATGCAATAACAATTCATCAGGAAGTGACTACAAAGATTATGACATAGTTAATTTTATATGGCATGCAACTGTCAGTGTTTGGATAGAGTGATAAAATCATGTAATTTCAAATTAACCAGGACAATCCACTATTAAAAGCAAGAAAAATAAAAGGATGACAAGAAAAATATAAATATGTTGTTAAAGATGCCTGTTCTATTTTTATTGTTGTGATTAAGGTAGCATTATTTACAACACTGTATATGAGTTAAAAGTATAGCACTACAGCCTTCAGTTGTATGCTACCATACCACACCCACCACCAAAGATCCCTGCTTCTTTGAGGGCATGTTCTTCTAAGTTACAGCAAACATGAATTCAGACTATGAAAATACTTTCTTTGATAAAAAGAAAATCTTGGCCATGAGTCAAGTAAACTTTTCTACTAACTCAGCACATCTCCCTAAATGCACTATTATCACCTACCATCTGGAATGATGCTTCCATTGACTAATGATTTGCCTCATTAATATAAGAAACCAAAATCCACAGTTCTAAGATTACTCTGAGCTGGAATGATCCCTGTTCTAAAAATTGGCAGGGCTCTTGATAAGAGTTACACTCGGGGCTTCAAGTCAAGCCAGTGTTGGATGAGAGCACAGAATGGGCAGTATCAAAGATGTGTTGTGTGAATATAGGGATAGAGAAGATGGAAGAACAATTGGCATACAGAAGCATTGGCTTGAATCATGAGCATTCGTATTTTTGAAGGCCATCCTTGTTAGATTAAAACATATTTTCCTTAAATTTAAAAATAATTGAAGTTGGCCCTCCCTGGTGGCGCAGCGGGTTAAAGCACAGCACTGAGAAGCTAAAGCCGCTTCCGCATGAGTTCGATTCCCGCCTGCCCCGGAGGTGACCACATGGCGTGGCAGACCTCTCCTGACCTGCCCACTGCTCCCCTCAGCAGTGTACTTCGTCGATCTGCCTGTTCTGTTCCCCACTCTGTCTCTGGTGAAGCCTCTCGCCGCCCCTGAGCTTCTGGCCTGTACCCCAGTTCTGTATGTACAAATAAATAAATCTTAAAAACAAATACTTGAAGTAAAATAAACATCCTTAAGCTTGATTGAGTAATTGGAAAAGAAATATAAAGGTTATTTTACCACAGTATATTCAGATATTACTTTTTTATTCAAGTACCACACGCATAAGAACAATCTTAATATTTTAGGATATTTTGAAAATATACATAGACTGACATATAAACAGAGATTATAATGATCAGAAATTGTGCTTTTCACTAAAGATTTCCAGTGAAATTGAAACGTATAATTACAAAGTTAATAGAGCTGTATCATAATATTGTGTGGAACTCTGTATGAAGTGAAACCATGCTTTCTATTCTTGTATGTAGGAAATACAAATTCTGACTAAATCTCTTCATTTTATCAAAAATATCCCAGAAATCAATGCAATAGTATATTGGGGGAGTAGTACTGGCTTTGTAATTACAAAATCATTTATGTGTCCCAAATATGACTTTATGTAATTACTAACTCACTTTAAACTAGTCCATTAGATTCATTTTAATTGTACTTTTTCAATATCTAATTAGTGGTAGAATTGTGGGAATCTGTGACATATGTACACAGCTTTGAGGCAGAATATTCCAGATTTTAAAATTTTTAATCTTAAATTTCTACTTTTTGTATCATATCTAAAACTTATTCTAACTATAAGGAAGTAGTTGCAGCACACATGCAGACACAGTCATATGTTATAAATCTAATTACTACAGTAACTGGCAGCTTTAGGAATAAATTTGCCTACATGAATCTCCTCCTCAGAAAGTGAACATACAGCTTGTTTCCAATGATAGATAGCTTCAGAATTCCATCTATGATAGCTTTCTTACTCTGGTGATGAATTAATATTGTACATCCTTACTTGGTTTCAAGGAGACTGAATTGAGTGATTTTTGAATAGGTATATAGCTCTTGTGATGTAACATATGTTGAACCTCTAGCCTAGTACAAAAAACTGCCTCATACAAACAATATCTGTGGCACACACTCTTAAGAGTTTAAAGGAAACCAGTTATATATTTTTAAAAAAGAGTTATATTCACAGATATTTTGGCTGTCTTTGGACTCTGTGTATAGGATGGTGTGGCAGTTATAGAAGTAAAGAAAATATAAATAGATCACAGATACATTACAGAAGAGAAATGATAGAATTTTCTGGTGAAAAGTACTGGGTCAAGGGGATTGAGATTGAGGCAATAATCAAAGGGTGTCTGTGGATGCTGGCAACATTTCCTGAAATGATAACTCTTTGGGAGCAATGGAAAGGCTGCAAGCTATACAGTTGTGGTGGTGCTGGTAGGATAGACTCAAAAGTTACATTTCACTCTTTGAATTTTGAAATTCCTCTTGGGTTTTCAGAGGAGGATCACACATGGCTAGAAGTGTAAGTCTGAATGCCAGACCAGAGTTTGAGCTACAAAATACATTTAGAAGCCAATAGACTATGGAGAATTTTTAAAGTCATGGACTTGAGTAAAATCACATGGAAGAGAAAATAGTAAGAGAAGAGGATCCAGGATTGACTTCTGAGGTAGCCCATCACATAGATGTACAACAGAGAAGGGGCTATTAAAGGAATCAGCAAGAGATAAATTGTGGGATTTCCGAGCCAAATGAAGTAACATTTTTTAGAAGGAAGAAGTGACAGTAACATCATAAGTCTCTGAGATAGTAGATAAAATAAATAAATTTCTTCAGAAAATTTTTGCTTATTGGTAACCTTAAAAAAAAAAAACATGCATTTTATAGTGAAGTGGGATGAGTGGAAACTGAGATGCTTTAGGGTAAGAGTAAATTGAAGATGAGACATAATACATGACTCTTATGAATTTGGGCTATGAATGAAGATAGAGAAGAGAATAGCTGATCGAGATAAGGAAATAAAAAAGAAGAATGTGTTTTAGGGTGTGAGACAAAGGAATTTATAATTTCACAAAAATAATCCATTGGAAACGAAAGGTCGGTTATGTCATTCAGCAAATGGAGCCAAAGAAGTTAACATGTCACGAAAATAAATTTTTAAAATTAACACATTAGAACCCCAAAATTACTGAAAATAGGGATAAACAACAAAATATTTAATTACAGCCATATCAAAATAGTCATTGTCATTATCATCATTATTATACATTATCATCTATTAAGGGTTTGTTTACCTTCTTTCTTAAGATTATAGAAACATGCATTCTATATATGCTATCTCAGACCTTCACTATGGCCAGCATAGTAGATATTTCTGTTTATAAATGCACAAACTGAGGCACCTACAATTTAAGTGAAGCCTGTATAATATTCAATTATGTTCACCCCAACATTATGGACTAAAAGGTTGTTCCTCCCCCTGCCAATTCTCCATGTGATGGTATTTGGAAGTATAACCTCTGGAAGATCTCTTAAATGAGGTCAAGTGCATGGAGTCCTAACAACAAGATTAATGTCCATATAAGAAGAGACATTTTTATTATCCTATTCTGTGGATATAGGAATACAGCCTCACAAAACAGAGTGTTTTCATCTGAACTCTTCCAAACAGATATTCTGATCTTGGACTTCCAGCCCCAAGAATGTAAGAGATGAATTACTGTTGTTTAAGCCTGCATGCTCTATTCTGATACATTTTTCTTTGATCTTAACTTGACATGGAAGACTTTTATTTTCCTTGTGAATCTTCATGGACCAGGATTCAGCTGGGCTTGTATTAGGAAATGCTAATATTTTATATTTATATCATTCTCTAGTTGTTACATCTTGATATTGAGTTTTGAGAACAGACTCAGACAGATGTTGCTCCTGGGTACTGTGGCTCACAGGTACTAATACAAATCATGACAATCATTTTTAAGTATATACAAATATATGTATATACTTAAATATATATGTATATACTTAAATGTATGTGCATATACTTAAATATATATATATATAAATATAAGAGCATGAAGATCTAGACATAGTGTCTTTTACAAGGGTATAAGGTGATTAAGTTCCTAACTAAATATTGAACTCAGATTTGTGTGACTTCAAAGCCCATTATTTTTCTGTGGTATCACTTGTCATCTCTTCCATTTTGACTTACTTAAACCTCTAATTTACTGGTTCATTGAATTTATTCTTCTTGTACCAGACTGAAATAGGAGATTTTAATAACTCAGAAGATAAATGAGCTCTTTATAGCTCAGTAGATACATTTATTATTTCAAATTGGGATTCAAATATTGATACTTTATTGCCTATTTGGTGCCATAATGTGCCACCAAAAACTCTCTGTGGAATTATATTTCTGATTAACAAAAGACAGTCTCACCTAATCATTTTTGGTCTAGTGATATACATCTGAGGGTATGTGACTCTGTAATTCTAAATTATATACAATTGGTGCTAGCCAATGTTACCTCGATTAAAAAAAAGACATTAAAATAACAATGGAAATAAATGTTAAAAATATTTGTAAAAGCTCTGGTCAGAACAGTCACCTAAATATTCCTTGTACTTGAAAAGCTGAGAAGTTCTTGCTTTTCTCTACTGCTGTATCTCACACGGGGTTCGCCAGCCATCCCCTAGGAGTTTTAGAAATGATTGGCTTCTTTGTTCTCTGGGAGATGTTTTTGTCCATTTCTACTCCTGGTTGTTTTATTCCTCTGAAAGCTTTTTAGTACTTGTTTACTTACTCACCTACAGCTATAACTTGTTCTCTTAGGTAGGTGGTAAGGCTTTTTTCAGTGCCAGTTATAACTTCATTCTTTAAAATAAATCATTTTTACTTTCTCCATAGTTAGAATTATAACCTGAACTAAATATTTTTAACAGCAATTTCTGGGTATTTATCTTCGGGTTAGCTTTGGGTTTGTTAAACTTTTAGTAATTGATTGGATATTTATATAACAATAGTGTTCTCTCATCTTCTACATGTTACTCACCTGCCTTCAAAGTACAAAAAATAATGTAAGTGAAAGTCATTACTTGGATTTTTATTGTTGAGTCAATTTCTGAAATCTTGTTGTAGAATCCACTTTCTGAAGAAATTTAGCTACAACAGAGTATTTCCATAATATAACCACATTACAAAAACTTCCTTTGATTTGTCTTAGATAGAAAGACCTATATGATGACTTAAATTTATTTTATTCAGCTGACAGAACTTAATATAATTCAAGTGGCTAGAATAGAATAGTTCTTTCCAAATACTTTCATTTTAAAAATCAACACTTTATGCTTTGCAAAATGTTGAGATAATACTATAAACTTTAATAAAGCTGAGAAATCCCTGATCCCTCTACTTAAAACTTCAGATAGATATAAAGGAAAATAGATATCCCTACTGATTGTAAGCAGCTAAAATTACAGGCCAGAACTTACTAAGTCTTATTTATTATTAGGCACTATTTATTACTTTTTATTGACATAATATTGGTTTACACCATTATGTAGTCACTGGAATACACAAATTCACCTGTGCTTTTGTGGTTACAATTTTGATCTTCAAAATTGTGGGGAACTGATTCTGCGTCCTTTAGTACAGCAACACACAAATACGATGCTCATGATACTGTAGTTTCACTCAGTTTTCCACTACATGTTTGAGTTTATGGGCCTCTCTGACAGCACAGCACTATGAAGCTACTGGCAGCCACTGCAGCATGAGTTCAATCCTCGGCTGGGGAGCTGCCCCACATGGCACAGCAGACCTCTCCTGTCTAACCTGCTGCTCCCCTCAGCAGATTATTTCTGACAATCTGTTTGTTCTGCTCCCCACTCACTTTCACTCCCTGCATAAATAAATGAATCTTTTAAAAAATAAATGTTTGAATTCAAATAGGTAAGGCTTTACTATTGATAACATTTGTTACACTTGATAGTGTTTCAGCTCTTTATCCCTACTGAGAACACTGTGAAGCCTCAGTGATTTCAGTCTTATGCCAGGGTTTGTCCAAGTGACTCAAGTGCAATTTTTGAGTCACATGCAGTGAAAGTCACCTTGGTGGGTTATATTGAACAACAGATTCTTGTGATAAACCCCAAATGTCCTGGAACAAAATCTTTGGTGATGGGTATAGGAAGCACTATTTCTGTTGATAACAGAAGGTACTTAAGGATATTTTAGTTAATATACATTGGGACTTACATGCCCTTGGGCAAAATTGACTACATTTTTTTCATAGGCTTACTGCATTTATTCAAACACATTTCAACTGCCTAGATCCTGCTCCCTTTGTTTTTATTTCCTCCCCCACCTCCCCATGTACATTACCTTGGATATCTTTGTGTGCTATAATTCTGTCCAGAAGAAACTACTGAGAATCTTCAGAAAAATGTTGTGGTCATTTTTATTTCAGTTAATATGTATATTTCACAACGAACAATAGATAGGATATGAGTCTTTAAAAACTCAAATAGAACTTAAGTGCTAAAGATTTCATTATTTTTTACTTTGAAATAATTGGGGGAATGTATTTCTGATTTTTTTTTTTTAAATTACTTGAGCCAGTAGTACAAAGGGAATCATCCTGTAACCCTCTGGATCCTTCTGAGGATGGATGAGTCATCAAAATATAGATTAGCAAAGTAAAACAGTCAACAGAAACTTGGGGAGTTTTCATGGTTGCAAATTTAAAAAAATAATGAATCAACCATGAATTTTTATCCTACGTTTTGGAACCTTGGGCATCAAGGTCAGAGAGGGGAATACTCATATGACAAAGTGGGGATGAGCTCATCCTTACTTTGAGAGTAAACGTACATGTTTAGGAGAAACTGATCTCTTCTTTGACTCGGTAGTCATAAATGACTTCAGCAAAAACAAGCTTCTCCTAGCCTTCTGGGCCCTCACTCATTTAACATACTTTTATCAATGATGATAGATCTCCTGGGGTGTAGTGGAGATCTATTGTCCTCTTGTTCCCATACAAGATAAAAAGAGGGATTCTCTGAGCCTGTTGAGAAAAGTCTATGGAAACTTAGGCAGGACTGCCTCAGTTTGTTATTTTTAATTTTTTCTCATTTTTTAAATATATAATAGTTTATTTGTACATGACTTTACGCATTTTTTCATCTCAGTTATAATCCCTGTGGGTTTCCCATTACCAAATCACCCTGTGCCATCACCATAGTCCAGTGCATTTCTCTTCTCCCACTGTTTTTAATCCCATTCCCCACTCCACTGCCATAAAATGCCTCTGGTCTATAGCTGTTCATTATTATTGTTTTCTTGTCTGGTCTGTTATACTCCTGCTATGAGTAAAACCATCCAGTATTTTTCCTTTTCTTTCTGGCTTATTTCATTAAGCATGATCTTCTCCAGCTCCATCCATGTTGCTGCAAAAGACATGTGTTTATTTTTGTTGTTGTTGCTGAGTAATATTCCACTGTGTATATGCACCACAGCTTTTTAATCCAGTCATCAACTTTTGGCCATTTGGGTTGTTTCCATGTCTTTCCAGTTGTAAATAAGGCAGCAATAAACACGAGGGTGCAGGTGTCTTTTTGACTCAGTGTTTTTGTGTCTTTTGAGTAGATACCTAAAAGTGGGATTGCTGGGTTATATGGAAGCTCCATGTTAAGCAGTTTGAGGAACCTCCAACAGTCTTAAATAGTGGTTATACTCATTTGCATTCCCACCAACAGTGCAGGAGAGTTCCTTTTTCTCCACATCTTTGCCAACATTTGTTGTTGCTGGTTGTTTTAAGATGTGCCATTGCCATTGGGGTGAGTGTATCTCATTGTGGTTTTAATTTGCATCTCCCTTATTACAATATTTTTAATTTTTTTCAGGAAATACTCAATGCCACAATTATGCTATATCTAAGCTGCCATTGAGGTTAAATAGATAGTCACTTACAACTTCAGAAATTTATTAAATTGTTATATTTAACATTTACTATATTTTGGTTAAGTGAACCACTAGACTAAGTGACCATGGGAAGGAAGAAGAAAATAAGACTTAGAAGAATAAAGAGAAATCTGTGGATACACAAATAAGGCACTAATTAGACATCACAATGAAAATCAGTCTTAAAATTGTATTGGAAGGATAAGTCAGGTACAGGTAAGTGCACATACTGTTCATGCACTTGGACTTAGAACTGTGAGGACATGCTTTGAACTATCAGTGTGTTTAAATACAACCTGGAATTTAGGGCAGGCAGTCCTGGAGTCTGACCCTAAGCTTATTTTCAAAGTTTTTAACAGCAGCCAATATTTAGAGAGTACTGTCTTACAACATTTTATATGTCAGATATATTGTCAATTTTAGATAATTTCCTTTCTAAACTTTAAGAACAAGGTATATTCTTGGGAGTCCTCCTTCTTTTATTCTTTTTTCTTTTTTCCTGCACTTCCCTCTTCCAAGTTTCTCTCCCCAGTATTTTCCAATTTTCCCTTACTTTTTTCATATTTCAATATAAAATTTCACAAGTATTCATGTCAAGAATCCCACAAGGTAGCTTATCAAAGGTGACCCAAGACATTGGATTTTTACACTGAGTCAGAAGGATTTTTCAACCACACTGAAAGTAACAAAACAGAACTGTGGTTTATGTTTTTATGGCACATACAATAAATAAAACAGATCACATTGTAGAAGCTGAACACCCCAACAGATCTGGTAATTAACAAAATTAAGCTCAACAGCATTTCTGTCAAAATGTATTTTGATGAGCAGGATTTCCTTAATTTACCAATTATTCCTTTTGTTGTGAGAAAAAGCAGAATGTACCACCACAAAATGTGTCACTTTGGCATGTAAAATATTTTGAGCTAAAGTCAATTTAGACCCAGCATACTCAGTAAAAGCCCTTTACTTCTAAGTGCCTAAAATAATTTAGATGTGGAATCTGTACCAGAGAGTTATTACCACAGATAACATTATATCTCAGAGATAACTTTATATATCAGAAAGACATCAGTATGGCAGGGCAAATTGGCTCACCAAACATTTTCTCATCTTATTTTCCTGTGAATTGTCTCTGGCCCTTTTGAATTCCACTCTTACTCATTTTTCTTTAGCTCTGAAGGCATATAATTCTCAATTTCTAACTGCCTTCATGTCCTATATTTATATAGGGTTTCCATTTGTATGACTTTGCATCAGTATCTTATGTCCACTTAAGTTGTTAGCTCAGTTAAAGGACATACATAGAAGAGAAGAGTGGAAAATGTTTCTCCTCCTATAGTGGATAATTAATTTTGCTTCATGTTAGAAATGTTGGCTGATCTCAAGGGAATCAACATATTTTCTTAAGTTTTCACTTGAAATGTTTACTAAAGAGACTATCTTTGTATCACTGCTTTGCAAAGACTACCTAAGTAAGCTGAATGATCAAAGATGTATAGGTTTCATGCCTATTTTCTCATATCTTTTGTTTCTTTCATTATTTCTTTTTCCTTGTATCAATACAAAACTGTCTTGGATCTGTGGCTCTATAATATTTATAGTATCTGGCTGAATACATTCTCTGTTTTTTAAAACACTTGACTGTTGCTTGTTCTTCAATTTCATGAATGTCCATGAAATTGAAGAATAAGCCTTTTTAATTTGACAAAAATATCTAGAAAAATCTGCTGTGATTTTTTTTATTGCTATTCCATTAAACACAGACATCAGATTAGGTATAACAATTTCAAATTGCGACTTGAATATGTTCATTATCATTAAATTAAAAGTATAATATAGCAAGTATAATGTAGCATTGTATTGCTTAGCTTACTGGAAGTTTGAATTTTTTTTTATCTTTTTATTATTGATTTCTAACTTAATTCTATTCTGCTCAGTGAGCACACTATAGATGATTTAATTACTTTGAAACTGAAAAGTCCTTTATAGCCTAGCATAGTTGAATGCTTCGTGTGTGATTTTAAAGAGGGTGTGCTTCGTTGGGTGTGTAGACATTTATAATTGTTAGGTTTTTCATATGAAGAATGAACTATTGATCTTTTCCTTTTTATCTCATTTAATGCTTCTCATAACAAAATATTCTTGTCTAAATATAAAGTGGAACACTACTTCTTTTGTTTCTTTTATTTGTTTGTCTTAAATACCCCACTTTTCTATTTAACCTGGCAGTTTGTCTTCCACATCCAAGGTGTGGTGATGTGATCCTTTTCCACTGATTGATGTGGCAAGTGTGTTGGGCTTCTAGGCTGATGATATGAATTTAGGTTCAGTTTCCCTTTCAGTTTGTCTTCTGAATTTGTCACAGCATGTTCTCTGTTTTTCTTGATACTATAGCTTCTCCCCACATTTAGGACAATTTCATTTTTACTTCTCTGATGTGCTATATAATTTTTAATTTAATAAAACTTTGCATTGCCTTTTGACAAGAAATCACCACCTTAGTATACATCACATTGCCTTTGTCTTGCATGATGGTGGTGTCCTAGCTTTTCCATAAGCCCTTCACTAACTGTGGAAGCAGCCTTTGCAGAGAAACAGTAGACTTCTCACACTCAGGTTTAACACTGCACATATGCATCTTACTATATGAAGATATTCTTGGTTTACTTGAGCATTCTGTGCCCAAGTACCCAATTAACATCTCCTGGGGTAACATTCAACCAAAGAGAGACAAATAGAATGGATGAAAAATTATCTCAACTTCCTTGTTTATTGGAACAATTCTGAGGTTTGTTTCAAAGAGTTTCTCAGAACATACTTAATTGGATAAATTCCTAGTGCTCTTCTAACTGGTAAGATTCTTATTGCCTTTTTTTACTTCCCTTATTAATTTCCTACTCTTTGACTCCCTCCTGTAAAATTTTATTAAGGAGGAAGGGATTAAAGCGGCAGATATTTGAGTGGTAAAGCTCCCTGGAAAAGGAAAAATTCAGCCCCCTCCCAAAAAAATACTCATATGTATGATAATAACCAGAACTCTTTTCTTTACAAACTATACTAGTAACTTGTACTTGGAGAATTATTTAAGCAGAATGTCACTGGGTTAGATTTACTGACAGTAAACAAGCCTATAACCAATGGGTTTTGTATATTATGGCTCCCTGAAAGTTATGTAATAAGTACATAATGATGTAGGGTATTAAATGGATTTATTTCATAAGCTAAACCCTCCAGATATGCCACAGGATACCTCCTTTATTGCTGTAACGATATCACATGTGTATAACAAATGAAATAAAGTAGGGGTGTCACTGACCCTAATTCCAAAGTGTGCATCCCTTGCCCTTGAGGGAAATAAGTCACCAGAGAGCACAACTGGAGAACTCTGTAAAAGTACTGGGCATAGGCCTGTGGGAAGGCTTTATTTGAGACTCACGCATGAGGAAAACAGGCCTGGAAAGGAGAATCAGACTGGCCTCTGTAAGGGAACTAGGAGGAGATATTAAAGGATAGATCCATGAGGGGGGGAGGAGGAGAGCAGCAAAATAGCTTGTTCTGGGATGAGCTACACCTAGGCATATATAAATAAGTCACATTCTCCCTTCAGGAAATTGTGAGATAATCACTAGTTAGGATCAAATACTTTTTTATATTATATAGATCCTCATGGCCATTTTTGGACAGAGTTCAATATATAGGGATAGATTTGATTAAATCCACGATTGAATCTATAGGAATATCCCTCTTACCTCTTGGTTCTCTGAAGCTGCCGGGCCCACCCACAACTGAGAGTCTTAGGCCTGAACTATGTCAAAACAGCCAGGATTTATTCCCATTACAGCCCAGTTTGGGTTTTAGGAAGAAAGAAAGACAGATAAGCTAATGCAGTTTTGGAGGTATACGATGTTGGAGATACACTGGGTTTGAGATACATGAGGTTGGAAAATACACTGTGAGGTGAAACCCGGCTGGCACCATTCAGCCAGCAGCAGCACCTGTCTGGCTCAGGTTTGGGCTCCTACTGAGGCCAATAAGGGGCAGAGATCAAGGCTTGGAAACAACTGATTTGGAAAATGGACCAATCAGTTTTGAAAAGCAGGTAGTCTGGGGGGCAAAGGTAGAGGAGGTGTAAGTCAAGGCTCAAGTTCAGCTTGGGAAAGGCTCCAGGAGGAATTCATCTGGACTCTGTTCTTGGAAGACCTGCTCAGAGACCTTCACTTCAGCTTCCTTCACCGGGAGTACCACAGGCCTATGCCCAGTACTTTTACAGAGTTCTCCAGTTGGGTGACTGGCACTGCTGAGACCCACCTTTGGTTGTTGCTGCTGTCACTGGTAGGCAGGGATTCCTTGACTTCTGATCTGATCACTACTGTAACACCAGTTCCAGGCTCTCATCAAAGGGATGATACCATCTTACACAGTGACTCCTGGTTGGGACTGCTGGACAACACCATCGGAGTAACAGTGGATCATTTGTTACTTTAGGCACTCTCCTTATCTCAATCACCCCTCTGTTGTTGCATCCTGAGCCTGATTCATGACTTGCCATTATGAGTGTACACATGAGAACCCACCAGTCTTACTATCCTCCCCTTCTGTGCTCAGTTTCAAGTTCACCTGTTCAAATAGGACTTGGGGCAGCTCATCATTTCTCTTACCTAGTCTGTCTCATTGGGGAGTGGCTCTCAATTGTCACAGTCTTTCCCTAATTCACCTCTGGTTCTTGACTGCTTATATTCTTAAAATTTTCATAAAGGTTGATAATGGACAAGATCTCTAATTCCTGTGCATCTAGCTTTACATTTGAACTCTCATGTTAATTCTCCTCCTAAATTAACTATTCACTCAAATATTTATCTAGAGTCAACATTTGGAGAAACCTAGGCTAAGACCTTTTACTTCCCTGTACCTTCTTTTGCAGTTTGAGTTCCAGCAAGGGCATTCTGAGAAAAAGTTGGCATGTGCAGTATTATGATATATAAAAGATTATCTATTTATAATCATTCAGATGCCAAAATATATTTAGTTTCTGTCCATTACATTTCCCAATAGCTTTGGAATTCCCTACCTTTGGGGAATGATAGGTGTCGCTATGTTTATCAGGTGAGTTTGGGGAGGCAATTTAGGATGGTAACTAGTTGCTAGAGGATCAACCAAGTGATTAGAGGATCAGCATTCTCAGTCTTTATTGTCCTACCAGGAGAGAGGTGGACTGGTGCTTCAGTTCAACTGCCTATGGCTAGGGTTTACTAACCATATCTTTGCAATGAGGCCTCCATAAAAGTCCAAAAAAGAGCTTCTGGATTTATGAACATGTGGGGATTTGCTGAGAGTGGAGTACTTAAAGGAGGCATGGGATCTGTCTTTCCCCCATAACTTGCCATTTGTATTTCTTCCATCTCCCTGTTTCTAAGCTATATATTTTGTAATTAATGAATTATCTCGTGGATAAACTCATTTCTTGAGTTCTGTGTGCTTTCCTAGAAAATTGATCAAGATGAGGAGGGTGTCCTGGGAATCTCTGATCTATAATTTGTTGGTCAGAAGTACTGACTACCACCAAGGATTCATCTAAGACTTGAAATTAGGGTGTGGAATAGAAGGCAGTGTTGTGACACTGAGCCCTGTGAGTTGTGGAATCTGAAACTATCTCCAGGTAGATAGTATTAGAATTGTATTGGCATCTTGGACACTTGTCCAAGAACTGCTGGCAAATTCAGGAAAGACAACCTCTATATATTCGTGTTAGAAATTGGTCTCTGGGACACATATACTATAAGGAATGTATTAAGGAGTGCACTTTGTATACACATTTGTCGGTTGGAGGCAGGATTGGATAGTGGGAGAATTTAATCTGGAATGTAAGTCCAGCAATAACTGAGACAGATGGTTTGGTGGCTCTGGAGGTACAACAGTCCCTCAGAGAGCACATGAATTGCATTGGAATGTCCAGTACTCTACTAAGCAGTGGAGTGGCAGAGTGTGATGGACTGAGTTGCTGCAGTTGAGGTGACCTTGGAAGATGCAAACAGCTAACAGTATCTAAAATATCTGCAGCCTTTCATCAAATGTGACACATCCTTCATTGAAAGGGGCTCCAAGCAGCATATTACAATCATCAAATACCTCTTGTTTTTTTTTTTTTTCTATTTTTCCCTAATATTTCCCATTATGTTTTAAGCTAGTGTTCTTAAAATTTTGAATGTTCTCATTTTTCAAAATTGTTTACCAGTTTCAAATGAGATAATCAGTGTGATTTCACAACCTCAAAACTTTTCTTCCCCTTTCCTTCTTAAGCATTATTAATTACATTACTTATGGGTTTTCAGGGTTGATTACATTTACATTACATTCTGTTTTAGTCACAAATTTTTTTATTAAATGAATTGAATTGCATTTCTCAAATTATTTTGCTTTAATTTCTCAATTCACCTACATTCAACTGAAGATTCTAAATTGCAAATGTATTTAGGAGGGACTTATGGAACACACATTGCTAGATTTATTTTTTGCACATTCAAATGTGTTTTTTGATAGATTTAGTTTAAATATATATTTCATTAGTCAACTTTTACTAAAGCAATAAGCAACTCCAAGATTGTAACTATACATTTTCTGTGCTTTGCTATGTTGGACTGACTCAGGAGGGTGTGATCTTTACATTGTGGGGCACAGAATGAAGAAAAGATCACTAGCTGGGTTGTGTTGTTTTCATAGTGGAAGGCAGGAAAATAGAAAGGACTGATGAGAACATGGAATTCCTCTGAAAACCGATCTGGGCTGACACATTAACATTTTTGTTCACAGTCTATTGGCTAATGAAGATCATATAACAAAGTCCATGTGGCAGGAAGCCATAAAGATAAAGTTTAGACATACAGTGCTTTGAAAAGGAAAGAGACATACATAGCTTAGATTTGAAATATAGGGTCCTATGTTGGCTATTCATCATCAGGAGTGCATGTGACTCCCTTTATTTAGAGGCTGTGAAAGAAATAGAAACAGTAGTGTATGATGGTGAAAATGACACAAGATATTCCATAGCAAATGCTATTGGGATGATAAAGAATGAAAGTCACATAGCAATTACGATTTAGTAGTGATTCTGAAATACTTGCAGATAAGTATTCTGTGGTCTCCCTTTACAGAAAGAGGATGCATTCAAGTGTCTTTTTTTCTCCATAAATCTTAGATGGACAAACTGAGTAAACTGAGTTATTAACCTGAGTTCCATTTGAAGAGATCCTTTATTATTATTATTATTATTATTATTATTATTATTATTATTATTATTGTTGTTGTTGTTGTTATTTTCTGCCCATAAAGATTGGCAGACCCAGATGTATTCTTTGGCTCTTAGACTAATAAAATTCTTTCTAATCCAAGTCTCAGGTCCATATAAAAACATATTACCAAGCCTTTGCTTGATTATTGCTTGACCACACTGAAATTAAACACCGGTAGTCATACTCATAAAACACAGAGCTTCTTTTTAGACTTCATTACTCATATGAGCCTTATCATGTGTCTTTGTCACCCTTCTTTCCGTCATCTTGTACTCCTGACTTTCCATCATCTTGTACTCCTGAAAGAGGTGACTTGTGAGTCATATTTATCCAAGCAGGAAGGAGATATATTTTGTTCCTATTCTGTAGATGTTAACAGCTGAGGCCATCCACATTTTGGTTTTCCTCTTATGAAAGTTTTTCATTATCTATGAAATAGCACCTTTTCAATGTTAACTTTCTCTACTACTTTTGCACCTGTGTTGAATCTTCCCTCAATCTTTATGGTGTCTAAGGCACAAAGGCAAATGCTATCCCACATACCTAAATCCTGAGTACAAGTTAACATATGAATCTAAGTAAACACATGCTAAAAGTTATTTTCTGTCACTCTACTTTGAAAATGTAGTGATGTCCAAAAACAGAAAGATCGCCTATTATAATTTCAAATATGAAAAATATTAAAACCACTGAATGTACTCATTCTTAGGTAATTTATGGATATTGTTTTTGGAGGTTGTATTACCTTTGGAGAAAGTGAGCAAGAACCACATGATAGGACTCTGGGAGGATGTCAGTAGGCTCCAGGCTCCACTGAGAAAGGATGGTGGTCTTCCATATTTCTTCCTCTACTAGGTTTTGCAACTCAAGGCATGTTCTTTTGCTATGACTTTGGACATGCTTTTTTTATTACCTGGAAATCCACATTGCTTAATGACTTTTAAGAATATGACAATACCAACACATGAAAAATGTTATGCTCTGAAGTTCATATTCCTTTAAACATAATCAAGAATGTTTCTAAATATTTTTTAAACAGGTTTAAATTTAATGTGACCTTTAGAACTGAAGAGATAAACTAACATTTTCTGAGTATCTCCCTTTTTTTCTTACAAAACAACATATGTGATTGCAGTCATTCTACTATGCTAACAATCGTGTTTGCAATAAGGAAGACATATCTAGAATGGGAATATAGTCAGCAAAATTTAGATATAGTTAACATTTTAATGTCTATATTTGAAATTTACTCAAAAATTGCTAAGTAACAGTAGTAATTTCACACTTTTTAAACAAATCTGAAAGTGTGCCCATCTTTTTTTACTTGCTTTGCTGAAAGCTATCATAGTGTATTTGAAGACTCCAAGCTGCACATACACAGTCTAACAATTTACACTGAAATAATGCATTCTCTTTTGGGAGAAAACGTCATCAAAATTCACTCAAATGGCAAGCAATCATCTTATTTTGACAGCCATCATCAATATACAATGTCATTCTGTATGTGAAAAGTAGACATACAGAGCAGACTCTATCACCTTTCATGAGTCCATAGAGCAAATGCACATTTTGTCTGCATGAAAAATGTAAATCTGAAAATCCTCTAGTTTTTTTAGCCTTTCTAGAAATAATAAGGTAGAATACAACAACCGTCATCTAATAATAATTATGCAATTTATAGGAGAAGACATTTGACTTAAAATAAGAGTGTAATAAATTGATCTAGAGCTTATTTTATTGGTGACATCTACGCTACTGAGAGAAATGCTCTTGTTACACATATAACATGGCTAAAGTATCTTACCCTATATTCAGTACTGTATGACAGGTGTTCATTAATTTCTCTTGCTCATCTTTGTGCATCATCATCTTCCACCCCCTGTTACTTTGCACAGCTCTATTGGGTACATTTCATTATGCAAGCACTTCTTGCTGTTCGTAGATGCCAAATACCGCACAAGTGACCTACCTTATTGCCCTAGACACACAGCTTGTATGCAAAACCTGAAAGATGGTCCTGAGGAGTTGCAGTTCTCAGTTACCTTGACCATCTCCCTAATTCACCTCTGGGTTTTGACAGCTTTTATTCTTTAACATTATCATCAAGCTTGATAGATAACATTAAGATCTGTGAGCCTGACTTTAGATCTAAATCTTCGTGGTAGTTCATTCCCTAAATAAATTATTCACTCAAATGTTTGTCTTAGAATCAGCATCTGGAGGAACCTGAAACCCCCTTCTCTATAATTAAAATTTTATGCCATATGCACATACTACTTAATAAATTGTTTTGGTATTCCATTTCCTTCTGTACAGGCTCATATTTTGCATTTTTAGAGAAATGTGCATGGTCTCTAAAATTGATTAAGAAGTCTGTACCTCAGGAGTGCAGATTGTAAAACATTAATACAAGTTATATAGAAATGTCATTTTGACACAGTGGCTTGTTAGTTGCGAGAATCTGTCAACATTCACTAAATAGTAAGTTTGTGGAGAGCAGAATAATCTCATAGAATCTATTTCTTCCTAGGGTGTCCCATGGTGAGTTGTAACTGCAGTGATTGGGGACTGACAGGGTTTAGAAAAAAGAGTGGAGCATATATGAATGAGATCCTGTGGAAAATGCCATTTGCCCTACAGATCACTCATCTGTACTAGCAAATCTCCTTCTATGGTAGTTCTTCAAAATACATAACAGTGGTAGGTTTATAGATTATTTATAGTTAAATAGTATAAAGACTTTTTTTTTCTTTATTAAATGACTTTCTCTTTCTTCACCTTCAAGTGGGAAAATAAATGAGTACACCGAAATACAATTTAAACTGATTCATGGAATAGATGTCAGCATGAGTGTTTTACCCAGCAATGATTATCCACAAATGGTCAATCTTTTTAGTTAAACAGTAAGTGAAGGACTAAGCAATTATGTGTTTTTAATGCTATCATAATGACATCATGAATCATTTCATTTCATTGTAATGCTCAAAGTTTTCATGTTAATCACCAGCAATCACCGTCATTATAATCAAGTGGCCTTGATAGAGCTCCTTTCCTAGAACAGGCATGCCTTGTTGAAAGATTTAAGGGAGGCCCACAAATGCCCTCCCCTGCCCCTGGCAAGTCATTTCCCTTTGCCAGGACACCATCTGTTTCATGACTTACGCAAACCCAGAAATTAATTTCTGGAAGGAGGGGGTGATCACAGTGATACTTCGATTATACTAAGAGAACAGCAATACTGATAACACTATTCCCTGAAACCCTATTTATTTAGCCCTTACCCTAATTCTAAACCCTTCAGGTGACCCATCATTAGTTGCTCATTCATTTAGATGTTTTTTTTGTGCTCTGATTGGACCTAACCTCTCATTTTATACAAATATTTTATTTCACCCCACAAATATTTTATCTCTCAAAACATACAGCCATCTCTCCCATATCTTCAGGGATTTATTGCAACAAATATTTTACCTTCTTTTTTATTTTTTTTATATTAAGAATAAAGTAATATCAGCTTACATTTTGAAAAAACATACATACAGTATTGGGGATGTCTTTTTTTTGCCACTGTGTCATTTGCCAATAAAATTTCTATTATAACTTACTTAGAGGATTCATTTCTTTAGGTCTTTTATGCAATATATATGTTAAATACTCATTAAAACCTAATGTACAAAGCATTTGTATGAGGTGAAACACAGACTTTCCTACAAGGATGTCAGTCAGTTAAGGCATCATTTAAAAAAATATTAACTAACTAAATTAATATTAACTAATAGTAACTAAATTATAGAAGAAGAAAAAAAAACAAAAAACACACACCCAAGCAGGGCCTCCCTGGTGGGTTAAGACTCCACACTATGAAGCTATTGACAGCCACTGCAGTACTAGTTTGATCCCTGGCCATGGAGGTGACCCACATGGTGTGACAGACCTCTCCTGTCTCGCTTGCTGCTCCTCTCAGCAGTGTCTTTTAATGGATCTGTCTGTTCTGCGCCCCACTCTATCTCACTGAATGTCCCGATCTTCAGTCTTAGTTACTTCAACATAACAAATCTCCAATGGCTGGATACCTGAAGCATCTCATCTTTAAATACATTTTCTCCACCTTACCTCAGCTTCCCACGTGCATGGTTATAGTCTAGGATATTGCAGTTCTTACTATAGCAAACCTTCCATTTTAAATGCTCCCTAATCACCAGTTTCTGTGTTTACCAGCTCATCATCACCTATGTTCATTTGTCTTTAACCCTTTGATCCTGCATTTCTTATGATTTATTTGTTTATGCATACAGAACTGGAGTACAGACCAGAGGTGTGGAGGATGAGAGGACTCACCAGAGACAGAGTGGGGGACATAACAGGCAGATGAACTGAAATATACTGCAGAGAGGAGCAGCTGGCAGACAGGAGAGGTCTGCTGGGCCATGTGAGTCAGCCCCCTGTTTGGGTATGGAACTCATGCTGCAGTGGCTGCAGACAACTTCATAGTGCTACACTTAAACATGTTGTACTACCGGGGTGGGGGGTGTCCTTATCCTGCACTTTCAGTATGCATCTGTCCAGTGTTGCCCTGACACTTGCCTGGATTCCACATGACTGAGGGAGCCTCAATGTACCCCTCAGCTTGACTATATCTAAACACACTTCTTTATTATTTTTAATAGCTCAACAAGGTTAGTTTTTATTTGTTGTTCCTTTTATTTTTAAGATTTATTTATTTGTACATACAGAACGGGGGTACAGGCCAGAGGCTCAGGGGCGGTGAAAGCCTTCACCAGAGACAGAGTGGGGAGCAGAACAGGCAGATCGACGAAGTACACTGCTGAGGGGAGCAGCGGGCGGGCCAGGAGAGGTCTGCCACACCATGTGGTCTCCTCCGGGGCAGGCGGGATTCGAACTCATGTGGAAGTGGCTTTAGCTTCTCAGTGCAGTGCTTTAACATGCTGCGCCACCAGGGAGGGCCTGTTGTTCCTTTTTTAAATATATTCATTGTGTTATCCTTCATTTTTATACAATGTATGGTTTCATTTTTTTTTTTAAGATTTATTTATTTATTCATACAGAACTGGGGTACAGGCCAGAGATGCGGAGGGTGAGAGGATTCACCAGAGACAGAGTGGGGAGCAGAATAGGCAGATCAACGAAGTACACTGCTGAGGGGAGCAGCGGGCGGGTCAGGAGAGGTCTGTCACGCCATGTGGTCACCTCCAGGGCAGGCGGGGATCGAACTCATGAGGAAGTGGCTTTAGTTTCTCAGTGCAGTGCTTTAACCCGCTGCGCCACCAGGGAGGGCCCACAATGTATGGTTTCATTTTTATACATTGTATGGTTTCTGGTGAAATTCTCACCAACAGCTCACCCCTTCACCATCACCAGAGTCCCTTGTGCTCTTTCCACTCCTGTCCTGGTCCTTCTCCCTCCTCCTCCCCTACAGAACATCTCTTTCTGAAACTAGACCATGCACTCCTTTATTTAGAGCTTTTACTTTAGTACACGTGCATCTGGAAATTCCCTGTCCCTTTGGAGGTTAGTCTCTCAGCCTCATGTCAGTTTTGTTACCTGAAATGTCCTCCACGAGGACAAGGGAGCTACCCCTTTCAAATGTAATCATCAAGAACAGAGACCCCTGTCTCAGAATCTCCATGGGACATCAGCAGCCTTCACTTCCCCTGAGAAGTGATTGGCAAACAGAAGATCTGGGCATATTGACCCGCCCATCCCAGGCTGTTCTCATTGCTTGTACTAGCTCATGTCTCTTGAGTCCACTCATACTAGATTTTCTATTTTTCCATGAAATCACTCATGTCAATGTTAACGATGACTTATCTGGCCTAGAACATCTGTGAAACTTCAAGTGTTTGGACAGTAGTCATGGTTTGCATATAATATTTCTTCAAAATCCTTCAGCTCTTTGCAGATTCTCAGGGATTAATTGAGAATGAAGAGAAATCAGCTGCCTAGGCTCTATCTCCTTTATCATTTGCAACCAATGTCCTTTTCTTGGTCTGCTTTATAAATTGAGGATCCACACAGGACTGTGTAATGTATAATGGTGTTTTAGATTTAGAAAGGGATAATTAGCTACAAGACAAATTGATCCTTATGGCATATAACTTAATAGCAATGCCCTGTAAAGGCTGACTTGCTTCTTAAAACAACACATATGTATGCTTTCAATTATCTATGAAAGTCAGGATTTGGAGTTGTAGTGGAAAGAGCACTAGGACCAGTTAGGTCTTCAGTCCTTACCCTTATAACCAAAGTTGTGACTGTCAGTCATCTTGCCGAACAGGACTTTTATTATTATTAATTAATTCCATATAAAAGTCTAGCCTTGTAAGTCTAGTGAGTGACTGGTAAGGAACAGAAGTCATGCTTATTAAATTTAAACTCTAAAGGAGTATATTTGATGGAAAGGGATCTCAATTATATTATTTTATTATTTTATCATATTTTTAAAGCGATTATTGATACATTTCAATTTTGTGTGGTTGAGGATACATCAACAGGACCCCCTGAAGGTAATGTGCTAGAGGACCAGACTATTCTAGTTAAATATTAATAAAAACTCCTAATTAAATATTAAGAAAATTAAGTGTGCGTGTGCATGTGTATGTGTGGGTGTGTCTGAAATTCAGGAGGCATGAAATAAGCATAACCAGATGAGATGACATTGTATAAGTCATAGGTGAACCATAACTTAGGCAAACATACAATAATTAGAATGTTCTAAGTTAATTAAAAGGCTATGATCATGATTATTTAAAAATAAAAGCATATTATATTTAAAGTACAAGCAATAAAGTGTTACTTCATGAACACCCCTAGGGGAAGTTACTTTATGATTATATCAGAATAAATTACAGTTGGGTTTTCTGTGGTTGCATGCACTATGTACTTTTGGACTTTTCTGTGGTTGCATGTACGATGTACTTTTGGAGTGTTCACATAGCTCAAGGACATATTATTTTAATCTTAATTATTCTTATAAAAGTATTCTTCAGTATAAAGTATTCTTCTCTATAAAGTAAAAATATGCTTAATCAATTTCAGTTTAGGTCCTTTTCAAAAGATCATTAAATTTAGAAGACAGTGTAACTTTATTAAATCATACAAGTTAGACATCATGAGTGATTAGATGTGAATAGTAAGCACATAGCAAACAGTAGGAATTACAAAACTTAAATACTAACACTATACCTTAGAATCACAAATACCTCATTTTGAATCCTGCATTATTAGTTTTATGGCCTGATGTTGTTGAGACAACAGTAAAGCCCCTTTAAGACAAATAGAGCCTGCTTTTTCACCCTGAAAATATATGCTAAAATAGTGGTCAGTACTGTGAATTTACATGTAGGAAAGCTGCAAAACTGGGTGAAGGTGAATTTTATTGTGAGAACATCAAGTTAAGGCAGCTAGTCAACATGTAAACAAGTGTAAAATATTCTGATAGAGATTTAAAGGGATCAGTTATTTGGGCTGTCAGAAAAGTCATACCATATTTTTTCTATGGTTTTCAAGCAAAAATGTGGCATGACTTTTTTAACAACCCATTTCAACTGCTATGATCTTACAAAGAAAGAGTTCACATTTCCAATTTTTTTATATTGCATAAGAAATAATTATCTAAAAGTCACATAATCATAGAGATGATGCTCTGAAAAAAATGTACTATGCATTTTGTTGGTGGTCATAACAGGGAATTGCTGAATAAAGGTATTCTAGAGGCAGAAGACACTGACGTGATGCTCTATTAACAAAAATTCAACACCGTAAAAGCATGAATTATGGGATCTTTGCATTTTCCTGCTTGTCTAGAATGAATCACACTTGATTTGCTGCTATCATTTGATAGGTTTATTTTTTTATCTTTTACCATTCTTTAAATTGCAATTTTCAATTTTCATGTCATTATTTTTAATTAAGTCTTTTGAAGTTCAATAAAATTCATATTATCAACAGAATTTTTCTCAGATATCTTGATTGACATCTTCCAAATGAATGCAAGGGGTCTTATTAAAAAAAATACAAATACAACTGATTTAAGTGACTATGTGCTCTCAAGACAAGTGAAGGAGTTAAAATTTAAATTTCAAGTAAATAATCATTTTGAATTTTCTTCTGTTTCACAATACCCAGGCTTGAATTATGGAAAGAGCAATTAATCCCCTACTTTCCTAACATGAATTGTTGGAGGATGCAGTGTGGATGCCTGGGGGCCAGGTTTGAGCAGAGGGTATCAAGCCACAGCTGGGCTGTGCTGACCGCAGTATATGCACTGGACGTGGGGTCCAGGCACAGCCTGATGCTCTTGCAGCCTTGGGACCTGACAGGAAAATTGTAATGAACATAGATGCACAGACTACTGGATAATTTAAGTCATAGCTTGGAAATTTTAGGAAGGTAAGAGGTTTCACATTAGCATAGGGTGACAAAATCCTAGTAAAACTTGGATCTTTCTGTTAATGAGATCTCTATACACCAAACATAAATTATAGAGAATTTTAGGTTATAGACAGTGATACATAGGGAATTAGGGGGTTAATTTGCAACATACGTCTAGAGCATTAAGAGAAGTAATAATCAACAATACAAGAAGGAAGTTAGCCAGACTGTCACCATATATTAGAATTCATGCATTTATCATTTTAAATTTAAAAAAATAAGTTATATACATCCATATTTATATTTATATTTAATAAATTTTGTAGCTTTTGTGTTAGACATTATTCTCCCTAACATACAAAAGTTGGACACAAAAATGTTAAATGTCACCAAAAATTGTGGTTGTCTAATATAAGATCCTGGCTACTTTTTGGTAAATAATACTAATAAAAATAATAAAAATAATACTAAGGAGATATTGTGATAATTAGAAAAAAATGTATGACAAAGGCTAAAACTATATATATATATATATATATATATATATATATGTATATATATGTATGTATGTGTATATATATATATATATATGTATGTATATATGTATTACTTAAAATAGCATAAAATTAAAGCACTGGTATAGGGGTTATGGAAATTTGTAACAATGTTCAGTTTTAGAGGAAGGATTATAAACCAGAAAGAAATTAGAGAGAAGTTAGATAAACAGATAATGAGGGGTAGGAAGGGAGTAGAAGAGAGGGAGAGACAGATAGAGATCTTAGCTATTGTAGAAAACAAGTTAAAAAAAAAGACGAAGGGATTTTAAAGAAAATATACCAGGATTCATGAATTTATTTATCATGAGTGGTGAAGGAGGAAAGAGTAGTTCTATGGAGGGAGAAAGAGGTGACAGGTTGTGAGTGTGTGTGTCTTAATGTGAGTTGTGATCGAATAACATAGTCTAAGGTGGCTTAAACAAACACTGATTTCTCAGGGAGGCTGAAAAGTCCAAAATCAGTGTCCATAGACATGAAGTCTGGAGAGGGCTTTCTTCAGCTTTGCCTTTGTGCTTCATCAGACAGGTCTTGTATCTCCCTTTCAGAAGGATATTAATCCCATTGTGAGGACTCATCCTCATGACCATATTACAGTCAATGTGTCTGTTATCGACTGGGACACTTTGGGATATGAGATGCATCATTGGGTGGTTTGTCATAGATCTAACATCAGAGAGTGAGTAAAAATCCACAGGATAGCCTTCCCGAGGCTACATGGTGTCATTCTCTTCTGTGTGGTCCTTCATGGCCAAAACATCATTAAGTAACACATGACTGTATGTCCTGAATAGCCCATGTCCGGGGTAGTCATACTGGGGATGGGTTATCCCATATTTGTGTGGGGGGAGAGGGACAGAAGCACTCAGTCCATAGCAGAGGTTGATACCAGTTGTGTAGGGGAGGGCGCTAGAACATGTGTGTGGGCATGAGAGAGACAGACAGACAGACATGGTCCTCCCATGCTATTTATTTCATAAATGCAGTTACTTTTCTGTACAACACATACAATAGCTGTTCATCTTCAGTACATTACAAAGCACTTACTAACTACTGTAACTGTTGCCTTACAAAATTGAGAAAGCTGTACATGTTTACATGTTAAGAGGAAACACAATATAGTCACACAGTAGCTGTTACACAAGCCATTGTGGCATTGTGTAAGAAATGCCATAGGTGTATTTGCAAAATGAAGATGAAAGAAGCAAAATCGCTATCAGATATAATGTGAAAGGTGTCATATAGTAGTTGACTTTTAAATGGGACTTTGTAGTGTTGATAAGATTGAAAGAGATAAAGATGGATATTAATTCACATAATGAAGAGACCCCATTTTATCTGACCCTCAGGCATACCCTACTGTGGTTCAGGGGTGGCTAGATTTTTGCTTTCAAGTCTAACTATTAGCTGTACATTTAATTTATATCCTAAAAGACAAAATTAATTGCTGTGCTTTGCTGAGTTCAAAAAGATTTTCATTTTATTTAGCTCTCAAGTGGAAGCATTAGCCTACTGTAGGTACCACACTCTTTGTAGTGGGAAATAAAAATGTGCAATTAACTTCAGACTTTTCTTAGAAACTTTGTATCCTACTGGGCGATTTCAAGGCAGTTAGTGCTTGATGATATATTTCTTCTCACCTGACTTTTAGCTCCTAAAAACATTATTGGAGCTTTTCAAGTATGTAAGTGGAAAGGCTCGACTCTGTTAGAAAGACTATTAATGTAGCTCTAAGTAGAGAGGTTATTAATGTTCAAGGAATTGGACCTGTTCATAAGCTAGTTCAGAAGATCATCCTACTGTTGAAATGGCCCCACAGATTTTGAGTTAATAGAAAGTACTGGATCAAAGTTTAGAGAGCTGCTTAAGAGCAAGAATGAAACAAGGTTACTCTTGAAGTTCTTAGAAGAATAATATAAAAAGGAATTGAATACTTTTAAATAGATTACCTTCTCTGTTAACAGTTTAGAAACATTAGCTATTGGTGTTTTTAACACAATTTTACTCTTGTTCTATTGTAAAGTATTAAATATTTACATGGGAATTCAAGATAATTAAGCTACTGTTTGACTGTGTTCCCTGTTCTTGACCTTGAGTTGACTTGCTTTTGAATTCTGGAATGGAGACCTATTGAAGCAAAATATAAGCCTTTATGTAGTTGTTCTATTAGGGTTGCAACCCAAGAGATATGATTCATGAGTGTGTTCTGCGTACCCTGGTTGGGCAAGGCTTATATATTTAAAAAAAAAAAAAAAAAGCAGGACTGTGTTGGAACATAGGGAAAACATCCCACATACCTCTGGGCTTTTCTGAGACTGGACAAATGAGCACATGAATATCAGACAGATTAATAGAAGAAAATAATCAAAATTTAATAGCATATGCATGGACAATCTGCATGACTATAAATTCTAAAGCAAAATGGGATGAACCTTGAAGATAATGAATGATTGACAAAGGATGGAGACCAGAAGACAGCAGCACCAGGAGCAAAGATTCCTGGCAAACCCTCCCACACTAAATACTATATAATTTCTACTCACTGTTCCCTTGATGGGGCAGTTTCTCTAGACACTCTAAGCTGTCTTCCTTTCTTGCCACAAGGAAATACAAAACCTTTATACACTCTTATCTAGGCATTGTGTTTTATTTTGCCAAGAGACCTACCAAGATTCATTAGATTTGGTTATAAAGACAGATGATCAGTTGGACCATTTTAGAGTGGAGTGGTCTAAGTAATTGAATTATGTGCATGTATTTGCATACTTCCCTTCTAGTCGAAAAAATATGACTATGGACGTTCAAATTATTTACAGAAGTTAAGTTTGTACTGTACATAATAACATAAAGAAACCAAATTTAAATGAAGTAAGACTCTATTTAAGGAGCTAGGAGACAATTTGCAGGCATGTGTAATGAGCAAATTACAAGACTCAACATTCCTTGCATCCCCAGTAGGAAGTGGTTTGCTCCCATGTTCCAGGGGAAGGAAGGGGAACACATCTTCACCTTGGGACCCTCCACATACCATACAACTGGTGCTGTTTAGGGGGAGAGTGCATGAGTCTCCTCCTGAGACTGTACACCACACCATGTTTTTGTTGTTTTTCCTCAATAAACTTTTTTTTTTTGCATGGAATTAAATGACTGGGAGGTTTTGTTTGAGGTCAATTATCAAAATTGTTGACTAAAGCAAATATAATATGCCCACTCGTTTTTTATTCCTACTGAACAGTGTAAACTCAGTAAGTTCCCGGCACTGGCAATGCAAATCCATACCCAGAATTGTTCCTAGTCCTGGGTAGATGCCTCAGCTCTCATGTATTCTCCTTGGTCAGCCATGTTGTGACCAACCCCATTTTTATATGTGTTACAAAAACCAGTGCAGTAAATAGCGTAAAGAAAAGTTCACTCTACTTACTAAACTGACTCTCCTGCTGTTAATGAACATTGATGTAGGCAATAAACTTATTAAAAATGTTTTGCTGGTGGATAAAGAAATAAGCTATTTAAGGACAGACATTATTTTAGCATGAAGAGTTTACAAATTTGTAGCTTGGGCTTTTGCATTAATATAATGTAAACAGCTAGCTGGATTTAAAATGACCTGTCACAATCACGAACTATTTAGAAAAATAGCATGATTACATGAAATTATGATGACTTGTTTCCTGTATTACCAGAGAACTCTAAAATGTAGTCGTTTTTAAAGAATATTATCTGACTATAATGGAAATCATTTCTGTGAAAGATTTTTGCCTAGTGTTCATTAAATTTCCATATTATTAGCAGTTGTTTCTAGTTAGAAGGCAAATTGAAATTAGCTTATTTTTTGGAGGGGAGGGGGCAACTTACTGTTCTAAATAATTAATCGTAAAATGGTATGAGGGTATACACAGAAATGATAAATAGATGTAGCAGCACTAAGTAGAGTGTTTAAAATCATTACTGTTATTTGAAAATAATTTCCTTTGTTCTATTCATTAGTGAAAATATAGGATTAAGCATAAAGTGTGATTTAAAAGTCATCAATGAAAACCTATTATTTTAATTAGTGTCATCGTCCAAGGGAAAATATAAATGTTCCATGCTCAAGTTGCTGGATGCATCCATCTTCACAATTTTGGACTATATCCCAGGAAGTTAAAAACAAACAAAATATAGAATGTAGATTTAACTGATAATGTACTAAATGCATATAAATTTGTTTTGTGTAAATATAGTGTATCCTTTATCAGTGTAAGATCAATATAACAAGGCAAAATATAGAAGGAGAAAAATGATGAGAATGAGTTGCTAGTAATAAACAAGCTATCTGAAATAGTCAGGAATTCTCACTAACAATAGGGATAGTCTCCCTCAAGTAGCTTATCATCTGTTCTCAGTATGCCCAGGGTATGCTTCTTCCAGTAAGGGCTGCCTTGTTATCGGAAGCTAAGGAAGTCCAGGCCTAGTGAACCTCAGAAGTCTGTTACATTACTTAAAGAATGAAGATTATTTTTAAAAATAATATAGTAGTTTGTTTTTACATCATTTTGTGCCTTTTTCTATCTCAGTTGTAACCCCCATGGGCTTCCCATCACCAAATCACCCATGTGATTAATGGTGTGCCATCACCATAGTCCACTTCACTTCCCTCCTGCCACTGTTTTTTGATCCTATTCCCCACTCCACCCCATAAAATGTCTCTGGTATTTAGCTGTTCATTAATATTACTATTTTCTCACCTGGTCTGTTATACTCCTGCTATGAGTGAAACAATCTGGTATTTTTCCTTTTCTTTCTGGCTAATTTCACTAAGCATGATCATTTCCAGCTCCATCCATGTTGCTGCAAAAGGCATGTGCTTATTTATTTATTTATAAGGTTGCTGAGTAATAGAGAATTAATATTATTTTAAGTTAGCTGTTTTTCAGCAGAAATATCTCTTGTCCTTGCCATAATCTACCCTTTTCCTAATCAAAGAAGCAGTCATTGATCACCCTTACGAACTGGAAGAACATAGTTTTGCAGGTATCATCCAGGTATAGGTGTATCAGTGAATGTTTCCTATCTGAAAATCTCATCATTTTACCCCTAAAGTAAAAGATGAAGCCCTTTCTTCCTTGCCATGTGAAATTTTCCTCTTTCCTCTTTCCTTTTCTCCTTACAGTACAGAAGAATTGTAGGGAAGAACTTGGGGAGTGTTAGGATTTGACAGATGTTATAAGACATCCCATTATTCTATTTGATTCTTTATTTAATCAAAATATATGCTCAGCACATATATTGAGTTAATACAGCCATGCTATTATTCTAGGAAATGCAATATATAACATATTTTCCAGTCTTGCAGGGAAAATAAGTCATATACATCACTATATAATAGTTTCTGCCCTTTCTGAAGTATGAACTTAGCATAAACTCAGGTGTGGTTTGAAGGGCCCATCATAAATAACAGAGACACCTGTATTACTCAGAAAATTTCAAAGATTTTTAGAACCATGGGCAAATGCCTGATAAATTGTTTGTTATACAATAGGAAATATTTTTATTAGTATATCTCCATACATTTTGTCAGAAAGCAAATTAATAACATGATAAAGTAACTGAGCAAGATATCAGCTCACCAGCTTATCTGAGTGGGTCCTAACACACCACTAGCTAAGAGTGTTATATAACAACCCACTTGATTCATATATTATCTTTCAGTGTTTTAGCTACCAAAGTGTTTAGTAGAATATATAATAATTCAGATGTATTTAAACTTAGCAGTTTGCAAGTGAGAGATTAGTGCATGATCAGAATGGATTTTCACCAGTTATATCAGTTATAGCTTTAGATACTGCTTCCCAGTAATAGAGCTGAAAAACAGCTTGAACACATTGGTCAAGTGAAACAAGCAGCAGTTGTAGCTCCTGATTATTAATGGTGTTTCTACATATCACTGAAGGATATTTTTTTCCCTCTGACAATTACAGTATTTGCATTCTTACCTTTATTGCAGAAAAAGTGCAGTAGGTAGAATTTCACCTGCAAACGACTTCCCCAAGAAAACAAGGCAGTTAGGATTATAGTATTTAGAGTAATTATTAGAATAAATACTGGGAAGAGGAGCCAGACAGTACGAAAATTGACTTAGCCTTCTAACAATGATTCTAATGCATTTTACTTTCAAAATCCCTGCTATTATCAAGACATATTTCTTTATTACTTTGTCTCTTTTCAATCTGTTTCTTTTTTCCTAAAATAACCTTTTCTGCCTGAAGCTTTCATTTATGTTACTTTTGAGTTTTATATGTTTATTACCTCTATGGCTCAGTGATTGTCACATACTAATATGTTGTAAAATATTGTTACACATATAATACAATTGTAAGTTGTAACATCATACAACATACTTAGATTGACATAATTTTATGTGTCAATTTAGCTAAACAAAAGTAAGCACATTTTGGATACACACCTGTGTAGATGTTTGTGTGAGGTCAATTTCTACATATGATTAACATTTAAGCCAATAGATTATGAGGAACTCAGATTGTTCTACATAATATGGGTGGACCTCATCTAATTAACTGAAGGTTTTAAAGGAATACTAGGTAAGATATGCTGAGTGAAAAGGAATTCAACTCCAGAGTACCTTTGGATTCAAGTTATAACATCCATGCCTACCTGGATCTCCAGCTGTTAGCCCCACAGATATCAGATTTTCTAGAACCTACAACTATGTGAATCAACTCCTTGAAAATATCTCATTCTTTGGAGAATTGTCACTAATACAGTGTCCATTGATAATTCCTTAGAGCAATAGTAGCACAACTACTTGAGGACCTGGATCAAGTAAAATCTTAACATAGAAAAATCATATTTATGTAGCTAATATTACCTATAAGCAATCAAAAAACAATTCATGAACTTGTTCAAAAAGATTTTCATCTTAATTGAAGAGCCTCTAATAGGAAAAATAATTCACATATATCTATAAAATATGTCATTCAATTGAATGCAGCATGAATATTTCAATAACAACATGTATACAAAATATAAAGTCAGTGTAGAATAAAAACTCAACTAAAAATGATAAATGCTGTGCATGAATACATATAAGTGGTACCAGCACAATTTTCCATCCTTGATCAATTCACTTGGATCATCTGGAGCACCTCATTGTCTGCCAGCTGTCAGACGTATTTTTAATTAGGCACTAATGAAGTAATATATGTATGTAAACCATTTAAATCTTGTTCCAGTTTGCAAGGACATCTGTGAGGTGGAAAGTGAGGCTCCTTGATCTTTGCCAGACATTACAAATTATAAAACTATAAAACACGAATCTTGGGTAATCAAAATGACTCAATTTAAAACATGGGAGGGTGCTATTAAGAAGGTTAAAAAGGACATTTTGTTCAACTTAGTTGAAAATAAGAGACTTATTTTCTTTTAACTTTTCTCTGCGTCTACATTCTTTGAATGTTTCAATATTCTAGTATAATACAGAACTTAGTGTCACTAAACATTTTACATTGTTGACAGTACAATTTTGGGAAAAAGTGAAATTTTAGGGTTCATTTTATTTCAGTGCATATTATTATATAATTATGTAAAACACTAGCATTGTGTTTTATCTCAAAAACTACCTGGCATGTAGCAGAATAAAAAATATATTTTTGACTTAATTTTAACTGTAAAATTACTTATATGTGCTGAGAGAAGTAATCATGAAAAGAAATACTCTTAGACATTCAGAGGTATTAAAGCAGCCAATCTTTCTTTTCCTGAAGTCAATGTTAAAGGTAAATACACACACACACACACACACACAATCTTATATACACACACATATATGTATATGTTTATATGTTGTTATGCATACAGAACTGGGGTACAGGCCAGAGGTGCAGGGGATGGTGAGAGGATTCACCAGAGACAGAGTGGGGAGCAGAACAGGCAGATCACCAAAATACACTGCTGAGGGGAGCAGTGGGTGGGCCAGGAGAGGTCTGCTGTGCCACATGGTTCACCTGCAGGCCAGTGATTGAACTCATGCTGAAGTGGCTTTAGCTTCTTAGTGCTGTGCTTTAACCTGCAGCACCACCAGGGAGGGACATATTTTTTTTAATAAATCACTCTCATTCTCTGTTCTTGCTATATTCACAAATATTTTATTCGGATATCAGTATCTACTCATTTATTTATTTATGTATTAATATAAGTACATTAGTGGTAACCAACTTATATTTTCATAGCTTTTCGCCAGCTGTAAATTATCATATGTACAGGAGCACCATGTGGTTCCTGTGATTGAATGAGACCAACCACTATGTGGGACCCATGCGGAGGTAGAACATCACCAGGTTCCCAGTGGCTCATCATTGGGTTACAGTCTACCCAATCTGTCAGTTAATAATTCACCTTTAAAAACAATTATAGGTATATTCATATTTAAGTTTTGATTTTTGCCAAACTACACAGTACACTAAGTCAGTGTTTCACATAGTTTCTCAATGTAGATATTATTTTATTATTAATGTAAATATGTATAGACAAATTTAAATATTAAACCCTTATATATCTAGTTTTGTATACCAAGATAGATCAAAATACATTTGAAAACTAAATGTAAGAAAAAATTAGGAAGAAAATTAATATGATGACAATGAAGCAAAGTTATCAATGCTGTGTTTCACAAGTATTGTTTTATTTTTTTGGTTTGTTTATTGTTAATCTGATGTTTGGTTTTAAAGAAAATGACTCTTTTTTTCATTGACTAATGAACTAGTTTTTAAGTAAAACATTACCTTATTGAACCAAGGTGTGTATAGGGTAATTGAAAATGCCTTGAGAAAATGCAACAAAATAAGTATTGACTTTCTGGAATCATCTCCAAATATGATTGAATTTATACATCTGTACTGTAGCATGTTGGCAGACAAGAATCTGTGTAATGTATCCAATCATGATGTAAATATGAATGAAATAGAAATCCTATTCTCATCTGCATGCACATACATATTTTATTTTTATTAGGTATTTCAATATTGAAAATAACTTAAATGATTCACCTTTTTTATTTTTTCTTGTATGCCATTAGATCATTTGACCTTCAGTTAGTACATGTTGATTCAATGCAGGTGTATATGCAGTTCACTTAATAATGGCCTGGTTATGGAAGCTATGATTATTACCTTATATGGCAAAAACGATTCTGAAGATGTGATTGTGTTATCTTAAAATAAGAAGATTATCCTGAATATTCCCTAATGTCCGCCTATTATAAATTGAATTGTGTCTTCTCAAAATCCATTATGTTAAGGCTCTAACCTTGCTAATGTGAAGCTATTAGAGACAGGGACACGTAAGGAGGGAATAAAGATTAAATGATGCTATAATGTGAAGATTTAATTTGATATTACTAACAGTGCCTTTATAAGAGAAGAAAGGGCTCATTCTTTGTGTATCCACATACATGAAAAAGACATCATGTTAGAACATCCATCAAGAAGCTAGGAACAGAAGTCTCATTAGAAGCACAGTTTGGTGGCACCTTGAACTTGATTTCTAACTTCCAGAACTGTGAGGAAAAAAAATATGTCCGGAGTTTAAAATTATAATTTTTGATATTTTGTTATGGCTATAGTGATTCAAAAATACCTACACATGCCAAAATATGCCCTTACAAGATAGAGGCAGATTTAATTACAGAAGAGGAAATGGGAGATTGAATAATGAACCAGTTTGGCAAGGTGCTAAGAAGGAATTATAAACCAAGAATTTCCAGAAAATTTTCTGGACATTAGAACAGGCAAGGAAACAGATTCTCACCAGAAATCTTCAGAAAGAACCAGCCTTGAAGACATGTTGATTTTAGACAAGTGAAGCACTTTTTAGGCTTCTGACCTCCAGCGATTTAAAATAAGAAACATGTGCTATTTTAAGTCATCAAGTTAATGATCACTTATAGCAGCAGTCATAAACTAAAATAATATATAGCACATATGTATAATTTATTCACATTTTAGTGCATTATTAATAATTTATGATATAGCACATTATAAATATGTTGTATGATTTTTAGGATTTCTGAAATGTTTGATTTCCAAAGTAACTTGAGAGCAAATGATTTTTAATAAAAGTTGTCACAAGGAAATAGATGTGTTGGCTATCATATAAGATGAATAGGAGAACGGATATTGTGTTCACTTGAATATACAGTAAACTTAGTAGTTTCCTATAAGTTGTAATCTTATATTTGCTTATGTGGAGCCAGGGCTATTGGAAACAGAGACAAACACAGGCAAACTCTGGAAGTCTTAGAGATGATGGCATTCCAGAATCAGCTTAAGTAACTTGTATAAAGCTGAATCATTATTCAGTTCACTGTTTCAACAAAAATACTTTACAGTTCAATGTGCATGACACATTGAGAATAAGTTTAAATCACTGCCAATTTTAAAGTCATTTGAAAATAGATATCAGGGTTACCAAGCAATGCTCTTTCACAAAAATCTCTTCATCTCACATCAGATATAAACAACTCTTTGACTTCTGTCAGTTTGTAACACAAAACTTTGCTTAAACACAGTCCATGATGGCCCTGTTTCTCTACCCACTCTCATCATCCTTCTCTGCTAGCTTTTCTTCCATTAGTAATGACTTTCTATTACACATCTAAATCTTGCATATCACACATTTTATCCTTGAAATAAAAGTGTGTGATTAAAAATAAATTATGAATATGGTAGATGGTAACTAATGTACTAATGAATAGATAAAGTATGCAAAATCTACTTTTAAACTTCATATACTAACATGGAAGCCTTTCAGAGTTTAAAGACAACTGGTTGACTATTAAATAAGCTAACTCATACAGCTTTAGTAAACACTTTGTCTAGATTAAATAAATTGATCAGAAGTTGGTTTATTTTATTAAGGCAACAAAATAAATTGTTTTCCCTCCAAATGTTAACTTCCACAAAATGGTTGGCTATAATAGAGTAGAATTTTAAATTTTAATATATTATCAATAGCAAGATTGATTTATAGAAGTGAACTTTCACTTAAGAAATGAAGACGCTAATTTCGATATTTCCCCCCACGGTGTGATACTCAAACTTTTCATTAAAATAATGTACTTCATCAAAATGTACTTAAAGAGATGGAGAAGAATAAAGAATAGAGGAAGAATTTGAAATATTAACAAATTAAGAATGATTGTCAGTTACCATGCATTATTTACCAAGCGCCAGGTACAAAACTTCTGAGGAATTCAAATGGTTGTTATTTCTCTCTTCAAGGACCCTATAACCTAGCCAAGTAGAAAGATACATAACTTGTAATCCAAAGCAGTCTTTCTTACCTGCCAGAGTAGCAGTGCCAACAATTACTCTGGGGACATAGAATTAACAGATTAATTCCACTTGGGGAAAGCACTCCAAGTGCACATTAAGGCTCTTGTTTCATGCTGGAGAGGTTGAGAACCAGGCAGCAGAGATGCAGATAATGGCATTAAAGGCAGAGATAAGAGCATGAAGGAATAGATAATTGTGTCTGTGAAGTATGAAAGTGCAACAGATGCTCAGTGAAAGGCTTGTGCTATGGGGATTAGGATTTATGATGGGCAGACATGCAGCTGAAGAATTAATCAGGTTAGAGCTTGGTAGGTCTTGATTTTACTCTGAAATCAGGGACATGACATGATTAGATCTTTGTTTTAGGCAGTGAATCAAAGACTGACAATATTGATATTATTTAGGTGTCTGCTGCAAGAAATATTGCTGGAGTTAATGACAGCCAAATCTAGTGTACTACAAATGAGAATAATTTGTTTGGTATAATGTTCTTTTATTCTGTAACATTTTGTAATTATTTTCTATGTTCTTATACTATATAAAAAAGATATATTGTTTTACTCCCTTTAGAAGCCTATGCAATATAATTAGCCTGAAACAAGTTGAATTTAATGTTATATATAATTAGAATTTATTTTCCCAGTGAATTTAGGTGTTAGCAATCCAGTTCCCTACTTAGCACTCATTACAAGATAATCAGAAACATTTGGAGATTTGATAATCAAACACATGTTGTAAATCATAGAAAATTGATAGAAATGTAGATATCAGATTATAAAAACACAAATCAAAAGCTTTATATCTGGTTTGGGGATTGATCACTGTGTTCTGTCATTTAGAAAGGACTATAAAACTGTAACCACATTTTTTTTTTCAAAGCTTCATCAAAACATTCCTGCCCAAATAAATCATAGTTGCATTTAATTACTTAGGTGGCTAATACAAGTTAATGTGATGGTTTTAAAGCAAAAATAACTTGCGAACACCTCAGGAAAAAAATAATTGCATTATGCTGCTATCCTCAGTGCTACTTTCTTTTCTGAAAATAATTTTAATGATACAGGTATATTCAATGTGATTATATTCATACATTCCCTCTTTTTCTATCAAGAGATTAATTGCTTTGTACTCCTGTTCTTTGTCCTTTCTAAGAACTGTGCTTCAGAATTTGATAGTAGAAAGATACAAGGTACATAAGGACACAGAAGTTTGACATAAATAGGGTAGATTACAGATTCAAGCATCATACATAATGAGACATCTTATATTTTACATTGGGGCATTTGACATGAATGCTTTATTATGTAAATTTTTGAGTATTTTAATATACAGATATACTTCTATGTATAAATTTTAGCGAAATAATTTTTTAAATGGTTAAGAGGCATATGCTCTGTTAAAGACCTTTAATTTCATTGAATGGAGTCAACAAAGTTTGAATAAAAAAGAATTTGGAGGTGAAACAAGAACAGTATTTCCTCTCTCATTTCCTTCTTTTATGTAAAGTATCGCAAATCTACAATTAACTTACATGTAATTATATAATTACAGCATTATGTGAGGAAATCTAAAATATTCTCATGTAGAAATAACGAAACATGAAAAACATATTACTGGCTTTTGAATACTACCAATTCTTCTCTACACATAGCATTAAATGTATGTTTTCAGTTTCTTCACACTGACCTTTTTCTCATAAGTGGAAATTATTTTAAAAGTGAAATAAATACCTAATACATTAAATATCATTGAAAATTTTAAGAAAAACACTAAATTTGTGGATATATGTAAAATAAAAAGCAGAACCAATAGCTTATTAAGATATTCCCACCCATATTTAAGACTATAGAAGTACTTGCTTAACCTTGTACTGAAAAACTCAAAACTCATCACATAATTAAAATTTATTGTAAGTTATGTTCACATGAACCTGAGTGCTCCTGGACCAGGTAAGTTATTGGTTAAAGCCTATGTAGCTGATTTGGTGCTTGAATTAATATGGCCTACAGCCAATCTGCAGGCTGTTGAAGAAGCTGTTATTAAGATGCATGGCCATAGACCCCACCCACCAACCCTACCCCACCACACACACCTCAGTGTACGCAGGAAGTCAATTCAGCAGTTCAGTGTACACTCAGCCTATGGCTCTCTACATTCTATATAAAAGATGCTATATATGAAAAGGTTATCTTCAGAGTATCAAATTTAAAGTCCAAGTTATGCTTCAAAATGGTGGTGGGCAGCAATTTCAAATAACCCTATGGTTTGTTGTAATTTTTAACATTCTTTTGTAGAAAGACACATTTGCTTAACACTTGTAAATCCCTTGGTTACTTTAATCATGCTTGGGCTTGCAATTAACAAACAATACAAGGTATTTGATGATAAAACCTTAAAAGTAGAATATGTAATCCCATAAAGACATTCAGATATATCTTGAAGTAAACTTATAAGTAAACAACATATTTATTTATGTAAATGGAATTTGATAGACATATGATCCATTCGCAAGTTTGACCTTAAAAAGCCGAGTCATTTTGTTTGTTGTAATAGCTGTTTCTATTCTTTATCCAAGGAATAAACATAGTCCTGAAGTATATAGGGAGAAGACCTAGATAAATAATGAGGCTTAATCTCTAGTTACCATTATGCTGCTAATTAGCCAGTGACCTTGGACAATCACATCATCTATTTATAGCTTAGTTTTCTCATCTTTCTTCACAGGGGCTTACAGTACATGATCTAGAAGGCTTTCACCACTTTTAAATTTCTCGGAATATATTTCTACACTGAAATTCCTCCGTTCAAGACCTTAATATTTGGGCTCATAGATTATCATACAACTGTGATGGGGAAATTGTAGATATGGCAAAATAATTGTTATTCTTACATAAAAGATGTGCAATTGTGGCAGCAGAACAACATGAAGCACAGCCTCATTTTAACCTTTCTTGACCTTTGACTATTGAGCCATTAAACAGAAAATAACTATTCATATTGGGTAGGGAGCAAAAATGAGAAAGGACATATTTCATAAGAACATATGTATAAATTCTTACTCTATATAATACCACATATACAGCAGAAATAGTTAAGGTATTTTTTACCCCTCCACACAAAATTTAATTTCACACTGACATCTTGCTGTTATGAGGATTAAAAAATAAACATCTCAAATGTGGTGGCACAGGGGTTAATGTCGCGGTGCTATCAAGCTCTTGCCAGCCACTTCAGCATGAGTTTGATCCCTGGCCAGGGAGCTGACCCCTCTGGCAGCGCAGACCTCTCCTGTCTCACCCGCTGCTCCCCTCAGCTGTGTATTGCAGTCAATCTGCCTGTTCTGCTCCCCACTCTGTCTCTGGTGAATCCTTTCACTGTCCCTGCACCTCTGACCTGTACCTCAGTTCTTGTGTGCATAAATAAATAAAAATAACTCTTTAAAAAATAATGAACCTCACAGTACTACCGTAGTGTAAGTTAATAACATAAGGAGAATGATGAGGAGAACAAATTATACCACAGAGAAGACAAAGGAAAGTTTCAGGGTAGATAGCTAGACATTGAGAAAGCTCTGACTTTTTTTTTTTTTTTTTTTTTTTAAAGATTTATTTATTTGTGCATACAGAACTGGGGTACAGGCCAGAGGCTCAGGGGCGGTGAGAGGCTTCACCAGAGACAGAGTGGGGAGCAGAACAGGCAGATCGACGAAGTACACTGCTGAGGGGAGCAGCGGGCGGGTCAGGAGAGGTCTGCCATGCCATGTGGTCACCTCCGGGGCAGGCGGGAATCGAACTCATGCGGAAGCGGCTTTAGATTCTCAGTGCTGTGCTTTAACCCGCTGCGCCACCAGGGAGGGCCCAGAAAGCTCTGACTTTTGATCACCAAACACAAAACATTTGCCTGGATCACTAAATATTGAAATTTGTTTACACATATTCAGTTTTAGAAGATAAGATAGTTAATAATTTAAGTGATTGATATCCAACACTTATTACCTATCAGGGTTTTCTCTGATATGAATGTTTTAATGATTTAGGGTGCTTTGGCTGGGGTGCAGTTGGTGCCGTATATCTGAAGAGGTGTGTTTCTGCACCTCTGAATCACTGCAGTGTTGTGAACCAATATTATTATAATGAAGTTAGTAAATTAATGGATATGCATATCCATTAACAAGGTCTATTCCTGTGTCTATTCGACGATAGGTAAGAAGAAGGCATGGAGATTAACTTCGTGATGTTTGTAGATAATCTCTTGTTGCTTGCATCCACCCTCCCTTGTTTCATATTGTCAAAGCTAAACATGTAACGTGTGTTGTTTCCTTTGTGGGAATGCATTTTGTAGACTTCATGTTAATAAATAATCCTCTTAAATATATTTCTTATGGTAAAAATAATCTAAATCTTAGCTTAAATGCTCATTTAGATTTTTATTTATTTTTCCCCTAAAGTTTAATTTTTTTATGCACACAGAACTGGGGTACAGGCCAGAGTTGCTGGGGCTGAGAGGATTCACCACAGACAGAGTGAAGAGCAGAACAGGCAGATATACTGGAATACATTGCTGAGGGGAGCATCAGGCGAGACAGGAGAGGTCAGCTGTGCCTTGTAGGTCACCTCACTGGCTGGGGATCGAACTCATGCTGAAGCTAGCTTTGTATTGCTGCACTTTAACCCATTGCACCACCAGGGAGGGCCTTAAATAGATTTCTTATGATAAAATTATTTTAAATCTGAGCTTAAATTCTCAGTTTTCTTTTCTTGTCTGCTTTTATAAAGATGTCCTAAAGTACCAGTAGTCAGTTGGCCCATGAAGGACATCAGGAATGTGCCACTCATGGTGGCAGACAGGAACTCAGCAAAAAGTCTGACAAAGTTGACCAGTGATGGGGAACTGAGAAGCACTAATAATAGACACGTGACTGGCAAATTAGAATGACAGTGTAATAACATTAGGTAGAAGCTACCTTCTTATCATCTGCTTCCTCCTGGGAAGTATTAAGGCCACTTCCTTCTCATTATTTGAGCATCCAAAAGGAGAGTGGCAGGTGGGAGAGCAAAGTGTGGAGGGGCTCCGTGGGTGTGAGGGAAGATGCCTGGTGCCATGGTGGGAGGGTCATGGGGCAGCACACACCTGCAGAGGTATGATGCTGTACCTCTAAATCATACACAGTGTTGTAAACCAGTGTTGCTCCAATAATAACAATTAATTGAAGAATAAGAAAGAGCCTTGCATGGGCTTCTGTCGTGTTACAAAGTCCACTGTGAAAGCATGATTTTTATTGGAAACAACCTTCCAGACTGTGACTTGTTGAATTCTTCAATTGACAGCAGGATGTCTGTGCAGATATTGGTTTGCAAATTCTAATCTCTAGTTAACTAACAAATATCTGAATGCCTACTCTTCTCAGGAAATGTATGAAGCTGTTGTTCCTCCTACAGAACCTATAAATGACAGCCCAGTTGTACACAGAAGCCATCAGAGAAAGGTTAAAAAATAAATAAATAAAATAAAACAAAACAAAACAAAACAAAACAAAAAACACCTACAGCATCATTAGGATACCATATGTTTTCTTGCTGTCCTCATTTTTTTCTTGTGCTTTAAAATATTCTCCCGAGTTCAATTATACTAACCTAGGCTCACAGAAGGTTGAAATTGAAGAATATTTATAAAAAGAGAATGAGCTTCATCCAAATCTCACAGCTCTGAAAGATGAGAAAAGTTAGTCAGGAAACACTTATATCGATGGGGAAATATAAAAAGAAATAGGCTTTAGTTTTATTTGATCAAGACATTATTTGTAATTTTTACTGTTATACACACTCAAAGCATCATCATCATCATCATCATCATTATTATTATTATTGTTATTATTATTATTAAGATTCATTTATCTATGCATACAGAACTAGGGTACAAACCAGAGATGCAGGGGCAGTGAAAGGATTCACCAGAGAGAGAATGGGAAACAGAAAAGGCAGATTAACTGAAGTACACTGCTGTGGGTGCAGCAGGTGGGTCAGGAGAGGTCTGCTGTGCCATGTGGATCACCTCTGGACAGGCGGGGATCGAACTCACACTGAAGTGGTTGTGCTGGCGCTGTGACTAGATTGCAGTATTGTGCTTTTACCTGTTGCGCCGCCAGGGAGGGCTAAAGCATTATTTTCATACAAAACATATCAATACATTAATATATGCAACCTTTTAGCAAATTGATCCTCAAATTCTACTAGCTTCATTACCTTTAATCTATTGGAGTTGTGACATTTACTATTTGATCCCAGGTTAAGGGATGTCTCCACAAAAAGGAGAGCACAAACACTTAAGAATGCAGTGAAATATCTAGAAAACCACTAGAGCAAAAGTTATAATAATAATAATAATAATAAATAGCATCAGGCAAATGTGTTAGAAATTACTCCAATATTGACTTGTGATTCAAGCAAATATACTATTCACTGAGAGGTGGCCCTTTTTTTATTTTCTCTAAAATCCACCTTTATTGGATGTTGGATAAATGCATTCAGTGGTTTTAAATATGATCTTTCAATAGAATTCCTGTCCTGTATTTCCTGTGCTTATTTAATATTTCCACTGAAATGCTTGGATAAATCATTAGAATCCAAGACTTCAAAACCAAAGGGATGTTTCATTTCACCTCAACGTTCTTTTTACACAGCACCTTTTTTTCATGAACACTCTCCACATTTCCCAGTCCTGGATATTTCTCCTCTTTGTGCCAAAAATCTGATTATTAGGCATAAAATCTTATTAAGTCAACTTTGTTAACATTGCTCAAACATTTTATTAATTCATTATATTTTACTCTAATCATACTTGTGTAAGCTGTTATGATCTCTTACCTACAATATCAAGTAGGTCGGAGTGTTTTCTATATCTTCATGTTTTGCTCAGTGTGTTCCTTATGTCTTTTTTTTTTAACTTTTGCTTAAGAAAAATCATTTATTTTAAAGATTTATTTTATGGATGCATATAAGAACTGGGGTGTAGGCCAGATGTACAGAAAGTGAGAGGATTCACCAGGGACAGAGGGGGAACAGAATAAGTGGATCTACTGAAACCCTTGGTTGAGAGGAGCTGCAGGGAAGTCATATATGACTGTGCCATATATGTGTTAGCTTCCTGGCTGGTGATACATCTAGCATGTAAGTGGCTGGCTATAGCTTGATAGTACTGAGACTTTAACCCCTGTGCCATCTGGGAGGCTTAAGAAAAGTTCTTTAAATGTAAATGGATTATAGTTAAATTTGTCAGTCCATCATTGACATAGACTATATTCTAATCTCAGGCTAGCATGGAGTATGTTCCTGATTAGGTTGCTTCTGAGTCTTCCAGCTAAGTCTCTCCTGCCTCAAGAGCATCCCTGCTCCCTCCTCACTCCCCTCATCCTTTCCTCACTCTCATCATCATGAAAGACCTTGGACACACCACTCCTCTCATCCTCTAAAGCTATAAAAATGCCATCCTGTCTCCAAAGACCATATCCACTGTGTTTTCAAAGGCTCCCTGTCTCATTCATTCAGGCTGCTTTTGTTCAGTCAGTCAACTAAGATGAATGGAGCACCCACCTGGTCACCTAGCATGACACACTGCCATGAAATGTGCTGACCCTGTAGCTGCAGCCTTTCCCTGCACCTTCCTCTGTCTGCACTGATTTCTTTCTGCCAATCACCACCATGATTGTTCTTTAGCTTAGGATTTGAGTTTTGTCACACTCAGTAATGGTTTATATCTCTTCCAGGAAGTTGGAATCTCAGTGTTGAAGGAAGCCAGATGACCATGCTCTGTGCACTGGGAATCCTGGTGCTGGTGTCATGCTTACATCTGGTACGATCACACCAGCCCTCTGTTAAATTTGGTTAAACTGTGCCCCATTTTTATAAGTCTCATTGACTCATACATAACTGGGGTGCAGGCCAGATGTGGGGGGTGAGAGGATTCACCAGACAGAGTGGGGAACAGAACAGGCAGATTGACGGAGGTTCATCACTGCTGATGCAGTACATGGCGAGACAGGAGAGGCAGGCTGTGCCATGTGGATCCGCTCCCTGAGGGATTGAACTCATGTTGCAGCAGCTTCATAGTGCTGAGATTTAACCCGTTGCATCACCAGGGAGGGCCTGCACCACCAATATTTTTAAACAATAATTTTACCCATGAATTTCAATACATGATAATGACAGTGGCTGAGTGAATCTCTGATGTGTTGCTTCAAATAGCAGTGTCTCTATTTTTTTATGGGTTTAGTATATCAAAGAAAATAATGATTATAATTTTTTAAGGGGAATGTAGTATATCTGTGAGAGTCAGATTCCAACTTCAGCAAGATAATATTCTTCAAAAGTTTTTTTAATGCCCCTGTTCTCCAGTTTTAGACATGAAAAACAATGGTAGCTTTTGAGTCAATTTTCTTAAATATCAAAGTAATATGTATTTTGCAAAATTGATTGTTGCAGAAAGAAATGAATAAAAGGGGAATGTTTCAGCAAAGTCTCTCTAGGGACAGGTTAGGGGAACTGAGGATCATAACAGATGTTTTCAGCTATCTAGTTAGCTGGGGCTATGATGCAAATAATTGTTACTGCCATTATCGTTGAAACCAGATGTCTGATGTCCCTACGAGAGACAACAAAATAATAATAATAATAATGGTATAGATGATTTTCAAGTCTATTGCTGAGTTACAACTTAATATTGATTTGGTCTGCATAACTGCTAACATGCACATCTCAATACTGAGACAAGAAGCTCTTTGCTTTTCAAAATTTCCCTACAATATCATTTACAAATAAGTCCTGATTTATTAGTAGGAATTATTTTCACTGTCACAGTATGCTAATGAGATTACATAGCGATAGGGAAATAAGAATTTCTTCAAAAATTCTCTTGGGGTTGAAAAACTTGAATTAATTATATGCCATGTTTACCCAGAATTTCCTCTGTGGAGGTAGCCCAGTGCCAGGCAATATTTCTGTCACTGACTTTGTGGCTAGGTTCAAAAAGGAAAAAAAAAAAAGTTAAAGCTTTTTAGTGGGGTTTCTTCAGGGGCTCATTTCATTTTGAACATGGCACACTGCCACCTCACTAGCATACTAACCAGCCAAAATTTAACAGAGCAGGTTTACCTGCCATGGGGACAGACAGTTCCAAGAACATCAAGGTGTGCAGAGGATCTGGCAGACAAACACAACCCAGTGAAGTCAGTCAGAAGACAAGCTGCATTTTAAGTTTTGCAAATAACACACTGGTTTATTTGTGATAGATTTAATTATGACCTATTTATTTAGAATACTGATTTTCTGTTTTAAAAAAGAAAATTATATAGATAATTACCAATATCAATTCATTATGTAACATGACATTATTAAAGAGTGACTTTTGCTTGTATTTAAATGCCTGTCAGTTAAGACATACATCCTCTAAAGTTATTTTAAAATCCCTTTGAAAGGAAAGCAATATTTTTTTAAAATGATGAAATAAGTAAATGTGGTATAGCAAAAGAACATGCTTCTGAAGCTTTTAACTGATAAACACGGAAATGCAACCCATGAACATTTGAACATATATGAATAGGTAGACATTTAGAAGTTTAAGGAATTTTACCAATTATTTAGTAGAAACATCAGATATTGTGTGACTTTGTAATACAGTCAAGCGGTGTTCCTGCATGGACTTGACGGCTTTCATTGCAGGGTCCCTAACAACCCCAATTCTCTGAAGTCTATGCCAAATGTTTGCCATGTAAATTATTTATTAATTTTCACCATATTTTCTGAGATGTTTCCTTGATCTGAAAAGCAGTCACCCTTCTTATGGTCATTCTTGTGTATCAGTCTTAGACTTCATTGAGTGTGGGTAAACCAGAGTATGGATTAAAAAATGTACCTGCAAAGAATGTACATTTAAAAATGAATCACTTGGCCCTCCCTGGTGGCGCAGCGGGTTAAAGCACAGCACTGAGAATCTAAAGCCGCTTCCTCATGAGTTCGATTCCCGCCTGCCCCGGAGGAGACCACATGGCGTGGCAGACCTCTCCTGACCCGCCCGCTGCTCCCCTCAGCAGTGTACTTCGTTGATCTGCCTGTTCTGTTCCCCACTCTGTCTCTGGTGAAGCCTCTCACCGTCCCTGAGCCTCTGGCCTGTACCCCAGTTCTGTATGCACAAATAAATAAATCTTTAAAAAAAAAAAAAATGAATCACTCATCGAAGCATGTGAATTTCATGGAGGGCCTTGAGTGTTCACCGCATGTGACAGATGAGACCTGAGCCATCAAAAGTTGTTGCCCTGCCAGTAAATGTCCAAGTAACTTCCCTGCAGGAGGCACAGGGAGTACAGCCTGGAAAGCATCGCCTGTGGCAACAGGAATAGGGCTGTAGTTCTATTTGGGTCATTAGTTCTCTTATTAGTCATTAGCTAATATGACTTTGGACAAATAACCTCATTTCTTGGAATCTCACTTTTCTTCTTTGAAAAGACTAACTGCGCGCATTTATGTGTGTGTGTGTGTGTGTATTATATAATATATATATATATATTACATATATAATGAAACAATAAAATATGGCACATCAGAATTTATGTACAAGTAATTTGCATATTATACATATACAACTTCAATAATCTTAATAATAAATCACATGCAATAATTAAATGATTCATGTCACAACTACTTTCATGGAAATATGTGGGCTGATTTGTACAGCTGATGAAGGTTAGTTTCAGCCCAGGAAATGTCCCAAAAATATGGAAAGCAAAATTAATTAGTTGTATATTCCCTGTTGGGTGAGCAGTGTTGGGCATTAGTTGGGTCGAGGCTGGATGCCTCTTTGCAGTGTTGCCATCTCTTTAAAACATGTGCACACTTGCCCCAAGCTATGGAAAGTATTATGATTACTTGTCTTAAATGTATTTAAGAACAAAAAGCTTGTGGCAGCTGTTGTCATGCTGGTGTGAAGTTTCTCAAGAGTCTCCTAGAAATGAAGTAGTTAATTCAATAAAAAAAAATCTGTTCTGAGGGCATTTTAATTTATTTATACATCCTATCTTAATTCCCAAACCACACAAAAGTGAAATCCCAGTGCTTTTCCCCATAAGACGTGAACATACAAGATTTTAAAAGATAAAGTCATATTACAGCTTCTTCAATTAGGAAACATCTTGATTCTAATAAATGTTAGAAGAGAAAAGCTTTGCCAGTTGGATATTTTCCAAACTCATTTATAGTCAATTAAGAATTTTATTTTTAATCTACAGAACCATTCAAATCAGTAATTAGAAAGCATGGCTGAACAACAATAACAAAAAGCCCACTTATATGGTGCCATGAGAATCGTGAGAAACATACCCATCCTTTTCTTGAGCTGAAAGCCATCTTGTCCTCATTTAAATGTTGAACAGAAGTGACCATCAGTAGCTGCACTACCTGTCACACCCAGCCGCTCACAGTAAGACTGGGTTAGTAAGCCCTGTGAAACAGTCAGAAAAATTAATTTTAAAAAGGCTATGTAATGTATGCTTTCAATCACCCTTGAGCCACCTGGAAAGGAAATCTCATATTTGGCACATCTTCCCCCTCAACAGGTCAAATAATTCAAGTGTAGGGCCAAAGATTCCCCCTTCTTTTTTAGTTTAGATCCTCTGAAAGTCACACATGAAGCTGGAACTGCCATGATTGTTAGAATTTAGTTTAAATACCACATTCGGAATTTTTATCTGGAGATCCACATTTTATGGGCTTTTTCATTTTCTGCTGTCTTTCCTCTATAGAACAGATATGTTTACAAGCTCCGTGTTTTTCTCAAGAAGTAAGGCTTGCAAGACTATGTCAGTGATTGTAGTGAGTATTATCTGGTGTTAATTCTCTGATAACTTGAAATGAATTGTTAGGCTGTTAAGGAGTTAGAGCCAAATAAAAAATCAACTTCTCCTCTGCTAAATATATATCTTTGTTTGGCTAAAATTCTGAAGAAAAGGAGTTATATTTTAGCAGTGTGAGAGTTTCATATGCAATTATTATCACAAGAGATACATTTGAAGCAAAACAGCTCACATGTACTATAAAACCATGGACACCATGACAAGTTAAACTTGATCTGTCTCAGTAATGATTTGTGAAGGCAAGCTATAAAGCAGATGTATGTGGCTGATTATTTAATAAAATAATAAGAATTTTCTATTTATAATTACCAAATGTACTTGCTACAGTAATGTAAAAATCAAACCAAATAAATATTAAGTGTGTTTTCAGCCAACATACAAATAAGCATGATTCTACAACTGAAAAATATATCAAAGTTGAGGACTTACTTTTTTAATGAGTAAAACTCATACAATCCTAAATTACTTCTGAAAACAAATTTTGCAAATTATCTATAGTCATTCACATTTATCCTGCTTCTAAAACTATATGCGCTGAGTGCAATGTAGTTAAGAAAGACATTTTTAAAAATATGATCATGTCTAAGATGAGTGTGAATAGAAAGTCAGATTGGTCTGATTAATATGATATTAATTAATTATGAAAATGTAATAAAAGTTTCACAATTATCATCCTCTTGATATACAAAAATCACTTGGATTGGAAATATTTTGAATTGATTCAAATATACCAGTTAAGTCTAAATGCAATTCATATATATATATATATATATGTATGTGTATATACACACACACACACAATACAATATATAACACAATGTAATGTAATTAGTCTATAATATAATAAGATATAATACAACAAATATAATAACTGTAATTAATATAATATCTACTGTAATGCAACATAATATATACTGCAGTATAATATAATATTGATATAATACACTAAATATAATTAATATATTATTCCTGTAAGCTAGAGGTCACTGTAGTCTGTTAATGCTTTTATTTCCTTTCATTTCTTCTTGAGGTCACTTGTGATGTGCTGGGTTAACTGGGGTGATCTAGGCAGATTACTTGTGTGGTGTGTGTATGCTTTGCCCTGTTTGTGTGTTTTAATAAATATATTCTGATTTGAGCTTGCTGCCCCACCCCCAGTACAGGCATAGGTTAGATAAACAAAAGCCATTTCAATCAGTGATGCGATTTAGAATTGAGTCAACTCCATTTTTAGTCTCTGTGATCTTTATATCTTTGTAAAATAGGCTTTTTTTTTTTAATTTATGCATACAGAATTAGGGTACAGGCCAGAGGTGCAGGGGCAGTGAGAAGATTCACCAGAGACAGAATGGGAGCAGAAGTCTAACTGACTAAGTACACTGCTGAGGGGAGCAGTGGATGATCAGGAGAGATCTGCCGGGCCATGTGGGTCACCTCCGGGCCAGGGATCAAACTCATGCTGAAGTGGCTGTAGCTTCTTAGTTCTGTGCTTGTTCCACTGTGCCACCAGGGAGGGCTGGCTGTTTTTTTTTTTTTGTTTGTTTGTTTTAACCTAATTTTATTGTATTAGTAATGACCAAGGACACTGAATAATTTTTTTTTTTTTAGATTTATTTATTCACACAGAAGGGGTACAGGCCAGAGATGGGAGGGTGAGAGGATTCACCAGAGACAGAGTGGGGAGCAGAACAGGCAGATCGACAAAGTACACTGCTGAGGGGAGGGGAGCAGGGGCAGGTCAGGAGAGGTCTGCCACGCCATGTGGGTCACCTCCGGGGCAGGCGGGGATCGAACTTATGCAGAAGTGGCTTAAGCTTCCTGTGCTTTAACCCACTGTGCCACCAGGGAGGGCCCACTGAAGAATTTTTTAAGGGGCTTCCCCAGTGGTGTAGGGATTACGTCTCAGTGCTCTCACACTATCACCCTCTAGCCCACACATGACATGGCAGACCTCTCCTGACCCGCCCCTGCTCCCCTCAGCAGTGTGTTTCAGTAAAACTCTCTGCTCTGCTCTCCATTCCATCTCTGATATTTCCTCTTCCCCACCTTGTACCAATGGCCTCTACCCCAGTTCTTGTGTACATAAAAAAATAAATTAAAAAAATAAATAAGTTTGGGAGGGCCTCCTTGGTGGTGCAGGGGTTGAATCACAAACCACTGCAGATCCTAGCCAGGGTGTCTACATGGAGCAGCAGACCTCTCCTGTCTGCCAGCTGCTCCCCTTCAGCAGTGTATTTCAGTAGATCTGCCTGTTCTGCTTCCCATTCTGTCTCTGAAGACACACCCCACGCCGACACCTCTGGGCTACACCTAGGTCTTCTATTCATAAGTAAATAAAATAATCTTTTAATTAAGAAAATATTTGAGGGGAATGATTCAGCTTTCATACAAGTTTCAAATATGTTGTAGTCACATCTTGGCACCCACCCTAGAATATTGCTTCTAATTCTTTCCTAGTTGATTGATTTTCTTGAATAAAAATTAAATGGCCAGAACATGACAGAGAAGGGCATGCATTCTGTGTTGTATAACAAATATTCTGTTTTACAATAGTTTATAGTATATGGATTTAAAATAATTTTTTATTACAAACATTGAAAGCTGACAATGTTACAGATACTATTGTGAGTCCTTTGGAAGCATTCTCTTATAATCCTTTGGAACAGAAATTATGATTAGAGTTTCCCTCAAGGGACGAAGAGAGAATGAGCAAATTGTCCATGGCCCTGTAGCTAATAAGTGGCTGCTCCGGAATTCAAGTTCATGAATTCTGAGTTCTGGGTCTATGCTTTCAATCAATATGCAATGCATCCTTGACACTGAATATGACATGATATTCAGCGAATCCTTATGTCCTCAAAGCTGTGTGAGTTAATGGAATCTGCAAAAATTGGATTCTTTTCTCTATTTATTTTTCCCTTCAAGCCTCTCTGTTTGAGTAAAGCAATGGACATATTTGAGATGTAAGAGTGTGTCCATACCAGATCAAAAGGATTTTATTACATAGAATCTAAGTTATTAATTTTAACTTAACATAAATAGGCTAAGATAAATCATCAGGAACAAAACATTTTGAATGGATGGATCTATTAAAAAATTTAGCCTGGATTGATCGCAGAAGCTTCCTATTACCTACTTTACCTATTGTTTAATTGTGTATTCTTAAAGATTTAATGTAAAGGAAAAACATCACTTTACATGTATTAACTCCTTAAAAATTTTCTAAGGAGTTTAAAACACATGACCTCTTTGGACCTCATAGTTTTAGCTACGAGAGGCAGGTGCTGACTGTTAGTACCTTAAACACCCAGAGAAATTGTGGTGAGCAGCTAAAATGAGACCATGAATCTCTGACTCTTAATCTATTTATTTTAATCTTCACACATTGTACTTATTTCAGGCACAGCTTGTAAGTCAAATCATATCATAGTCCAGCAATCTTAAGGTTGCTCCCCTCCAAAAAGGAGCAAAGAATCCTTCTTAACTGCATCCCTTAGGTAAACCTCAGAATTCTCCCGAGCCCCAGGTATTCAGTTGGCTAATGAGCAAAGACGGCCTTCAGAGTCCATCCATAAGGCTGCAGATGGAAGATAAACCTTTTTCTCACAACTGAATAATAGCTCACCATATGTATGCATATTTATAGATAATATTTGTAGTTTTAAGGAAAATAAGAATTGAACAGCAGCAAAATTACATTATGGTGAATGGTGTACACATTTTCTAAATAATTAAGACATCAATAATAGCCCACAAAAACCTGTTTTGCTTATTGTACTTTTGTATTTCAGATATCAAACTCAGAGGCTGAGGCCTGAGTAAGAATGGCAATCTTTCTGGTTACAGATTGGTGTAGCAGCCTTATCTGCAAACAGTATTTTGCCTCTGGCGACCCTTCCACATTTGTTTCCATTGAATTTCTGCCACGCAACACACTTCTGTCCTTGGCCCCAATGTAGTTATCCAGTTGCTTTTACTTTAATGTTCATTTTTCCACCTCCATCTCTTTGAATTTTCATCATAAGGATAAGTTGTGGAGGTTGATTTCTATTTAAGCTGAAACATGTAAACTTTTCTTTCCTATATTTCTGTTTTTACATTTATATTTTATATAACATCTTGCAAAAACCTCTCTGGGCTCAGCTTCTCTCTCCTGTGTTACATGTCATGCTCTTTTTTTTTTTTTTTACTGACTTTGTTCAACATACTAAATTTGATTTTGGTTGCTTAAATTGAACCTTATTATTATGCTAGTGTTCACTAAGAATAGTTCCCAGACATTTCTGAGGCTCCTGCTCACCTTCAGAGAACAGGTTACTACAAACATTGCCGTGAGTTAGAGACAAGTCACAGAGCCAGAAGGCTCGAGCCAGGAATTTGGTCCCCTGTGGCTCACCATTTCCACCTGGCTACTGCTGACTGAGGCACTGGCTACATCTGCTGGAGGAGGCTGGTGTGGAGAGCCCAAGCCAGCTCTCTCAAAAAGACCAAAGAGAACATTCTGTTGGTGTGCGGCCTAGTCTTCTGAGCCAACTCTGCTCATAATTTCACTTGAGCAAAATCTCAGACAGGTTTTCCTTAACATTTGAATAGGAAGATAAAAGATTATAGAGGGATTTGGAGAAAAAAAGAAATCCAGGCAGCTGTTTGCTTTGCTTTCTTTGTATTTCTAAGTCCGGGTGTTCTGTCTCTGATGGGAAATTTACCTCGGCTTCTGTACAGCTTGCTCACATTCTACTTTGACAATTTTGGGGGTTAATAAAATGATTTTTAAAAATATCATCATTTACCCTCCATTTTTATCCACAATAATATGCTTCCATTGAGTACTGGGTTTTAGGTGACTCTCTAACTTTTTGCCAAAATCCATATACTACAATGTCTATCATTTACTTGAAAAGATTGTGCAACCCACATGTGCTAATTTATGCAAGTTATCATAGAGGTATCTTTTGGTCAAAAAAGTATATAATAGAAGCCATCCAGAAGGCTGCATTTCCCTCTTACCTGAGTTTCTGAGTAGTCACACAATTGAAAATTATCACATTGCAAGTGATCATCTAGAATGGGTTTCCAATAGTAGCCTTCATGGCTTCTGAATATGATCAATATTCGATTCTAATCTCACTGGTAAAACACAGGGTATCTAGGATTGTTGCTTGGCTACATACTGTAGCTAAACACATGATCCTTGCGTGATCAAGTTCTAAGAATTCGGGGGCCCCACAGCTCTTATTATTAAACCTGGCACCTGAGCCTCACCCCTAAGTAAGCTGAGTCCGGTCACCTAAGGAAGAATTCCTGCTTGCCACAGGCTAACACCAAACATGAACAAATATTTCTCTGCAGTATCATCACAGTGGTCTTCAGGGAGCCTTGCAGGTAAAGTAGTGGCTGGTGTATCATGGAAGACAGAAAACTGAGACCTCACCACACTTACAGAATGGGCTGAATAAAGCATTTTTAATTTACTAGGTAATAAATATGTGTTAAAGATGTCTGTATGTAAGAAAGAATTTGGAATGAGACTTATGATAAGCTGTGGTGAAGATGGGAAAATAGCTAACCCTCCTTCCACTGCATAGTTTCTGAACCTGTCACATTACCAGAAATATTCAACCACAGTAATCTAATCAGCTGGGGTCAGATAGCAAAGGTTGCTTGCCCTCCATTCTCATCTTAAGTATTTCACCTCTAAATTATCTTCAGCAACCTTGTACTTTCAATTTCTCTTCCACTTTTTTTTTATTCCATCGTAATTTTAAATGTCTGTATGGTCTTAAAAAACAAACAAACAACAACAGCAACAACAACAACAACAAAAAACTGGGCCCTCCCTGGTGGCGCAGCGGGTTAAAGCACAGTACTAAGAAGCTGAAGCCACTTCCGCATGAGTTCGATCCCCGCCTGCCCCGGAGGAGATCCACATGGCCCGGTAGACGTCTCCTGACCCACCCACTGCTCCCCTCAGCAGTGTACTTCATAGATCTGCCTGTTCTGCTCCCCGCTCTGTCTCCGGTGAATCCTCTCACCCTCCACATCTCTGGCCTGTACCCCAGTTCTGTATGAATAAATAAATAAATCTTTAAAAAAAAAATCTGATTAGGCCCACCCTGGTGGTGCAGTGGGTTAAAGCACAGAACTAAGAAGCTGAAACCATTTACCCATGAGTTCGATTCCCACCTGCCCCAGAGGTGACCACATGGCTCGGCAGACCTCTCCTGACCAGCCCGCTGCTCCCCTCAGCAGTGTACTTCGTCGATCTGCCTGGTGAATCCTCTCACTACCCCTGAGTCTCTGGCCTGTACCCCAGTTCTGTATGCACAAATAAATAAATCTTTAAAAAAATAAAAAAAAATCTGATTACCGAAAAGTTGTTTTCCTTGCCATCATAGTAGGTCCCTAGAAGGTTTTCATTTGATCATTCCTCTTTTTCAACTCCATTTCACTTTGCACCTTAAAATTCTATACTTTCCCATATCTTCACAGGTTCTTTGTTAATTTTTTTCCCAAGATTTGTTTATTTATTCATACAGAACTGGGGTACAAGGCCAGAGGTGCAGTGGCAGCGAGAGGATTCACCAGAGGCAGTGGGGAGCAGAACAAGCAGACTGATGAAGCACACTGCTGAGAGGAGCAGCAGGCGGATCAGGAGAGGTCTGCTGAGTCGTGTGGGTCAGCTCCTGATAGGGATTAAACTTTCACTAAAGTGGCTGCGGCTAGCTTGCAGTGCTGCACCCCAACCCACTGGAACCACCAGGGAGGGCCCAGGCTCTTTGATAAGTAAGTCAAGCAGCACTTTGCACTTGTGCTTACTTCTGGCTCTCATGGCAGCAACAGGCACTGCTTGCTGCTCCCTTCTCCAGACTTCCTTAATGGCACTATTCTCTGCTCAGTCAATCCTTTTATTGTGATCCATGACATTCCCTATCCACTGAGGGCTCATTTCCTTCTGCCCAGCTCTTACATATTAATATTACCTGAGTAAGCAATAAGTCAAATGTTGTGTTTACTGCAACATGTTAATGCTTCTCTCCTACTGAGGTGTGTGTTGTGCCGGCAGCCGCACCTGCAGCCTTCTGGTGGCAGTTTACCTGTGGGGAGCCTAGGGTCTGAGCTGTTAGGGAACCATGAAGCCACAGCCTCCTCTCCGACTCTTATTTCAGTCAAAAAGTAATGTTGTTTTGCTCTGATTATCCCTAAAAATTAAACAAAATGAGTTCAGGGGGAGGGACTGTCGAACAGAGTCTTGATGTTCGTGACAACCAAAGTCCGAGGCTTTGCTTTGAAGACCAGTCTGCAACTGACCTTTCTCATCTAAACAACAACATAAGCTTATGGTTTAGCACAAGATGGATTTAGGGGCTCCTCTCTGGGGAAGTGGAAGGTCACTCTGAAGAATGGGTGATAAGAAATCTGAGTGGATTGACAAACAGTTGAACTTAATTTGAGAGATTAGCAAGTGACTCTTGAATCTCTTAGCAGAGCTGCGATGACCTTGAGAGGCAGGCACAGCAAGAGATCATGTGATTCTAAATGACTGATTTCTAAACTAGCAGGCAATTTAAGAATTAAAGACAGCATCTTACTCAGAGACAAAGTGATGTTGTGCAAGTTTGAGCTACATATTTGGGAAATGAATAAAAGCAAAAGGAGGGATAAAATCATGTCATTGAAAATTACTAAAACACTTATAAAAACTATACAATTAAGCTACCATAGATAAAACATTTGGAGTAAGTCATTTTTTTTGCAAATATGTGATTCTGTCCACGATGATTATATGTAAAGTGCACTCCACAATATTATATATAATTTTATATTATGTAGAGCATATGCTACATTCCATGTTAGTTATTTTTATTCAAATCAAACTTGGAGTTTTTCATAATGTGCTACACTTCTCCCGCCTCCATCATTTAGTTAGTATTCAGAGATACAGGGTCACAACCTGCAGGGGTTCAAATGTGAATTTTAGGAAGACATGCTCAGCCCATAAAAATTATATGTAGTTTTCAAACTTCAACTTAGGCATCATCACATACAGTGGCCATTTTTCTGTTTCTAGTCCTCATCCTTTCTCACCTGTGTTATTACAAAAACTTCTAACTTGCCTATTTCTGATATTTGATATCAACATCATTAATTTTCCCTTCATCAATATAATGACTGTACTGTCACCAAGGTGATGTTTCTAAGAGATAAATCAGATATGTTATTTCCCAAGTTAGGAGGCTGTTCAGTGGATTAATAATGCAAAAAGTCTCAGAAATAAGTGCCTTCTTACTAGTTCTGTGACCTTGACAAGTGAATTACTTACCCTCTTTATTCACTTCCTCACCAAATAAGAGCCTTCATAATGCCTTCTTCATAAGGTTAATGTGAGAATTAAATGAGATAATGAATTAAAAAAAAAACACACACAGTGCTGCTCATACAACTGTTCAGCACTGGCCAGATGTTATGCAGTCCAAATCTCCTCTGGTTCCCCTCATGATAAACTTTCTAGATAAACTAAAATCTCCTTTCTATGATGTATATAAGATACACATTTGTTCTCAGATTACACCTCCACTTATTTGTTTGTTTGGCTACTGATCCTCTACTTTACCTGGGTAAGTCAGACTCATCCATTTGATGTGTTTCCTGTCCCCAGGGCAACTGCAAACTCTGGAAAACCTGTGGCTGCTTTAAGCATTGTTTTCCAACAGATGGCATGGCACGAGCCTCGTCATCATTCAAGCCTCAATCCAGCTTCCAACTAACCGGAAGCTCCACTTAAGTAGGATGCATTTTGTTCTCCCCTCCCAGGCCTCTGACAGTAGCCACACTTAATTCTCTCAGATCTTGAATTATGTTATACGATCAATCCCCCTTGACTTACTTCTCCTCAGCTAAATCCTGTCCTTTACGAAGATGAAGATAATGTTTATCTTCAGTAGTTCTTTTAGTTTGTCTTTTTTTTTTTTCTCCTTACACTAGGGGACTTTAAAAAATAATGTCCTAAATAAGTATAAACAGAATTTTCTCCTCCCTTTAAAAGTATCCATATTCTTAGTTCATTAGTAGTCACAACAGACTTTTTAATCTCTTGCTAAGTTCATATCTGACCTTAAATTTCTACTCACCTTGATGGATAGCCCACTATTGGTAACCGTTATGCATATAATTTCATGGTTGGTTTTGTCCCTTTCAATGAAATTTAGGGGATGGATGGAGTATTTAATTTGTTGTTGCTTTTGTTTTTTGTTTTTTTTTTTTTAGTTTCATATAATAAGCAGTAGAATATAAGGAAGATAATTCTGTTCAATTAGTGAAGTTCTTTTCAGGACTTAAAAATATTTTAATTATTTTTTTTGCCCCATCCAAACTTCACTCACTTTATTTTTATAATAAACCAATAACCTTAATTATTAGAATTTAAAATTTAATTGGGTTTCCACTTTTTTTTTTTTAGCACAGAGAATGATTACACAGAAACAGTTTTCTCAATTTTTTTTAATTGTATTAATTGTATGCACAATTTATTTGTGCATACAGAACTGGGGTACAGACCAGAGCCTCAGGGGCTGCGAGAGGCTTCACCAGAGATGAGTGGGGAGCAGAAAAGGCAGATCGACGAAGTCCATTGCTGAGGGGAGCAGCGGGCGGTTCAGGAGAGGTCTGCCCCGCCATATGGTCACCTCCGGGGCAGGCAGGAATCAAACTCATGCGGAAGCGGCTTTAGATTCTCAGTGCTGTGCTTTAACCCACTGCGCCACCAGGGAGGATCAGTTTTCTCAATTCTTTTATTCTTATAAAATGATGACCATCATCATGTGACTTAGTTCTATGCACATTTCAAAGTAGATTTTAGTTTTCTGCCATCCAGAACTTACAAAGCTTTTACTTTCCTGCATATTCATATTCTTGCTTCCTTTAGGTTGCTGAATGGGTTACAGTTGCCTTTTGTGATTCAGAGGTGAATGTGAGAAATCACAGGTAGAAAAGCCTGTACCTGTGGCTAGCTGGAATAAACTTAGTCAGCTGAAAATAACAGTTGTTTCTAGGGTGCTCGATATGGGATCAAAGTGGAGAGTGGGGAGAAGTGACCTCAAATCGAACACAACTTGCCCTGCTGTTTGTCAACAGTAAATTACATCTGATTTTAAACAAGAGAAGGAAAAACTGCTGGCGACCTGTGATTGTGCTTCATATAAGGATCAATACAAAGGAGAATAGCCTTTTTAGCTTTTTCCAAGTTCTCTGACTTCCTGGAGCAAATTGGCAGTGCTTTTGGATCATTCTCAATTAATAGCACTCTCTCCCTAAGCCACAGAGTCTATAGTCCTGGGGGGCTCTAGGGGCCAGGAGCTACTCAGGGAACATAATGGGAGTATCACAGGCTGAAGATTGCTTTGATTAAAAAAATAATAATAAGGCCCTCCCTGGTGGTGCAGCGGGTTAAAGCACTGCACTGAGAAGCTAATGCCACTTCCTCATGAGTTCAATTCCCACCTGCCCCGGAGGTGACCACATGGCTTGGCAGACCTCTCCTGACCCGCCCGCTGCTCCCCTCAGCAGTGTACTTCGTCGATCTGCCTGTTCTGCTCCCCACTCTGACTCTGGTGAATCCTCTCATCACCCCTGAGCCTCTGGCCTGTACCCCAGTTCTGTATGCACAAATAAATAAATCTTTAAAATAATAGTAATAATAATAATAATAATAATAATAATAAGCAATTGATTTTCACCTTCTATATATGGACTTAGTACCTCAGAACTATGTGCTAGGAAGGAAGGCTGGGGAATTTCCTGAATTTTCAAAGCCTCATCCAAAGTGCACAAACTAGTGATTCTGGAGCAACTTCAAGTCAAGAAGACCGACAAACACTTTTGACCAAATTGTTGAAGACATTTTATCAGATATTTTTTTTCCCCTTTTCTTCATGGTGAAATAGACTATAATTCTCCTCTATCACTGAATGCAGATATGTCCTTCTTTTATTTCTGCAATTCTTGTGTAATATAATTACTCACAGATGCAGTAAGTACAAAAGGATGTATGCTGTGTTTGTAAAGAAAACACATGTGAGACTAGTAGGAAGGAGTAGCCATTTACATGAAGATGGTCAAGGAAGCTATATCTGAATTAGTAGAATTTAAGCTGAAACTTGAAGGACAAGCAAGAACCAGTTATTAAAGAGGTAAAAGTAGAATGACTCAGATAAATGACAACCATGTATATATAACTCCTGGACCCAGACAAGTGACAACAATGTATCTATAATCATAATAACCATATATATAAAACCCCATTATATATAACCTCATGCATATATAACCCTGTGTATATATAACCCCATGCATATATAACCCCGTGTATATATAACCCTGTGTACATATAACCTCATGTATATATAACCTAGTGTATATATAACCCTGTGCATATATTGAGGTGACTGCATCTAGTGTGTGTGAAGATAAAGATGGCACTGGATGGAGTTTAAAGTGAATAATGTTTGTGTTAGATTTATTTTTGAAAATGCTTATTTGTGAATTATGAGAGAAAGAGGTAAAAGTGGTTCCTTGTCCATTGCGATTCAGAGTAAGATAGTGAATCAGCAGGACCAACAACTGAAGCTGTGAGAATTTCCACCCATAAATCAGATATATGTTGCAAACCAAAGTTATTTTGGTGAAAAAATTATGCAATTGGTAAAAATTACCTTGGGAGCTCAGGATTGTTGATCTGACCCTAGATTTAAGGAAATAGAATAAGCATTTAAACAAGACCTCAAAGTGATTCATATGTTTATTACTACAATTTGAGATTTCCTAGTCTGGTTGATTATTGAAGGTGACTTGGATTTTTATGGGGAACTAGTTGGGATAGAAATAATTGGATTGATTCAAGACATAGTTTTACATATTATTTAGTGAGGTAACTTAATTCATTTAATTTTATTTAGCTCCTCTATCAACATACTCCTGACTCAACCAAATACCATTATTTGTGGTGCCAGTTGTCTTCGACTATACAGTTTGCTTAATCATTATTTTACTAATTTAGTCATCATTTAAAAAAAAATGACAACAGCATAATGTTCATTTTACTCTGTAATATATTTTTATTTCACTATAAAATTATAGACCATTAATTTAAACTATGATTGAAAGTTTGGTAGATTTACCATGTCTGCCCCTGGAATAAGCCACCAAGCACACTGATCTAACAAAATACAAAGACACAGAATGCATTTAATGTAATAAGGGGGGTCAAAACTTTGAAGGCATTGGGATTTAGACTTCTATTAAAAATGAATATATTGAAATCCTTTGCATTAACATTAGACAAACATTAGTCTGTGCTGATGATGTGCCCGGCATTGTCCTAAATACCAAGATAGTATGTTAAAGAGAGACTGTTCACCAAGGGAAAAGAACTGACACTGGAATTGAGCAATAGGAGGCAAATCAGGTGAAGAAGCTCGTGCCTCCTAATTTGAATTGCCCACCTTTTAGGTAGATGTGCATTCATTAAATGTTCAAACTGCTTAGTAATGCAGGATGTGATTAACTCAACTGCAACACTAATCTACTTGCAAATCCAGTTCTCTGAGCATTGAGAAGAGATGGAAAGGCTGTGTGAAGATGGTAACATCTGACCCATTACATGCCTGGGTGGGAAAAAAAAAAAATACTAAGACTGCAGAAACAAAACAAACCCATAAAAGCACAAAATGGAAGTGCAAGCCATTTACCTTTACAACAGCTGCTGGGTGCAGATGAATCAGAGCACCGCCAGCAATAAACAGATCTGGTCAATGTCAATTTTCCCCAGGCATCTGGTATTGTCACTAGTGATTTTACTGAAGATTACCCATCAGTTAGTGCAGATTTGTTTTTTAATTGGCCCTCACTGCACCTGCCACATTTTTTCTTGTTCTTGGTCCCAGAAGCTTTAGCAGAGAAGAGGAAGGTAGCTATCTGGAGAATATATTCTTATAGAACACTCTGAAGGACATTCATGGGAACAATTAAGTTTTTCATACTAGAGGAAAAAAGTGCCCTTGTTTGATCTAAGAAAAAGGAATATAGGGCAATCGTTAATGAATTAGGACGAAGGAGTCAGAGCATCTGCATGGTTGTAATCTCAGTTTTGGAAAGTGATCATATTCACATTCCTTTTTTAAAATTTTCATATAATAGTCAAGGATGACATGTTGGAAGTAAATTATGAACAGGTGGGCAGGGTGTCTGGAGGGCAACACCACTCATGAGGTTGACAAAGCAGCAAGACAGATCACAGGATAATCAGCAGGTGGGTAAGGAAGCAGCAGGCAGAATGATTTGCTACATAATATTTGGCATTAATTACAACTGCTGAATTGCTGGGGGTTGTTTTATTCCAAAGTGAAGAAAACAAATATGGTTTGGAATTTCATGCTACGTTAGTGATCTATATGTTTTGAAATAATTTCATATTATGATTATGTTATGACATACAAATATTACATATTGGTGTGATGTGTTTCAGAGCCAGTTTATAAATCACTTACAAGCATCGTGGTTGACTTTCCCATAACTATTGCTAATGTCCCAGAAGTAAAGACAGAATTATAGAAATGGGCCCCTCCCTAGTGGCTCAATGGGTTAAAGCACAGCACCAAGACACTAAAACCACTTCAGCATGAGTTAGAGCCCCACTGCGGAGGTGACCCACATGGTGGGGCAGACCTCTCCTGACCCACCTGCTGCTCCCCTCAGCAGTGTACTTCATCAGTCAGCCTGTTCTGCTCCACACTCTGTCTCTGGTGAATCCTTACACAGCCCCTGCACCTCTGGTCTGTACCCCATTTCTGTATGCATAAATAAATAAATATTTAAAAAAATATATAACCGAATATGTGAAAAATTACCAGAAATAAATTTTCCTTGATTAATACCAGTAAATAAAAATACTTCACTATGTAAATATTGTACAATTAACTGCTTAGTCAAATTATGGACCAGTATGCAATACTAAACAAGAATAATATTACAAACAGCAGTGGAATACTCCTCAGGCATTACGAAAGATAAACTCTTGCCATTTTATGGCAATAAGGATGGCCTGGAAAGGCTTATGCTAAGAAATAATTCAGGAGAAACACAAACACCAGAGTATCACTTACATATGGAATACAGAGAAACCTAACAAAGAGTCAGATAAAGTCAAAACAAAATACCAATTCTTGAAAACTGAGTCTACCAGTAGGGCAGAGGGGGGTGGGGGGAGAGCTAGAGCAAAGTGGGGAGAAGGCCCAGCGTCTACAGTGGGGGATGATGTCTTTTGGTGGTGGATGTAGTGTGGTAACACGGCCTGAAGGGGGAGCTCCTACACACAACAGTGTAAACCAATGTTCACTTATTAAAAAAAAAAAAATGTCAGATTCAAAAGTCAATTTTCTGGGGATTCATACATTCCTTCATAGAAGCAATAGCTATTACTAGTGAGATGAATCCATTTCAGGCCCTATTAAACTGAAGCACAAAAGTCTTTGTAGAAGAATTTGGTTTGCTCTTTTTTGGGGGGGAAGTAAAATTCAGCAAGAAAACGATTAGACAAAACAATTTCCTGAAAATATTGTAAAAGGAAAGAGAATGACAAGTTAGGAGAAGAAAACATCTGAATACTGGATGTTTACTGTCTGAATACTAAATGTAGAACGGCATTTTGAAACACTAGTGAAGCCCCTCAAAACTCTGCTCCCATGAAGGTAGCTTTGGTTGTTGACTTGGTAACATAACTGGATGCATTAATACTATAGACAATAACTACTGAGGGGAATATAACCCCTAAACGATTCATATGTGATGTACAAATCCAGTGGATCCTTTGGGAAGACCCTGTGTCATGACAGTGAAGACGTGATCCTGGGAGTGGAGCCCTCTCGCAAAGCCATGTGCTCTTCTCTCTCTACTCTCCATCGTGAGGATACACTGAGAATTGGCCCTCTAGGAAACCTGGAGGCTGCTCTCCAGACATTGGGCCTGAAAACACCTGATCTTGGACTTGCAGAATTATGAGACATAACTATTGTCACTAAATTGGAAACAAGGGGCTCTTCCTGGTGATGCAACAGGTTAAATTGCAACATTACACAACTAGCCGCAGCCGCTCCAGTAAGAGCAGCTGACTTTTGCTGTCTCCCCCACTGCTCCCCTCAGCAGGGTACTTGGTAAGTCTGCCTGTTCTGCTCCCCACTCTGTCTCTGGTGAATTCTCTTACTGCACCTGCACCTCTAGCCTATACTTCAGGACTGTATGTATAAATCAATAAGTATTAAAAAATAAATAAATAAATTGGAACAAAATATGTCTGATTTCAAATAACCCAGCATATGTTAATTTATCTTAGCAGCCAGGGCTAAGACATAGTTTATCAATATGTGTTTAAAGAGATGTGAAAGAGTGAGATAAAGCAAACAGAATAGCAATTGGCTACTAAATTTTACTACAATGCAAAATGAATCATTGAACTTATGCTGAATTTTTGTGCTCTGCAGATGTAATTTAAGGCCCAATAAAGAAGTAGTCATTCAAACTTACAGTCACTTCCCATTGAATGAGGATACAGGCACTTACAATATGAAAACTGGCAGGGAGTACTGGTCTGAAAATGTAAAAAAAAAAAAAAAAAAACATAAGAAGGCACTAGTAACCTCCTCTTTAACTGCTTTGTAATTATTTTTTTATGAGTTTAATTTTTAATCATTTTAGGTCTTATTTAAAGGAGTCAACTTGTTTATATACTTCACATTCTTGAATATGACTCATTTATGTATCTACTGGAGTACTGTCACTGTCGATGAGTACTTGGGAGTGATACCTACTTCACTGTGCAATGGCTTCAGAGGTAGATGAACTTTAGAGATGAACTTGAAAATTATGTAGAAAATCGTCCACAATGCTGGACATTTTCTGTCTCTTCTGTATGTAGGGTTTGGATTTAAAAGTTTCAGCCATTGTTTATTGCTGCTCTGTTTATATTAGGGAAGGAGTAGAATCAACCCAATGCCCAAAAATATATGACTGGATTAAGAAGATGTGGTACATATACACAGCGGAATATTACTCAGCAATCAAAAAAGATAAACTCATGCCTTTTGCAGCAACATAGATAGAGCTGGAAGGGGTCATGTTTAATGAAATAAGCCAGAAAGAAAAAGAAAAATACCAGATGGCTTCACTCATACCAGCAGTGTAAGGGATCAGGGGGAAAAATCAATGTTAATAACGTAAAAATTAAAAACAACAAACAATTATAAACTAGAGACATTTTACAGGGGTGGAAAGGGGAATAGGGTGGGAAGAGTGCACAGGACTCTGGTAATGGCACAGGGGTGAATTGGTTGTGGAGTGTCCACAGGGATTCCAACCGAGATGAAAAAAAGCGCAAAATGAAGAATGACATAACATAAATAAAAAATAAAAGTTTTAGCAATTCTGCATTGATCAAGATACTTACCTCATTCTCACATTCAAAGGTAGCTTAAGAACTTGGGACAGGGCATGATTTGTATTTACTGTCTATGTGCTAATTGATGGATGGATGGGTTGGTTCACTGAAATAGTAATTGTGCTTCAGTAAACCTATTCAAAGTGTGTAGGATGCCATCGCGATTATTGTTTTACTAGTCTACAACTCTTTTTACTAAAATGGTTCTATTCACTTAATATTTAATATGGTAAACTGAAAAAAATAAACTCTCAGACTATATCCATTCCTAATAATTAGAACCTGTGACTGTTACCTTATTTGGCCCAAAATAAGCAAAAATAAACAAATCCAAAGCTACTTTGCAGCTTTTGACTGTCTTGAGGATCTCAAAGGACATTGTAATGGATAAGCTGAGGGGGTCCTGAATGCAGCCCCATGTATCTTTGTTGTTACCCCAAGACATAGAAAGCCCTGGCTCCAGAAAAATCACCTATGACAAAATTATTTTCTATTGGCTAATACTAATAAGAATACCACTACTTCTACTACCGCTAATAATAATAATGATAGTTATGACAATGACAAACACAACGAGGCTTTATTAGGGGCTTACTACATGTTTAACATACATTATGGACACAATTTGATATCCTTGGATGGAAAGAATATGAATATGTGTCTATGAGTATGTGTGTGTAGACAACACACAGGTGCATTTATACAATGTTAAGTGTCTACTACACATAACAAGTAGTTGGTGAGAGAGAAGGCAGTGTTTAAAAGACTGAATTTGGGAACCAGACATTAGCCTGTAACATTGCCCTGCAATTTATTAATTCCATTGCTTCACAGGATTTCCTGAACCTCTTTGTACCCCATGACTCTCTCCTATAAAATGGGGAGGGTAAAGTATCCTCCTCCTTGCTTAGTTGCAAGAGTTGAGGGAGTAATACATGCAAATCTCCTGGAAGAGTCCTCGCTCATGTTTCCGATGAATTATAATTAGCTTTTCCCCCTTCTCATCACAATATTCTTAGATCCATAGTTTTGATCCCTATTTTATATGTCAGGAAACTTAGGGCATTTCCACAAATTAATCCAATTTACATAACAAGGAAGTAGAGCTATATGATTTTTAACCCCAAATTTGCTCTTTCTCTCTAGTTTTATATATATTTACATTTGTTCATTGTCAGTGCAACTGATACTACTTATCAGGCATGACATACTCCCTATTTTCATGTTCTATTCAAAAAAATAAAGAAAATTCTCATATCTGTCCTATAATCAGTGATCAGTAAATAATGGCTCTTATTGTTTTTATGATTTTTTTGAAATTTACTTGCCTTTATCATCAAAAATTTTATGTTCTTATTCACTGTTTCCTTAGAATTTATTATTACAGTTAAATAACACTTAAATAACAACATAACAGTTTTATAATAGAGAAATAAAAGGATGATAGATGGTAGATATATAGACAGGTAAAATGACTATGGAGAGATAGTCAGCTAATAAATAGACAATAATAAACTTTTAATTTCAGCCTGTTCATTGCTTAGAAATGTTAATATCTTTACATATACATTTATCTAGTTTTAGAATTAATTGTTTTAATGTTGCCCTTAGTTTCAGACCTTAGTTATAACTTTTTTTAAAAGTTGTTTGTTTATACATACAGAACTGGGGTACAAGCCAGTAGGGGTGGTGAAAGGCTTCACCAGAGACAGAGTGGGGAGAAGAACAGGCAGATCAATGAAGTACAATGCTGAGGGACTGATGACTGAGTCAGGAGAGGTCTGCTGTGCCATGTGGATCACATCCAGGGCAGGGGATCGAACTCTCACTGAAGCGGTAGTGGCTAGCTTGCCATGCTGTACCCTAACCTGCTGCACCACCAGGAAGGGCTCAGTTAGGACTTTTTTCAGTTTACCCTGAGTTTCACCCTAGAGACAAGTCTGCTAAAGTCTTACAACCACTGTTCATCTCAGCCACTGGGTCTAAGACCCTCGCCTTCCTGGCCACTCCGTACCTTCCCACACTGAGTGCTTCTCTCATCTCCTTGCCTAACCCCCAGGAAAATAGCAGCAATTTAGTTTTCCTCTCCTCTTTTCTTAATTACAGGTTACCAAACTTCTCAAAAAGCTAATTTTCAAATTCCTCTTAATACCAAAGACTTGATCCTTCTATACATTTCCGCTGATATTATTTAAAATAATTTCTATAACAACAGAAGTTGCTTAAGCCTACACGGATGTAGTAAGTTTCTTTAGAAAAACTGTCGTAAAGAAGTCTGTTTTACAAAAACACCCGAATGTCTTGGGCAAAATACAATGTACTTGTTTAACAAAAATGTGTCTTTTCTTTACAATCTTGTAAATAGTCTTAGGGCAAGATCAGGAGCTTATTTGTAGAGATATAAAGCAAGCATTCTACCAAGCTTGGGAAACTTATTTTCTGATTGTCCAGTGTAAAATGTACCAATGTCAAAATATTAATGCCAATCATTTCAAAATTCCTGTAGAACTTAGATAAGATGAATTGCATTACTGGACATTACAGGAATTTTAAACAGCAACCACAACCTCTTGACTAAGCATTTTAATAACATTCATAATAGTCAAAACTTTTAGGTGCATGTGTTCCATTTTTTACTCTGTATTTTGTCTACAGTATTTTTTTCTGTGTATAAAGTAGCATCAGTTTTGGAAGTAAATACTGGTGAGCTCCGCTTTATATAAGTGACCTCGTGTATATAGAGGGTAAATTATTGCCCCAAGGTTACATGACTACCTAGAGCCAAACCCAGGTTTAAATCCACATCTGTTGCATTCCCAAATCTGTTCTTGTGAATGTCTGTTTATATCCCAATTACTTCAACCAATGCCCCATCTTCTTATTTCCTTCCTAAGTAACCATATAAGTAGTTAAAGTGATGTGATTCACTGTTTCCTTTTTATCAAATTTCAGTCTTCTAAGAAATTGGCCTGAAGTAGCCACACCTCTCCAGACTTGGAAAACCTGTCCAGGGTAAGACTTACTGGGAAGCATTTACATGATGATTACACCCTACAAATGCCTGTCCCTTCCGCCCTTCTACCCCAAAATACGCAATCTGATCTACGATCATGGTCTTATTTCTAACAGATAGACATTCAGGTGCGTTCAGCAAATGGCTGACTTAGGCTGTAGGTTCATCTGCTTCTTTAAAAATTTAATGATCTTGTGAATCTGAAACCTACAAAATCAGCCTGATTGTGTGCCATCTATCACCCAAAATCCTTTCTAGCAGAAATCTTCCTTCAAGCGTCTACTACTGTAAATAATGGGAAGTGTCTAGGTTAGAAGTTCTTCCAGAAGGGTAACCGATTGCCAGTCTCTTCTCAGATACTTAAAAATCTGTGCTTTCATATTCTGAGCAGCATGCTAAACAACTCCGAAAATGCCTTTTAATAATTTCTCCCTGTGGATTGCACACAGTGCTTGAATCAGAAGGTTTTGATTACATAAAACTACTGAGAATAGGATTGTTAATTCCTCAGACACATGAATAGAATGGGAGAGCAAATCTTCACTGAAAAGATGATTAAAGATTTAAAGGGAAATGGATTAAAAAGTGAAAATTAAAGGCAGTGAAATGCCAAAAAGCATGTGTATGAGGTTGTGTTTTAATTTTCCCAAATGCAGAAGTCAAATTGCTATTCATTCCATCTGATATACGATCTCTCAGCCAGGGTATATGGAGTAATCCTAACAAAACAATCTCTGATTAACTGATTGTTTAAGACTTTGTCTACAAACACTCTTTAACTTTTTAAAAATATTTTCCATTTCATTAATATGTGACACACATATAAAATTGGCATTGCTGTATGACTCCAAATTAGTCATTGAAATATGAATAATTAGCCCTCTGTATCTCTATGTTGTATCCAGTATATTCTGTGTGTTACACGTAGACACTCTTCAACATTCCTTTTTTTTTGTGATCCGAATCCCAGCTTCCAAATAAGTATGTTGTTTAGAGAACTACTTGGTGACCTTCATCCAATAATTCAGTAGTTTCTCCTCATTGTCTTATGCTTCAGCCCTTGGCAATAACCAGCCTTTTGTTTCTATAGATTTATCTATTCTGACAATTTCATATTAGTGAAATTATACCATTGTGACATTTTGTGATTGACCTCTTTCACATAGCATCGTGTTTGTTTTTTTTTGTTTGTTTGTTTTTTAAGATTTTATTTATTTATTTTTTTAATGCTTACAGTACTAGGATACAGGCCAGAGGTATGATGGGTGAGAGGATTCACCAACGACAGAGTGGGAAGCAGAACAGGCAGATTGCCAAAGTACACTGCTGAGGGTGGCAGCAGGTGGGCCAGAAAAGGTCTGCCACACCATGTGGGTCAGTTCCCTGGCCGGGGATTGAACTCATGTTCCATTGGTTTCTGAGAACTTCATAATGCGGTACTTTAACCCATTGTGCCACCAGGGAGAGCCCAGCATCATGTTCTTAAGATTCATTCACATCAATGATGTGTCATACTTATCCTGCTTTATGGGTAAATGTTACTGTTTCCACATCTTCACTTGTTGAATATTTGGAAAATTAAATCCACTTGGCTCTTGTGAATGTGCATGTAAAAGGATGTGTTTGACTATTAGTTTGCACTCCTTTTGCGATCAAGTGGAACCTCAGGATCCTAAGGTCATTCTATTTTTAACTTTTTTTGAGAAACCACCAACCTTTTTTTCACAGCAACTAAAACATTTTAAGTCACCCAAAGAAATGTACTAGGGTTCCAGTTTCTTCATATCTTTGCCAACACTTTTCCCTCTTTGTATTTTTATTTTAAAGATGATTTATCTCTGCATACAAGAACTGGGGTACAGATTACCAGTGCTGGGGCTGAGAAGATTCACCAGAGACAGAGAGAAGAGCAGAAGAAGCAGAATGACTGAAAATACACTGCTGAGGGAAGCAGTGGATGAGACAGGAGAGGTCTGCTGCACCATCTGGGTCAGCTCCTGGCCAGGTATTGAACTATTGCTGCAGTGGTTGCAGATAGCTTCATAGTGCTGAAACTTAACCCCTTGTGCCACCAGGAAGCCCCTTTTTCCCCTTTAAGTAATCACTGTCCCAGTGAGTGTGACCTGGTGCTCATTGCAGTCGTTATATGTATTTTCCCAATCACTGGTAATGTTGATCTAGTTATAGGCTTGTTGTTTCATGTGGTTGTCTGTCTATTTTATTTAAATAATGTCTATTCAAGTCCTGAGGACATATTATAATTAAAATGGTTGTTGAGCTGAAAGAGTTCTTTACCAATGACACTTGTTTATGAAAGTTCTGATTTTGTACCTGAAATGGTTTTAGTCTCCTCACCCTATATTCTGTAAAAATTCAAATTCAAACTCATAACATAAGTCATAATTTAACCTCTGAGGAGGTGGCCTCTCCAATGATGGGCATTTGAATTTATTCCAGGGGCTGTTTGCAGATTAACTGGCAGCACTGAACCTGGTGTTTTGTTAAATCAAAGGGAGCTCTGTCTTCTTGAATTGCCTTGGATACATCTCTAATTTTTCTGTGTATGTTTCTGATTTATACGTAATAAATATCGTATTTTTTTTCCAGATCTGTGTACTTCTCTAGCTCCCCTTTTAATTTTTTTTACCCCATTTAACACTTAATTCCTATTTAGAGGAAGGAGATGTATAATGCCTATCAGTGAGACACATTTTTCTCTTTGTATAAATTGAGAAAATTAGTCTTCGACCGCAATATTTTTTTAAAGATTTATTTATCTATGCATATAGAACTGGGGACATGCTAAAGGTGCAGGGGCGGTGAGAGAATTCACCAGCGACAGAGTGGAGAGCAGAACAGGCAGATTGACAAAGTACACTGCTGCGGAGACCAGCGGGAGAGACAGGAGAGGTCTACTGCACCATGTGGGTCAGCGTCCAGGCTGGGAATCAAACTCGTGCTGAAGCTGCTATGGCTAACTTCTTTGTGTTGTGCTTTAACCCACTGCGCCAACAGACCCGACTGCAATACTTGTTATAGTGAGTACAGTCATTGGCACTTCCAAAATGACAAGAGATGTTGTTTTCTATTTGTTTAATATAAGTTGAATTCATATAAGAGCTCCTATCTACATTTTACTCTCAGAAGCAAAAATAAATTCTGTCAAAAAAGGAAAAATACATATTTTTAGTAAAGACACAAATCTAAATGCCTCAAAAACTTTCACTTTCTCATTTTTTCCTCTCTGCAAATGCATCCTATTTAACTATGAATGTTAACCTTATTAGTATTTCTTCCTTGGCTATATCCTCTGTTCCAAAGCTCTGTGCTTTGGAATATAATTATGCTACTGACTAAGCAACGTGAGATTTTGGTTTTATTAAAAGGAATCTAACTACTTATTTTGCATATCAACAAAATCATTTTTGCATGCAAAGAGGAGCTCAAGAAACTGCAGGAGCCACTTTCAAAAATCTGTCCCTTGAGAATGTGAGTGAGGATTCTGATATTGGCTAATTAAATGGAAGCATTTGATTTTAGGGAGATGATTACTTCTCATTACTTTATTACAATGAAAGTGTGTATGATGACCACGTACAATTGAATACACTTGGCTCCTGTGGGTGATTCTATATTGTTGTTGTGTCCTTGATGAATTAGTTAACTTGTGAAACTGTGAGTATGTTTCCCGTGGAAGCCAAATCTATTACACGTGCCCATATGTCTGTGGTAAGAGCTATCAGGAATAGAGAAGCCTTGCATCTGGAAGGACTGAGCTTGCTTCCTCTATAATGGCTCCAAATCACTCTTTCTAAAAAACCCAGTCTTACAGAAAAAGACTAGACTTTCATGCAAAACTCTGTTAAATTAACAGTTCATCATTTTATAGTGCACTATAATAGAGCTCTCTGCTCAGTCATGTGCACTTGTTCACACTCCTGAAATCTCATTACAAAGTCAGTCATAGACATATGGCTGGGTCTATAGCTGCTTACTTCTTGAAAGAAGACTGAAGTTAGTCTCTCTCCTTACCTCATTTATCAAATATGCATGCAGAATGTGGTCTTATATGACAATTTCATATTTTCTGCTTTTTTTTCCTCCCTCTCTCCCTCCAACTCTTCATCTTCCCTTTTTTTTAATTTAGTTTATTCCAATTCCATCCTTTCTCCCTTCCCTTTTTCTTTTACTTAAAAAAAAATGACTTAATCAAAATATATCTGACATATTTCTTGAACTTTAGCTCTCATACCAAGGAGCTATAAAAATATAATGTCAAAATTTTCAATAATAAATTTTATATCTTTCTACATCCCAACACTCATATATTCTTAAACATACAGAAATCCTTGTGGACTCTTTGGAAAAATCTAGTATGTGATCCAATTTTGTCAGCCCATAGTAAATTGCATACAAAAGGGGCAACATGGCATTTGACATTCATAAATATTTTCATTTATATGTTTTGTTTTGATCCTCATATTTGGGCAGAGGGTATATTTTACAAATAGAAGAAAAGAGGCTCTGAAGTCCCATGAGATCAGTCTTGGTCAGATCTGTGAGGAAGTCGCCTGACCTGGTGCCAAAGGAGAGTAACTGGCGAGAGTGAGGCCCAGGCTTTGAGGTCCTGTGAGCAATACTCAGATGAACTCAGGAGAAGCTATCCTCCTGACCCTCAGTGGTGAAGGGCATGTGCTTGATGCTCCTGTGAAACACTGACTGACTAGAACACCATGTTTGTAGCTGTGTCGATGCCATCCACCTTTATCCAGGTGATTTTGAATGTCATCCACTCAACTAGAGACCTCTGGGAGAGTTGCTCTTGTAAAAGGAATAGCCTTATTTATGTATACAGGACTGGGGTACAGTCCAGAGGCTCAGGGGTGGTGAGAAGCTTCACCAGAAACAGAGTGGGGAACAGAACAGGCAGATCAATGAGGTACACTGCTGAGGAGAGCAGCAGGTGGGTCAGGAGGGGTCTGCTGTACCATGTGGGTCACCTCCATGGTGGGGTATCCAGCTGACACTGAGGTGGCTGCATGCAGCAAGCTTGAAGTGCTGCGCTCTAACCCGTTGCGCCACCAGGCAGGGCCCCTCCTTTCACTTTCTGTTGTTGGTAGTTAGTGCTCACTAGTAGTGATTTTCAGTGCCATACCAGGGAACTGAAAGGAGAGATGGGATTGACATCAACTCTGACAGGCTGTGGTGCTTCGGGACCTAGCTTGCCTTCGCTGAGTCAGTACTGAAGCATATTTGTCACCCACAGTGTCAGGGGAAGACTGTGTTTCTTACCGCACTGTGCCCATCAATAACTTAAGCACCTTAGGCTTATTCCGGGAGGTTACCATTCTGACAAAGGAAAAGAGATAGGGGTTAAATCTCAGCATTATGAAGCCATTGCAGTCACTGTAACATGAGTTCAATCCCCAGCTAAGTAGCTGACCTACATGGCACAGCAGACACTTCCTGTCTGGTCTGTTGCTCCCCAGAGGTGTATTCAGTAGATCCTCCTGTTTTCCTCCCCCACCCACACACCTATGTATGACTTACACCCCAGTTCTTGTATACATAAATACATCTTTAAAAAGCAATGGAAAAGGGATAGCTGCAGGGAACATTTAGATATTTAGGGGGGGGGGTGATAATCATTTAACAGAAGTAGGCCAATTTTAATATTTATACTAATTAACTATACTAATGAACTAATTTATATTCTCTTCAAGCTGGTAATTTCTTGGGGTGGCAGTAGGTCAGGAAGGTCCAGAAATTAGGGAGATTTGAGCACCAGTATCTAAAAGTGCCACCAGTGTTTATTTATTAATTTGGTCCCTCAAATTCCTGACAATGTGATATGGCCCAGTTTGTAAGAGCCATAATCTTATGCAGTGTGGGTCCTGCTCAGGGCAGATAAGCCTGTACTGAGGATGCCTGTCATAGGTCATAATCCAACAATTTCCTTGGGGCACTGACAACACTCACTAGCTGATCGTCCATTTGGGGCCCTAGCTCTGGAACTTCCACTCTACTGTTGTTCATTTCAGGTTCATAATGGCAGCCTAACTACGGTGGCTGATTTGACTTCTGAGGGGGTGGCCTTCCCAATGGTGGACATTTGAATTTAGTCCAGGTGGGGACTGTTTTCATAGGAACTAGCAACACTTAAGCTGGTGTTTTGTTAAATCCAGGGGAGCTGTGGCCTCTTGAACTGTCTTAGTATTCGTCATCAGTGTAATGGCACTCAGGTTTGTCAGGAACTAGTCTCCTGAGAACCAATTGGGTGGACTTAGCTCTCAACTCAGACTCTTCTGAACCTGCCAGCTGGTGTACACTGGTGACCTGCAAGCCCATTCCCACATGGCCAGCTGAGGACCCTGGCCTTGGGTAATTTTTCTCTTGATAGTTGACCATGTAGGCCTAACATAGGGTGGGTGACCCTCCAAAAAGAGCTGCAGAAGCAGCAAGGGTAAGTAGTCAGCTATGGAAAGTCTCCCCTGGGGCCATTTTTAATTGGACTCTAACCTTGTAATTAGTAGGAACATCATTTTAAACTATTCCTATGGAAACCAATTGTTTAATTTCAGTGTCCCTTAGGTTGGCCTCACTCTGCTGGATACAATCTATAGACCTAAGTCCTCTTTACCTCCATTCTCGCACAGATCTCTGGAGTTTAATGTGATCTTCTGGGTTAGAGGACAGTAGTGGTATTGCACTGTCTTATCTACTTGAGGGCAGTGTTTGCCTTCCCTAGAGTTCACCCCTCTGGTCTTGGGGGAGGGGAGGGAGAGGTGTCAGGAGGGGTTAAGCACCGTCTTTCCTCTCAGGGTAGCTACTGGTGTAAACCTGCTGAGAGTAAGGCCAATACCCATTGGTAGTTTGAAGTACCTCCTCAGTTGACTCCCCTCCCCCCTTTAATCCTGAGAGGGATAGAAATGTAAACCTCCAGGCAGAGTCCCATTAATGTGGTAGCCTGCTCAGCAAGGGTTGGTTCTGGACCTCACTCTGGGGAAGCACCAGGACACCATCCACAACAACAAATGTCCAGTAACAGATGTGGCGGCAGTCAGCTGTTCACAGAGGCATCTCTCCCAGCTCCATGTATCCTGGCCTCTCTGGTAAGGGGTTCCCAGGGTTGAGGTTGTTCTCTTGTATCAGAGCACCCCAACTCATCAGCCACACTTCAAGGCTGCCTGAGTTGGCCTGTTTGGGGTGATGAGGTACTCAGCTTAAGCACCGAGTAAGTGGTACCCCTCTCCTGAGAAGATCTCAGCCCCACATCTTTTAGTGTCCAGGGCTACCTAGTGGGGATCCAAGTGTGTTACCAGATCCTCAGGCTGCTGGGTGCCTTTGATATTCATAGTTGTTTCCAACGGGATGAGGCCACTCAAATACTGATGCTGCTGGGTCAATCTAACGTGATACCTGAGACTCAAAAACACAGACAGTCCACATGAGTTGGACCCCAGGTGTCCTGGGTTGAGCATCAGCTGCTTAAGGCCATTCAAGACCACTCAGCAACAGACTGTCCTGTTGATTGGGGTGACCTCATTATTTGTTCCTAGTCAATTCCTTGAATGCAGGCAGGATTGTGAATACACATGCGAAATGACTTTTGTGACTATGTTATGTTATAGGATGGCAGGACTTTTGCAGATGGATTTAAGGACCTTAGTCAGTTGACCCTGAGTCAAATGGAAGTTAAATTAGACTCACCTAATCAGACAATCCCTTTAACGAGAAGCTGGAGCTTCCCCTGCAATCAGTGGGAGCTGGCTTTGATCAAGGAAACCTGTGTGAGTGGGACTGTAGATGGCGTCAGTTGGCAGGACCTGAGATTGGGCTTTAGAGGCAAATTAGTCCTCAGTTTACAGTTTTGAGAATACAAGGCCATGCAACCAGAGGAACTGGATGGAACTAACAAAACCTGTGAAGCTGGAAGAGGGTCCAGAATTCCAGGGGTGAAGAGATGCCGTTGGCCAACATGGCCATGGGCAGCTAGACATGAGTCGACACTGAGGCTGAGCCCAATGCTGATCTCCGGAGCTGAGATGGTAAGTCTCTTCCTTGAAGCCTGTTACACAATGAGAGATAACTGATTCAAGAAACAGAGGCCAGATAGCAATCGTAGTTTTGCCCCAGAAGGTACAAAGAGAAAAGAAAAAGGACAGAAAGACGGAGGGAAGTGACACCACTTTCTCAGTGTCTGTGAGGACCTGTGTCAGCGTAAGCACCTGACACTAACTTCCTTCACTGTGGCAGAACCTTTCAAGGGGCATCATCCTTGAAACTGAATAGCTTCAAGTCGGTAGTAGCAAACAACTGGATCAGGAGTGAGATGCCTCCACCCTGGAAGGTCCTGCTTTCAGAAAGCCCAAGGTCACCTAATCCCTAACTATTTGAGGGATAACCCGACCCTCTTTAAACACATTCTTGATCCCCATTCTTAAGCTTGCTTTTATGCTTCAGCCAATGAAGACTGAATCCAGGAAAGTTATCTCTGCACCTAATGCTGGCTGAGTGTCAGCTGTTCTCTTTCTCACCCTGACTCCCTCTCATGGCTTTCTAACCTGTATGGCCTTGAAGTGTGTCCCGCACCTCCAGGACTTGTAGGCAATAAATTCTGGTCCTCAAATTTCCTTGGTGGATTTTGCTAAAGTGCATCCTCAATCACAATAAGACCACCGTGGTGCTTCACTCCCAACATTGTCCCTGACAAGGGAAATGTCTGTGGACATTACAGGCTATAATACAGGCCCTGGGCTGGCTCTGGGCATCCCATCCCTTGGTCACTGGGACTCCCGTCCCAGCACTGGAGTAACAGTGAGGACGTGCTAGACCTATTTATGCTGTGCCTCTGTCTACGTGAGTCTGTTTTCATCTCTGAAAAGCTAAAAAGATGCCAAAGTTGTAGCAGATGAATTGCATTTTTTAATAATCTTTTGGAATGTAAAGGAAGACCTTCCTTGAGTCCTATCCTTTAGTCAGGAGCATAATTGAGTTATATTCCTGAAATCATCAATCTTTAGAAAGACAAAACTGAAAAATCATGAAGATTATTAGGACCAATTTCACAGGAGTTTTGTTTCCAAACAGCAGAGGAATCAGTTCTTTTCGCTGGCCTCTGGGAGATCTATTGTATATCTTGAATTTCTGACAAAGCTTTAGATTTGAGTTGGTACTAAAACATCTGAAGAGCATTAGCTAGTTAAAATTATAGACCTTTACTAAGTAAATAAATTTATTCCAGAAATGTCCGAATAAAATATGTTAGGTAGTAATTAGAACTTGAATGATAATGCATATCAACTTTATTGTTCGTACAATTACTGATGGGCTACTTAACATTACTTTAAAGCACAATATAAGGTGGTCTTTTTTTCAAGGGAATTTACATTGTAGGAACTTAATTTTGTTGTTGTTGTTGTTGTTGTTGTTTTTATTAAAAAGTTTATTTTTACATCAATTTTGCACATTTTTTTTCATCTCAATTGTAATCCCCACGGGTTTCCCATCACCAAATCACCCCTGTGCCACCACCATAGTCCCGTGCATTTCCCTCCCTCCCCCCCACCCGTTTTTGATCCCATTCCCCACTCCACCTCCACAGAATGTCTCTGGTCTATGGTTGTTCATTATTTTTGTTATTTTCTCGCCTGGTGTAGGAACTTAATTTTAACAATGGAAAAGCTTTGCATGAGAACCCAATTTATTTCACTTTGGCTCTCAGGAAGTTGGTTATTCCCCAGGTCTTCAGTCAGATCCTATGACAGATTTTCAGTGAGTGGGATATGGGTAATTATGCTATTCAAGACTTTCAGGACAAGGCCATCAATCCTCTTGGGAGAACTACTTTATTTATTCCCCTTTTGTGAAGACCAAAGAAGTTATGTGTTAAAGCTGGTTGCATCAACAAGTGGAAGCAGTTTGAGTATTTAAATGGATGTCTGTGAGCAAATCTGCACTGACTGTGTGAGACAGTAACACAATAGGCAGTAAAATATTATTACATTAAGCCACTGCTGTTTGGGTTTATCTTATTGAAGCATAGTTTACTCTGCTCTAATACAATAATCAATATAGTTTTACTTTCCTTCTATGGTAGCATTTGCAGATTTGACAGTGGGCTATATTGTTTGATCAGCAGAATTTTTAAAATTGCCTTTAGATGCTTTAGATTGAAAATGCATTATTTAGTCACATTTCCTCGTTACTGTATCCCTTCTTATTAATTTATATACATGACAGGCCCTGGAATCCATTTGGGTTTGCAGACCACTGTGATGTGACGAGTCTTCTTTAATGTTATCTAATGCTGAGCAAATGAATCTACTCTGTGTACTTTCCTGCACTTACGGCTTACTAGCTTCAAAAATGACACAAGTGACAGTAGCAGCTGGAAGTATTTTAAAAACTGGTATTTTCAAAAGACACTATACATGGTTTAAGAAAAAAATAAAAAAGTAAAATCTGAAATATGGAGTGATACCTTCTAGTGAGAAATAGGTTTAAAAGCCAATGTTAAATATGTAGCATGCCTTGCAAAAATAATGTGATTATTAATGGCAATGGTACAGAGATAGCCACAGATCATTTTGCAGTATTTATAAGTAGGCAATCAAGACTTCTTAGAACCAAAACTATATGTTCTGAGCATATAAACTATATAAAGTTATAGGAAGCATATACAGTTTATGGAATGTAATTAAGGTGGACTAGGGTTCCAGGCAGGAAAATGCCACTAACTGAAGTGCATGTTTCACATGCTGAGCAGTGCCAGAAGATCAGCAGAAAACCTTTTTAGCAATTACTTATAATTTTACTTGCATAGGCAAATTGTATAAATGAAGGCTGGAACAGCAGTAGGATAACATATACAGCCAGTCCTAGCGGATGCATTCCAGATAAGTAGTTTTCCTTTATTTATTGAAGTAACATTGCATTATAACAGTATAGAGATTGAAATGTGCAGCACTGAGGATCAGTGTAGAAACTACCATACTACGGTACTTCCCTGCTAAGAGTTCAGTTCTTCTCTTCACTAAACCACCTTCCCTTTCCCATCTCAGCTTCTCTTCCCCACCCCCCGCCTTTTTCTATTCATTTCTGATGTTTTAAATTTATTTATTTATTTATTTTTAAAGATTTATTTATTTGTGCATACAGAACTGGGGTACAGGCCAGAGACTCAGGGGTGGCAAAAGACTTCACCAGAGACAGAGTGGGAAGCAGAACAGGCAGAT
>NW_004567119.1:29123840-29168421 GCF_000260355.1 Condylura cristata
GTGGTCACCTCCGGGGCAGGCGGGAATCGAACTCATGCGGAAGTGGTTTCAGCTTCTTAGTGCAGTGCTTTAACCCGCTGCGCCACCAGGGAGGGCCCTGTTTTAAATTTATTTTAACCTCACTCATCTTATTTTTCTTCTCCTTTGAATCAGAGTTTATTATTTCATCTTTACTTTTGAGAGGACTTGGTTTTCTCATCCGTGAGGTCTCTCAAGTCCTCATTTCTTATCTTGCTGCTGTTTTCTATTTCTTTTATGAAAATGTGAATTGTAATTTAGAGTATTCCTTTACACGATGACAATGCATGCCTCAGGTTATTGTGGTATACGTCCCTTGACATTTTTGTCTGTACTATGTTGGTAACTTGAATGTGGAAAGGTTTATATTGAATTTTGTTAAAATTTATTTTTATGAGTGATTTTGCATTTTACCATAGATTTGCATTTTGTTTGCCTGAAAAAGCACTGTTAGGAGATCATAAAGATCTTGATGGGGGAGTCAAAACATTTCAGGAAGCTTTTATCATTTCTGTGTTTAGCAGCTGCCCTTTCCACCATCTCCTACTACTGCCTGCCCCAGTCACTCATACAGAGACAGAGCTCCTGGGTCTTGTCTCGATGACTTTTTCTCCAGATATATGTATTGCTCGCTTTTCCATTTGTTTCATATTTATATGTCTGTGATCAAATATTACCACTGCTGAAAGGCCTTTTGTGAACTAACCTAAAACTCTTCCTATTGTTACCAAAGGTATCACCTAACAAAGAAAATGGGAGAAATTAATGTAAATATATGATGACATTGCCTAGCAATTGACAAGTAGTTAGGACTTATTTGTTGATTAAATCATATGTATTATTGGTTTTATACATTTGTTCAAATATTAAGTTGTAATTAAGACATGGCTGCTCTACACATTATATCCTTTGTCTTTTTGTCAAAAGATTATAGTCAACAAGTTTATGATTGCTGTGATAGCAATTTATACAGACATAGTATCTTACACTAGTACCATAGATACTTAACAAGATATGCAGGATTAAAATTGTCAATGATGTGACAAGTTAAGGTTCTCCTACCTATTGTTGTGTGTGTGTGTGTAAATTTTATTTATTTGTGCACAGAAGAACTGGGGTCTAGAATGGAGGTGCAGGGTGAGAGGATTCACCTCAAACAATAGGGAGTAGAACAGGTGGATTGACTGAAAAAAAAAAAAAAAACACGACTGAGGGGAGCAGCAGGCAGGTCAGGAGAGGTCGGCTGCACCACGTGGATTAGTCACTGGCTGGGGATTGAACTCAGGACATAGCAGTGACACCCTCACTTATTATACTGATCTAACTTCAAGAATAAAATACTAACCACAGATCTAATTTCCTATATACTAACAGTGGAAAATTCTACTTTCAGATATCAAATATAAGTTAAATATTTGTGTCTACTTGGTCACATGAAACTGACTTTACAGTTCTAGATTTTTATCTTTGCTCAATATTAAGTGATACGCTCTGTACTTGACTCATAAGATTACCTCTAAGTGTCATAAAACTGTGTAACTTTTATTGATCCCAGTTTTCAAATGGCTTCTAAGTGCCACTCTCAACCCTCTGAAGGGGTGTTTTTGTGGATCTCATTTTACAGAAGGGAAACGGCATGAGGGGGTGCGTTTACTTCGTCAGCTAGAAGACCAGAACACTCAGCTCCAGGGCACTCTTAACAGTGTGTGTCCTGCTCCCTCCGCCTACCTGCAATGTTTTGCCCTCGCAGGATTATGACACAGCTCACATCAGAGGTCAGCCTACCATGAGATCAGGTGTCACTTAGTGCATCTGCAAATACAGGGTCTATTTTTATTATAAATATATTACACTTCTAAAACATATTCATTCTGTTTAGTGTTTGTGTATCAGCTAACAGATAATCTGTAGTCAGTACTGACACTTAAGGTCTAGAACTTAATCATGTCAAATAATAACTTTCCCTTTCCTTTACCCATACATGCACACACATCTCCTTTGCAAGCATTTGCAATGAAAAGAAAATTAGATAACTATAAGGTGTCTATAGGACAATAATTGTATATAGAGTTCAATGTCTACTTGGTATTTCTGAAGACTGTCGTTAACAAATATAAAAATTAGCAATCATACAATGAACCTGAATAAATAGAGTGATTCACCTCTTTATTTCACATGCTAATTATGGCAAAGTTACACTTTCAAGACAAATCTTCATTGTTAGGGCAATTTGATGAGAATTGAATCATAAAAAAAATTAACATTCTAAATATAAAACTATGGAAAGAGGACAGTTCTGTGTGAAATGCTAAGTAAGGGCTTGCTATCTTAACAGGTTTTCTGCGATCTTCAAAACATAATAAGATTGACTGGTAGAGTTACTGTATCTATAAGTTGGTACAGCCATAAAGGTAAAGGTGAACGCCATTGAAATACAGTGTTCTATTTGTGATTTCAAAGAAGACTGAAATTGCATTTCTTTGGAAACAGAAATATCCATCAAAGAACCAAAAATAATATTTCTGCACAAGTGAGCCAATGAACCCCCTGCCCACCCACCCCATGCCCATCTTCTCTTCAATCCATCAAACACAATGCAGCTTGTGATTAGAAAAAAAAAAAATGTTAATCCCTTGATGGTGCTTTCTGGCATTTTCAATAGCATCTAGACTGCTTAGTTCATGTGATGGTTATGACATTTCTATCGTTTTTATCTGTCAGTCTCAGCTTTGCACAGAGTTACTCCATTTCTATATATCAATCTGATATCTTACTCTGAATTACCTCTGTGCCCAAATGCAATCCATTCTGTATTACTTGACCAACTAATCGCCTTTCTGATCAAGTGAGAATTGAAAAGTCAGCCAAGTCCGATCAAGTTTTATCTTTGCCTTATGTTCCTCTAATTTCTGCTGGACTCTTAGTCTGCTGGCAGGATACTCATGCTGGTGGGGTTAACCTTCTTGTCTGTGTGGAAAATATAAACCTTTCAGAGGGTTGGCACCCTCAGCCTCTGATGCTTAGTCTCATGCCATTCTTTGTGTATGCGCTAACATGAGGTGGGATGGGGAAGGAGAGGTGCCTTTCTCAATAGCTGAGCCTGTTCTCTCAGCACAGGTGATGTTTGTTATGGGCTCAGGGAAGGACTTGCAGACCCAATTGGTGCAGATGACGCCAATAACTCTCTTTCATCGATAATTCTAGACTTGCAGGATTCAGTCAAGCTTTATTCTCATTCTCTGTGCATCCCTTGGAGTCTGCTCCTTGGTCTGCCATTTGTACCTCTTTAAGTAGGCTGGGCACATTAGTTTACTTTCTCATCAAATCAAGCCCATCTGGGATTGAACATGATCAGTGGTCCTCTTCATGCTGCTGCAGGCCCACAATACCTATACCTGGGGCTTTCTTTTAGGGCATGGTCTGAGAGAACAGCAGGCTCTTAACTTCAGCCTACGTTCCTTTTTACTTTCTTTCCTCATCCCTGTCTCCATCCCTTATAGGCTGAAGACTTGCTGCTTAAATGGTGTTTAAATAATACCAGTAAAATAATGACACTGATCAGCCAGTGCCATCTTCACTCTCCTCCACAGGACACCTAAGCTGCCACCTCTCACCACAGACCACCACAGTCTGCCTGCTTGTGCCTTCTGCAAGGTCCCACTCAGCTCTGCTCAGAGTAGACACTAGTTGTCTCCCTTCTCAATGTCAGTGTTTTTTATTGGTTAGAACAGAATGTTATAAGCTGCTTGGTGTATAAAGTTAATGCCTGCCATTATCATTATTAATTTTAACATTAATAGTTAATATTAATTAAAGGTCAATGAAATTAATCTTTAATACACTTTGATATGAATAGTTAATATTCATCTTACAAATTTTAGGACATGGCTTCCTTAGGGTCTGCACAGATAATGCATACGTTCACATCACTGAGCTGATAGAAATGAGCGGTCCAGTCTCATCCCTTTATTTCTGACTTGGTCTCCCACTTTGCCCTTTAGCCTGGCCAAATGCTTGAGTTCCTGGACAGCACTGAAGCGCCCTCAGCTTTCTCTCGCAGTGAATATCACTCTCTTTTCCCGGGGACCCTAGTGTTCGTTTCCTACTAGGTTCCTTTTTCAGATTCTGCCTAGAGAAGTCACTCACCTAGAAAGACTTGCTCTCCCTTATCCCTCCATCTCCTGTCTCTGGTGCCACTTTGCAGCCATGTGTTTACTTGGCTGGCTCTCCCTATTGCCACCGTGCAGTTAGTTATGCACCACTGTCCTTGAGGCACCAGGCCAGAGATGCCACTGGTGGCCGGTACCCTCCAGCCAGCTTGTAAAGTGAAGGTGAAAGCAATGAATAGAAGGCACGTGAAAAGGAAGCTGGGTTGCGGAAGCCATTTCATATAGAGTCAGTTAAATAAGAAATGACAATGGGGATTTAAAACTATTTTGAAAAGATAGCAAAAATCATGTCAAAACTTGTACGGTACAGATAAAAATTGTACTTACAGAAAGACTTAATTAGAGCCTTACATGCATAAATGCAAACTCAAAAGGTTGAAATCAGTTTTCTCTAATTTTCATCTTAAGGAATTAACAGAGGAATAGGGCATATGTAGCACCTTTTATACATGTTTTTGTATGTTTCAAAATTAAAAATGAGGAAATATTTAGAACTGTGCTTATACTGTAATATTTGCGTGAGGGTCGGAGAGGACATTTTGTACATATTTGTAGATGCACAATATAATTCCAGGAAGAGTCATTCCATATTCATAATAATGGTTTCCTCTGAAGAAGAGAACTAACTGTCTACGAAGATGCTAGCGAGAATTTCTCTGACTAGCCTATTTAAATTTTTGAATTAAAAAAATGACCATGTGGCCCTCCCTGGTGGCGCAGCCGGTTAAAGCACTGCACTGAGAAGCTAAAAGCCACTTCCACATGAGATCGATTCCTGCCTGCCCCGGAGGAGATCCACATGGCGCAGCAGACCTCTCCTGGCCCACCTGCTGTTCCCCTCAGCAGTGTACTTCCTCGATCTGCCTGTTCTGCTCCCCACTCTGTCTCTGGTGAAGCCTCTCACCGCCCCTGAACCTCTGGCCTTTACCCCAGTTCTGTATGTGTAAATAAATAAATCTTTAAAAAAAAATGACCATGTTAACTCTTTAAAACAAAATAAGTTGAAAATAAACACTAATGCAAAATAAATAACATAATAACACTTCGGAATATGTTGCGACTACAATATATCTTATACACAAAAGCCTGATAGAATAATAAATGTTCTGAATTAGTTGACTCACTGAGAAAGCAACTTCAGAATGTATTTAATAAAATTTGCCACATCTAAAATGTTACATAAACTTCACATTTGAGATCAAGGATAATGAGGACTGCAGTAGATTCAAAGAGAGAATGAGAGCTCGTGCTTGAGAAGACTAATGTAGCTTCTAAGAATAAAATAAAGTAGTTTTAAAAAAAAGCCCATGCTGTCACAGCTAAGAGGAGCCTGGAAAACAGACTGACATGTAATATCGTTTCCTGGAGAAAATTTGGAACAGATCCCATGTAGGCAATTCTGGAAACCTGAACAAGTGAATCTGACTAATGTGGACTTACTAATAGCAGTATACCAGTAGTTTTTATTGATTGTGAGAGATACCCCATATTGGTATGTTAATACCTGAGGAAAATGGATGTGGGAGCTATAGACCCTTTTTATAAACTTTCTGTAATACTACAACTGAAACTTAAAAAAAATACCTTAAAAATGTATTCAAAGCACTAGGTAAAGATAGAGCATTATAGGAGATAATTGAGTATCTTCAGTACTCACTACCATATAAGATTTGAATGTGTTCTTATAAGAGTTCTTCTCAGGCATGATCTGAAACATGAAGTTACTAAAAAAAAATATTCTCATAGTGAAAATATCCTCTAGGAAAAATAAAGGAGACTAATGTTAGAGTTCTATTTTGTATAATTAATATATAAGTTTTCTACTGGGATATATTCTCATTTCTTAAAACAATTCCAATTAGTATAATTTTCAATAATTTTGTGACAATGAGGGCACTAATCACTTTCATTTTTGAAACTTTATATCTGCACTGATAATTTTTTAGCTTACAATATCCCCAAAGACTAATTTAATGCCAAGTCAAATAACATTTCTTTAATACATCCAGTATTATACATAAATAATTCAGGTAAAGGGAACTCTTTTATAATAACTTGGTGGATTTTCAAATAGATTAATTATTCTTTTAATTATAATTTTATGCTTTACGATGATGATTGGTTTTGGTTATTTGAGTTATCTCTTGAGCCTGGGATGTAAAACATATTAGTATAGTTGATATATTCATTACTTTTCTTTTTTCCCTTATGAATTTTATCTTTTCAGATGACTCAAAATATTTTCCTCCAAAATACAATTTAGAAGAATCAATTTTTTTCCTTACAATTTTATATACAGCCAAGACACATTTTTCAGAAACTATTTTAAGCACTTACAATTTTATTGTTTTTCTCTCATATACACTTGTCAGGAATAGTAAAATATATAATAATTATAAGTTAACATAATAAAATATATTCATAACTTTCTATGCAATTAGTGGCTCCTTAAAACCACTAAATATAGTGGAAAATACATCTTGGAGTTCAGGGACAGTAATGCATCTGATATAGGTGTGCTGAGTTGAAAGGGATGTAGCAATTTTCTTAGTGAAGGGGTTTTTACATTAAAAAAAAAAGCAAGATTCCCCACAACATATTGTAATTAAGAGCTGTATTTAGTTTTGATGCTAGTGTTTTGATTGAAACCGAGGTAAAATCCTTACCCTAATATTAACTTACTACATGTTAATGAGTAAATAAATCATACTTCCAGCTCTTCTCTTAACCATGAAACTAGAGTATTTAATTTTAAAGTTGTCTTAACAACTCTAAAGAATTTAACATATCTTTCATTTTCTTATGTCAGCTGTATAATTTATCTTTACATTCCTAAATGAATTTCATTGACCACTTTTATCTATTCAGTGAATTGTCATAGCTTATTTTGCGTGGCTTTGCTTATGAATGAAATTTGCAAGATTATTTTCTGTTTTGTTCCACATTCAGCCTATCAATAACCGATATTGAGACTGGATAAGTCTTTGTGTATCTTACTGTGATGACAGCAGTGATAATCAGGAAATCATAGCAGAAAAAATTGCACTAATTATAATCTGGAATTGACATAGCACATATTGGCCATACAAGGAGGAGTCATAGGGAGAGTGAGCGTGGACCTGGGATCCTGCTTTTATTTGAGTCAAATTTGTGAATTTAGAGTTTTGCAGACTCATTCTTTATTGATAACATCAGGAATTTAAACATGAGAAGAGACACAAACAGTTCTAAGGTGTTGTCAATGTACCAAGTCTCCAGTGACTGGCAATGCATTTTTTGTTGCAAGCCATCTTTGAAGGGGATGTCTTGGTGACCAAAGCTTAAGTCAGGCATGTGTATTACAAAAACAAACAAACAAACAAACAAAAAGTTAGGATTTACACAACCTCATCTCAAGCTCTCTTAAGAACATTATCCCTGGGCCCTCCCTGGTGGCGCAGCGGGTTAAAGCACAGCGTTGAGAATCTAAAGCCACTTCCGCAAGAGGTGGCTGCCCCGGAGGTGACCACATGGTGTGGCAGACCTCTCCTGACCCACCCGCTGCTCCCCTCAGCAGTGTACTTCGTTGACCTGCCTGTTCTGTTCCCCGCTCTGTCCCTGGTGAAGCCTCTCGCCGCCCCTGAGCCTCTGGCCTGTACCCCAGTTCTGTATGCACAAATAAATAAATCTTAAAAAAAAAAAAAAGAACAATTATCCCAGTAGAGTTAGTAGGTCAGTACAGCAGTAAGCAGAAATGTAATATTTTTGATCATAGGACTTTGGGTTATCTATGAGAACATGGTAGGCATCTTAGACCAACCAGTTTGTTCTTTTTTTATGCTGGTGTAGTATACATTGTTACTCACTGACCAAACCAATCATTTAGCAATTCATGCTAAATGTGTTCCAATATCTTTATGTGTCCATAATTCTACCTGGCCAGAATCTGTACACATGGCGACACTGAATGCAGATGGGACTGGGGTGGGGATGGAGGTAATATTCCTTTCAGATGCAACTGGCCTGATCTAAACCTAGAGTTGTTAATTTTAGAGAGAAAAAGAAAGAATGGTTACACTGTAAATACTTTATTATCCTCTGACATGCTTCTATAAGAATAAGTTTAAGATTATGTCCCTCTTTTAAAATGATGAATGCAATAGTATGACTCATGCTATTTAACCTCAGTTGTTTCATAAAATATAAGGCTAGACATGATCCATTATCCCTTGGTAATTTTTGTCATCTTTAGTAATTAATCCAGTACATCCCCATCTACATAATTCCTCCTTCAATTTGTACTTTGGCATTCTAGACAAAACTTGAATCTCTGGTATTCCTTGCATGATGTGAAAACAACTTAGCTTCAACAACTAAGATCTTCCCATGTAAAGTTGGGACATTTTACTTATCTCAAGTCTAAGGCATGGGACAGTAACACTCCATTGACATTCTTACTATGATTTAAAAAGAAAAATGTTGTTTGGCTCTTCCAATGATAAGAAATTAGTAAGGATTGGATTTACTTCCCTACATCGCCCCTTTAGTAGAATTCACTTTGTTTGGCATTAGAGTACACAGTGGCTTTAAGTTGACAATAGGCCCCTCATATAAACACATGGCCTAGAAAGCAGCCTGTATAATCACAAAATGTAAGTTCCATAAATGACTTTTGGGGAAAGTCACCAAATAGAGACACCAAAGTTAAGATAATTTTAAAAATCGGAAAAAAATGAAGAACTGACCTCAGTACTGATCCACAAGTAAGAGCTAGACAACTGAAATCTCTCTCTCTCTTTGGAATCTGTATTTCCATAAACTGTTCTGAGCACATGGACTTGAGGAAATGTTGTGCTATGAAACACATTGCTGATATGAAACACTGCATATATGACTGAACAGAGTTTAAAGTGCTTATGACAGTTTGAGGTTTGGCCCAGGGAAAGGTGGAGGGGTAGCAGGGAGAAGGTATAGAAAATTCATCTTGCAATTGCCCAAGTCAAATTCTTAGAAGTGCTCTTGTGCATTGAATTATTACTTTCCAAACTGTGACGCCCTGCCTTTTTCTTTAGTTCCTCGATGCTGTCTGTGCTTGGAGTGGTTTTAGACTACTCTTGGGTTGCACCCTATGATGACTTCCCAAAAGAGCCCTGGTGATCAGCAGTCTCCCTGCCTCCCACTCCATAAGTCCCCTGAGCACCTCAGTGAAAACCAGGTGAAATGCCCTAGGTAAAATCCTATGCTGTTGGGAGGGAGTGTTTTCCACTCATATCCAGAGAAGGAACAGTTGACTTTCCTCCTAGAATGGAAAGTAAAAGTAATTTTCTCTGTTGGCACAGGTAGAATCATGTCTCTTCAAGACCCAGATAAACCCTCCATGTCTTGGCTTTTATAAAATAGAGATCCTTGACATTCCTGAGCCTCATGTCACCTTGAGATATGAATACCTGGGAAGGTAATACTCTAATATCTAGAACTAAATTTCATAACTTCCAATAATACAATAATTTGTCTTGGTATAAATAAAACAAGTTTTATTATCTTTTTGAATCAGCACATTTAACTAGAAAAATAGCAACAGGTCTGATTTAATAGTATGTGCAGCTTTGGAATTTCAGAGCTTTTTACAGGAGCATTGAGAAATGCAGTGGTGTTTTATTTTCCACATGCTATAGAAATCAAGTGTTTTTTTGTTTGTTTGTTTGTTTGTTTTGTTTTGTTTTTAAGTAGTCCCTGGGTCAAAAAAAGAGGAAAACTAGAAAACACTTTAACTATAGTGGAAATAAACCCACACTACTAAGCACATGTGTTAAGAGAATAATAGAGTTATCAAATAATGAAGACAGTTTCAGATTCAGAAGCTATACAAAAAAGAAAAATCAGCTCAGCAAACAAGAATGAAAGCAAATGCTAAAGGTAAGATTGGAAAGCAATAGAATATAAAACACACATGAACTAAAAAGAAAAACAAAATGAAATCAAAATAGTGTCTTCGGGGTCAATAATACGGATAAAACTCCAGAATGATCAGATGGCAAAACATGAAAAACACAGTTTGCCCATATAAGTAATGGGATAGATGACATTATAGATCTACAGAAATAAAATATAAAAAGAGGCTGTGAACAAGTGTATAATGCTCAGAGAACTTAGATGCAGTTGACAATTCCTTTAAAATACACAAACTCTGAAAGTTCACTCTGCAAGGCATGGATAACATGAGCAATCCAAATATATTTAGGAAAATGGAAAAGAAAATTTCAGTCCCAAATGTTTTCACACCTGAAGTTCATTAAACATTTAATGGAGAAACTACAATTACACACACACACACACATATCCAGAACACTAGAGAAAATAATAGGCAACTTATTCTAAGACCAAACAAGAAAATAGCTTGCAAGGAAAGAAGACTGAAAACTACAGCATGATATCTTGTTTGAATATAGATGAGAAAAAAATCTCAACAAAATTTTAGCAATTGGAATCCAACAATATACCAGAAAAGAACATGTGAGGTTTATTCTGGGAAGTGAAAGCATATATCCCAACAAAGGCTTACACACCTGTGCTCATAGCAGCTTTATTTGTGGGCATTCCACACTGGGAATAGTGAAGCTGCATCTGCTCAAAATTAGGTACAGAGTATGGAATCTATGCATGCAATAAAAGGCTACCCCGAATGAAAATTAACAGACGATTGGTGAACAGCAAATATATGGAAATTTGGAATGTGGCAATAGCAAAAAAGTACATGTTATATGGCTTCACTTTCACAAAATCTGGAAAATTAATCCATTGCTCAGTGACAGAAAGTAGATCCATGGTTACCAGCGAAGAGGGTGGTCAGGGAGAGTGAAATTGGGGAGGGGATGGGGAGATGCATTGTTTTGAGTTAGAAGCAATCACCTTTTCTTCTCTCACCATCCCTTGTATCTCTTTGCCTTCCTCTCTCTCTCCTCTCTTCTAACCTCAGAAACCCCATTTTTTAAAGTGTACACTAGTTTTTATAAAATCATTTTGTCTTACTCATTGCCACATAATGGCCAATATTTACCTTTGTCGTTCTGACATGTTTATAACAACAGGTCCCAGTGTCTTTCACTTTGCTATATATAACATTTATTGTTCTATATGGCTGAATAGTTTTTGATTGTGTGGATAGACCAAATCTTCTGAATTTAGCCCTCTTATCAGTGGGCACTTACGTTGGTCCCCGTGTCCTGGCTTTGGTAAACAATGCTGCAGTAAACCTTGTAGGGCACCTATTTTTTGAGTGGATTGTTTTATATTCTTGCTTAGATGGTATTTCCATTTTCAGTTCTTTAAGGTAAATCCAGACCAATTTCCAAAAAGGCTGAACCAGTTTACACTCACACCAATAATAGTTCTTTCTTTGAATCCTCCCCAACACTTATCGTTGGTAATCTTTTTAATGTCTTTATTAAAGGTATGTTGTGGTAGCTCATTGTGACTTTTGATCTGCATATCCCTTATTAAAAAACTGATGATTACCATATTTCTATTGGTATTCTCTGTTCTCTTTAGTGAACTGTCTATTCAGACCCACTTCCCATTTATTGTTTGTCTTTTGTTAAATTTTGTGTTTTAATGTGCCTTGGCCATTAACCCTGTCTGTTGTGCAGTAAATGTTTTCTCCAATTCTTATATTTTCTTTTGCTGTGTAAAATCTCTTTTAATTTGAGGTAATGCTAATTATGCATTTTTTTTCACTTACTTGCTATAGGGTTAGTCACCAAAGATTATTATCGATACAATGAAATATCACTAATGTTTTCTTCTATGTAACTAATAGATAAAAGGGTTTTTATTTTTTTGTCTTTGATGCATTGGAGTGATGGATTGACTTATTATTTTCAAGGATGCATATATATATATATTTCAATAATAACCAAATTTATTCTTTTAGTGGATGCAGTTTACTAAGTTATACAACTGTGCTAACAAACATGTCAGATTGGTTTAGAAAGTATCTCAGTTATCATCACACATTTGAATGGAAATTAATGGAAAGGAGCATGAGTGAGAACTATGCAGGTGTGTATGTTTATAGAGGAATAGGAGAGAGAGAGCAATACAAAAGTCCATTAAAATGTAAAGTGTAGAATGTAGGAACACATTATCTTCTTACAGATAAGAAGAGAAGGAATACCATGGGTGATGATAGCCAGAGAAAAATTGGATTAGCTCAAAAAATGTAGGAATTGAAGGAAAATGTTGTTTATGAGTACGAAAAGTCTTTAGAGAAAAAAATAGTCTCTAGGTTGATAAAGTGAAAATTAAAGCCTGGCATACGCTTTTTTATGACATCTATTTTCCTTATGACTCCCGTTAGATTGGATTGCTTATTAAATTTCACACAGACACTAAATATGAAAACACAGATACAACATTATTTATTTTTTTTGGATTGCAATGCAAGTAATGACTGCAATTAACTATTTGTGCTCAAATATAGCCATTATTTATATTTATCTGGTCACTGTATAGAACAATCACTCCCTGGAAAACCATAATCATTAGATATTAATTTTCAATTTATTTCTAGCTTTATCATCTGCTTTAAAAATACATGAAATGAATCTCTGGGCCAGTAGTTGGCTTCTCATCAAAAGTATGCAAATTCAAATTTAACTAAAAAAATATTTTCTGTTGTTCTCGCTAAGAGAAAAATGAGAAATGAAGTTGCATGTTGCCAAAGATTAATTTTTTTCATTCTTTAAGATGCAATTCAATTCAATCCTTGAATTGAATTGAATTCAATTGAATTCAATTCACTTGAATTTCAGATAGGCAGAAGTGAGAATGGTGCTCTTGTTCTAGAAGTGTCAAATTGGTAAAATGTAAAAAGATACATTTATGATGAGAGTTTTTCAGACATTTCAATATCTGAAGATCAGGGAAAATGCCTTAAAAAAAAAACAGGTTAGTGATTCTAGTTTACCTAAAGAAGATATGGATACTTGAAATATATTTGAATAGGTTATTTAGCAAAGTGAATTATTTCTAGTCATCAGAATCTTTACAAGAATAAAGATGTATAAGCAAATACATTTACATCAAGAAAATTTTCATTTTCTATTACATTTCATGTCAGTTGGAATACTCAACAACAAAATAACAGATAGCAAAAGATAATACCATATGTCATTTTATTCTTTATGATAGTTAAGAGCCTTTTATGTTTTCTATATCATATTATTCTACCACAAATAAATACTCCCTTTCTGAAATATCAAAGAAGGTATTCACTCACATTTTCAAGGTTCACATAGGGAATATATGGTTAGCAGTTATGCTTTGTTCTGGATCTCAGGATACAAAAAAGAAAATGAGATAAAATCTTTGCCTGGAGGAATATAAGGTAACTGAACAGTCATATCAGTTATTTGATATACATATATACCATTCTTAAAGCATTGTTGTTTTATATTTTTTACATACATATGTTCTGTATTAGTTATTTTTAAATGATATATACTTAGATATGCATGCAAATGCATATACACACATATATACTCTATTAATAGTGTCTCTATGATTTTTATTTTATATATATAATAATATATATAAATGTATATGTATTAAAATATATACATATATAAATATATATGCACACATATAAACATATATTATATGCATATATATTTTAGGTGAATTTTCAAGCTTATCAAAGTGAAAAGCCATTCATTGTTTTTCACCAATATATTCCAATAGAAATATAAACATATATGTTAGCTAAGTAGGGCAATTTGTGAATTCATATCATGAAGCTGTCTTTTGATGATGTAGTGATATATATTAGGAGCATGAATTAATCACCCTGGCCAAAGAGGTGAGGTCTTTTCATTTTCCCTTTGACCCAGCCTGGCAATGCTAAGCATCCTGAGTAAATGTAGCCATGTTGGTGACACAGGTGCTGAGAAGGAGGGAGGACTGTATTATCACAGTAGCTATTTAATGAACCTTAGGGAAGTTGAACTGAAGTAGAGCAAACATAACTGCCCCAAAATTCAATAGGTGATATCTATCACTTATACTCAGATGAGTTATAAAATAAAGACATACAGTTTAGTCTCTGAGTTGATGACTTTATGTTTGATAAGTCAAAACTAGTTTGATTCAAATGAATATTCCTGTGTTTTCTCATCTGTCACATGCATTTTAGTGCCTTAAGTCTTATTAAGTCTTATAGTAAGACTTAATCATTACTTACAGAATTTTATAGTATCAACTTAAAATTTGGTATTGGGAAGCCTATTGACATGCTGGTGAACTTAATGTATCATATACACAGATTGATTCTCAATAGAGAAGAAAAAACTGAGACAATAATACAATGGTGCTTTAATAAAAAAAATATAACTACTAATTCTTAGCTTAAAAAAAGACTATCCAGCTTCCTTCATGACACTTTTTCTTTTTCAGCAGAGTATTAATCTTTCATTCAAATATTTCCGAGTATTTGTTGAGTATTATGCTTGGAATACAGCTCTAGACATTAGAAATAAAAAGTTAAAATAAGCAGATATGATGGCCCTTTAGCCCTGAAATTTACAACATAATAAGAGAAACATAGAAATGAATAGATAAATGAATGAAGTGGTAAATAAAAAAAAATAATGCAAACCCTCGGAAATATGTTGTTATTTTCTTGATAGGAAAACATATATAAATGGTTAAGCAGATTATGAAGTGAGAATGTGGAAGAGCTAGAATTAAACCAAATGTCTCTCCCATCTCACTTCCTCAAATCAAATATGCCTTTTCCAATCAAAAACACCAGAAGAAAAGTAGAATTCACCCAAATAATGCATGATGGTGGAAATAGTTGTTTTATAAATAAGAAATAGAAATAAACTGATAGAGATATTAAATGTCCAAGGTAACATGCACATAGATTTCAGCAACTGTAACACACTCTCCTTATTAAAACCTGGACACACTGCTCCTAAATTTGAGTACCAAGGTCTTAGCTGAGGACAAGCCATCAGTGAAGTAGCTGGTTAGCTGTTTGATGACAGCATGCTAACAACAGAGAAATGGTCACACTGATTTAAGTGACAAAGTTGCAACTGGTGTCACCATGTGAATAGAGTGACAATGGGTGACAATTGGGGAAACACCTTTCTGACAGTGAGGGCAGTGAAATGAGCACCAGCAGGAAGATATCACATGAAATGAATTTAAAGGAGGGCATGAGTTAATAAACTGTGGTTTCAGAACAGTTTCTAGAAAGAAGCAACCTATTTTATCTAAAATGAACCTTGATGCTAATTGATTGATTTCATGGACTCCATTAGAATAACATAAAGAGAGAAAAATAATCACATTGTTGCAATTAAATTTATGATTGTGATGTCAATTAACAGGATGTGGCGCTTGATAATATTATAGTTCGGTCATATCCCTGGCTTACTCACACTCCCTGTGATGCTTGTCAGCTGTTCAGAATGTTTGTTGTACAAGGTCACAGCACAATGGCAGGGCTTTTCTCTATTATATTTTTTAACCACAGGACACCCAGACCTGCTGGGAATTTTCTCTTGTGCCATTGCTTTTCATTTGTCAGTGTCAGTTTAAAAATGCAATTCATGTTTTCTCTAAGTGGTAATCCCACTTTTATATCTCTTTTATTTATTTTCTTTGCTTCAATTTATTACTGTACACTATCTCATACAGGTCTAACAGATTTTGCTGACAAATACAGTCAGGTACAAAAATAGAAAGAATAATAAAACTTTATATTTATGGAGGTATTTTCAATTACCATCACTTTTGACACACAACCGTGAAGCATACAAGGTGGCAATTATTATTCCTATTTTATAAATGAAGACGCAGGTGCTGGAAGAAGAGCTGACCCTATAGAAGGGCATTCCACCACTCAGCTTGGCTCCAGTTAGCCACAGCAGCTGATGGGATCCATGCCATTTTCAGTCTAAATTTTATCAAATCCACTCCCAGAACTTGACAAACCCTCACTTTAATTATGATCTGCATTTACGTCTCAGGTGTGCACAGAACAAACACTAAGCTCCCTCTGCACTGCCTGAGCGACAGAATTGTGTGTGTATTACTGGATTTTTAAAAAATGTAACTGCAGAGAAAACTTTAAGACATTTTCTCATTAATGTAGGACAGGGTAATTCTCCAAGAGTAACTCCCCTTGTGTATCTAGATATAATTAAATTGTAATTGAGAGACATTTCCCTGATAACTTCTGATTTATTAAAGTTCATCCAAAATGTAATTCCTGCACATTAACTGTGTCAGTACTTTTAGATTTAGCTGGACTTGGCTACGTCATTTCCAGTGCACCAAAGGAAATATGTTTCCTTGGAGGATTTGAAAGGACCATAGTAAAATTTGGGAATAATTACAATAAATGAAATTTTCATCCTACCATTTATATTTCTTTTTCTGTAAAATGTCCTTTTAAGAAGTAGTATATCTATTGCAAGTACACCATAAAATTCCTAACACTCATCGCTGAATTAAATCAAAGCCAAATGACCATATGGTTAAATTATTCACCATGGAATACTGCTTTTTAAAATTCTTCTTTCTTTGGCTACAGCAGTCCCCAGCCTATCCTGATGCATTAAGAGTGTCTGACACATTAGCATATTTTATAATTGAGCTGAGAAATGATGTTACTATTAATTTATTTTTGAAATATTCACTTGCTTTAAAAGAAAGTATAATGAATAAATGTCAGAAATATTTATGACAACACATTGTTATATCAGGTATGCCCTTGAAATTCCAAGCTACATTAATATGAAGATTGCTGTGCCTTTGAAGAAAGATCTCATTGTATTGAGCAAATTTTAGCTTGAAGCATGCTGTGTGGAGCAGCTGAATATGAGTAAATAAAGAATAGCACAGACTCCAAATGATTAGCTTCTATTATATTAGAAATAATGACTCAGAAGAATTGGTAAATAGGGAAGTTTTTACTGATAGTTTTTTTGTGTGTGCTACACTACATTACACTTTTATTTTATAGAATGAAGATGAGCACTTTGTTGTGCATTAACTTTTGTGGTTTACTAATTTCATATAAATCTTGTTTTCCTCCAGATTTTCAAATTAGTCATCATAATAAGCTACATGCTGCAATCCTTCATCTCATTTGAAGTACTGAAACAACTTTTTGTCACTTAAATTTTGAGGTGACTGTGACACTACCAATTGGTTATCTGAATATAACCCCAAAATACTGACATCTTGGATATGTTAGATACTCAAAAATAATTCTTCAATAAATAAAGAATTTATGCTTATAGGTGACACTGTGGAGTTAATATATTAATTCCATGCTGATTTATTGGATTAAATACATCACATATGCAGAGGAATGGTATTTGAGATCATCAAATATAGCATTGATGAGATTTGCTTGAATCCTAATTTTTTAGTACTTAGATCAGTGCTTTCAAAGCTCTGGAGAACTTATTATGTATATTTACACTTGCACATTCATTTAAATCCTTGAGAAATCAAGTTGAGGGATACTAAGTAAGGCAATATTGATACTAAGTAAGGCAATATTAATATTTTATTAAAATAGGATTTTTACATTTGCATTGCAGTTGCACAAGGGGAGAGTTGGGATGCATGAGGAGGAAAGTCCGCATCTCTGTGGTCTCATATTTTACTAATTTTTAAGAGCTAGAGAAGGACCAGTGCTTCCACAAAATGCTTTAGGATATTATGACCTAGGAGATTTCTAGTGCTCCTCTGTCATTTGAAAAAAAAAAAAAAATTCTTTCCTACTACTTCTGTACCTTCAGTTAAATATGCTATTCCTCCCACAATAGTAGTTAAGGAGAAACTTATTTCTTTATATTTCAGAATGGTGGGTGGGTGGGTTGTGCATTCTTGGAAAATTACATGTCAACTAAGAAATCTCTCCTGATTTGAACCCTAATACTTGATTTTTCCCCATTCACCAGGGTCTTTTCTAACAAACTGTCAAACGATTAAATAAAGAAAAAAAGCAATTCGTAATAATGATAATATGTAACTGCATATAAAACCTATTCACTAAATTTCACTTTGCCTTTTAAATTACAAAAGCACCGTTCAAGGACCAGACCATTTTGTTATCCTCTTTAGAGGCTAAAACACTTTTAATGAGCATTGAAGTTTCCATCAGGACTTGGGTCCAGGGGTAGTTTATAGGGTACTGCACAGTATCTTAATTTGGGTTGTTGGGGAAACTGACCCTGAGGTATGAATTCCAGTGAAGCAATTAGGAAGATCAGAAATAATGGCAGAGGACTAAGGATTTGAAACTAAGAAGAGAAATAGTAAATGACGTTTTATTTATTCCACTTCCACTGTGGGTGAATGGAACCTAAGCCCATAGGGAGACTTAAAGAAATGTCTTAATTATAAGACACCTCCTTTCAGTCAATAGTTGAAAGAAGAGCCCATAGAGGTTCATTTCCAGATGCGTAGGCCCTGTCGTGAATGATAGCGGCCTTCCATGGTTGGTGACAGTCTCCCAAGTGCACAGAAAAAGAAAGTGGCATGCGGAGACATGTTGGGATTCGTGAGGGGTCTGCACAGCCTGACTGCCTGTGCTATGCACTTTCATCACGCAAAGCTATTTGTGTGCCATGTAAAATTACCTCCATCCTGCTGACTCTCTATTTCAAGGAGATGAGGAGCATTACAGTTTCTAAGAGGCTACTTACAAAAGTGGGAGGAATGCAAAAATCCACAGCCCTGCTGAAATAATCTGTGGTGAAGACTATATTGAATTTCTTAGTACCTCTCGTCTACCACACGTTAGGATTCCTTTTCCTTCAAACTTGGTCCTACTCATGTTGCTTGCCAGTGGTTCCCCTCATTTCAAACTTGTCATTATTTAACAGCTGGTTCCCTAAGGGTACTTCTAACCTGAATTTGGGTTGATAGGTTTCCATGTGGTGTGTGAACAATTAAGAGAACAGTGAAACTGCAAATGCAGGTCAGGAGTGTACTCCTTTGTGATATAAGCAACTTCTTTGATGAGTCAGGTAATAGTTTTTGAAACTGGAAATATGTATCTTCTACTGTTTGTTCTCATCATCTAACAGTTACAGACCTGACTCTTTTGAAGTTTGAAGTTAATATATACTTCTAATGTTCTAACTTCTAAAAATCTAGACTATGAATCACCTTTTTTTAAAAGGAACAGAGAATTAACAATTTAGGCTTTTGGTCCACATATGGGTTTTTGTTACGTATTTCCCCCTTTTTGTTTTTGACTTTTAAAAATATAAACCTTTTTTAACTAGTAGTCTTTACAAGAAAAAAAAAAAAAAGAAAAAGCCACAAGGCAGATTGACATGTAAATTATTGTCTCCTGTTCTAGATGCTCAATCAATAAATCAAACCCTGATTTACAGCACTTCCAAATTTTTAGGGTACAAATATCCAACCATGGCCAATTTCAAGCTATCCCATGTGAGTTACGAACTGGCTTGGGAAGAGATATACAGCGACACACCATTATATATTATTATATTTAAAAATAAGTAACTGACCAGTCATAGCAGATGCATAAATAATAACAAAAGAAAATAATTAATAAGCAATGACTTTTGAATATTTGCTACCCTTGGACATTATGTCATTTAATTGCAATTGTTGTTATTTAGTAATCAATAGATTATTTTTAAACAATAGCTATTTTCAAAAACTGGCTCATCAATTTCTAATATTTTAACAATTGCCTTGTCTTTGCTTGTCTGAGTCAGAGCCTTACAACACTGTGTGCCTTTGACCTTCGTGCTACGTAGTCTGAGACCCTGGCAAGGTAGTTGTAAAGTCTTGAAAACACTAATACCTGTGTCCATAAGTGAATCTCTTCATTTCCAAATTTTGCCCCTCCTCCCAGATCCTGGCATGTCATAATAGCTTTATATCTTTATCATTATCCATAAACAATTGCCTACCTGGTAGAATAACTTCTCCCCTTGTCTACTGATTTATTAGTATGAGAACTCAACCATTATAGGTAGCAGCGTAATTTAGTTTAGTAAAATGCTACTGTAAGGACTTTTTTTTTTTTACTGTGCCCCTTGGTAGAACTGTCTCTCCTATGGTCCTATGGAAACAGAACCTCTGAAGTAGTTATGATTAAAGTTGAGGTGATGGAAAGAATATATTCCTCAGGTGAATCACTTTACCAGAAGACAGGCCACTGCAACTTCCTCTCCTAATTTCCTATTCACATGGATCTGCTGTTGAGGATACATGTGAGTGTATACATGTGAAGTATACACTCAACATAAAGCATGTCAACCCAACAGTAGGTCATTGACACTCTCCTTGCTGGGGTAGGGGTATCTTAGCTTGCGTTGTTAAACCAACAAACCACAGTTTCCAGATCTAAACAGTGGACATTTATTTAACGTTGTTTTAGAGGATGGAAAGTCCAAGTTCTAGATGCAGGATCTCAAGAAGATCAATCAGATGTAAGGGTGAGACCTCAGGTATAGTCTAGTGAAGGCTTTCCAAGCAACAGAATTCTGTCACTATATGTGCTATCAACTCCCAGGCTGTTAGCAGCCAAGGGGCTGGGGTCACATCATACACAGTTTAGAGCACAGTACTGCAAGCTAGCTGCAGCTGCTTCAGTGCGAGTTCAATTCCAGGCCCAGGAGGTGACCCACATGGCACAGCAGACCTCTCCTGTCTTGTCCACTGGTCCCCTCAGCAGTGTACTTCATTGATCTGCCTGTTCTGCTCCACACTCTGTCTCTGGCAAATCCTCTCACTGGCCCTATACCTCTGGCTTGTACCCCAGTTCTGTATGCATAAATAATTAAATCTTTGGAAAAAAATTCAGATAAAACTATTATTTGTATATCAAGGGTCTAGAATAATCAGGACCTTATGCACTATTTATGGGAATGACATTGGCTAAAACTATCTCCTTACCCTTATATCCTCTCACCCGACTCCCTCAATAAATCTATATCTAGATATGTTCTGTTGATTCAGAAGACATAACCCAGGATGAGGACTAAACTTTTCTTTTGCTCTCATTATCAGTATCTGGAACTGACTTTTCAGATGAATTTGCTCTCTAGTTGCAGAAGAATCTTCTTATATATTTTCATAAAGATGTTATGATATTTACACCATGCCCTAGATGATTGTTGAGTGACTACTGATTTTCTTATTATAGTTCATTAATGATCCCTAGCAATAACTAGCCAACTAACTACACAATTTATAATTACCATTGCCAACATATACCTTAAATACTAGGAAAATTGCATATATTTATTGCATTTCATAAAAAAAAAATATTGTATAGACTTTTCATGGTATCATCACACACTGAACATCTGAGACTCTTAGCAATTGTGAAGTTGCAACATGCCTGAGATTCCAAGATCCTAGGATAGCCACCAGTAATTTTGTCCTTTTTCTCACAATGTGTGTAAGCAATCTCTTTGGCAGGTGTGAAGAACATAAGCTGGGGAGTGGAGAGTTGATAAAGGTAGAAAAACAGTCAATTAGTATCAATGAAGTGTTCATTACTAATCTAGCTGACTATAAATGATTGAAGTTTATTCCTCTAGGGAGACACTGGGGAACAGTTTAAATTTCAGATTCAGATTTCTCCCACTGCAGAGAAAATGGACATAAAACTTCTTCCTCCCTTCTTCCCTCACTTCTCTCTCCCTCTCTTTTCCCCTCCCTTCCTTGTTTATCCTTTGCTTCTTTCTTATCCATCATCCTACCTATTTATCTAATAAATTCTTATTAGTCTCTGGTTGAGGACTGCAACCACTAATACCTAGAACTCACTATTATCTAGCAATTTGAAACTTGCTTCACAAAAGCAAGTATTGTTTAAAAAAATAATAAGAGAAGAAACAACTACTCAACCACAGTTGCAAATTCTATATGTTTACAGATGCAAATTCTGCAAAAACTAGACAATATCTAATTATATATAATGTTTTAGGAATAAAGTCCACTCTGAAATCGATCTGTGTAGAAGAAAAATGCTGTTCTTCATAAAAAAAAGTATAAGAGATTTTCTTTAAATAATCTATCCTTAACATTTGTGGTTTGTTGTAGTTATCTTTATTATAATTGTCATAGAAATATCTACATGCATCACTTTAAAAACCATTATTTTCAACAATCATTTTATGAAGGGCTTATTTTCCTATAAATTATATAAAAGTTGTACTTATAAGAATGAAATAGAGATTGCTAATATAATATTGTTGTAATATTAATAATCTGAGGCTGCTTTTTAAAATCTTAGGATATACAGATATACATGTATTTATGGCTATATTGCTTGAATCTTTCTTCGTGGTAAAGTAAAATTAGAGTATGTGTTCATTCTCATTTTTTAAAAAAGGTGCATTGAAAAAAGAATCATTTGTGATATTTTAATTTATAATTCATTTTCCCAAGATTTCTTAGAACTCATTGAAAAATAAACTAAAACTTTTATAATCCTTGATTCTGTGACATTTCAAAATAAAATTTCTAAGTCCTAAGCATGCACTTTTGTTCCAGATTTGAGTCCTCTAAGATACAATATCTGAAGGCATTGTGAAGATAAACATCCTATTGAACCCATTGAATTATCATCTTTTTTTTTTTACCCAATGGAATCATTTTTTAGGGATTTTATCCTAAAATGCCTTTTTTATTTATGTCCTTAAGCATTTCATTTCTTCTAAGGTTTAGAAGCTTATAAAAAAAAAATGAAGAAATGTTGTTCTTTGACCTTGAGCTTATTCTGCTATTGTAATAAAGAACTATCATTTTTAGAAGTCTTAGTAGTTTTGTTAAGGCAAAATGACCTTGGGGCCAATCTTATGACTGTCTACATCTGTACTGTTCATAGTCATCTACCAGGCAATGTTGGTTTCCAAGGAATTCTTACAAAAAGAAATAAATCTGATCTGTCATTCTGGTATCTTCTACTTGACAGGATTTGTGTTATAATTTAATACAAACAATCAGGTTCCATTCCTGTCTTGTGCCCATTGTTACATAATTCAGTTTTCCCAAAGTTTCCGTGTACACATTTCCTAAAAACTCAATTATTAGCATTTACTTTGAATTTTGGAGATGGAAAAGTAAAATGTCATAGGTGAAATGAGGAAAAAAATGTTATTTATAAAACAGAGATTGATATAACAAAGAAACTATTTGGAATATGTAAAAGGGACAGGCCCACTCTCCACATTCCAACATTAAAACAACTTTGGAGAGTTTGTTAATATTCTTGACATAATGAGTCAATTTTGTTTCCATTTCTTTGGAAAATAAATTTAACACTTTTGTTTGTTATATGAATGTTGTATTTGTGAGTGAATGTATGTGCGGGCATTAAGTCTGATGATCACCTTATGGAGGTATGATTCACTAATCTTATGTCCATACGCACACCCAGGTCCTTCAAGACACTGACGTTCATTCTTTGTTCTTTAATTGAAGTCACATTGGTTTACAACTGTATATGACTATGTGGGTTAAGATCCCACCCCTTCAAATGCTCTTGGTGTGATTCTCACTAGCTGTGGCTAGGAAACATTCATGTGGTGTGAAAGCAGATGTATCAGAAAATCCATCTGGCTGTGCCCATTTCTGTGATATTAGTGACAGTGACTGTCCTATCATCCCAGATGAGGCTACAATGACTTGCTAACAGTGACCGAGGCTCCAGAAGACCTGATTTTCATTTGCTGGTCTGAGCTATTGGAAGTAGTCATTTGGCCTCTCTGTTACCATTTTTTTTTTTTTAAGATTTATTTATTCATACAGAACTGGGGTACAGGTCAGAGATGCGGAGGGTGAGAGGACCCACCAGAGACAGAGTGGGGAGCAGAACAGGCACATCGACGAGGTACACTGCTGAGGGGAGCAGTGGGAGGATCAGGAGAGGTCTGCCAAGCCATGTGATCACCTCCGGGGCAGGTGGGGATCGAACTCATGTTGAAGTGGCTTTAGCTTCTTAGTGCTGTGCTTTAACCCACTGCGCCGCCAGGGAGGCCTCTGTTACTATTTTTTAACATTAGCTGTCTCTCCTTTTTTCTTGACTGTGAATGATACAGGAAAATTGAGAAAAAAATAAATAAATAAAGATAAAATCTTACCATTTGCAATAATTTGGATGGAACTGGAGGGGAAGGTACAGAAATAATTTGGAAGGGGAAGACAAATAGCAGATGGTTTTACTTAAATGTGGAAAACAGAGAAACTAATCAAAGGGTGAGAAAAAAAAAAAGTCAACACAATCTCTAGAAATCCAACTGTAAATCTGAGGCTTTAGGGGAAGAGAGTAGGTGGAAAGGAGCAGAGGACCCATTGAGATCTGTTGGAAGTCAGATGTTTGTACCAACACATAGATCTGGAGTGGCAAGACCCTATATTTCTGAATCATGCATGACATTGTAAATCAGCATTACCTGATTTACTATACACATACACACCTACATTACAATATAGAGGCCATAATATTCTTTATATGTTAATACATACATGTTAAATATAGAGGCCATATATATATATAATATTCTATATATATTAATACATACATGTTAAAATAAGAATAAAGAATGAAGCTTTCTTCTTTCAACCACTCACTCATTCAGTATTACAGTCTAAAAGTATAAGAAAGGTTTTCTATGATTTGGACCACTTACCCAACTGAGTTTGATTCCAAATAGTTTAAATAATTTAGAACAAGTCTTTCACCCTTGTAATTGTTGAAATTTGTTGCTGGCTGGCTCTTCGTTGCAGGCGCCCATCGTGTTCATTGCTGAAGAAGTGGCAGCATTTCTGCCTGCTCCAACTACATGCAGCAATGTCCCTTCTACAAGTAGGGCACCTTAGACATTGCCAAATGCCCCTTGGGAACTAAAATAACCCCCAATTGAGAATGTCTGATTTAGAGTTTTGCCATAATTTTCAATCTTTTTTTTTTTAATTCCAAAACTGTGGATTTTACAATGGAATGTTCTGATTTAAATAAATATACACATAATTTCCCTAGCATATTACTCTTAAGTAAAGTATTATTAACTACAAATTGTATTTAATGTACAAACAAAGTGATTTTTGTCCTTGAATAATTTATTGTTGCTTCTAGAAAGAAGTTCATTCTGCTATATGTGTGTCAATTCATTTCAAATTCATTAATAGGTTATTCTTTCAGAGAAGAAATAAAAAGCCTGGGATATCCAATTTGACATCCAAAATTACTTTTTAAGTGTCTGTCTATAATTGGAAGCTCCAAAGTTCAAGCAAATATTTTAATAATTAATTGATAAATTCACATACAGTTAAAATACATTAAATTCTAATGTTTCTCTAGTTTTATCTAATTTGGTCAACCAAAATGAGATAGAGAGCAATTTAGCAAGGCTTCCAGAAGATAATAAATTGGCTTTCTGAAATTTGCTTTACTGTACTAACATCCTGCAGCAATAAAGCTCCTTTTGCAAAAACACTTGTCATTTAGTAGACAAGTAAATATTCAAAATTATTAGTCATGTGTGATAGATTAAAACATTAAAATAAAGTAACTTAGATTTTTAAAATTTTTAATAAATTACCATTGTTTTACAGCATTGTTAATATTTTGACAGTGTAGAGCTTGGGTGTTGTCACCATAGATCTTCTTCCAAGGTAGTCCAGGATGCTCTCCCTGCTCTCCATGTTCTCACCCCCTTCATCCCTCCACTGGATTCTTCATATCAAACCGATTATAAAAACAGCCAGAAATCTACCCCCCTCCAATCCCTTATTTGGGTCTCCTACATTGCTCCTATAAAAGAAACCATCTAGTAGTTTTCTTTTTCTTTCTGACAAATTTCATGAGCTCACATGTTCCCTTCTAGCTCCAACTATGTGGCTGTGAATGGCATGATTTTAACTTTGTTTTGATTGCTGAGTAATATTGAGTAATATTCTGTTATAGTTGGTGACAGAAATTTCTCGGGACCCATACATGGCATGATAAAGCATAGATTGTATGAAAATGAAGAATGATATAATTATATATATATATAATTTACACAGATAGAATTCTATATTTAAAACTTGCTATGCCTATGATTGTGATCAGAGACAATCCAGAGACCACTCTTCACATTAATAGCTACATAGAAAATAAATAATTAAGCAAACATATTATAAAATGAACCTCCATTATATTCCCAAACTGTAGTGTTGAAACTTAATCAACCAGCCTGAGTTAACAAGAGGTGAGTTAGCCTTGTACCTGCCACTGAAGTGGGCGCCATCAGAACCTGTCCTTCTTCCCTGTTCCTAGTCTTTACTCTGTTAGTCTAGCGGCCAGTGAGAACATTTGAAATAAAAGTTGAGTCAGGCATGAGTAGAAACATTTACAATCCAAGCTTCACTATAAACTGCCTCCTCACCACATTGAAGGCTGAATCACTAGAAATGTGCTTATTGTAACAGTTCCTTGTTTGTACCTGGGGTGGCTCTCATTGGTTTGTTCAGTTGCATGTTAGCATAGCTGGTCCAGGTTAGGAGATGACTTGTGTAAATTAAGGTTTTCCATCCTGTTTAAGTAACATTCACTTGATTAAATTTCTGCTGAGGAGTTGCAGAAACATTTTCAAAGAGAGGGACATGAATTTGAGGAAAGGATAGTGCTTTTAATAATCTAACACCATTAAAATATTTTTTAATTCTAATTTTAAAAGAAAGTTGAGTGAGCAATTAAAAAAAAATCGCTAATAGTTTGACAACATCTTGTCAAATCCAAGCATAGTTTAAAATGAGGAGGTAGTTTCTCTTACACCTCTGTGCTTGGCTGTCTTTGATGTCCTGACCTTTTCCACAGTGTATGCCTCGAACAGCCTGTACTAGATTGACCTTGGAGTAAAGTTTGCCTCTCTGGTCAGTCATGTTTCCCACTTGAAGTATGAGTCCCACCGTGGGATTGGCGTTGCCCTCAATGCTGGGCTTGCTGGTCCTCGCTGGCTGTGTGTGACCCAGACATAGGCAGTTCTTTGCCCTGGACAGGACTGAGCCTGGGACATAAGGCCCTGTGAGGGAGCCGAAGGCATCAGGAGCAACACATTCTCTTGTGTTGTGGATTGAGAGTTGACACACATGACATAGATTCTTGGAGAATTGTGTTTCAGTGAGGATTTTCAAAAGATTTAGCTGCCTAGAGGAGAAAACTTAGCTCCCTCTCAAAATCGCAATGTGGCTTTGATTGTTGTTAAGGTTGCTCCTGATAGCTTCTCAGTGAAGGAGCTGCTCCACTTTTTCTCTTCACCTGGCTTTTCTGCATGAGCCACATTCTCAAAATCAGCACATCAGCATCCGGTTTATTTTCTCTTCCTTGAGATATTTTCTCTTTCTTGAGATATTTCTCTTCCGTTTTATTTTCTCTACCACTTGCAGGATCCACCTCCAGTCTCTAAAAGTCCATGGTTTGGGTCCAGCGTGCAGGGAACTTCTCTCCATTAACATGCCACCTCAAGCTGAAAGACTAAGGCTTCCAGGGGTCAACTGAAGTCCTAATGAACTCTGTTCACATTAAAATTATAATAATGCTTATTGTTTCCACTTATAAGGTAATAGGCTTTTCTTTATTGATTGTAAAATTCTTTCCGTCCAAGGTTTTCAAAGGAGAGAGCTGCTAACAAGCAGCCTGTAGGGGACTTGCATTCTAGTGAGGGTCTTCTCTCTGCTCATCTACCCCCCAGGGCAGCCTTAGCATTTCCTGAGGAGTAATTAGCACTCTCCCAGCTGGCTTGGAATGAAGGGAATCACAATTGAAAATGGTCAAAATTCGAGAACAGATCATATTCCTTTTTATTGAAAAACGTTGTTCTTAATTTGCACTAGTATGTGAAAAAAAATAACCACTCTCCTTTCTAGTGTGCAACTGTCAACAAAACACAAGAAAGTTAAGTCCACAATTACTTCTCTTTGGAAAAGTAAAATTTGCTACCAAATGTAGCACACTCTTGGACTTTCATGTCTGAATTTAAATGCTTGTGTAAATAAGACTTAAATGTAATTTGTGCCACACTTAGTTCTCATAATGAACAATCCTTTTCAGATTTTTCTTGACACTATGTTGCAGACACTTATAACACTGTGCTTACTGTATTATATATAAAGCCAAAAAATATGAAGTTGCCTTTTTTGTGAACCCAAAGATGATACAATTTTTTTAAACAATTATGTGAAACAGAGTACCATGATAGCATATTTTCATTAACTAGCTAGGACAGTATAGAAAAACTCATTCCTTCATTTAAATTTTTCCCAAGCACTGTTCATATCCACAAATGTGTACTGGAATAATAATAAAATTCATCATTTGGTTATTCTGTCCAGCATCTTTTATTGAAATATCATAGAAGACATTGGTATTTCTGTGCCTTTTCCCCCTGCTATTAATCATTTATTTTTAGTAACATTGCAACATAATATGCATTTAATATTTTGATAAAATAAATATCCAGCTATGTTATAGAGTTCAGTGACATGCAATCATATATTAGTTCTTTCCATTCTTTCCTTGAGATAATATACATGGTAATATTTTCAGCAAGAATCTTAAAGCACGTAGTCTTCATAAGACCCAATGAGTCTTCATAATGCCCAATGGATTGTTTTGATCCTCGTCTTACACAAATGGACACTCATACAAGGATTGGTGAAACAGCTTATCCAAAATGGTAGAAATCAGCTATTTCAGCTGTAGAAGATGCCTCATTTCTCCTCTGTTGTACTGCCTTCTGCAGGCAAGACCTAGGGAAGTACAGAATGTAGGTACAATTCTAGGTAAAATAAGCAGCAAACTAGCAGCACTGCAGGTGAGACATCCACTATACCTCATGGGTGCTTCGGTACTGTGAGAAGGGGCTGCAAAATTAAGTGTGGCCTATACACAGAAACTTTTGGGCTACTTTAAATTATACTGGGCTGCACAGCAATGGGGATTGGAAGGTGAAGGCATTTTCTGTTTCCCTGGGGGTAAGACAGGGAATATGGCATGATTGTATTGGTTAAAAATACAAAAAGATGTAGGGTGATGGGATGCTGCTAACATATACCCCACTTATCTAGAGGACAGTGGATTTCACCATGAAAATTGTGAAAAAGTGTTAAGGGGTGGAGATCAGTGTAAGACATAGTGACCAGGTGGGATTTAGGGACCTGGTGGTAAGTTGGATACAGTGGGGAAGGGAGAAGCAGAAAAGTATAATTCTGCTTTTGTACTTTGGGAAACTCGAAAGAGAGGAACTGCTCGGGGAGGAACCAATGGAGATTGTTAGATTGTGCATGAAATTGTTTGTAGCATGCTGAACTTGGAGTTCTAGGTTTGTAACTTGAAGTGGTTGATATATAAATCCTTTCTCTTTGTGCCTCCACTCATCCCTAATTACACTAAAAGACACTATTAAAGTATAACTTTAATATAGACATTAAGAGCACACTCTTACTCATTCAGAGATGAGTTATAGTCAGGTAAGTTACTTTAGCACAATGCTCAAATTCTTTATGCTATTGTGTTAATTGATGAAAACTATGTAAAATGCTTTAACTAGGATTTGGCATTAATAATATGGAACAGTAATTATATAGTTCTTAATATGAAAAAAATAATGTGTTATCATTATCAAGTAAAAAGTAAGTTGCACCACAAATGACTAAATCTGTATTTATCTGAAATCAAATTGTTAATTCTAAGTATTATTTTTATATTGCATTAATTTTATTTCCAGATCAGGCACAATCCCTTCTAGCTAGTGTGACTGCCAAGAAATACACTATAGGTCACTTTAAGTAGCAAGTAAATAAGCAGATAAGTAGGAAGATACCCAGGGCAAAATCTGAAGAAAAGCAACAATAAAAATTGGTAGCTGTGAAGAAGAAAATAAAATGAAAAAGCAAATTAATGTGCATCCAGGTATGTACTGGAAAGTCTAGAATCTTCATAGGTAAAAAATTAGAAGGCTTCTCTTGAGGAGAAGAGGAGAGGGTCATTGGTATCTGATGTCTGATGTGACAAGTACGAAAAGCCTGGAAAACCTTCATGGGGCTTAAGCAAGGATGCTGCTAATTTGGAGGAAAATACTAAAAGATTAAAAAAATAGGAACAGAATGCTTTCTGAATAATAATACAGTGCTTAAAAGCAGTGCTGTCTATTATTTCGGAGACCAGGGATTTTGTCAAGTAGACAATCTTTAATTACAATTGAGCAAAAGCACTTGAAAAATGATTGTACCCATGTCCAAAAGCAAGTGCAACAACAATTTTATTCACAAAAGCATTAAAATGCTAATGTTTCATCCTTATTATGAAGCTTCTAATGAAAACCTGAAAATGAAATAACAAGACTTCATTCCAATGATAATGACTGAACCTGGAATGAGACACAGGGATATCACATTTCCAATTCAGATTTTGACAAAATTAATATTACATTTTTGCAGCCCTCTGCAGGAATTGAGTGGCTTCACTTAATAGACTTCATTGCAATGTCTGTACATATTCAGAACTTCAGGTAACTATATCCCTACATTAAAACATATAGGACATCATCAACATATAGGACATTTTTAGAAAGTCCCTTTATTCAGTTAATTTTCCAGAGCTTTTATAAGGTTAGAGATTGGCATTCTCAGAGACAGGTTAAAATGTATTTACTGAATTTTCAGGTTTGTTAATGTCAGAGTAACAGAAGCATTGCCGTAAAATATAGGGATTCTATGTTCCCTGCCCCCACCTAATGGGGGTGGAGCTGAGCAGCCCAGTGAAAAGCTGTAGGACACTGGAGAGACACAGGTGGAGAGACACAAGGGGAGACATATGGAACAGATACTTAGACACTCAGGAGAACAGCACAGAAAGAAATGGAAACTCATCTGCTTATCAGCACTGAATTTACACCAAGGTCTTGGGCAACTTGGAGGAGAAATTACTTTGAATTCTACTTTGATTTTGCTCTATTTGTCCCAGACTTACCTGGCCTCTTTTTTCATTTTTTATGGTTCTTTATCAGAAGGTTCTCCTAAAACTTTCAAGAAGTTCTCAGGCTTCAGCAGACTGCTCCAGGCCAATCTTATTTGGTTGGACATTAGCCCATGGGTGAATGTGTTTTATTGGAAAACTATATCCTTCTCTTATCACCCTATGCAAACTCACCCTATTATGGAAAAGCTTGGCATGGACCATACCTTGAATTCACAAACCATCGTGGGCATGATTTCCTGCACACTGGCTCCTTTTAAAACAGTGACAATATCCTTGGAGGAAGACATTCTTGCATATGTGGTGAATGCACCTTGAGAAAAATGTGGTCATGGCTCTATTTCTTGCAGAATAGGCTATGAGTCAGATTAATAGTAGGAAAAACTGCTTCAATGAGATGTTATATTGGGATCTTCAGAAGTAAGTAAAGCCTAGAATAAAACATTTCTCCTGGCAAAATTTAGGAGGAATGGTGCCCACCATCTCCATTATGGAGAGCCTGAACTGATGGCCACTCTCCTCGATCAGAGGAGAAGCAAGCTTGGGAATATGAAATGCTCCCTCTAACTTTAGTCTGACAACAGTGTGTCCAGGCACAAGGAGGAACATGGTCCAGCCAGATCATCATAGTGGGACAGATTGCCAGCAGAGGGGTAGGGTGGAAGTCTGGGCTTAGTAAGTACTATATAGATGCTACCATAAATAAATAAAATTGTATAATAACTTTGTGAAACTCTTTTCAAAAAATCCAAAGAATTCTAACAACCTAATTGACTGTCAAAGAATCATGGGAAGTAGACTTGACAGATGAAAGCCCATGATCTAATCATCATTTTAGCCAACAACATGCTAGTTACTGTCACAACTGCAAGCCTCTGTCTCTATGATGCTTTGAAAAGCTTGCCTACCCCTGAAATAGAAGCATTATAATGCATGTTCACTATGGATCTTGAGAAATGGTGCAGGGATAATGCTATAACTCCTGTAGGGCAGTGTACCCTGAACTTCTCCAGTATTAATTGCAGAGTGCATTGAATGGGGGATGTAATAAATTCTTCAACATGTAAAATGTAAAACTAAATCCTCTTTAATTCAAAATTTATTTTCTAACAACCTGTGATACCAGCGATATTGGACTAGTAGTACTGGTTTATATACCCTCTGTATATGCATACATATTTAGCACACACACACATGTATGTATTTGATAATTAAGAGGGAAATCATTCTGAATGTGAATGGCCTTATGCAATTTCTATATCTTATGGTTATGTCTATCATATGTGAATTATTCCACTAGATTATTCTCAGCTCTTGAAGAGAATGTTTATTATATATAAATAACATGAACTGCAGAATGGAAATGTTATATTTACTTTTCAATAGTATGAATTTTATTTGGTTGATGAATTGCCTTTATAAATGTCCTTAAGGTAGCACTTCCTTATGCTGATACATTTTATTTACAATTAAAAATTAATGTATTACTTGGAAAATATTATTGCAGATGGATATTCAAAGGACAGCATAATAATAAACACACCATGAGATTAGGACTACATGGGAAAATCTCTTCAATAAATGATGCTGGGGAGCTGACAGCCACATGGGAAACAATGAAACTAGACCGTAATTACAGCACACACAAACATTAATTCAAAATGTATAAAAGACTTGGATATAAGATCTGAAGCTATAAAATACATAGAAGAAAACATAGGCAAAATACTCCACATTATTGATTTCAGTGATGTCTTTGGGGACTCAATTCTAACAGTAAGGGAAACAAACAAAAAATAAACCAGTGGGAATCCATCAAACTGAAAAGCTCCTGAGCAGCAAAAGAACCTATTATTAAAACAAAAAGACACTCTAACAAAACGGAGAAAATATTTGCACATCATACATCTGACAGGGGGCTCATATCTAAGATCTACAAAATATTCTTTCAACTCAACAAAAAGAAAACAAATAACCCAATCAAAAAGTGGTTTGAGGAGCTAAATAGATACTTTTCCAAAGACATGCAGATTGGCAACAGACACAGGAAAAATTGCTTATCATCACCTAACATCAGGGAGCAATTCAAGACCACAGTGAGATACCACTTCAAACCTATCACTATGATACATATGAACAAGACCAGAAAGAACAAATCTTGGCGAGGGTGTGGAGAAAAAGGGATACTCATACACTGTTAGTGGGATTGTATTCTGATTCAGCCATTAAGAACAGTGTGGAGATTTCTCAAAATATTAAAAATAGATCTGCCAGATCCCCTTGGAGAATCCATGCCTTGGCATCTATTTGAAAAATACAGGAGCACTAATTATTTGGAAAATGGTCATTACAGCACTTTTTAGAATAACCAGGTTAAGAAAACAACTTCAGTGCCCAGTGACAGATGAGTGCCTTAGGACACTGACAGATACTGGTCAGTGATTTAAAAAATAATAATAACCTCACCATTTACAACCACATGGATTAACCTGTAGGGGGTTGCATCAAAGAAACAAGGAGAAAGACAAATACCAGATTTTACTTACTTGTGGAGTATAGAGAAATTAAACAAAGGGTCAGACAAAACTAAACAAAATCAAACCTTAGAAATCTGACTGTAGAATTGAGGCAAACAGATGGGTAGGAGGAGAAATGTGGAAAGTAAAGCTTAGTAAGGGCCAGACAACTAAGGTAGAAGACTCGTTAGCCTCCGCATTGGTGTGGGGTGGTGAATATCATACATCTAAAGAGTTGTGAACCTGTAGTACTGAATCATATATGGTGGTGCATGTCAACATTACCTCAATAACAACACACATATCCTATGGTTTAATTTTTTTTTATTTCTTCTCAAGAAAAAAAAAATAATCATAGTTTTTCTTTTAGGTTAACAATATTTTCACATAAATCTGGGACTAGCTTTGTAGCTGAGACTTGGGAGAGACTGATATTTTTTCCATGTGTAAAAACTACCTCTTAGAAATTACACTTGCTGCTCCCACAGTAATGTGACCAAAGGCTCCCTCATTTTGGAAACTAATATTTTAGTGTTTTTCTGAGAAGAACCTATTCAAGAATTATGCACTCATGAAAATACCTCTTCTCAGCTGAAAAAGAATTTACAAAAATGTAAGTATAATGTCCAGGAATGTAGAGGGCAAATCAAGAAAATCTATAAATTTGAGTGCAAGGTTGAAGGTAGTTCATAAATTTAATGTTCTAAGCAAGCATGAAAAACAATTGCTGGATTAAAATAAGAAGAAAATTGGTATTTAGTAAACATTTCAGCAGACACCATGTTCTTTGTATATTTATGTCAGTTTTTCTATAATTGTAAATTTTCTGTATTGGAATGATTTTTTAATTTTTCTCAAAGAAGAAAGTAGCATACCAGATAAATGTGTGCTAAATAAAATGTGTATGATTCCCAATGTTTTCACCCTACTCTTTGAAGATTATATTCAAAGTAATAAAATGATAAATATTATATTGAGGTAAAGAGATTCAGCTTATTATATCAATTGAGACTTTGGTCACATTACTTCAACCTTTCCATAGTCTTGTCAAATAATACATACTTTTGAAGTAAAATTATAGTTGGTATGCAAAAAGGAATAGATTAGTTTATTTCTGCTCTCAGTGAGTGACTTGTTTTGGCATAATGCACATTACCTTACATTTTAAATAAATTGCTGGCTTTTCAGATAAAGATGAAGAATTGTACATTTAAACGAATCCCTATTTTTAAAGTAGAAACAAAAGGCTTTGCATTTGCTTTAGGAAATTTATTTGAAATAATAAAACCAGATAGTTTAGCATGTTGAACACATATGCAAGACTTCTGTGTCTACATAGCACACCTGTATTTTATTCTGTTCTGTATTATAGGGAATGCTATTATGTACTGTATTAATTATACAATGGTATAGATTATACTCAACTGAATTCAGGATACGCAATCATGAAGAAATAAAAAGAGGTAAAAAAGTAGGAAACTTAGTTGTTGAAACTTGGTCTATAAGGTGTAGCAATAACTATACATTTTTTTTCTTTACATTTGCTTTTTCCAACAATAAAAAAAATAGATAGCTATAGGATTTCCTCTTAACAAAAAATCATAAATCATTTTATCTTATATTAGTATCTTTCAGAAATTTAAAGAGTATGCATTTAACTCACCTTTAAATAATGTTAAAATATGTATTAGAACAAAGAAAAATATCAATGACAAAAGAAGGCAGTAAATAATAAGGGGTACATTATCCATGAAAACAAAATTGCCCTAAAATTTTATGTTCTCCAAAACAGAATGCCTAAAACACTTTAGGTAAAAAGTAATAGGAGTAAAAAAGGAAATTGACAAATCTGTTACCAGAGCTGGTGACTTCAGCACTACTAAATGATAGAATAAACAGGCAGAAAGTAGGAAATGTATAGGTGACCTGAATATATGTATCCATCCACATGGCATAACATTCAAGTTCCCAGGGAAGACTCACCAATATGGATAACATTTGAGGCCATTAAACATACTTTAATATGTTTAAAATAAAAAGTAATAATTAGATGACAATGAAATTTAATTAGTACTTGATCAAATTATAAAATAAAAATCTCTCACATACTTGGAAATTAAGCTACATATTTTATTAATGCTATATGGATCAAATCAGAGAAATCAAGGAATGCATTGAGCCATTGAAATAAAATCACAAATTGCCAAAATTGGGGGAAGGAGAGAGTTTCAAGCATTCCTATGAAATTTTATAAGTCAAAATGACATAAAGTGAAGAAGCAATTGACATTAGTTTCTATGCAAAAAACTTTGTAGTCCAAGACTCTCTAAATAACCTAACAAATCTTACTAAATAATACATAAAGTCAAAAATAACACTAACATATAGTAAAAGCAGGAAAGCTGTGATCAATACACAGTCAATAGAGTAGTTCCTGGGGCAGAGTTGATGGTGCGACTGGCGGATGACGATGACAGCTGCTAACAGAGGCTGACACTGCCTTGTGCTTTTTGTGATAAACGTTGTCAGCCCTCTTCAGGTCCTCTGTTATTTTTTGAAGAAACAAGTAGAAATATAGGTCTCTTACAAATTGAAGTGACATAATGAAAACTTGAAAAGTAGTTGATCTTTATCTATGTGTATGAGTCTCTCTCTCGTTCTCGATCTACACACACACACACACACACACACACACAATTTCTTTGTATCTGTGTACTTATACAAATATTCCCTCCATGCACATATGTATATAAAGGAGGTGGAAAGTAGCTTGACAGTTGAGATTCCTTAAAAAACACTATTTACTGTTTCAGCTAAGAAATCCAGGTTACTGTCATCAGTGATAAGTCATATTGATATTATGATGTGATACGATACAATGCCTCCACGAGTGTGCTTTGTCCACAAAATATATGATGACCTTCTAATCATAAGCAGAAATTGAGACAAACCCAACTCAATTGAGATCCCAATCTTCCTTAAATATCTCTAAAGGCCATCAAAGACAACTAACCTGCCCTAAAACAAGGAAAGTCTGTCAGACTGTCCGAGTCCAGATAAAGAGGGAAATCTGACTATTGTATACACTGTGTTGTCCTGGGTGGGGTTCTGTAACAGAATAGTGATATTTCGAATAAAAAAAAGGGAGGGGAGTGCATTTGAATAAAATAGGAACTTTAGTTAGAAATAAATCATCAATGATCATTTTTTAATTGTGCCACATGTACTATATTAATGTAATTTATTAATAGAGGGGCAACTGTGGGGGATATGGAATATCCCAATATAATCTTGATAATTTTATTGTAAATATAACTATACTAAAATTTAGTTCTTCTGTCGATTTTTTTGAATGGGTTATTTTTTGTTGAATTTTATGATTCTTTGTAGATTTTGAATATCAGACTAATAGGGGTTGGTGATTCTTGCCCAGGAGTGCAATAAAGTTCCTGCCTATTGGAAACTTTGCTGGATCGCTTTTACTTTACTGCACCAAACCTCCCATTCAGCAGGGCATCTTTTCATAGTAGTGATCATTTCTTTTCTGTTCAGAAGCTTTTTTAATTTGGTACAGTCACAATTATTTATACTCTCTTTTGTTTCCCATGTTGCTAGAGACAATCCACAAAGACCTCTATATTGTGGAGGGCTTTGCTTTTGTTTTTTAACATGTATCTTATGGTTTCAGACCTTAAATCCAACTCTTTATCCATTTGAGTTTGATTTTGTGTATGGTGTGAGATCGTGATCTAGTTTTATTGTTTTGTATATGGCTGTCCAGTGTCCTTAACATTACTTACTGAAGTTTTCCTTGTTCCAGTGTATCTGTTGGCTCCTTTGTTGTGTGAGTTTATTTCTGAGCTCTAGATTTTATTTCATTGTTTTCTATGTCTCTTTTTGTTCTAGCACAATACTTTTTTGGCTGAACTTAAGCAGGTCATTTTTTAAGAAGACATATAGATGGCTAACAGACTCATGAAGAAATATTCAACATTATTTATTAGAGAAATGCAATTGACAACTATAATAAGATACCCCACATAGCTGTGAGAATGTCCCATATCAAAAAAGCTAGAAACGTGTTGGGGAGAATGTGGAGCAGAAGGAACCCTCATACACTGTAGATGGGAATGCAGGCTTCTTTCTATCCCTAGTGGATTGAGTATGGAGATTCTCAAAAGATTAAACAACCAACAACCCAGCAATTCTTGACCTTGGTATTTCCCTGAAGAATATAAAACACTGATTTGAAGGGATCATAATCTCCCATGTTCATTACAGAACTACCTAAATAGTTAAGCTGTACAAATATGTCCCCAAATTATCTGTGGATCATAAGGATGTGATATATGTGTATGATAGAAAATACTCAGCTGTCAAAAAGATAAGCTTGTCATTTGTATCAGTACAGATGAGCTGGAGGGAAATATGCTAAGTGAAATAAGTCAGAAAGAGAACAATAAACAGTGGAAAGTGTCACTTATATGTGGAGTACAGACAACCAAACAAAGTGTCTGATAAAGCCAAACTAAGGACTAACCCTGTCAGCATCTCGTTGGTCGCTCTTGTATGGTTACAGACTTGGAGAGAGAGTTCTTGTACTTCTAATACACAGCGATGTAAACAGATGTCACTGTAGTTACAGATGATAATAACAAAAAAGTAAGACTATTCTAAAATAAAATGTACATTTTTAGAATTTATTTTTTTAGATTTATTTATGCATACAGAACTAGGGTACAGGCCAGATGTTCAGGGGTTAGAGGCTTCACCAGAGAGAGTGGGAAGCAGAACAAACAGATTGACAAAATACACTGCTGAGGGGAGCAGTGGATGAGACAGGAGAAGTCTGCCATGCCGTGTGGGTCACCTCCAGGGCTGGGGATCTAACTAGCACTGAAGTGGCTGTGACTAGCTTATAGCTGCATCCTAACCCGTTGTACCACCAGGGAGGGTCAAATGTGCATTGTAAATGAAAACTTTAAATAATATAACATACACAGTTCTGTTAATTCCTTGCTGTTTCAGCATTCAGATATTCAACATACATATTCAGTTTTAATACTCTTGTTCAAACCTTTCATTCTCCCAAAACAATCTATTTTCATTGAAAATTTATTTTTTATTCTAGTTTAATCTTTTGATGGGTGTCGTTTTAAACAAAATTGATAATGTTGGCAAACTTGAACTACTCAGTGGTTTTAAGATACTTTGTACATCATGAAAACATAAAGCGACCACAAAAGGGAGGTCTGATGCCTACTTTTTTAGTCATCTAGGAACTAATAAATTGTCACATATTATAGGACTTTTGAATCAGAATTTCTCAATTCAGTTTCTATTGTGGATTTTTTTTTTCTTTTCTAAAAGGTATACTTACTCATGCATAAAGGAACTGTGGAATAGACCGGAGGTGCAGGGGCTGGGGTGGTGGTGGTGAGAGGATTCACAGCGACAGGGTGGGGAACAGAACGGGCAGACTGACTGAACTACACTGCTGAGGGGAGCAGCAGGAGGTACAGGGGAGGTCTGCTGTGCCATGTGGGTCACCTCTGTTGGTGGGAAGCGAACACTTGCTGCAGCGGCTGTGGATATCATCAGAGTGTTGTACTTTAACCCATTGTACCACCAGGGAGAACCCTATTGTGGATCACTTGTAAGAGTTCCATACAGGATATTAAGAACAGTTTCTTTTTGTTTTTGTTTGTGTGTGTGTGTGTGTGTGTGTGCGAGCTAAATAGGATTTCATTTGAAAACTCAAAAAAATATTCCAGTCTGAGTTTAAAACACATGTATGTAAAACCTTTCATCTTGTTAAGTTATGCTTATGGAGGTTTCTGCTTCTCTTTATCTTTAATATATGCTGTTAGGTACTCAGGAAAGCAATTGACATGGAAAATGAACAACTTGCTGACTGCAAGATGTAGTACTTGCGCAAAATGGCAAATACTCTGAAGAGAATTTTAATTCTGTGTCTTATTTAATTGAAAATTATACAGCATAATAAATATTTGAAGTTGTTCCTTCCTATGGCTGCTTTTATATGATGCCATACATATACAATGTGACTAAACCACTATCTCACACCACACAAAACATTCACTCAAAAATGGATGGAAGACTGGAAACCATAAAGTAATTAGAAGAAAACAGACTAACCACTCTTCAACATTGATTGCACAGATGACTTTGTTTTGTTGAAGGGAACAAATGAACAATAAACCAATGGAATTCCATCAAACTAAAAGGATCCTAAGGAGCAAAAGAAACTATTTTTAAAACAAAGACGCCCTATTGAGAAAATATTTGCATACAATAGATCTGAAAAGAGCCTCACATAAAAGATTTACAAAGAACTCATACAATTCAACAAAAAGAAAACAAATGACCATAATCAAAACAGGACAGAGGAGCTCTACAAGAATTTCTCCAACTTCTTCTTGGACAGCTATAGTGGTGGGCAGTGTCAGATGAGAACTTGAAATCTCTAGGAAATCTCAAGGAAATGCCATCGAGAGAGCCTTATAAAATTATTTTTAACTGAGAAACATATTTTTGAAAGCTTATGAAATGTGTGCCTCAACACACTTTCAAAAATCTTTTTGTATTATTTTTTGTTCTTTACCACAGGACTACATAGAGACTTCCTGGTCAGTGAACAAGTTATTTTCCATTTGGGAGTTACAAAAGTTTGTATTGCAGTTGTCAGTCAAAAGCAAAATTTTAACTACAAAGTATTTCTTAAATTATAGGAGTACAAAATTGCAATGCATATGCAAAAAAAAAAATGTTCCATCCGATTTTAGTGGAAAATCTTTATTTAGATGGAAAGTGCTTTCAAAGGACACTCCAAAAGGTTACCCTTTAAGAAGTCCATATATTAATTTAAGATGTTAAAATAATGAGTCCCAAAAATTGTTTAAAATGTGAAGTCTGAGAATGTGAAAGTTGAAGAAGATTTAATCACAACATTTTGAGTAAAACAATATTTAATCCTTTATATAGGAAATGGTTGACATTAATAATTTTGGATGTTCTCATCAAATTGGTTGTCTTTAGGTATTTTCATAATGCCATTACACATAGATTTAGGAAATACTATAGTCTTCAAAAATTTCAGGCTGCACTTGTGGTATTTTTTTTTAACTATAGTTTAACCAAAAATATATTTTACTTTTTAAAAAATATTTATTCATATAAGGGTGCAAGTCATAGGTACCAGGGTGGTGAGAGGCTTCATCAAAGACAGAGTGGGGAGCAGAACAGGCAGATCAAAGAAGTACACTGCTGAGGGGAGCAGTGAGTGGGTCAAGAGAGGTCTGTTGCACCATATGGATCACCTCTGGGCCTGGGGATCTAACTCACACTGAAGCTGCAGTGACCAGCTTGCAGTGCTTCATCCTAACCCATTGCACTACCAGAGAGGGCCCACTTTTTTTTTTTTTTTAACTAAAACAGCCATAGTTAATCTGAGTGAGATGTCAGGTTCAGTCTCTATAGATAACTAGTATAGCAAATAATTCAAAAATTGTAATATGTAGAATGCTTCTGGTAACAGAAAATCAATTGTCAAGGACCATCTGCTGCATTTTGCATATTTGTAACATCAACTCAAACATAAGCATTTATAAAACTACAAAAGTTTAATTACAGACTCTACAGTAGTTTTTATTTTATATTCTTTAATCTAGACACAGTTTATATGCAGAAACATCCCTCACAACTATAGATTCTTGTATTTATATAAGGGTATTTGCATAATACCCTTCCTTTTCCAACCCATTTAGCAAATAACAGCATGTCCTGATATATTATGAACAGGTGGGCAAAAATCAACTCTGTTTCATATAGTTGATAAATTTTATTTAGCTTCCTCTAGTAATGAATTTCACAAGGAATGACTAGTGGAGTATATGAATCCTTTTAGAAGGGTGTAGTCTATATATCACTTTAAATAATAATCTGTGAATTTTGACATTTTATATGCCTGTAGTGTCTTTCTATATCCTTTTAATTGTTCAATTAAAAACCTATTCTATCGTCCCTCCCTGATTGGTGCCGTGGGTTAAGCACTGCATTGAGAAGCCTAAGCCACTTTCGCATGAGTTCGATCCCCGCCTGCCCCGAGGAGACCACATGGTGCAGCAGACCTCTCCTCACCCCGCCGCTCCTGACCTGGCCGCTGCTCCCCTCAGCAGTGTATTTCGTGGATCTGCCTGTTCTGCTCCCCACTCTGTCCCTGGTGAATCCTCTCACCCTCCGCATCTCTGGCCTATACCCCAGTTCTGTATGAATAAATAAATAAATCTTTAAAAAAAAACTACTCTATCACATTGATTGTAAGTATTCTCTAATTGTTTCTTTATGGCATAGTTTCCATCTATATTATAATGTATCTAGGGGAAAAATAAGTATAAATCCTGAGTCACATTTGTAAATGAATTTATATCCTGAAATTCAAGAACTGTGGTAAATTAAACTAAGAACTTACAAATTGGAAATGTTCAGTAAATACTTATTGAATGAGTGGATGAAATATTCATTGGGATTATAATAAATAAATAGTTAATTTTATATAAAAAAAATCTTAGTACTCCAGCGTATTTCCGCCCCTCACAAACTCATACAATTACTAACCCCCTACTTGTAGCTATTCCTTTTACCGGTTAGATCATGTCAGTCTACTCAGAAAAAAAAAAAAAAATTAAAATTATACTAAAAGGTAAAACACAGGATTTGAAGAAACCGAGCAAGCAGTAGGACTAGATGTAGCATGGATATGCTAATTATCAGATTGGCAAGACAAAACAACTGTGATTAATGAGCTAAGGAGGCCCCTCCCCATAGTGCAATGGGTTAAATAAAGCAAAGCAGGCAGTTGCTGCAGTGTGGGTTTAATACCCGCCAGAGATGTGAGTCACATGGCGAGGCAGACCTCTCCTGACTCACCCGCTGCTCCCTTCAAGTGTATTTCAGTATATCCCTTTGTTTTTCTCCCCACTCTGTCTCTGGTGAATCCTCTCACCCCAGAACTCTGGCCTGTATCCTAGTTCTTAGATGCATAAATTTATATGGATAGATAGATAGATAGATAGATAGATAGATACATAGATACATAGATACATAGATATAGATAGATATAGATATATATTAATATTTATATAGATAGATAGATATTTTTTAAATGAGCCACAGACTCATAAAGATAAGGGGACAGCAAAGAAAACCACACAATATTAGCAAAGAGATGGAAATTCTAAGAAGCCAGATGAGGGGTCTCCGTGGTGGCACAGGGGATTAAGTCTTAGGATATCAAGCTATCCTCAGCCACTATGGCATGAGTTTTATCCCTAGCCAGGTGCAGCAGACCTCTCCTATCTCACCCACTGTCCCATTAGCAGTATATTTCAGTGGCACTACTAGCCTACACTGTTCTTGTATGTACAAATAAATAAAACTTTAAAAAAAAAAAACAAAAAAATGCTAGAGGTCAAAATTACAGAAACATGAATAATACCTTTTATGGGCTTACTATTATACTGAACTGAAGAAACAGTCTCTGAGCTGGAGGAGGTATATATATTTCAAAACCCAAAAGTCAAAAGAAGCAAGTATCTGAGGACTGTGGGTCAACCTACTCCTCTGTCTCTGTTAAGTTTTCCCAGCACCATTTATTGAAGAGCATTTCCTTTCTCCACTATATATTCTTAGCTCCTTTGTCTTTAAGGAGTATATGGAAATGATAAAAAGGCACAGGAAAGAGTAGCTCAAGAATAGCTCATTATCAGTTGTTGTCAGAAAAATGCATATCAAAGCCACAATAAGATATCACCTTAAAGTGTAAGAATGACCCCTATCAAAAAGACCAAAACAAATGTTAGAAAAGCTATAGAGAAAAAGGAACCCTTGTTCAGCACTAAAGATGCAAACTAGCTCAGCCCCTATAAAAAATAGTATGGACTATTCTCAAAATATTAAAAATGCATCCACCATAAGATCAGCAATTTTTCCTATAGTTACCTACCAAGAGAATATAAAAAATCCTTTCCAAAGGGAAACATTTACTCCAATGTTCATTGCCACACTATTTACAATAGTGTCCAAAAACCTAAGAGTGGATTAGGAAGATGTGGTATATATACACAATGGAATATTACTAAGCGATTAAAAAAAATAGGGGGCCACTGGTGGCACAGGGGTTGAAGACAGCACTATCAAGCTATCTCCAGTTATTGCAACACTAGTTCGATCTTCAACCAACCAGAAACTGACCCATATGGCATAGCAGACCTCTCCTGTCTAACCTGTTGCACCCTTCAGCAGTGTTCTGCTCCCTACTCTCACTCTAGTGAATCCTCTCACACTCTGCACCACTGACCTATACTCCAGTTCTGTATGCATAAAAAAAAAAGTATATATTAAAAAAAAAAAAGATAAACCATTGCCATTTGCAATAACATGGATGGAACTAGAAGGGATTTTGCTAGCTCAATGAATCAAAAGTAGAAAGACAAATACAGGAAACAATACACTTTGTCAGATAAGTCAAACTAAAAACAAACCTGAGAAATATGAGCTACCCGAGGGAGTTAGGGGCAAGAAAAAAATAGGGAGAGAACAAAATGGGCTATTGTGGAGGACTATGTGTGTTTTGGTGATATGGTGTGGTGACATCACATGTAGAAGTATAGAAACTCTATACTTCTAAAATACATCAAAGATGTAAATGAATGTTACCTGATTAAAAAAAATACATATATAAAATGACTGTGTCAAAAGTTATAGCAATGACTTTTTTTTTAAGATTTATTTATTTATTCATACAGAACTGGGGTACAGGCCAGAGATGAGGAGGGTGAGAG
>NW_004567119.1:29168521-29197304 GCF_000260355.1 Condylura cristata
CTGCTGAGGGGAGCAGCGGGGGGGCCAGAAGAAATCTGCTATGCCATGTGGATCTCCCCTGGGGGCAGGCTGGGATCGAACTCATGCAGAAGTGGCTTAAGCTTCTCAATGCAGTGCTTTAACCCACTGCGCCACCAGGGAGGGCCCACAATGACTTTTTATGCCCTAATAAAATGAAGAATACAAGGTTTATACCAGCTAAGTGAACCAGACCATTCAAACCTTCAATCTGCTTCCTATAGTATTTTTTTTCTACTTTAAAATATTTGACTTATTTTGTTTGTTTTCTTTATTTTTTAAAAGGTTTATTGTTTATGCATACAAGAACTGGAGTCTTGGCCAGAGGTGTGGGGATGAGAGGATTTACCAGAGACAGTGGGGTGAAGAACAGGTGATCTACTGAAATACACTGTTGATGGGAGGAGTGGGCAGGGCAGGAGAAGTCTGCTATGCCATGTGGGTTACCTCCAGGGCCTGGGGTCCAACACCCTGAAGTGGCTGTGGCTAGCTTGCAGAGCCTGTTTTATTTTAAAAGAAAAAAAAAAGGTACAACTCTAACTAATATGAAATCTCTGAACATAGTTAACCAGAAATACAATTTAAAGCATGAACTTATCTCTTTAGATTGTATTTGTCTAGGGTTAGGTTGGAGGCAATTATTAGTGGCTTCTTAACCTCTAGGATTGCATTGTAGACTAGAATTTTCCTGAGGCAATAAAATGTCAAACTAACTCTGTAACATTTGGGTATGCTTACAGAGGGGGGAAAATTCATTAGTTGTTCTCTGAAAATAAAATCTTGAATCCTTATAATTTCAGGTCATCAGGTCAAATAGAACTGTGTTAAAATAAGCTATTTTTTCCACTTTTTCTCCTAAAGTGGGAGTTGTGTGGTCACATCTTGCCATAGGATTAATCAATATTATAGATTTGCTTTATGAACAAGACACAATAACCTTTGATCAAGACACTTGACCTTTCACTTGGTTTCAGGTAGAAGTGAATGAACTCTTGGTTTCTGTTATTTAATTATTTTAAGAGAGGGAGTTCAAAAAACCTAGCTGATTAAAAACAGACTGTGGATCACACGTGTGGAGCATTGATGCAGAATTTTCACAAAATGGATCTTTTCTATTGCTAGATCATGCTTCTAATTTTTCTGTTAAATAATTCTTCTAATATCTGTTCCCTACCACTCCTTCAAGCCAAGATATTGCTTGTGCAAATAACTGAGTTACTCAACTCAACTTTATATTTTACAGTGAAATACACAATATTTAATAGAGCATGTATCTTCAAATAAAGAATTTTCATAGTATCTTAGCAATTTTGCTTAAGTTCATAATGAAATATGTTCCAGCATGCAACTGGAGCCCAGAAATATTTCTTGCCCACTGTTACTGCTCTAGAAGCACCAGGAAAACTGTTTCAAGTACCAAATGGCTCAATTGTGTAGAATAGTCCTGGACAATGAGGTAGTACATATTCTGTACATTAGTGCATTAGTATAGGGACAACCACCCATGCTATTTGTAATACACATTATGCAAAGGATGTCTTACTTAAGTTGCTGGATATATAAAAAAAAAATGTCTCACTGAGTTGTTGACTAAGATGCAAGTTTCCAGAAACAAAGTAAACATGTTTTATCTATAAACTTATAAACATTTAACCACTTGTTTGGCTACAACATTATTGTTATGGTAAAGCTATGATTATTTTTCTTATAAGAAAAAAAAAGCAGTTGATGGTGCTTAATATGTAAATGCTAACTGCTTTTTATACACCTTTGTTGACTAGAACTCTGAAGGCAGTAATGGGACTGATGTAAGCCCAGACTCAGAGAATGTAAGTATGTCTTAAGCACTACTAGAATAAAAGGACAGTTTGCCTCCTTTGCATCAAAAACCACACATCAGTCTCTGTGTTTCCTTGGGGTGCACTAAGCTGGTTGTGGACCATTTCACACATGTCAAAAGTTCACTCTAGTCTCATTAGCCTGTTTTAAGATAAAGGACATTCTTGAACAACGCATCATTTTGATGCACAGGGTAGGGAAAAAGAGCAGCCAAGGCATTAGATAGACTATCTGAGCGCCTTTCTTTCCTCGTTGATTTGTAGCATCACTTACTAGTGGTCAAATTACTTAAATGCCTGTGTTAATTAGGTGCATGATTCCTTGATGACTTGATCAATGACATTATTTGAATCGAACCTTGACTATAAAATATATATGTAGCAATAATTAGTTGCAGTTTTCTTGGTTGCCTCTTTCCAGTGGCAAATGTTTCATACATTGTGATAAAATGATGGCTAATTTAGAAGTTGGCCAAGCTGATTCAACAGATCAGTGTTGTTAAATATCTTTAAAAGGCCATAGGCAGAATATAATTTTATATTTTCTCTATTTTAAACCAATGTTTAAGTTAATTTTTTTCATAAAGCATATTACCAATGTGATCAGGTAGAATGATCAAGGAACTAAAAATCTCCAGCTGCTCTTTCCTTTTTCTTCTTCATGTGTTCAATGGATTGCTGCATTGTGTTCAGATTTCTGGTGCAAGTATAAGCAAAATTTTCTTTTTCCTTCCAACTTGAAGTAATCATCAAACTCTATGTATCTTCTTGTCATCTAATATTAAAAGCTAAAATGATCCTATAGGTACTTCAAAAAGAAAAAAAAAACCTTTTATATATATGGTAATGATAAACTGCTTCTGCGATTCAAGAAAGGAATGGAGAAGAAATTTCAAAGGAATGAACACATTACATAGTCAGTATTGCATATTACAGAATACTAGTCAGTGATGCTAGGAATAATGTTTGAAAATATGTACTTATAAAACGTTGCACAAGGATATTAACTTTATAAAGAAAGAAGAACTATAATTACATGTCCTCTGTAGCTGTGTATTTTAATATTTCAATGGCATGACTGTTTTTACTTCTGCATTTTTGAAATCTTATTTACTTTGATAATTTATAAATCACAATAAAAAGTCAGACATAATATTCTATTACAACACAGCCATATTTTGACATATATTTGAGCATAGAATATTGATGTCAATGTCATATACTCATGAGGTAGTTATATTTTTATTCTAGCTTGCTTTCAAGGCATGAAAGTGTAGATGTGAACTAACATAATTGTTTTTATATTTTCTATAACCATTAAAATATATGTAGTTGCATAGTTTTGTTGTCATTGTGAAAAAAAATTATATTCTGCCTATGGCCTTTTTAAGATATTTAACAACACTGATCTATTGAATCAGCTTGGCCAACTTCTACATTAGCCATCATTTAATCACAATGTATGAAACGGAGTCAGCAGCCAAAGTATGTTTTGAATATGAAGTCTGGTTGCTAGAGATTTGCTATGATCTATAATCCAAAATGTGCAGTAACTGTAGGTCCTGATTTGTTAGAATGAATGTGAATATACACACATACACTTTTCTAAACAGATCCTGACTGGAATGTCTGAAACAAGCAAATGCAGTAAATGCTTACCTAGTGGACCTTTGCCTACAGTAAAAGTGACATGATAACTTTCTGCATCAGGAAGGGTAAGAATGATAGTAATATGTGCACAAGTACCTTGTGTGAGGCAGTTCTGAAGTATATTTCACAAATGTAAAGCTTATGGATCAAATTACATATCATAAAAGGTATCTTCACTGAAAAGACTATTAAGTACTATTTTAATTGGTTCATATTATCAGGGATTGCCTTATCAAAGGAAAGAAAGATATTCTATAGAATTCTTATGTTGAAGCCAAAATTTTATAGACCTTAAAGCTATACCCATATAAATGGAAATGTACTTATATCAGAGTTTTCTGATATACCATGATAAGTAAGGTTCAGATACAACTAGCCAGAAATTACTTTTGTAATATACTCAAAGAATATTGTGAAGTTAATTTTATTGACAGGTAAAATTTAAAATTTCAGATGTTACATGGTTCCATTAAAATCACTTATTGTAACCAAGTAAGTAATGTTATACAAACCTGAGGCTATGAAATGCATCATAATGTAGCAATAAATACATAACCAGATATTAACAGCTTGCTGGGAAAAAAAAAAAAGATACAAGCCAGCCAAAGTGTCATATGAATTAGCTCAATGAATTAGATTTTATACAAACACTTTTCTAGGTATTTTATTTAGACTACTCAGGAAAAAACTAAGGGTCATCCCAAATGAAAAGTGGACATCTTTTCATTTAAACCTTTATGTGTAGGTGATTAACTACTCCATCACTGATAGAAGAGAATTAAAATATTCAACTAAAGGCAAATAATTTTATCTGATGACTTTTTATTTGCCTTTTGTTTTGTACTCTACTTTGTGTTCCTATCTGTTTGAGTACTGTTTTAAACTCTCTCCCAAGGACCACCCAAGTCCACCCCTACTTCCATACTTATGAGAATTATTGTATGGGGAATATCTTGTTAGCTAGAAATTACATGTGCAAGCACAGTGAATTATAGCTGTGTTGGGATGAGGTTAAAACTGGCTATTATAAACTGTTCAACACAATTTCACCTAAATTATATCCTATAATCCTCAGAACATAATTGCAAGAAAGGCATTATATTTATAGATGAGAAGTTATGGTCCAGAAGTATTTTCTCAGCCTACATCAAATCTTATGCCAATTCTTTCTGCTTTGTCTTCACCATACATGGAGAATAAGAACAATCCTAGTCCATTACCATTTATCATCACCACTGTGGTCAAAAAAATCACTGTTGCTCACCTGGGATACTTAACACTGTTCCTGCTGCCCACGCCAGTCTATTATGAGCAGTAAATGCTAGACAATAAATTTGGCTATGTCATGACTTAGTTCAAAATTCTCCAATGTCTTCCCCTTTTCACTTCAAGAAAAGTATGAGACACCTATTATATCCTATAAGGCTCTGTCTGACCTTTACCTCACTCTTTTCCTCCACCTTTTTATCCCTGGATCATTCTGGCCCAAATTAATTACTGTCTTTACTCTTTCTCAAACAAACTTCTCTCATAAAAGCCATTGACAAAATGAGGAAAATTTAGAAATCACCATTTAATTGCCAACTTGCGAATCTGAATTTAGACATGCTAAGTTTGGACTGATCCTGCCATCTCAAGGTGAATTTGATTAACAACCAGAAGAGAATTATGGCCTTAAATGCAGACTAAGTTAGCAACAGGAATGCGTAACAAGAGAATAAATGGGGACTCTCAAGGTACCCCTGTTTAATTTTAAATAAAATTTAAGATGATTGAAAAATAATTTCACAGATGTTCAAAGAATATTCTTCTCTTGAGACTGATTTGTAGACTCACTTGTTTAATCACATTACATGTCAAGCTGGTTAATATCTAAACAGCATTCCAGCAAGATTTCAAAGCTCTTTTTGCTTAAATTTCTAGCAAATAATTGCTAGAATGCAATTAGAGCCTACACACTTCAACTTTGAAGTCTGAAGTCATAAATGTATAAGTGTGTTAGATGAAATGAGCTACAGGATGTCAGTACTAGGTGGATGACTGAATTCTAGCTAATTAGCTTAATGCTAACATTTCTTCTCTATGTTGCATTTATATCTCGGGATAATTTTACAAAATATATGTGTATAAAATAAAATGTTTATTTCAATAGTTTTTCTTTTTTTAAAAAGATTTATTTATTTGTGCTTATAAAACTGGGTACAGGACAGAGGTATGGTTGGTGAGAGATTCACCAGAGACAGAGTGGGGAGCAGAACAGGCAGATCGACGAAGTACAATGCTGAGGGGAGCAGTGGGTGTGTCAGGAGAGGTCTGCCATGCCATGTGGGTCACCTCCCTTGCCAGGGATTGAACTCATACTGCAGTGGCTTCATAGAGCTTGTTAATGCAGTGCTTTAACCTGTTGCACCACTAGAGAGATCCCTCAATAATATCTTTTAACTTTTTCTCCCCCTTAGAATTCCTAAAAGTTCACATCTGACTGTAATAACATATTTATAATTTAAATCTCTGTGAGTTAATAGTATTAATGCATTTTGTTTATTTGAAATTGATATTTCAAGTTAGTGCCTTAGGTAAAATAATAATAATTCCAGTGGCATATACGTTTTCTTAAGCGTGAACTTAAATTCTGAAATCCTTAATTTCTGCATACAAATTTTATATGGACCCAAGAATATAAATTATATTTAAAACAAGTACAAAACTAATTATATTCCAAAACATTGCATTCATTTGTAATTTGTAGTACGCTTTAAGATTTCCTAAAATTTATATTGATTCTGTGTACTTAAAATATTGCTACATAAAATAGACCCATACTTATGTTTCATGTCTTTCTATTCAAAATGTTAAAAACAAGATAGCACAATAATTATTAAAGTACAAGCTGAAAAAAAAATGGGACAAAACTCAGTATGGCTATATGAGGAAATATATTATTAAAATTAAGTACAATATCTAAAATTAAGAAATATCTAAGTTAGAATCAAATGTGTAACAGAAAGAGGAAATACAAAATTCTAAGAAAGGATAGCTATAACTTTGTTATTTACATTAATTAGCATTGCAAACTAGCATATTAACTATCTTATATTGTTTTGTTTGGATCACTGCTATCATGTGTCTAATGATGAAATGAAAAATTACCTGAGTTTTGGCTCTTATCCCTTTCTATATATAATTAACAAATATAGATAGGTAAGTAGATAGGTAGAAAGATAGACAGATAGATGGATAAACTTATATCTCTGTACACACACAATATAATACCACTGTAACTTAGCCACATGCTAGGTGATTTTGGATGTTTAGAATTTTGTTTGGAGAAAAGTTATAATAATAATAATACATTTAACGTCATCCACAGGTTTTTAAAACTGCAACAAGGACCATACACTAACTGCTATGCACAATAGTTAAATTCCTACAGCATATTTATAATTCTCCACCCCTCAATTACGACACATTTAAATAAAAATTGAAACCACCTATAATATTGAAGTATTACTTGTTTTCATGTATCTGCTGATTCATTTTCCAGCAGGCTTCTTCCAGGTCAGGATCGTATGTGACCAGCACCTTCTTCCATGGCAGGCCCCTCACGCCTCACCATACTCACTCAGACTAGGACAAACCATGAAGCTCCCATGCACATCTCTGCGAAGTGGGACAAAACCAGAGTCCTCAGGAGAACTCACAGGGACATGGTCTAGAACTCACAAGCTCTGGCTGGGAATTAATTTTGTTCCTACCCCCCGCAACTCCATCAGTGTTATAAAAAAATGACTTTAAATGAAACCACTTTAGTGGAAGCTCTACTAAAATATGAGAAAATTCAGTAAAAAAATGAAACATTTTTTTCTGTTCACCTATATTGTATCAAATTTCCCTTAAGCAGGTGGGAAAACAAGCAGGTTTTATACTATATCAAAGATCTAAGTAAATAAAATTGTGAAAGGAAAGGACTCCTGCTTTGCACTTAATTGGTTTCATCAGTTTTCAAAGTGCATTAACAAGTGACCACAAATGTAGTGTTGATAAAACATACATTTCTCATATTCATCTGACCACTTCCAAGGATCGGCCAGGCACAGCTTAACACATTCCCTGTTCTGAGATTGACAAGGCTGAATCAAGATACTGATTGGACTGGGTTCGCATCTAGCATTGTGAATGCCCTTTTGCTTGGGGTTTTAGCAGAAATAGTGTCTTCAGCTTGGAAGGAGCCGTATGTCAGGTAGTGGCCAGAAGGAGAGTTCCTATCCAGCTTGGCATACCTCTTGATAGGATGCCTGTGCTGTATCCAGGAAAGTATCCCTTTTATGTGCCTGGAAAAAATAAAACTAATAGGAACATTATTACAGCTGCAAAACTCCTGGTTTCTGGCATATTCTACTGGCTAGAAGCTAGTCATGGCTTTGCTCACTCACCTCAGGGGGAAGTGATGACACACAGATGTGTATCACGGGATGCAGACCAAGGGTTCATTTTAGATTCTCCTTAGTGTAGCAATGGGTGTAGGTTCAACCTCCACGATGTTCCTATCAGAGAATGAGCATGGACAAATTTACCACCCACTTTTACAGTGAATTTTATCCTGACTGATTTAGAATTTCAATACTAGTGACAAAGCACAGAGGATCAAAAAGAAAACAGGATGCTATAAATATCAATGAAAAAAATCAAGGCACATTATGGTTTTCAATTTTCTCTAGGTTGTATTGAATATTATGATTTTTAGATTCACTTGTCACATGAGGAAAGCCTACACCTTTTTGAATTTCCTAATGGGTATTATTTACGGATTCATTTACTCACACAACAGTTATTGATTATCTGAAGTAGCCTATAAAAGTGTCAGATTTAAAAAATAAAAATATAGGACATACAGTAAAATTTGAAAGTCAAATAAATAATGCTTTATAGTATATCTTGTGTACAATAAGGGTAAACATATCCCCCTCTGCCCTGCAATAAGTTGTTTTACTGAATTACAATTTGACTGGGCACCTTGTATTTTTTCTGACAATTTGATAATAGGTTATCATGCTTTGCAGTGAGGCCCGGATATCTGATCATAATCATTATTCTTGAAAGGATTCAGAGAAACTAAAATATGTGGAAGATCAGAGGCCATTGCTCAGCAAAGACAATTTCATATGAATTATGATTATCTCAGGAACTAAAAAAATACTGCAGAGAAGACTTCCAAGGAGTGTGGAGGCATATTTTCTATGTACCTGCAGTCAGTGTGCTTTTCGAGCACTGTACAAGGCACAGTGAGAGAAGTTGCCGCCCCTATCTCTGTGGGGGGCCCCAGTTGCCTGTGTCCCTGGGGTCTACTCTGTTCAATGCTAACTTATTAACTCAATATGCCAGTCTTTTTCTTTAAAACATTTTAGTATTATGCAATTAATGAGCTGAGTCAGGTTAAATTAAATAGCTATTTAATTAATTTTTCAATGCCAAGATTTTCCTAAGTTAATGCTTTTCAAATACTTTTTTTTCAAGGTTTTCACCATTTAGTGAATAAATGAAAGGTATCAGTTTTCCCCCTGAAAGATTATGCCGTTACATATGTTTAAGAATTGTGGAGGATAGATACTGGATTATACGCTAAATTGCCTTCTCCCTTGCTTTGACTCTCTTGAGACTTTTTAATCTACCTTAATATACCTACATACCAACTTCCCACTCTACCAATTAACCATTCATTACCTAATTATCTCCTCCAGCTGAGCACTTTACTTCTTTGGAATAATTTCCCCTTGTTATAAGTTTTGTATCATTATGCTTTGCATGCTTTAGTGTGGTTTCTATTAATTTGAATTATTTTCAAATAACTCATTTTATTTGTAGCAGTCATTTTTTCAGTTTTCCTTAAATTTTTATTTTGAAACTAGTATGCTACAATTTTACTACTATTTCAAAATTATCAGTTTTTTTTTTTTTTTTTTTTTTTTTTAGAATGTTAGACAATGTACTGACAATGTCTCTTTTCAATGCAGAATTATACAAACAAATTCCTGGACACAAAACATATGTTGAAGCATTTTATCATTTCTCATAAATGAATCATAGATGGACTGAATAAATAAAACAAATTTGTGATTCTGAGTAATTAACTTAATGAAACAGATATATCCCCATTGCAAAAAAAAAAAAAAAATGTCAACAGTAAGTAGCTTCCATGGAGAAGCTGCTGCTCTAGCCCTCCCTCCTACAATAAAACACTAGACATACAGACATAAAGAGAGGAAAAGTGATTACAGGCAGTGTGCCATAGAACACTGAGACCCATATAAAGAGAAACACAAAAAATGTAGCCCGATTCACTCCCAGCTTCATATCTATGGTCAATTTCCCAATCAACCACAGTTTCGAACTGGGATCCCAGTAGAGCATGCAGCCCAGCAGCAATGAAGAGCAAATCATCAGAGCTCTGGACAGCTCAAATAGTTGCCATGTGCAGGGTTAAGCAACAGAAAGGATGTCTCTGGCAACCGGGAGCTCCAACGATGAAACTTCCCAGAGCACAAGGGTTGGGGTAGACAGAGCTGCACAATGGAGGGCCACCTGAGTCTGAAAAGATGGCAGCCTGTGTACATACTGGAGTGACAGAATACTGGTCATCAGGGGTGATTGCACAAACAGCAGTGTTTCAGACACAGACTTGGAGAGAGAGCACCTTCATATGTGGCTGAGATGCCAGAAAGTTCATGGAATAAGTGTCACATGCTAATAAAGCTGAAACTCATGTCGTGACAAAATCTCATGGGAAAACAGAGTGTGGACATTTGGCTTTGCCAACTGAGTGGCCTTACACAACACCTCAGGCTTCTTGGTGTCTCCTTCGTAAGCATCAAGGTGTCTACGTAAAGTCAAGAGGGCTCACCCAACTAAACTGACAGCTAAAAAGGAACTCTTTGGAGAAGGATAATAGCATCCTGTATCTCTAAAAGATTGTGTGCACATTGCCCAGTATTTAAACAAATATCATCAACAAAGAGGTTCAGATAACTCAAAGGGGGAAAAGAAGCCTTCCTAACAAATACTGTGACAGTAATACAGCGACCTGCAAAAAAAGGATGTTAGAATACCTGATATCAAAAAAAAAAAAAAAAAAAGTTCAAAGTGAATCAGTCTCACAGGTGAATCAAAGAACACTTAAAAGGAAACACAGGTGTAAATATTCATGATGATGAGTTAGATAATGATTTCATCGACATGATACAAAAAGCACACTAGCAAAAGAAAATGAAATGTAGCGATTGTAATTTATCAAATCTAAATATCTGTGTGCTTCAAAAGACCCCATCAATGAAGTGAAAAGACTACTGCATGGAAAGAAATAGTTATAAGTCATATTTCTGATAAGGAATTTGTATCCAAAATCTATAAGGATCACTCACAACTAAATTACTAAAAGACAGAATATTCAAAATATCAGCAAAGGTTCTGAGCAGATACTTCTGAAAAAAATATATATATATGTAATTAGCCAATAAATACATGGTGATGTGCTGGACATCACTAGTTATAAGAGAAATAGAAACCAAATGCGCAGGCCACAACTTCACACCCACCAGGCTGGTGATAAAAAGACGGGCAGCGGGTTAGATGCATAGAAACGTGAGCCCTCCTTTGCTGCAGGGCTGCAAAGCAATGCACGCCTCTTGAAACACAGTCTGGCAGTTCCAAAAATCACAATCCCGCAAAAGCACTCTTAGGCACCTATCCACCAATGAACATCTGTACTCGCACAAACAGGAACATTCAGGGTTATCGGCAACAGTGAAGAAGTGGTAAGGACACACAAGCCCATAAGTCGGTAAATAAAGGAAACAAGGCCTATCTGCAAAGTAGCCTAGGAGTCCTTCAAAGAAAAACAACCATCGATTTAAGTCTGGTGCCCGCACACCTGCGCACCTCACAGCATCCCTCCGAGTCTCGCGAGAGTAACTGGGGGTGGACGGAACCTTCTTGGCGCTGCTGGTAGGAGGTGGGTGGCAGGCAGCTCGGTGGAAAGAGCTCAGACCTTCCATGGACTCTGGGTGAGCGGAAAGTGACCTTTGCAGGTGCTCCTGCCTCACAGCCGCCATGGTACAATCCTGCCGTGTGGCCCCGGGCGCTGTACATGCCACCACAGGCTTTTTCTGGAACCGCTCCCTTTGCTGCCTTGCTCATCCTCACTCAGTGCTGCTGACTCAGGTAACACCCTCTTCGTTCGCATTTGCCTCCTCTCGGCCTCCTGGGTTCCAATTTCTCCCTGCTGACACTTGCCCTGTCTGGCACTCCCTTAAACACCATCGCGGTGGGACGGCGCTTTTTAAATGCCACAGCACAGTGTATGTGATTTCATATATATTTATACATGTGAATAGAAAATCCAGTTTGCACTTTTAGAAATGGGTTTGTGGGCATCACGGTTTGAACAGTTACCACTTTGTGCATACCACTTAAGTCCTTACAAAGGGAACCAACAAACTGGCCTTGTAGGGCCTTGCCCTGTTTAGCTGAAGTTCCCAAACGAAAGTCATCCGACTTTTTCAGTGACCTATAGTATGAAAGAATGTTGATTGTCCTGAAGCTAAATTTAATCAATAAATAGGAACCTTGTATTAGGCGTTATGCTTGTGTGTCAACATGTCTTTGCAAAATTAAGATACATGTGTCGTAGAGGTGTGGGACATTTTTGTTAACTTTAGCAAAGCAAATAATAGTGTGTATTTTTTTAAGCTCCTAAAAAGACAGGAATGAGGCACTGATACTCACTGTGATGTAAATCTGGGAAATGGCATGCTCAGTGAAGAAAACCAGGCACCAAATAGCACAGCTTGTAACTATGTTTGTATGACAGAATAAAAATGAGTTAATGGAAAGAAAAAGGGAGAATGACAGCTAAAATGTACTTTGGGGGTGAGGAAAGTGTCCTTCAGTTGATTTTGGTGATGGTACAACTGTTAGTGTATTAAAAACCTTGTTTTGCTCACTTTGAATAAATGGTTGAGTTATATGGGATGGTAAGTTTAAGCTCACAAAGCTGCTAAAGCCATTGCTAAAAGAATAATCACAAGAGCAGTTATTTACATATGCATATTTATATACATACATGTTTATAGTCCAGTCATGTAAAACAGCTGATAGAAACCAAACCTGATATTGCAGAATTAAGCCAAGCAAATGCTTGGTTTGCTATTTAAAATGCAAAATTTTAAATATAACTGACTAATTAAAGAAGTGGTCTGAATTAATCACAAATGTTAATGTTATCAGAAAATGGAAATGGTAATAATGCAGAGAAAATATAAAGCCAACTTTAAAAAAGTGGTGGTCTTAACAGCAAGTTAAGTGTGACAGAAAAATTTTTTAAGTTGATGACAAATCTGAAAATTACTAATTTGAAGGACAAAGGAAGAGATATGAAAAAAAAAAGTGACTGTTTCAGAGACCTGAGTAGGATAAAACAATAGTTTTGAAAAGTAAGTTAAGAACTAAAATTATATGAGATATTTAGATCAGTAGCTCAAAAGCCACAAACAGAATTAGCACCAGACATATCAGGGGATATTAGTCAAATTGTAAATGTATATATATATATAAAGAGATTTTGTGAACAAGTAGAGGAAAAAAACATTTTGTATAGGTGAAGAAGGTAAAGAAGTATTGTTGTCTTCTTAACAGTAACTATAAATGCCAAAGTAAGAAATGCTGTGTTCAATGCACTGATTAATTTATAACATATGGGGAGGTAAAAGAGGTGATATTAATCATAAAAGAATGTGAGATTATAAATGGAGGAATTCAATTTAAGGTCATTATTTGCAAAAAAAGGAAATGAGGATTTATGATCAAAGCTATGAAGTGAGAAACAGGATATATAAACTTTGCATGGAGATGAGTAAATGTCTCAGATAGATGTTTTGGTCTTGAACAGAGAGCGCTTTCTATTATGTTAGACTACTTTGGAGTGAGCTAAATTTACCCCTACCATAGGGATGAAGCAAACGGTCTTTGAAGAATCTCGCAAGAAATTTAAAATGAATTACATCAGTGTTTATTTAATCATAGGAACTTTTTTTTTTTTTTAAGATTTATTTGTGCATACAGAACTGGGGTACAGGACAAAGGCCTAGGGGCTGCGAGAGGCTTCGCCAGGACATTTTTGGGAGCAGAACAGGCAGATCGACGAAGTACACTGCTGAGGGGAGCAGTGGACGGATCAGGAGAGGTCTGCAGCGCCATGTGGTCACCTCCGGGGCAGGCGGGAATTGAACTCAGCAGAAGTGGCTTTTAGCTTCTTAGTGCAGTACTTTAACCCACTGCACCACCAAGGATGGCCTAATCATAGGAACTTTTAAGGTATATTACAGTATGGAATTTGATAATGATTATGTGGAGAATCTTGATAGTGAGGACATAGCAAAAGGCGTTACTTCAGATTTAGGAAATTTTTCCATAAAGATTTTATATATTGGCTTGTTCTCAATTTTATGGTGACTTTCTTAGAGACTTTAACTATCCTGTTCACCTTTATATCTACAGCTGTACCTAATCCTGCATCTGACAGAATCCAGAACACATCTTCAAAGATCAGGAAATTTCCAATAAAATATATGCATTATGCAATAAAATTATCCCTAGATAGCTTATTACCTTACAGCAAATCTTATATATATATATATATATATATACATACATACATATACATATACATATATATATATATAAAATGATAAGTATTTTTAAATTACCATGGTTGAGACTAATGTCATATTTTTCAAGATACCAAGTTTGTGGGTAAAACTTAGAAGCAAAACAGAGTTTATATAGTCCTTGTTCTTCGAGTGGTCTTTTCTATAAAAATTTTAAATAGTAGGAAAATGTATTCCTTTGATATTCTTTCTAGCACTACCTTTTTAATTTTTTTTTGCCAAATTGTCCAGTAACTTTAAACACATTTTTAGTTTATAGACACCTGATACATGAAATGTGAAAATTTAATTCTATGAAACTATATTGTATTTCACTTACTTTGTAATACAATATGCAGAGAATAAGAAGATTCTTTTTTAGAGCAATTGTGAAAGTGATGCTACACAATGATGTATTGTGATATCTAAGAGGAGTCTGGGATCTCTAATAGTCTAATATTTATTTTACTTCTTATTTTCCCATACTTTTATGTTGATAAGACAGCAAGGGGCATGTGTATGAATGGGAGTGTCTCATGCCACTTAATTTACAAAATTCATTAGAAATACAGAAAAGAAACAGTCAGTAATATACAAAAGTATTATTGTTGCTAAAATTATATACACATGAAACCACAACTTCACTAAGGAGAAAAATATTCATTATGTTCTTATCTCAGCAATGAAGACATTCTAATTTCTACTTGGTTTTCAGGGAGTAGATTTTTATGCCATTACCTTTTTTTTTATACAAAAGTTTATTTTTACATCATTTTGTACATTTTTTTCCATCCCGATTGTAATTCCCGCGGGTTTCCCATCACCAAATCACCTGTGTATGCCATTACCTTTTTATTGGAAAATAAAATGTACAAATTCTTAATATTTACATCAAAGCACAGATAGCTATCATTAAAATGTTCTAAGAAGTATTCAGAACTATCACATTGGGATATAATTTAGAAAAGGTATTAGAATTTCTAGTAGTTGAAAAAAAAACTTGTTATCTATTGCTTGGCTAGCTAGCAGATTTCTAAGGCTCACATTTTTAGTGGACCTATATGTATTAAAAACAAATATGACTACTCTGGAAGGTGGCAGCAGAGTGAAGCGTGGAGGCTTGCTTCCACCATAGACTTCCAGGACATGGTAGCAGAACAAAGCCAGATAGCTGGAAGGAAAAGCATCCACTGTAGCACACACTAAGAACAGCTGTCCAGCAGAAAGCGCTGTTTCCGTTAGTGTTTACCAGTTCCGTACAGAAGCCCTGCAGTTGCTGACTAGGCACTCGCCGACACACAGACACACAGAAGACCTTGCATTGTGTTGATGAAGGGGGCATACGGCTGGCACCGAGGAAAGAGGGTGTGTCTACTGGAGAGCTGCAGGAACAGGGTGCAGAGCAGGGGTCACTGTACCTGATGCTCATGAGTTAAAATTGAGACTCTCATTGGGTCACTGCTGGAGCCTGAACCAGTGGTGACAAATAGGTCCAATCACCTGTGCCCATTCATGGAAAAGGCTCCAATTCAAGCCATGTCAGGCATATTTGAAACACTTTCCACCCCCACCTTATGGTCAAAACTAAAACAACAGAGGACCAGAAAAATGCCAGTTACGGGGCAGAAATCCCAGAGGCAAGTTCAGTTTATGTAAGGTTTGAAACATTTATTATGGAACATTGTAAAGAGATTCAGTGGTAAGAAACATAGACCAAACTCATGTTCCCACAATGACAATTAGTGGGGGTTAGGTGATGGTGATTCTCTCAACCTATGATTCCTAACTTATTTATTAGTTGTAATATTTCTATAAAGTAAACTTTTCTACTCATCTCAAAATAGACTCTTATTTGGTCCAGTGTATGTAATGGAAACATTGAAAAAAATCACTGGGCCATCTTCTCTTATTTAAAAAAATAAAAATAGTACTATATACCATGCATTTGCTCTACTTCTGATAATAACTTTTTTCCACTGGGAAAATAATGTACCTAGTGGAATATGTCATCGTCATCAGATTTGCTAATTGGAAGGAAAAAAGCCAGTTGATACTCCTAAGTTATTGTAATTCCCTCAACACACAGTGTAAAAACAGAAGCCCTGCAAACAGCCCCTTATAGCTGCTTTTCAGATCTGCATGTAGAATCTGGGGTTTTTTAGTTTCCAGGACATGGTCTTTCCTTTCTGATGGGTGAAAATTGTTGACATCCTATGTTTTCCTTAATATTTAGTGCAGTATTTGGCAGGAAGAAGGAAGAACTTCTGGTATCTTTGCCAAAGATGCCATAACCAGTTTGTTAGGATACCCTTGTTATATCACCCTTCTCTAAACCTGATTTCTGTGTGTTTCCCTTGGACATTTATTTTTTTCTGCACTTGCAAAGGGTTGCTTTGCTGGATATAGAACTTTTAATGACAATCTTATTTTTCCCAGTCCTTTGAAGCATTGTGACCTCATTGGTCTCTGATGAGTCAATCAGTTGTTAATGAGGATTCTCTTTTCTGATGAGTGATTTCTTTTTCTGCTTTTGGGATTCATATATATGTATGTATGTGTGTGTATGCATGTATATGTATGTATGTATGTGTGTGTGTGTGTGTGTGTGTGTAAAGTATAAAGGTGTGCAGCTTTGAGTTTATTTTACTTGTAGCTGAATGTTTTCCATCCATTTAAAACAAGTTGGCCATATTTTGGCCATTGTCTTCTGAAATATCTTTTTCTGTCCTTGCTTAGTTCTCTACTACTTTTTGGCATATTGCAAAACTCTTGTGTGTTGTCCTATAGTTCTATAAGAATATGTTCATTTTATTTTTTAATTCATTTTTTCTGTTCTGTAGATTTAATAACCTTAATTGGCTTATCTTCAAAATTACTCATTTTTCTTTTACTAGATCAAATCTGTTGTTGATTTGTTGTCTTTCGTTTCCATTTTTTCTGCTTTTATATTTTTCAACTACAAATTCAGTTTGCTTTTTAAAAATAAAATCCCATCTACTTATTAATAGTCTATATTTTATGAGTTATTTTCTTATTTCCTTTATCTCTTTAGAAATGCTTTCTTTTTGTGCTTTGAATATAAATGTCCCTAACAAATGCAATATGTCTCTAACTTAATACAATAAGTCAAATTTTTATTTACTGTACTAACTTTGGGCTCCTTCAAACCCTTTATTTTCCCCTCTTTAAAATACGTTCTTGTCTGTTCTTTGTGATTATCTTATTTCCCCCCATCACTGGATATTGAACAGTTTAAATAAAAATAAGAAAAGGTGCCACAAGTAGAAATCAGGTTACCTCCCTACCTAGTTTTTGTAGTTAGTTGTTTATATATATATATATATATATATATATATATATATATATATATACATATATATATATATGTAATGGCTTTCTTCAGTTAATACTATAAATATTATATAACTTTTGCAATAAACTGAGAGTTCTGCCTAGTTTTCCTTTATATCTGATAATAATTGTTTAGATTTTCATAAATGAAGTTTCAATTAATGAATCTTTCTGCTCCTGTCCACCCAGGCTGTGTGTGGTGGGCTGTGTTTTGGCCTCTCCTTTCCTGCAGACAGGCATTCCACAGCTCTCACAACACTGCTTCAGCCTTCACTTCTTATATGTGCACAGCTTTCAGTCAGCCAGATACAAGATATTAGGGACTTTCGGGTTCTTCTTGTCTTGTACACAGCCTGCATTTTACATGCACTTTCAGATTCTCAGGAGTATGTTGAGATTTTCAAAGCCCCCAGTGGACAGTTTATGCCTAAGCTCTTTCTTTTGCTAGTTTTGGTCAGCCTTTTAGCCTCGCTGCTGCTGCCATCTCAGATATTGTGATGTGCAAGAAAAGACAGTATTCGACAGAGTGAATTCTTACTCAGATCAAATAAAGACAAGCACTGAGATTGGAGTTCTTCAGGAAGCTGGCAGGTCAGACTTGCACAGTCCTCTCAGGATGTGCTTTTAGAGAGCCCAAGCTCTCCCTGCTCCTGTCATAGTTGTTAGGCTGTTGACTTTCAAGGTTATTGCAAGGGTAGGAAGAGAAAAACAGGAACAGGGCAAGTAGTATTCTCAAAGCTTGAAGTTATTACTGAAGTTAGGTCATTTTGTTGAATAAATGATTAACAAACTATTTGGAAACTTTTGGTTCATTTCCAGAGTGCTGAAAAAGTTTGGAACTTTTCATTGCTATTGCTATTGTGGATGGGCATAATTTCAGAGGTCCTTGCCCCACCATTCTGAATGTTTTTCTCCTCTACGTAGGAACTTACCACTTAATGTTAATATAATGGGCAGCATAAGGATGAATTATTTTGAAGAACAAGCTCAAAAAAAAAAAGGATCTATGTGAAGAAAGTAGCAAGTTGCTTTCTATCTGAAACTGCTTACGTTTGGTTTATATTCACAATAAGAATGAAATATGAAGGGCAAAATTATTCAATGAAAGCTTCTAGATATTTACTGATGTTAGATGTGAACTCAAATGGATCACAGAAGGTACAAATATTTCGCTAAATATAACTTCTGGTTGAGCAACTGTGCAGAGAAGCCCCAGCTCTTACTCATATCTCACCTGTGCTTCTTTGCCACTCGCCTGTTCCAGAGTTGTAGCCTCTTAGAATGTTAGTAATCTAGTATGTACAAGGTTTCCCTCAGTTTCATGAATTGTTCTAGCAAATTAGTCAAATATGAGGAGAGGGGTCATGGATTTCTTGTCTATAGCAAGGAGCACAGGTAACATTCTGAAATTGTAACTGGCATTTCAGAAGTGGGTGGGGTCAGATCCCACCCAGGTGGGGTGGAGGGAGACTTGTAGGGTGGAGCCTTGAACAAGGAATCTGATTCTTTCTCCTAGCGGTAGATAGTGTCAGAAAAAGTTGGGTTGTCAGAACATCAAGCTGATGTCAGAGAAATAACATGACATATAGTGGAAAATCTCATATTTTTTTGAAACTGACTTTGTTATATTGCTCTTCTTTTTTTATATAATAATCGAGTAAAGTAACCAATTATATTACTTTTTTATATTGTAATTGTATTCTGTTTTCCTGGAAAATCCTGGCATATGCATACAGAAAGGAATATGTGTGTGTGGTCTAGATATGAGAAAGGAATTTGTAAAACTCTAAGTATCTACTTAAGAGGACATGTTGATGGCTGATATAAAGCTGTTTCTCTGACAGAAATACTCCATATATATATTTAATGAATAGTTTACAGTTTGGGAAAAGGGATTTATAGTTTATAAAATCATAAGCTAATATCTAAAATGGCAGGGTATTCCTGTAAATTGAAAAGAATAAAAAGGGAATGTTGATATCAACCTAATTTTTAAAATTAAGAAAAATTGAGGTGAAAAAATGTACAAAATGAAAAATAATGTAAAAAATGTATTTATAAAATAAAATTTAAAAAAAAATAAGAAAATTCTTCAGAAAGCTAATTCCGAACCATAAATGAAGTAGAAAGCAAATAAATGGGTACATCAGTGATATTAAAGTCATTAATATCAGCATTAATGTCAACGTTAAGAAATGGGTTAATGTGCCCTCCCTGGTGGTGCAGCAGGTTAAAGCACAGCACTAAGAAGTTTAAGCCGCTTCTGCATGAGTTCAATCCCTGCCTGCCCCGGAGGAGATCCACATGGCGAGGCAGACCTCTCCTGACCCACTCGCTGCTCCCCTCAGCAGTGAACTTCATTGATCTGCCTGTTCTGCTCCCCACCCTGTTCCTGGTGAATCCTCTCACCCTCCGCATCTATGGCCTGTACCCCAGTTTTGTATAAACCAATAAATCTTTAAAAAGAAAACAAAAAAGAAATGGGTTAAGGCCCTCCCTGGTGGCACAGCGGGTTAAAGCACAGCACTAAGAATCTAAAGCCACTTCAGCATGAGTTCGATATCCACCTGCTCCGGAGGTGACGACATGGCATGGCAGACCTGTTCTGACCCGCCTGCTGCTCCCCTCAACAGTGTACTTCATCAGTCTAGCAGTTCTGATCCCCACTCCGTCTCTGGTGAATCCTCTCACTACCCCTGCACCTCTGGCCTGTACCCCAGTTCTGTTTGCACAAATAAATAAATCTTAAAAAAAGCAAGAAAGCAAGAAAGCAAGAAAGCAAGAAAGCAAGAAAGCAAGAAAGCAAGAAAGCAAGAAAGCAAGAAAGAAAGAAAGAAAGAAAGAAAGAAAGAAAGAAAGAAAGAAAGAAAGAAAGAAAGAAAGAAAGAAAGAAAGAAAGAAAGAAATGGGGTAAGCCATGTATTGGCTGCTGTGAAGATATAGGAATCCCCATCAACATCTGCCACAAGAGTTAAATATACTGAAGAGGAATCTATTTAAACTTATTCTAATTAAGTAGACTCATGTGGATGCAAAAAACAAGGAAAGCCCCATCACTGTGAGTGAGGACACAAATGAGGTTTTCATTGCAGTTCAATATTTGATGTATAAATGAAAAAAGTTTATCACAAGTTTCTATTTCTCTGTAAAATGTAGTAGAACTATTAGAACCACCCTCCCAAAAAAAAAAAAAAAAAACTACTTGAGTGATGTCTGGATGATTATCACATTGTCTTTGTGAAAAGTAAAACAAAGCTACTTGGGATGAGGAACAAGCTCTTTACTGTAAAGGGGAGGTCAGAATGATCAGTGTCCAGACTCAGAGGTGGACACTGTTTAGACAGAAAAGACCTATGAAGAAGAGAGTTATAGGCCAGTGGAGGAAATTAGCAAACTAAAGGGTTAGCATCTGAGGGAGTCTTGTTGGAAGAGGTAATGTTCCACAGTTTCTTTGTCCCCAGATAAATCTGTGGATTCCTCTACTTTGGGACTTAGTTCATTGTTATAACTGTTAGTGTGCCCTCATCTTTTCAATTACATTGAAGAATCCTCCAAGACTGAAACCATATTTCCTAGTTTGTACATTCACTGCTTTTAGTATAGTAGCTGACACAGTGTGTTTCGCAATAAATCTTGGATAAGTGTGTAGAATGCCTGGTTATAGAGGAATGGCAGACTGAACATTTGCTTTACTTCTGGTTCCCCTCCCAGAGACCTCTACAGCCTTTCATGGTCCCCACCTTCCAGCTGCAGTGAATGCTGACTGATGGTTTCTTCCTCACCTCTCCTCCTCTCTGGAGGCACACCCTTATCTTAAAGGTGGCTCATATAATCCACACGAGTATTATTAGCTAACTAAATGTGAGTTTCATCTTTAAAAAGATGGCACTATTAACAACTAATATATTGTGTTGACAGAATAATTTAAAATAACTTATAAGATTCACATGGATATCCAGTGTAATTGTGTGGAGTAAAATCTGTATTAGTATGCCCAGCATCCCCCAAATAAGCAATTTCTTTATTACTCATCATGCAGTGTAATTCTTGAATGCAAGTAAATTCAAAACAACATTCTTTTATTGGTTGAAATCTTTCTTCATGTCATCTCTCTATCTTAAGAGTATGAGATGCTGAGACTTATTTCAGCATCACTGTGGGTTGGAGAGAGTGCATGTTATTATATTGCAAGTAATTATTTTATTTCATTGTCAGTATACAATTCATTTCAAATTTCTAATGAAAGAAAAACAAGTTATGAGGTCGTTTATAAGATGTGACAGCGGCGTTGCTCACTTCCAAGTCAGTCATTGTTAATTTTTCAGAGGGACAAAAATCAGTATGTTTTTTTTTTTCTTTATCAGATGACAATGATAATGATGATGGTGCCAAAAGAGTCACATCTCATTCAGAAGTAGGGTTTTTGTTTGTTGTTTTATGCTGGGCCTTCAGAATCCACTTCAGTGTGGAAAGTACTTATATTAGTTTCTTTTATTTTTGAGGAGTTATTCTTAGAAAAGAAGAAATATGGACATTGTGGAAAGAACATGTTAAAAAGTTAAGGAAAATTAAAATGCCCAAGTTGGATTTACTATTGAATTTGGTGGTATTTCTTACATTGAGAAAGAGATTAAAAGAAAAAATAATGGTGATTGAGCAACATAAAAAAATGACTGAAAATTAAAATTGAATATATTATTTGCAATTCAGTGTGACTTTGTGACTTTCAATTAAAAGTATAATTAAACCATATTTTTCATGACCTTTTTAAAAAGAATAACATTTTGACAAGTTTTGTTCAAGAAGAAAATAACTTAAAGAAGACAATAAAATTTAGTTAAAAATGTTATCTCCTGAGACATAATAATGTCACAGAATATTGACACTTAAAGTAAAACTAATAAATATATAAATGGAGAAATGCATTCAACTATGCCCTTTAATCTGTCATATCACTTTCTCAAAAATTAGGTTTTGTGAACATAGGATCTTAGAAAAGTGTTTTCCCAACATAGGCATCTTTTGGGAGTCATAAAATACATTATGATTGGAACAGAATGTATATAAATATTCCCTCAATGTTTAGTAAATAATTACGTTTCCAAGGGTAAGGATGCGGATGAGTTTAAAAACCAAAGAGCAACTTCATTGACAGCTGAGATGAGAGAGACACTGAAAACCTAGCAGGACAGGGCTCAAGCTGCAGTCCGGGGAGCACATTTACCTCCTGTCACAGAACAGCTTCCAGCAGAGCTGACACGGGACAGATTCAGACATTAATGTCTTTATGTAGTACACATGGAGTGTCAAAGCCTTAATGCTGTTGTCGAAAGTTTTTATGCTTTCCAGATATTGTGGACTTTACTTTGAAGCAGAGAGCCAGCGAAATGTGTCTGGGAAGTTCCTACGAAATTTGGTAGAGTCTTTGCTGTGTTCACTTCTTTTCCACTTAAAAATATTCAAAACAGTTTTGAAGTTGGGTTAATTCCATTTTTTTTTAAATTTTGCATTGTGGTAGCATTGTGCTGTAGCTTTATTGAAGTTTCAGGCATGCTTCAGTGAGAGTCAGAAAGCCAATGAACTCAAGTGTGTGGTCAAATCCAGTTCTGTCTTTCACCAAATCACTATCATCACCTTTTCCTTGGTCTCCCCATTCTTCCTCCCCCAATCCATCTGCTAGTCATTAATTAGTCTTAACTTTTATGTTTGTCTTATTTAGTTCATTGTCTTGTTTTCTTGTTATACCACATTTGAGTGAGATCATAAGATATTTGTCTTTCTCTGTCTGGCTTATTTCACTGAGCATATCACCCTCTAATTCCAATTATTAAGATTACCTTTTAAGAAAAAACATGTATCGACATAAAATCCTGAGCCAAAGGCATATGTAGGTTTATTCTCCACATAAGAGAGTGAAAGTATAATATGAATGAGAGTGACAAAAATATTCATTTTTAGGTAGATTATCTTTTGTGTCAACATATTTTTCAATCATTTTGAATAGAAAATCTTTTATGCATTGCTTTACTATGAGTATATCTAATTCAAGATTTGTTTATAATAGAATGAGTTTCATGTAGTATACTTGGAATGGGCAATCTGTATTTTCTCCATTTTTTTAATGCCTTCAGGATCAAATATTAAAAAATAAATATTACTATATCCAAAGCATAAAATGAAACACTGCAATCTCAGAAAATTTAGTCTAATTGCACAGCACATGAACATGTTAGGTAACTGTAAAATGGCCGTGATGTTTTGAAATTCCTGAAATTCATAGGTGGTATTATTTGTTCCTTTTTTATTATTATTTTTTTTTGTTCTTCAGCGATGTCAGAGTTCCTTATGTTTTGAATGATTATCCCTCACAAGATAAATTCATGATTCCCAAATATTTTTTCCCTCAGCCATTGCTTGTCTCTTTCCCACTTGATTTTTTCCTTTACTCTGCAGGAGCATTTTTGATAGGCAGAGTCAAACAAGTTTTTACTTTTTGCTTGCACCTTTGATATCCTATCCAGGATATCATTGTCAAAACCATCGTCACAAAAATGTTTGAAGCAGAGAGCCAGCAAAATGTGTCTGGGAAGTTCCTACGAAATTTGGTAGAGTCTTTGCTGTGTTCACTTCTTTTCCATTTAAAAATATTCAAAACAGTTTTGAAGTTGGGTTAATTCCATTTTTCTAATTTTGCATTGTGGTAGCATTGTGCTGTAGCATTATTGAAGTTTCAGGCATGCTTCATTGAGAGTCAGAAAGCCAATGAACTCAAGTGTGTGGTCAAATCTTTGTTTTCTTCTAGGATATTTAAAGTTTCAGGGCCCTCCCTGGTGGTATAGTGGGTTAAAGCACAGCACTGAGAAGCTAAAGCCACTTTCACATGAGTTTGATTCCCACCTGCCCCGGAGGTGACCACATGGCGCGGCAGACCTCTCCTGACCCGCCCACTGTTCCCGTCAGCAGTACACTTCATTGATCTGCCTGTTCTGCTCCCCAGTCTGTCTCTAGTGGAGCCTTTCGCCACCCCTGAGCCTCTTGCCTGTACCCCAATTCTGTATGCACAAATAAATAAATCTTTAAAAAAAAGAAAGAAAGAAAGTTTCAGATGCTTAAAATCATTAAAGACATATGTGGGGACATGTCTATGTAGGGCATATGGTAAAGGGTCAGCTTTGCAGTTTTGCATGTGGGTGTTGTTACATCTTTATCTTTCCATAAAACAATCCAAATGCTCTTAAAATAAGATAACAAATTGAGCATTTTTATCTGTGTCCACAGGGGACCTATATTTTACTAAAAAAAAATAAATAAATAAAAATAAGGTGGCGCAGCGGGTTAAAGCACAGCACTAGCCACTTCAGCATGAGTTCAGTCTCCACTCTGGAGGTGACCACATGGTGTGGCAGACCTCTCCTGACCCGCCTACTACTGCTCCTCTCAGCAGTATGCTTGGTGGATCTGCCTGTTCTGCTCCCCACTCTGTCTCTGGTGAAGCCTCTCGCTGCACCTGTGTCTCTGGCCTGTACTCCAGCTCTGTATGCATAAGTAAATCTTAAAAAAAAAAAAAAGAAAGAAAAGAAAAAGAAAAACAACAGACACTTATAATGTACATATTGTAACTCATTTTATAAAATAAATGAATATGTGACCTGAAAATAATACATATAGATTGGGAGAGTTTAAAGTTTATAAATGATTGTGACTTCAAAGTCTTGTGATACTTAGTCCCAAACCTGAAACACCAAAGGAAATTGATCATGCAGAATTCCTAAAAAAATAGATTTAGGTGGAGGCATCATTAAGAGTGATGAGTATGATTTTCTGTCCTGATGCAGGGATATTGAATAGTAGTTTAGTGCATACTAGTGAGAGGATGTCTTTCACACATGTTGCACAGTATCAGAGCACACTTATCTCTAGAATGGTAGATACTCTTATTTTTACTAAAGATGAATTTCCCAAAACTGTCAGGCTATATTTTTAACACCATCAATATTTATAGGGAATGCACTCTGGCAATTTTATCTATTGACTAGGAATTGTTTACATTGGTTGATGTTCATATTCTAAATAAAATGTATCCAGAGGATTACAAGAGGCACACTTAATACTCCAGTTGTCCATTTATTTAACAGACAGTGAATATCTTGAAAAAGCTAGAAAGATATATGGTAATAGAGATCATGATGGTTGCCCTGTAGGATACTTTTTAATCAACATTAATTGAGAAGGAAGTTTACTGCTGAGAAAAGGGCATAATAGAAAGCAGTCAACTCTATGCATTATTTTCTATTCACTAAAAAAACAGTAAATATGCTAAACTTTTACTTAAACTTTTTCTTTAAAATATAGTTGTTTTTAAATGTTTTCTATAACTTGATCAAATATATGAAACTAATAAATTTGAAAATGATCATGAGGGACTATATTACTTTTCTAAGAGGCTACATAGTTCCAACATACATACATACATGTATGTATATACATACATACATATATGTATATATATGTATATATTTAGACAAAAAACATTGCTGTTTAAAATAGTGTTGTATACGCCACAATAGTGAAGGCAAAGATAAATAGATGGGACTACATCAAGTTAAAGAGCTTCTGTACAGCAAAAGAGACATTACAAAAAAACAGACAGCCCACTAATTGGAAAAACATTTTCTCACACAAAAGTAGTGATAAAGGATGGATCACAAAAATATATGGAGAACTGACAAAACTCAACAAAAATAAACAACCCCATCAAAAAATGGGCAGAATTGCTAAAAAGACACTTCTCCAAAGAAGAAATGCAGATGGCCAACAAACATATAAACAAATGTTCAACATCACTCGTAACAAGGGAGATGCAAATTAAAACCACAGTGAGATAACCACCTCACCCCAGTGAGAATGGCACATCTTCAAACAACTAGCAAACAACAACAAATGTTGGTGAGGATGTGGAGAAAAAGGAACTCTCCTGCACTGCTGGTGGGAATGCAAACTAGTACAACCTCTATGGAAAACTGGAGGTTCCTCAAACTGCTAAACATGGAGCTACCCTACGACCCAGCAATCCCACTCCTAGGTATCTACCCAAAAGACACAAAAACACTGATTGAAAAGATACCTACACCCCCATGTTTACTGCTGCTTTATTTACAATTGGAAAAACATGGAAGCAGCCCAAATGCCCAAAAGTAGATGACTGGATTAGAAAGATGTGGTACATATATACAACGGAATATTACCCAGAAACACATGTATTTTGCAGCAACTTGGATGGAGCTGGAAAAGATCATGCTTAATGAGATAAGCCAGAAAGAGAAAGAAAAATACTGGATGGTTTCACTCATATCAGGAGTATAATGGACCAGGCGAGAAAATAACAAAAATAATGAACAACCATATACCAGAGACATGTTGTGGGGGTGGAGTGGGGAATGGGATCAAAAACGGGGGGAGGGGGAAGGGAGGGAAATGCATGGGACTAGGGTGGTGGCACACGGGTGATTTGGTGATGGGAAACCCACAGGGATTACAATCGAGATGGAAAAAAATGTGCAAAATGATGTAAAAATAAACTTTTGTAATAATTAAAAAAATAATAAATAAAATAGTGTTGCATAAAATTGTTTTGGAATATAGAACTAAATCAAAGAATAATTTTGAGATAAAAATATAGCAGTATTTATGTGAGGGAGGTTTGTGTACAATTTCACTTTTAACACTTTTTATTTAACATTTTTTGTCTCTAACAATGTATTTTAAGAACTCATTTATAAATTTATATGTAGCTACTAGCTTTTTTTGTCCAATAATGAAGTAAAACAAATAGATTTATCCCTCTTACTGTCTCCTCTGTCAATCTTCTGTAGTTCACACTGTAGTTAAAATGCATTTTCTAACTTTCATATCTTGATCAATATTTTTTCTGCTCTTTCTCCTGTTTATTTTTTTAATTCTTCAGGAATCATTCTTATAAAATCATCTTCAGAAGATCCCCTGATCCATGATGTTCTACTGTCTAATAAACTAATGTACACTATTGTTTTCTTTTAAGATTTATTTATTTATACAGAACTGGGGTACAGGCCAGAGGTGCAGAGGTGAGAGGATACACCAGAGACAGAGCAGGGAGCTGAACAGGCAGATTGATGAAGTGCACTGCTGAGGAGAGCAGCCTGTGAGCAGGAGAGTTCTGTTGGGCCATGTGGGTCATCTCCCTGGCCAGCTATCGAACTCATGCTGAAGCCTGAAGCAGCTGTGGCTAGCTTCCCAGTGGTGTCCTTTAACCCACTTTGCCAGAAGGGAGGTCCCACTATTGTTTTAGAATCAGTCTTACCTGAGAGCCTTGCCATCTAGCAATTTTTAATACATACTAAATAGCATGATGTTTTCCAACACAAATTCTACTTTATTTTTTAAAGAATTTTTATACTTATACATAGAGAACTGGGGTAGAGGCCAGAGGTTTAGGAGCAGTGAGAGGATTCACCAGAGACAGAGTGGGGAGCAGAACAGGAGACTGAAGAAGTTCACTGCGGAGGGGAGCAGAAGGTGAGACAGGAGATGTCTGTTGTGCCATATGGATCACCTCCAGGGCAGGGAGTGAACTCACACCCAAGCATCCATGGCACACTTTGCAGTAGTGCTGTGCTTTAACCTGCTGTGCCACCAGGGAGGGCCCATGAATTCTACTTTAAATAGAACATTTATTACTCTCTTTCATTATCAATATGTGTGCTAAGCAAAGAATAGAAAGTATAATTCCCTCTCTAGATGTACACCGCAATCCTTTTTATTATTATTTTATAACAGTTTATTTTTACATCATTTTGTACATTTTTTTTTGCCATCTCAATTGTAATCCCTGCAGGTTTCCCATCACCAAGTCACCCATGTGCCATCACCATAATCCCGTGCACTTCCCTCACCACCCCCCCGTTTTTGATCCCATTCCCCACTCCACTCCCACAAAATGTCTCTGGTATATGGCTGTTCATTATTGTTATTTTCTTGCCTGGTCCATTATACTCCTGATATGAGTGAAACCATCTGGTATTTTTCTTTCTCTTTCTGGCTTATCTTACTAAGCATGATCCATCCAAGTTGCTGCAAAAGACATGTGTTTCTCTTTTTTGGTTGCTGGGTAATATTCCATTGTATATATGTACCACATCTTTCTAATCCAGTCATCTACTTTTGGGCATTTGGGCTGCTTCCATGTTTTTC
>NW_004567119.1:29198006-29295552 GCF_000260355.1 Condylura cristata
TGATTTTTGTGACTGGAGTGAGGCAGTGATCTAGTTTCATTTTTCTGCATGTAGCTACCCAGTTTTCCCTGCACCATTTGCTGAAAAAATTTTCTTTGTTCCATTGTATCTTCTTTGCTCCTTTGTCAAAAATTAGGTGTCCATAAACTTGTACACCACAATCCTTTTAACTTTGTTTTTCTCTTGGATATAGAACATGTTACCTAAATATACAAAATTAACTCCTCTTTTGCATGTGTCTTTCAGTCTTATCCCTAATGGAATTGTGAATTTAATTGAATGTGAAAAAATTATGTGTCAAGATGTGTACATGCATATCTGTGTATGTGTGTATTAATGTATGTGAACACACATGTATATATGCATATACATATATTTACACTATTGTTCATTTTTATGTAATATTTGCTTTTTCATTTCAGGCTTAGTCCTTGTAAAATTCCTACACCAGTTCAACACTGCACCATCACCATAGTCCCTTGTGTTCGTCTCTCCCCTGTTTTGATCTCTCATTCCCCCTTACCTGTAGAATAGTTGCCTGTTAATTTTTTTATTGTTATTATTTTCCCTAATACTTATTTGGTTTTCCTATATTCTGTCCTATAAGTGAAACCATCTGATATATACATGTATGTATGGTTATGAACACATGCATATGTGTGTGTTTCTTTTTTTTTTCTTTTCCTTTCTAGTCTTAGTTAATTTAACTGAGTGTCAGCTCTTCCAGCTTCCTCCAAGCTGCTGCAAATAGCTTGAGTTTATCTTTTTTGGTTGCTAAATAGTATTACATTGTGGTTATATGTCACATCTTCTTGATCCCATCATATATTTTTAGGCTTTTGGGTTGCTTCCATCTCTCACCTATAGTAAATAGGGCCACGGTAAACAAGGGTGCAGGTATCCTTTTGGTTCCTCTTGAATTTTCAGTGGCAGTGATTCATGTCTTTGTATGTGAAGTGTTCAGTTAGACTTATTGGTTAATATAGATGTTGGTTATTTCCTAAGATTACTCATCACTCATGTTCTAAAGCCATAAAAGTTATATTTGTTATTGATATTTCATCTACATATACTTGCCAGTGTGTATCTGTTCCAAACTCTTCTTTAGTAAAGCTGAATCTTAGTTTCTAAGGCCAATGGGATAGAAAAGTTTATATAAAGTTGGACAGAATTAATGGATGAAGCATCTACTTTGCACTCCAAATATGAATTGTATAGACAATATTTGTGTGATACGGTTTCCAGTGCGCTCAGGATACAGTTTTAAATGAAACAAAAATAAATAAATAAATAAATAAATAAATAAATAAATAAATAAATAAATAAATAAATAAATAAATAAATAAAGCATGATCCTCCTGGATTTTTATTCAAGAGAAAAAAATACAGACACAAACAAAACATATATAAATAGACTATATATGCATTAGTAACATAGAGTAAAGATAAATTACAAAGGTAATAAAAGTGCCGGCTGTTTGCGGACATTTTTGATAGTGACTTTGGAACAGTTCAAAGAAAATGTGAATTATTGAGTACATCTAAGACAAAGATCCTTAAAACAGAGCATGATGGAGTCTTCAAAGAGCAGTGAAGGGAGTTGTGATAGCTGAAGTATAAGAATAAAGGGAAATAATAGGTTAAGAGATAGATGTGATTATAAAGTCAGCCACTGTTTTATTCTGAGGAATATATAAAATCATAAGATTTTTTTAAAGGGAACAAAAATCTGGTTTTAATTTAAAAAATTCTATGAGTCAGATGTTAAATACAGAGAGGGGTGACTACACTGAAAAAGAACAGGAAGCTCAGAGAGGACCTGACAATGGCAAGTGTAATGCTAGAGCCAAGAGATCCTGGGTGTTCAGACCAAGGTGAAGATGATGTATAGATGATGGCCATATTTTAGCCTAAGCCACCGAAACAATGTAGTTGGCCTTACCTCAGATATACTGACTCCTGGAAGAGCTGTTTTGGGATACTGGCATATCAACAGCTCAGTTTTTGTATGTGATATGTATGTGATATGTGATATGTATTAGATATCGAAGTCTAGGCCATTAGATAATATACGCAGAATTTAGGGAAGGGTGCACCAGAAGATAAATATTTGAGAGTCATCAGTTTACAAATTCTATTAAAACTGCAGTGATGGTTAATATCACTTCATGAGTAAATGGGGTAAAAAGAAAGATTTGGAAAATACACCAGGAAGAGTTTTTAGAATGGAAGGAGTGAAGGAGTAAAGTCAATTGATTTATGTCCTGAAAGTCATAAGAATAAGATTGCTAACAGACAAAATAATGCTGCGGCAATCAAGATGCCTAAGGATTGAGAAACAGCTATTACATTTAGCACTTTGGGAACCTTTGACATCATTAATATAAGTCATTTAGGAGTCATGTATGGAGGAAACCTGAGTGGACTATAAGAGATATACGGGTGAGGAATTAGACATAGTAAGTGTACACTTAAATAGCAATTCCTTTGTTTCTGTATTTCCAGGAAGAGAAAGTGGACAGTCTGTTTATTGTTTTTGGTTTGATTTTGTTGTTTATTAAACAGAAACAAACAAAAAAATTTGTTTTGTTTATTAAACAGAAAAAAAATACAACTCTTATGTTGCCTTGAATGATTCAGTAGAGCAGAAAAAGAGGCAGTGTAAAGAGGAAGGAAAATGAAAATAAATCATAGGTACAAGAATCTTGAACAATAATGAAGAAGTGAAAGGAACATAGAGTAAAGGAAGAATAAAGAAGAATGTTCTCAGTGATGGGAAAAAGTGGGCATATGATCCCCCGTGACTTGGGCACTGATGTGGCATTTGTCTGTGGGCCGTCTTTTGTGAGTGAATCAGTTTTCCAGGTGTGGTATAATTTGGTTTTAGGGCTAAGATAAAATATGAGGGAGGATGTTCTCAAGGTTTAAGGAAGGGGAAATAAGCAAATCGTTTGGAGTATAGTAAAGTGAATTTTTATCAGACAGTTTCTGAACAGCAATGTGATGAGAGGCAATGACAACCAGGTTGTATTTTCTTCCAGTAGCAAGAGAACTGGATTTAACCAGGGTAATAGATACATTGAACATGTATAACAGAGAGAAGTAAGAGAGCAGAGTCAAATGTAAGCTACCATTTCCATATTGATTGGTTATGAAATTTAAACACAGTAATGGGTCTACCTGGGGTGAAAAACCCATGAAAACTAGGAGGACAATGGGTTTTAAATCTTAGTCGTGTTTATATAGCATTGCAGTCGGAGCACTGAATAACATTTGGTAGAACCATTTTAATATAGTGGTCAGATTATGATGTTTGAAATTACAGTTTTAAAGAGCTAGTTGTTAATTTTTATGACAGACTGAAAGCTTGTTTACCTCAGTAAAATCAATACTACCATAAAATTATGATATGTTAAAAAATAGGGTTAGAAGTAAACTTTTTTTTTTTGTAGAAATATTCAAAGTCTGGCCTTCCCTGGTGATACAAAGGGTTAAAGCACAGTGCTGTTAAGTTAGCAGCAACCACTTCTACACAAGTTCCATCCCCAGCCAGGTTGCTGACCCACATGGCCCAGCAGACCTCTCCTGTCTCGCCTGCTGCTCCCCTCAGCAGTGTAATGTGTTAATCTGCCTATTCTGCTCCCCACTCTGGCTCTGCCCCTGCACCTCTGGCCTGTACCCCAGTTCTGTATGCATAAATAAATAAATCTAAAAAAGAAAAGGAAAAAGTCAAGTCCCTCAATAAATATTGCATATTTGTTTTATTTTAAGACATTTGTGATAACAACATTTGGAGATGTATTATACATTAATAGATTATGAAATACTGTTATTCTATTGAATAATATTCAAACTGTAAATATATTTTTAGGTAAATAACTTTCTATAGGGGAAATGAACAACACAAATTTTGTTGAGTTGCAAAGATCATTGAAAAATCTTTTTTTTTTTTTTCCCAGATCAGTCACACACTTGTAGTTGATTATTTGGGTGTGTGAAGAAGAGCAGTGTATGGCACCATGGCCAGTGAGGACTCATCAGTGGTTATAGATGGACCTTTCATGACTTTAAAATTTATTATTTGAAGCCCAATGCAATCTTATTTTTATGAGTATATATATTTTTGATAAAAGGATAAAATATCTTTGAGAACACATACTATTTTGATGATACTGAACACTTGTAAGAATAACAAATAGTTATCCAGTTTTTGAAATTAATTGAGCTTTCTTTTCTCTCCTTTGCCGAAGAAGAACATAGAACTTTGGAATCACTCAAGCATTAATTATATTGCTATATTTCTAATGATCCTTTCTATTTTACTTAGGATACCTCTAACTTACATTTTTATCATCATGATGCAAATTTTGACGTCTTATATCACTAGCTGAAAAATAGATTTGTCTTATCATATGTGATGTCAACCATTTATGTGAGACCTGGTCTTTTTTTTTTTTTTTCTCTTTTTCTTCTCATCCTTAGCCATAGGTGTTGACCCTTCCTCTCTTTTGAACACAGCTTTATTTTATTCCATATTTGTCCACATGCAAAAATTAAATTACGTACATTTATTACTCTGTAGATTTAATTATTTACACTTAAGTATAATCTAGTAACAAAACTTTAAATAAAGGCCTGTAATTAAAGTAATGTGAGAATATGAAAAAGATCTCTTTGTATATCTCCACGCTTGATTAAATGCTACCACTCAATCACAATTAATATGATAAACATATGATAGAGCAAGTAATGTAAATTTTTTCTTCAACTCATAACTGAGAATTAGATCTTAGAAACAGGATTTATTGATGATTCATGGAAATCAATTTCTTTAAAAGGCATTTTAAGGACATAAACAAGCATTGTGGTTACCCAGGGCAAAATTAAGCATAAAAACATATTGCCTCTGAGGCAGAACAAAATCGTTTCTTGCAGGGAACAATATTGCAAAGTCGCAGCATGAGCTTTGAATTCTATTTCAGGGCAGAGACTGAGCAAAAGAAAAACACATCAATAATAAGCTTCTGTCCATGATCATAGAAGTCTGCATTTTCTGGCTTGGATATGTATGCTTGCATAGAAAAAAACGTATTTGCTATTGCTTTTTGAAGTTAATTGGTATCATATTTCCTTTACTAAGTTACCTCTTAGGCATTCATTTTATTTAAAAATAAATTGGTTATGATGATTCAGTACTTGGACTTTTTTTTTTTTTTTTTTTCATCTCCCCTGGTTAAATTGGCATGGAGAAATTATGGTGCGTTACTTTTGTAATTCGTAGAGGAAACAACATTTAGCTTTAAAATGTTTTCATAATGTTGTTCAGGGTAGTTGATGGTATTGTGATTCAGCAGAGTAACCTATTATGGTAAAATAAGTAGTTCTTTGCAACTCACTTTTTGAAAAGGATATATGTGCTATAATATGTGATTCCCTACCCTATCTACCACCTGTGTTACTTTAGTGCAGGATAAGGGTCTGGGCTAGAAGTTTCTCTTAAATCAAGCAGAAATCATATCACATGGTTGGGCTCGAGCATGAGCTATTTGGATTACACGTCAGCCTCTGGAGCATTTAGTCATCCAACAACATCATCAGTCCTGGGCCTGAAAACCAACAGACTTTGCCATATGGGTTTTTACTTTGCTGCACATTTCATTATTGTGTCACCTGGATTGCTTTAGTTTTTTTTTTTTTTTTACCAGTTCCTTAAAAGCTACCTTTTCTGCTCTCAGATAATGAAAAAAGCAAAGGAATAGCAATATTCAGAAAAAACAGCTGAATACACATAATCATCATGAAACTTCACACTGTGATATATTATCTCTGATGTGGTAGAGCAGATGTACTATATTTAGTTTTAATATCTTGGAAACAGCATGGATTCAAAATTGTGCATTCGTCAGTCCCCATAGGAAACTATTTCATTTTCCATAATTTTCTCCTTTCATGGCTACTGAGGCTGTATTCTCTTTTTTTATTTCATGTGCTCCTTTTTGCTATGATTTTCTATAGATATGAAAAATTTCCACTGTGACCTTTCTAAAATTCTGGATTCATGTGTCATTTTTATTCTCATGAAATTACCCTGTTTAGCTCTAAAAATGTTGTGTTGCCTCAAAATGATGTTATGTTTTTAAAGACAAAACCTTTCTGGACAGAATCTCATTTTGGTCTCTTATGGAATTACCTTTCATTTTATAAGCTACCCTCATTTGTGTTGTAGTATTTGATCAACTGGAGAAGTAACTTCCTTAATATCCCTGAGTATTCCTGTACTCATTATGAACAGTTGCCTCAGCATCTACTTTTTGGGAGAAATAACACTCTGTTCCTTGATTTTAAGCATATTGGGAAAAGTACATGGCATGACCCTAGCAGATATTTTGAATTTGGTAAACTACTGTGATCTTGGGTTGCAATCTCATCTCTTTTATTCATGAACAAAGCCTACCAATTAAAGTGTAGTACTACTCACAATACCTGGGGAATATCATTTTCCCCTTTTAAAAATAAACACATATCGGCCCTCCCTGGTGGCGCAGCGGGTTAAAGCGCAGCACTTAGAAGCTAAAGCCACTTCCGCATGAGTTCGATTTCCGCCTGCCCCGGAGGTGACCACATGACTTGGCAGACCTCTCCTGACCGCCCGCTGCTCGTCTCAGCAGTGTACTAAGTAGATCGCCTGTTCTGTCTCTGGTGAAGCCTCTCGCCGCCCCTGAGCCTCTGGCTTGTACCCCAGCTCTGTATGCACAAATAAATAAATCTTTAAAATAAATAAATAAACACATATCACAAGATTGCTGCTAAATTTTCTCTTCATGTTTGCCTTTCAAATCAATCAACATTGGTCACAATTAGTATCGTTGAAAGAGGTGGTGTATAAATGAAGATGACTTTTATAATGAACAAACTTCATTCTAAAAGAATAGCTTAGACTTTGGAAACCTTGAATTCCAATATTGATGATGGCTAAAATTAAAGTTAAAATTTCATCATTCATACGTGATAGTTAGATAATACGTAAACTGCAGTTCTGATTTACAGAACAAGTGTCAAAACCATAGAAAGCATGGGATGATATGCAAACACTTATTCTTAAAATATTAAAAAATAATTTGATTATTGATAACCTCATTAATGTTTCTTACTTGACATTGTCCATTTTAAATAACCAACACAGTGGGTGGGCAAAACTGATCTCTGTGTGTGGAAGCAAGAAAACTTAAATATCTAGCGTCTAAAAATCTATAATGTGAAAGATTGGTTTGCTATATATTAAAAATGAATTCAAAATATATTTTATTTTATATTCCTTTCAACCTTATTGCATGCTCTGTTGTCACATATTTGAAAATTAGATTAAAATTAAGCTGTTATATATTGAAGATACATACTTGAAATATTGGCATGACCTGATTTTCAAAGATATACTTACTGTTACAATTTGGAAAACTTAAGAACACATACTTTTAAAGGATGGTTCCACTTTTTGACATTAAGGTAAACTTTCACTCACATCTGTGGATTAGCACATTACCACGAAAATAGTTTATCACACTATTTCACTATCAGACAAATGTGACCTTTTTTCACTAGTGGTTTAGAAAAACAATGTGAATCAAACAGGGAAGCGATTTTGATGATCCAGTGGATGGTCTGGCCCCAGTAAGCTCCTCATTCTTAATTCCACCTAACCATAACCAGATTTGTGCCTATTCCTATTCTGTGTTAATGTACCAAATATTTAGTTGTGCTTCCAGTCTGTCTGCCACACCATCAACATATGAGAACTCACTACCATATACTCCTTATTGCCACACTAAAAGCACTTTCAGTCTGTAGCAAGTGTTCTTTCTGTATGAAACTTCCATTAGTATATTTAAAAAAGAAAGATTATGGTTAAATTATTCAAGTATGTTCATTTAAACTATAGATATCGCCATTGGGCATTTAACATTTGAAAGTAATAAAAATTTTATTTCCCATTAATGTGTTTAGGAAAATGGTCAGGATCTGGTGTATCCTTCTTGGAATGACTTTGTTAAGCTATTCCTCATATTGAATCTTCTTGTTAAATTAGTGGAAGCCACTTAAAATTTACATGTGTGGGTTAACAGGAAAATTTTAACAGGATGATTTTAATATCCTTAACACTTGCCCCTTTATGCATTTCACACACTGTTGAGATAACCGATAATTACAAGTAGATCATCGTTCTTAAATTTGATGGAGTAAATTAGTTCAATAAGTATTATATGATTAATGATATGCAAATCCTAAATTTGATAAAACATCAGACAAACAAAATGAAAAAAAATCTTTTGAATAGGCATTAAAATAATGCAAATGTAAAATAGATTTGCTTTATACACTGGAAATGTTTGCAACTTGTCCTCATAAATTATGCATGTAGATATTTAATCACAGTCATTATATTCTACAAATCTCTGTAAATAGTATCATCATGCACTGATATAGCAGACTACTGAACTGGGATTCGATGAACCCTCTCCTGTTGCATCTATATTTAGTTTTAAGTTTTATCTAATTAACTTCTATTTTATAAGGAATATATGAAATATATTTTTGCATATCAATATTTTAGTGGTATGTCTGTTTTTATAATATTGGTCATAATATGTTAATAGAGACTATCTCTAGTTGGAGAGGTTTAATTCATTCTATATGGGGCCATTCACTTAAATATATGTTTAAAAAAATTGTTTACTCAGTTTGTCCTTGATAAAGTACAAAAGCATATTGCTACATCATTTTATGTTTTAGTTCTGATGAGATGACCAGATATTTGTTAGAATGGGCTATTTTCTAAAGCAGCTGTTCTAAACTAGTATGAAAAAAGTAAGTATTTTTTTCCAAATTGTTTGTCGCCATACTTTTGACAGAGGAATTTGTATCTTCTCCTATCAGTCCACATCTGATTCAACTTTCCAGAAAACCTAATCCACAACACTAATACATTGTTCATTTCATTGTTCATTTCACTTCATCGACTGTAATATAAGCTCCCAGAACTTGAACTATCTCAGAAATAAGCAGTTACTTCCCATTTCTGCTACTTATTAACCTGTCTTTTAACTTCAGACCTTACCTCTCAAGTTTTCTTTATGATAATGGTTTCATGAGGAGACAACAATTGAGGGTTGTAAAAGGACAGTAGAGAGAAGAAACACATTCCTTTTCCTCAACTTCCTGCTCCCATCAGTGTCAGTAAATGTGGTTTGTTTACCCATTGGAACCCATCCTGTCATACCCCCCAGAGAGATATGTCCCAGCCACAATTTCCCTTCCTTAGTGGTCTGAGCCTTAGCACAGTAAGGATCCTCTTCAAAGCTGTATACTTCTAATAATTAATTGCAAGTCCTCACTCTTTAGAGTGAGCATAGTAACAGTGCTCCACAATTAATCATTCAACGATGCCCCACCATAGCTATCTGGTGTTTTTGCGCCTCAAATAACTGAGTAATATTTCATAGTATAGTCAGCCTGCTTATGTGTCCACATATCCTGACAGATCTACCATAATTTTAGCTAAGAAAATAAAACTAGTAAGCTCATAAGCCATAAAACAAGCTTTTGCTTCCATGCAAATACATATTTGGGAATAATATAAAATGGAGTAAAATACAGCCATAAAAACACAAAGCTACTTTAAAAATGTATCTGAATATTTCCTAACAAGTTTGTTTTAATTTACTTCATGTGAATGATAGTTTATTTTTTAATATAGCCAGTAGTTTATTATTATTATTATTATTGTTGTTGTTGTTGTTGTTGTTATTATATTATATTGAGGTAATATTGATTTAACATTGCATATAATTTAGAATAATAGAATCACATCCTTCAGGCCCTCCCTGGTGGCGCAGTAGGTTAAAGCACAGCACTGGGAAGCTTGTCACAGCTGCTTTGGTGCCAGTTTGATTCCCACCACCGAAGTGACCCACATGGCACAGCAGACCTCTCCCCACCTGCTCACCGCTCCCCTCAGCAGTGTACTTTGTCAATCTTCCTGTTTCTGCTCCCCAGTCTGGTGAATCCTCTCACAATCCCTGCACCTCTGGCCTGTTTCCCAATTCTGTATGTATAAATAAATAAATCTTAAAAAAAAAAAAATCACATCCTTTAGATTTTGCCACTAGACCTCATCCACCACAAGGGCATTCACTTCCTCCACCATGTCTCTCTGTGCATATTTTGACCATATTGGCAGGTGTGGTACTAACATATACAAGATGATTTTAAACACTTTAAGTGTCTAGATAATGTTTTACTTATATAACGTCTTAACTTATCAATATTCGGGCAATTTTGTCCTTTAGTGAAATAAGCTTTCAAAATCTATGGTTAAATTTGAACAATTGGCCCTCCTGGCAGCGCACGGGGTTAAAGCACAGCACCGCAAATGAGCTACATCCACTTTCAGTGTGAGTTTGCTCCCTGGTCAGGGAGCTGACCCACATGGCGCAGCAGACCTCTCTTGACCCGCCCATTGCTCTGTTTAGCAGTGTACTCCATAGATCTGCTTGTTCTGCTCCCCACTCTGTCTCTGGTGAACCTTCTCACCTCCCCTGCGCCTCTTGCCTGTACCTGAATATGCATAAATTAATCTTAAAATGAAAGAAAAAGAAAATCATAGAATTAAAAATTTTGCAAAGAGTTGAACAATAAAGTATCTCTGTATACAACTGTGAAACTATTTTATGAGACAATTTACTATTTTAATGAAATAGCTTACAAATCTACTGTATTAAATAATTTTCTACTTAAAGATCTTCATATACAAAATTGGGAAGATGTGAGAAAATTATCCTTTTTATTTAAATGTATACATATCACTGTTACCACATAAATAATCCTCTCTTTCAAAAATATTATACAACTTACCAAATATCTGGACATGCCATTATGAAATGCACTGTAAAAGTTCTTAAGATCATTAATTATTTTAACTTCGTGGGTTTTTTGAGAATCACTTAGGATGATAATGTATCATTTCTCTAAAATTATTTCAACATGTATTTCTGAAGGATTGTAATGAATCAGTGTTCATTTAATAGAAAATAACTTACTTTTTACAAAATAGTTAAGTACATTTTATTCAGGTAATTCAAAGCTGTCTTTACATTTCTCTCTCATGCATGTAAGCAGTACTGGAGACAATGAATTTAAATGAGCAATGACTAACAGACAAACTCTGTTTACCATATTTTGACAAGTGTCCTTATTTATATATCTCTAGAAATTAGTTCCTTGTTTTATTAATCATATAATTCAAACTGTATCACAGTTAGTGCTATCCATGTCAGCTCCCAATTTTTACAGTGGTTTTCAGTCCAGATTTGTAGCAAGAGTTGAAAATAGGGTGAAGCAAGAACATTTTCTAGGGTTATTACACAATTTTTCTCATTTGTTATACAATGTATAACATTGCACTGCCCAAAATGTACTTTTAAGATTCTCTAACCATTTTAAAATTAGAAACTAGAATGACATAGACTTCATGCTACAGTTAAACTTTTTCAAGTAATTGACTCTTTCTTTCTTAAATGTTATATACTAAGTAAGAACTTACCACATTCTATTCTCCAACTGGAACTGTTACCCAAAAACTATGAAATATTTTTAGGCAAATAGATTTAGAGTATTAGCCATTTGAATTGTTTATGACAAATATATTTTAGCATTGCTCTTGACAGTTGCTTACTGATCACTCTGGATCAAAGTTAGAGGGATGGAAATTTTAATTTGCATAAATAAACATGACACAATTTCACAATAGCTTCGTTCTCTCAATAATATTAACCTATCTAGGGCCTCCCTGGTGGTGTAGTTAAAATCTCAGTGCTATCACCAGCCACTGTGGCATGAGTTCGATCCCTGGCCAGGGAGGTGACCCACATGGTATAGCAGCCCTCTCTTGTCTCACCTGCTGCTCCCCTCAGCATTGTAAATCAGTAGATCTGCCTGTTCTGCACCCCACTTTGTCTCTGGAGAATCATCTATGCTCCTGAACTTCTAGCCTGCACCTCATTTCTTGTATACATAAATACATAAATCTTTAAAATTAAAAGTTAATCCAGCTAGTGAGAGAATACTTATGAATTATGTTGTACATTTATCTTCAAAAAATATTTCTACAACTGTTTTTTTTCCACAAATCTGCAATTTTTTAATGTATAGACTGATAGTTTGACACATTGTTGTGCTTTTTCTTTTAATCTGTATCATTTTCTTGAAAATAAAGTTGCTATTCCATTTTACTTAATTTTCTCAGTTTGTTAATAGGTTAAGCACAGAAACAAGACATTTCAAAGAAACTAAAGTTTAGTGTCTGATTAAAATGCAGTTTAGCAATTGCATATATTTGAAATGTCCACAGAGGGAAGAAGCTTAAGTGTTGTAAAAACAGAATCAGGTACTTCAGCACTGAGAGAATTATCCTAAGTACATCATTTAAGTATCTGATATGTTGTAAAACACCTTGCTAACAAGGGGCCCGAGGCTGTCATAAGTGTGAAAGCAGATGTACAAAGAGCATGCAAACTGAGAAAACCCATACTTACTTAGTTATATGTATGCATTTATTCTGGGTTAGTCTACACATTTTACTTTAATGCTTTGCCAACCTATTCTTAATTTTAAAGTGATTAACTATATCAAAATGTTCCCAATGACTTCTCATTTCAATTGGAATAAAATCCCAATGCCTCCCTTTATCTTTTTAGGTTCTTTATGAATTATTCCCTGTTTAACATTCTAACTTGTTTTTTTGGTACCACTCAACCTTTTTTTTTTTTTAAGATTTATTTATTTATGCATACAGAACTGGGGTACAGGCCAGAGGTGCAGGGGCAGTGAGAGGATTCACCAGAGACAGAGTGAGGAGCAGAAGGGACGACTGATGAAGTACACTGCTGAGGGGAGCAGTGGGTGGGCGGTTCAGGAGAAGTCTGCCTGGCCATGTGGGTCATCTCCAGGGCTGGGAATTGAACTCATGCTGAAGTGGCTTTAGCTTCTTAGTGCTGCACCTTAACCTGCTGTGCCACCAGGGGGGGCTCTAATCAACCTTTTTTTTTATGTTCTAGCCACATGGTAAAAACTGAGACCAAATATCATTTCCTATTTCTGTGTCAACATATTGTCACTATTTGTAGTAGTATATTCTTAAAATCAATTTATGCAAATAGTTTGATTATCATAACAAACAGAATGCACATGAATAATTATTCCATGACCCTACTTAACTGTTCTCATTGATCCAAAACAATTTTTCACAAAGAATTCCTTTGTGCCTTGTCTGGAATGGCGTGTCTAATCTTCATTAATAGACCTTGAACCCAGTGAGAAAATGTGCTTCTCTTATTTGCCAATTTGAAAATATCAGCAATAGTAACAAATTAATCAGATTAATACATTCAGTTTTGTTTGGCCAACTCAATTTTGTGTTATATTTACAGGACTATCAACAGTCTTGGAGGCCCCATCGAAGTCCAGCCAGAATTGCCTCAGGACACCAAAGAAACTCAGGAGATCCAGTGGGTGTCTAGAACCTTCTGCCACCTAAGGTAAGTGAAAATTGAGTCATATTCTAATTTCTCTATAGCACATATCTCCGTATTTTCTGTAAGACATGAACATACTTATAGGAGTTGATGACTGGTTTTGAAATATTGTGCCATTGGCGGAAACCTGCTCTGTTACTAATTACTCTGTTGCTTCTCCTTTGTTGTTGGGGATGTATGAAAGGAAGTTCTTAGGGAGGAGGTGAATGAACTTTAGACTATTCCGAAGGTAATTTCCACTGTTGAAATTAAGATGGCTTCATGGTGCTTGATAATGTGTCCTTTGCTTGTAAGGGCTTTCAAGATCCACAAAATTTGAGTATGCTGACCTAGGTTTTTCTGATTTTGCTTGACTTTCAGAGCTTTTGGAAATAGATCCCTCACCTTGGGGATTCAGAGTTTTAGAGAGCTCTTGATTTCTTTGAAGTTGACATTTTTAATTTTTGTTTCTCAATTTGGTTTGCTTCCACGAGGAAAAGATATATCAAATACAGTTTTAAATTGGATGTTTTCTCATATATTTAGGAATGGAAATACAAGTTTTATTAGTAATTCTAGTCATTATAAATTTTATCAAATATAAGAAATGTTGCTGGCTCTTGAGGTTCCTAGATTTAGGGATCCTTGGTCCTTGGCCATAGCATGAGAATGATTCAAATCCATGGAATAATTCAAAACCCATGTGTTGAGCAATATCAAAAGCTCAGCTTACTTGATACAGAGCAAAATTCCACCCAGGGAGCAGCCATGAGAGTGCAGTGTCCAGAAAAGAACAATTGCAAAGCATTGTTGGGGGTCTTATGGCTTTTACGTGGGTACAGTAGCTGCTCACTCTATCCCTTCTTGGGGTGTACTGTGTAGGGCTCCTGAGAAGTTGGTTTATAAGTCCAGGCAGCCTTTTCTGAGTTGTTTCTCCTTCTGCTGTGCTCTGGGGTGTAGTTTTATCATTGTTGGTAGCAGGTTGGAGCAGGGGAATTAATTTGACCCAACTTGCCAGGGTGTCAGCCAGTTCAGCCCTTCTCATGAGTGAGAGAAGTTAGAGATCTTGGTAGTTGTTGGGGAGTTGCTGTGTAGGGAGGTGCCTTACTTTGTCAGAAGCTGGCTAATTTTGAGGAAGTCCTCTTCACTTTGAATGTGTCTTGTGCTCCTCTGGTTTTGTAGCTTACCTGATAAAATTGAAATGAACTATTGAAATGAGGGGTCTTCTACTATTGAAATGAGGGGGTCTTCTAGGTATTTCTGAGCTCTTCCCAGGGTTTATCAGCTCTAACAAGAGTTTCTTGGGGTTTTGGATATAGTTGATTGTTTGATTTTCTTGTGTGCATCACCTCCCCTGCCCTAAATGTCTACCAGTTGTATATGCATATAAATCCAGAAATGACATGCATTGATGTTATCACTGTGAAAATGATGCCATTGTATCTTTTATTTCTTTTTTTCTAAATTTTATTAGCAATGTAATTTATCTCTGTACATCATTTTCTTATTCTCTTTACATTCTTATTGTTTCTACATTGGCTCAGAATGATGTCATCTTTTTATTTTATCCTGCACATACATGCACACAATTCGTAGTTTCTTCAAATGAGGGTGATTTCTGCTTTATTTTCTTCTATTAGGGACACACATTATCTATCAACTCCTTTCCTTTCCCATTTTAAACCAGTTAAGCTGTGAATTTTTCTACCAAGATAGAACAGCAATCAAATATAAAGATGTGGGTTAATATGTTGATTTTTTTGTTTGCTACCTCCTCCCTTAATTTTGCTGATCAAGTGATTTTGTATTAATAAATAAACATTTTAGACATATTTTAATTTACAGATTTGGAATTCTTTCATACATATATGGCTTTGTTAGTTTTACTTCTTGACAGATAATTATTTTTATTAGAAAAAAATGGAGTCAGGTAATGAATTCGAAGTTCACTGTTAATCTCAGTTCTGATAATGTTTTTATATAATGCTTGACCTAGATTCCTTTAGTAGTTTTATTATCTTGACTATCACTTTATAGTTTCTCAGATATATATGTGGTCACATTTGAGGGGAAAACATCCTTTTTCAAAATATATTTGATAATGGAATTGATATTACTTTTTGTACCTGGAATTTGACAAAAGGTGTTAGGTAAAGCAACAGGCAAAGCTTTAGGATTTCTATTTCTAAAGGAAGTACATAAAGGAAGTACATAAAGACTTATTGTATGCAAACATTAGAACCTTCATGCTTGAGATACTGTCATATAAGTAAAATATCAGTAAACTAAAATGGAGATTAGAGGGAAACAAACATGCAACTTAGAGAAAATGGAAATCTACTTGGAAAGGTCGACCTGACTTAAAGGTTTCTATACCTAAAGAGAAAAATCACAAAGAATAAAATAGGCAAATGATAATAATGAACAGGGGTGAATTGCATGAGAAGAAATCAACGTTGAAGGTTACACTGATAGTTCCTTCTTTTTTGTGATATATATTATAGCCAATTTTTTTTTTTTTTTAGGAAAATGAATGGTCATTGCAAATCAATGGACTGTTTGTATACTTTTGTATTAGGAATTGTCGAAATCAGAGATGGAAATGTAGATGTTTAGTTGTTAGTGTTTAATTCCAAAAATCATAACTGCCTTAAATAGCTACCTTCATGTTTGAATGAGAGATGCTTCTATTTTCTGAGTTAAAACATTGTGTTAATCCAAAGTATGAGCATATTGTCTAGAACAGGTTATTGTGATGAAACAAAAAGAGGTAAAGTCTATTAAGATTCATATAAAATGGAACATTCTTTTTCATATACCCATCCAGTTCTTGCTCATGTACAGGTCAGTTTCCTCCAAAAGTTCAGATTTTGATGTTTTAGGAAGAATGTGTCACTCTTCTGGGCCTCAAGAGGTAGGAGTCATGAGGGAACTCCATCAGAATAATTGTTACTCAGAAGATATAAAATACATTTAATTATTTGTATATAAGGAGATGGAGACTGGTGGAACTCAACTCCACCTAAGTGTAGGCATGAGTTACCTTGAGAGCAGCAGATAAAGGGGCATGTGAAGCCCAGCGTTTGCTGGAGACGGGAGTTATTCAATTTGCAACAATTGAGGCTCTAGTGACTGTGTTATCTCTATATTATATTTTAAACTTTAGTCTTTAAATAGATACAACATCTGGATACCTTGTTAGACTGTGAAACTTTAACAAGTTGTTTTCAAAAGAAGAGACCTGCTCTACATTAATCCTTGTTTCTACTGAAGCTTACAAAGGTCAGAGCAGATGGCACCTTCCTGCCTTTCCTTGGCCATCATACCTGAGGAACAGCAGGGCCTCCCAACCAAAGGGCAGGAGTGATGTTCCCTGTAATGAATAGCGCTATTTCGTTCCCTGACCTTCAAGACAGCTGAAAATTTCAAGTCAGAGATCAGTGTGGAAAAGCAAATTGATGAGTGGGAACACTGTAATCTTAGCCGATAACTCTTTAAAAGGTAACCAAGGCTATTTCTTTGCTCCCTAGATAACGGTAAACTTTTCAAAGACTTTAAAAAAATCAGTTGGAACATGAGGAAAACTGAATAGGCGAGTGGCCTTTTCAAGACCATCAAAACCATGTTAAGAATTTTAGGCAGTCTTTCCTCCCAGTGGGGATTCAAAATGCTAACTAGACTTGAAATTAGAAATGTGTAGAAGGGCCCTCCCTGGTGGTACAGTGGATTAGGACACAGTACTGCAAGCTGGCCACTGCCACTTCGTGTGAGTTTGATCCTTTGGTCCTAGAGGAGGTGATCCACATGGCGAGGCAGACCTCTCCTGACCTGCCCACTGCTCCCCTCAGCAGTGTACTCCATCTATCTGCCTGTTCTGCTCCCCACTCTGTCTTTGGTGAATCCTCTCACCACCCCTACACCTCTGGCCTGTACCCCAGTTCTGTATGTATAAATAAATAAATCTTAAAAAAAGAAGAAATGTGTAGAAGACAGTATGTAAGCATGAGCAAAGCACTGAGGCTTTGTGGGAATTTCCACAATGAGTGCACTCACACACACACATACACACACATACAAGGTCATAAAGGTCAAAAGAATAGCCTAATGCAGAACCAAACTAGAGCTTAATTAGCGCAATGTGGATTTGGGGTCATGTGACATACTGTCAGTTAGAAATCTGAGAAAAACACAAACTTATAACAGAAGCAAAGGGCAGAAATGAAATCACCATTTCAGTTTTCTGAAAAAGGTAGGAATGTGAATAAAAATGGCCTTTAAAATGAGCCAGTGGTATTTTTGTTGTCAGAGTTCTACTTACTTAAATGCATTAAATCACAAACCATAAATCATGTATGTTGAAAAATGGGATGTATTTCTAAGGTCAACAACTATACAAAAATATAGAGTTAAATATATGTTTAGTCTAGTATTTTTAATACTGTAGTCACTTTTGTTGAAGTGAATATCCCTGCAATTCTTATTATGTCACTGATGACTGGGGAGAAGGAAAATGAAAGCCACATTGTCAAAAATGAGAGCCTCATTGATCTATGTAGCTATATGTTTAAAAAAAAATATTCCTACACCCAAATAAAGAAACTAAAGATAGAAACCGCTAAAACAACCTGTCTGAACACACCCTGGTAAATTTTAGCACTGTGCATAATGCCAATACAGCCCCACATTTTCCTTTTGTCTTGATGTGGCTGGTTGTGCACTTACAAAGAGCCTGACGTGTTTGCATAAGTGGTTAGTATCATCTCTTTCTTATATACCACTTCTGTAAGCTACTTACACCTTTTAAATGGTGAATCCTGATACTAATTCTAGCATTTTGTTTTAAGTAATGCAGTATGTTATTTTAGCTGCATTTAAGCTTTTATTTTATTTTTTTTTTTTAGCTAAGTGCTCTTGTTGCAAAGTTTCTTAAGATTTCTTAAGATTTTAGTTAACCTTCATCGCATCTATCTCTCCATAGGTTTTGACATGTTTTCATGTGTATATTTGCATGTGACTTTTTAGTGCAAAAATACATCTAGTGCAATAATATACAGTAAAATGTTAGTATTAAAAACGAGTACTGTAAATTGATTCCACCTAGTACAGACATCATCCTTAATAAAAATCAGAAAAGTGCATTAAATATCACTGGTAATACATTTTTAATCATTATACTATAAAATTTCTATCACAATATCATTATAAGTAAACATCCAAAATTCTGAAGCTAGAGTATTTATTTTCTGTTACACTTTTATGATTATGTTCAGTATAAATTCTTGATTCTTAGCAATCAAATTCTAGTTTGGAAGTTCATGAGAAATTTTGTACCAAAACCAGAGTAGTCAACCTGGGCTAAATGACATACTTTTAGCCATAGCTTATATTGCGCTGTGCCTCATAATACCCACAAGAGTAACTTTGTTCTGCTGTGGACACTACAAAATGTGAACTATGTGCTGTCATTGCATTTACTAGTTTTAGCAATGCTGTTTATCTAAACTCCGAGGTACTAATATTAAAAAAGTATGGGGAAGAAGAAAATTGCAATTATTAAGTGGAACTCATATACTTACAAAAGCCACTGGATATGCGGATTTAGGATGAACAGAAAACTGTCTGAGTGAGGAACCATCTAAAAGGGAGAGGAGCACAGTTTTAAAATCCGTTCCCATCTATCACAACCTAATAACAACATTTAAATGACAGAATTGGGCAGACTCAGTTGCTGTAACAAGCTGTAGAGTGAGTGGTAGGGCTGAGAATGCAGCATTCAGTCATTTTTTGAAACAGTGTTCTGACAGAAATGATCTGAACACAATTTATGTCTTACCTTGGAAAGACTTTTTAAACACTAAAAATAAATGAGACCAACTTTCTAGTACCGTGCATCTACAGAGATCTGCAGTCCCTTTGTCAACACTGTGGCCTCCTTTCCTCGCGATCAAAAATCGAGGTCTATTATCTTGACAGTTAACTATTTAGACCTTAATTCTTTCTTGTCTTGGATATTGTTCTTCTAGTTCACATGTTTAAAATTAAAAGTTGTATTTTAGGAAGGAGTGATTAGATATCTTATTTTAGAGACACATGGTGTCCTGGAAATATAGAATTGGTGGTCATAAAGAGTGAGTAATCACAATTTTTAAAAGATGTATTTATTTATGCATATGAAATTGGGGTACAGGCCAGGGGTACAGAGATGGTGAGAGGATGAGACAGAGTGGGGAGCAGAACAGGCAGATCAATGAAGTATACTGCTGAGAGGCACAGAGGGCAGGTCAGAAGAGGTCTGTCACGCCATGTGGATCACCTCTAGGGTTGTGGATCAAACTCACACTGAAGTGACTACGGCTAGGCTGCAGTGCTGCGTCCTAACCTGTTGTGCCACCAGGGAAGGCCATGATTTTGTTTTTATTCTTTGTGGTAAAAATCATCTGTAAAGTTAATATACTTCCATTAGATTTAGATTTATCATCATGTCTCTTAAGTAAAAACTCTGCTTACTTAACTCACAAACTTAACTTTTTTGTGACTTTGTAAAAGTTTTCTATATGTGAAATTATTATTTTTAAAATGTTCTATTTTATATGCTCTGTTTCTATTATTTCATAAAAGAGAAGTTAATCTCTAGAGTCTACATTGTGTCCACTTCCGTTATGTCACTTAAAATAGCATTTAAAATAAATTCCTCTTTCGATCTCTTAAAGGTGTACTTTTATTTAGGACAGTGATTCTCTCTCTTTCTATATTAGCAAACTTTAGATTGACAGTTTTGGCTTTAGTTGAACATCGTGAGATATTTACAAGGAAATATTTTTTCAAACTCCAGCAGAATGGTAATATAATAATTCCTTGGGGTAAAGAATTGGAAAAAAGATGTGGAGCATCTCCACTTTTTTGCTGAAAAATTAGCATTGTGGAAGTTCAAAGTAGAAATGGTGGAGAGGATCCCTCATTTATCTGAGACAACTTTCATTTTATTTGCAACAACTAACACTACCTGCCATTATGCACATAGAACGTATTAGTTAATTAAATTATATGAGATATGTATCTGATGCTGACATTACATCTTGTATAATACAGATATGCCCACTGTTTCATTTATTTAAATGAAAACTATGGCACTTGATAACATATAGTAGATAGAAAACACTTTGGGAAGCATTTCTTAAAAGACAAATTCCTACTAAGGATCAATAGCTCATTCTCAAAGAATAGGCTTTGCTCTCAGGATCTACTATTGCCCTATTACAGATGAGAAACTAAAGCTAAGTGACATAGTGACTAAACCAAGTTTAAAATATTAATTAGTCGTAAAGTTGATATTTAAATGATAAAGCTAGCAAAAAATTGTTAATCAGCAAAGACTGATAAAAGTGCAAGTCTTACTGCAAGATGAATGAAGTGCAGTCCATAAACTAGATATTAAGTAGTGGCTTAATTTGGATTTCCTTAGGAAATGATCATGTTATGATAAAAATCAGCAAAAAAATTCAAAATTAATAGAAAGCTTTTTGAAATTTTAAAAGGATATCTGCTACCGGACTTGTGAGGCTCACAGAACATCATGAATCGTACTTGCAGTAAGCTGTGGCTGAGGGGCCCATTACCTTCCATCTTTACTTTTAGTATCATTTATTGCCTGATAAATGGTGGTAAAAATATTTTTTTAATTAAAATTTTCCATTTATGAAGCAGTAATAGTGGTGATGCGACCGGGGTTGGGATTGTTGGCATTATCAGTATATACTTTCATGTATACTTTAAATTTTAAAAGAAGGGCATTCCTAGTATTATGTTAACAAATGTATATTTGTTTGAGCTTTTGAATAACATTCTGAACATATTAATAAAATTTGGCTACTAAAAATTTCCATGCATAAGTTCAAACATGAAAACAAAATCTATCATTCCTCAAAAAATTATAATGATAAGTGATAATCCAAATTCCATATGGTATATTTAAACATGAGGACATACATAATGTATTAAATAAGTTGAAAAATTGTGAAGTAATTTTACATTAATAGATGAGGGGGTAAATGCATGCAGATAGCGCAAAAACTCAGGGTCATTTTTTTTTTTTAATCTAGTTTTTGCAAGTAAGGAAACACCATGTAAAATGTTTTTTACCTTAGGTTCTATTCATACACCACAAAGATTGACATGTGAAGAAAATGTATTTTCTATTAAGTTTTTTCTGATTAACTTTTAAAAATTAAGTCTTCTGTGCAGTAGTATGACATTTTGCTAGTAAATTAGTATAGTAATCTCTTTTATTTAACTATTGGAAAATGGGAAAGAAATGCTTTACTATATACATTTTTTAGATATCTTGATTAATTTATAGACTCATCGACAACAGACAACTAATAGCTAATCATAAACTAGAATGCAATGAATACTGATAAAGCATTATTCAATTAATTTAAATGATTGTATGAAAATTGAGCACATGATAACTTAGGCTTCTGAAAGTGGGATTTATGAACCAAATTCTGAAAAATCCATTTATTTAGAAATTTTCCTAATATTACTCCATACTATCGGTACTTTAGAATTAAGACCTTGTATAAAAACTTACAGATTTTATAAGGAATTGAGATTGTTTTTATGCATTGTTCTATCAGTTAGTTATCTGCCTGTGTAACCCGATAATTTTGAAAATTGTGACTTGAATCTATCCACAAGATTTTTGTTTGTCATTCCTTGTTAAAACCTTATTTTTAACCAGGAAATATATTTTGATTAAAAATATCAAAAATTGCATGTTGAACAGAATTTTAGCCTAAATATCATTACTGTTGTTACCTGAAGGGGAGAAACAAACAAACAAACAAAAAAAAAAACATCATCACTGTTGATACCTGAAAGGAAAAAAAATCAAAGATAAACAAACAAACAAAACTTGATAGCCAAATTGCTTGATTTACTGCTTACACTTAGGTAAATACTATTCATTTTGTCTAAAGATGCCCATTCCCATTTTCCTTAACTCAAAAGAATTCTACTCACATGCACTACTAAGATCAAATGATCCTTTCTACTATTTTCTCACCTCCCACAAGAGACAAGCACTCATCTCTCATCTTTTTTGAACTTACCTAATTCAAGTTAGTAGCTTTTATCAATTACCTATGTGTTTCTGTCTCCACTAGACTTTGAGTCCTAACAGAGTGCACTTTATTTTTTTCATCTTTACTATGTAGATTGGCACATATAGACGCTTAATTATTATTAGTCATATCAGTATGTTTCTAGATTATTAAGATAACTGTGAAAATTAATAAATAGCATCGTTACTACAGTTACCTTGAAGCTTTTATTCCTTCTTTAAATTCAGTGCAAGTAAATATGGTACATTCCCTTTTATATTATTAATATTTTTGTTGAGGTGATACTGGTTTATAATACTGATATAATACAGGTTCACACCTCTCCATACCTACCACCAGTGGACCCATAATCCTCCATTTTAGTCTACCTGAATCCCTGTGTCTTTTGTTACTCCAGCCCACTCAATTCTATCATCATACTTCTAGGGCTTGTTTAGTTTAGTCTGTTCCTTTGTTTTGTTTTTCTATATTTTATTCATGAGGAAATCATTTGGTATTTGTCTTTCTCCTTCTGACTTTCTTCACTTCGATTATACCTCTCCATTTCTATCCATGTCAAAATGGCAAAGGTGTTTTTTCTGAGAGTGTTCCACACTGTTTCTATACGACATCTGCTAAATCATTTTCATTTTATATTGTTGGGATGCCTTCCTTCTCACATCATCTTTTTCTTATCTTTTTTAAAACAAAGAACAAAATGGAAGGTATAGTGAAACTGGGAGATATAGGAGCTATTGTAGTAAAATGGTCATGTTTGGCTGTATTGATAACTTCTATCTCTAAGTAACAGTTCCAACTCCAATCTTAAACCTATATGTTGTCTTGTTTCCACTAGTCAAGGAACTATTTACCTAGCTAAGACTAATCAACAGAATGGATTTCCTATTGATAATCCATGTCGCATTGTTTTCTTTTTCAAATTTAAATATCTATAATCTCAATCCGTATAAAGTGGCATAAGTATTTAAACAATATTAGTAACCAAACTTCACACACCTTCACAATGGTAGCTTCTACTGAGAGTGTGATATTTTATCTAACTGAATAAATCATAAGACTAAAATTCCCTTGAATTAAAAAAAAGCAAATATAGAGATAGAAACAGAACTACTAGTAGTTCAATTAATTCATCTCTTAGAATAATCTGGATTAATATAAAATAACAATACGAAAGAGAATTAACAAGAATATTTGGAGACACATCCTAATTTATTTTTTTTTTCCCTGAAAAATTTCTACCATAAGCAAATCACCTTTACTTATTTTGGTCACAATAGCCTAAAAGTAAGATGAATGGATAGATTCTCTCGGATTCCCTCCTATCTTCAAAATCCCATTTTAAGAAACTCTACTACATTGTCAGTGGAAATATAAATTTGTAATGTCTGTAAAAGATGTTATGGAGAATCCTTAGAAATGTAAATGTAGCATTTCCATGTGATACCATTGCTAGGTATTTATATGAAAAATATGAAAGCAAGAATTATATATATATATATATATATATATATTATATATATATATATATATATATATATGCACACTCCTAGCAGCATTATTGACAAAAACCAAGAGATGTGTGTGTGTGTGTGTGTGTGTACAAACATACTAAATGGAATACTACTCAAGTATAAAAAGTAAATACTGACATTTGTAACACTATGGGTGAATCTTGATGTGATTATGCTGCAGACAATAAATCAAAATAAAAAAAAGACAACTATTCAATGATTTCATATATATGTGGATATAAATATACAGACCAAAAGTGCTAACAAAATACAAGAAAAATGACTTAGTCTCTGAAAAATGTGGTGGCTCCAGAGGGAAAAGGAGAGGAACAAAGGAAAGGTGACAGGAGGAGTGGCCGGAAGGGACAAATATGCTCCTGTGAAGGATTCTAAAACTTTGGTTGTGGGTTTCAGTGAGACATACGCAATGTGAAGGTAGGAAGCCATGCCCCTGGAATTTATATGGCATTGTAAATCGAAGGCAAATCTGTAAGTTTCTTTTTTTTTTTTTTAACGATTTATTCATTTGTGCATACAGAATTGGGGTACAGGCCAGAGGCTCAGGGGCGGTGAGAGGCCTCACCAGAGACAGAGTGGGGAACAGAACAGGCAGATCGACGAAGTACACTGCTGAGGGGAGCAGCGGGAGGGTCAGGAGAGGTCTGCCACTCCATGTGGTCTCCTCCGGGGCAGGCGGGAATCGAACTCATGCGGAAGCGGCTTCAGATTCTCAGTGCTGTGCTTTAACCCGCTGCGCCACCAGGGAGGGCCTGTAAGTTTCTTTTAATTAAAAATAAAACACCAGTTTTCCTTTGTTAAACTGGATCAAAAAACATATTTATTTGCCACTTTTAAAGTAGCATTACCACTTTCAAAGGTGCTAGTGGTCATTAATGCAATTATGATTCTTTAAATATCTACCAACATAATATGCCCATGAAAGCAAGTAGTGCTAAGCATAATACATCAGAGAGTGTGATTACTAGATTATTATTATAGTAATATTAAACTATCTGTATGTGTTAGGATACAGGTTGTTTTTAATACACACCCCACTAAAAGTCTGTAAGTCAGGATATGCAGTTATTTATACCTTATTATTAAAGAAAGTAAGATCCGTTAAGCATCATTTTGATCACAGTTGCAGATATGGAAACATGTTACTTGTTTAAATTTTGTTTCGTAGTGTTCTAATCCATCTTATACTAAAAATATACAGATAATCTCACTAACCAAATATAGTCATTTTTTTTTCCAGTGTAATGTATTTGCTTGAAGATGGAGCATTGTAATTTAAGGTAGTTTGTGTTAAAGACTGAATAATCAAATTATTTCCTTTCTCTTAAAAGAAGATTTGGAATTCTGTCATGTTCTAATGATGGTTAGTTTCTTGTGTGTGCTTCTTTTGTTTTTCTATTTCAGATAGCCAAGAACAGAATTATCTTTTCAATATGCACATATAGCTGTGTGTTTAACTTTAAATGTGACAACAAATATCCCCAAACTCAGAGTGAAAAAGTAGGTCAAATACCAAGCATTTTCTAATTCTTTATGTACTCTAGGCAGACAACTCGAGAGAATTGAGATTTACTTTTGTATATGTGGCCATGGACCTGCCAGTCACAAACTAGTGATAGCACAGAAATAAATGAACTGTAAATATACTGTAGCAGGCATTCTGGTATCCAATCGAATAAACTCAATCACATTTCCGTGGGTAGACTGAAGTCAATATATCAAGCAGATGGCTGCACAATCATGGGTATGATTTCAGAATAAAAGATTAAATATAATTGGAATTATTTTTGAATAAGTTACAGAGCGTGAGCAGAGATGCACATATATAAAGTTGGTTCTTGAAAAAAAAACGCCATGCAAATACCACTGAGCATTTTCATGCTTCAGTTGTAGAAAACACACACACATCTACAAATATAAACAATATGTCACCATTCAAAAATAACAGGCTTTCAGAGGTGTAACATAGAGGTATATGATGGGTTTTTATCCCTGCTAGCAGTGAAGAGATGGTCTAGTTCAATCACTGTTAATATGAAATTGACAGATATGAATGATAAAAAGTTACACTATTGTGGATCATAAGTAATTGTTGAGACTGCTAAAGTGTTCCAGTACACAAATAGAGGTTTAGTTGGAACAGAGCATATTTTTTATGAAAAGGATCATAGTTCAGTCATGCTAGAATTAGAGCATTGATCAAATTCAGAGACCATTAACACTGCTCAGATTTTAGATGTATTTATTAATTCAGTAGACTTAAAAATCGATAGCAAGTGCTATCGATTCATCTACTATATATCTGTATCTCTCTATATTTATATATCTTACTATTTCTGTATAAGACATAGGAAACTAGATTTATGCTTGAGCAGATGCTAAATAAAAGCATTCCTGTATGTAGTCTTCTCTAACCTTATAACATTGATTCTGCAAGTCCTATTCTTGCTTAAAACAATGTATCTTCCACCTCTTCAGTTGTAATAAGATGTTAATTAGCGTTCACTTCCATGATGTTGTGGGAGGTTCCTCCTTCCTGGCAGCCTGCAAACTTTAGATGTTACCAAGGATGAAGGGCACCTTGCTGGGTCTGTGCCAGCCCATCCACCAAACCAGAGGTGCATGCCAGAGAGAATTATGTTACTTGAATCAGAAAAGGAGGCATTTAGGCTTGCTCCCAAAGTATTGTTTCCCATTCCTGAGGGAGTCAGGATTTGTATAAACTAGGTATTTCGTAGGTAGGGAGGAATGTCTGGAATCTTGGCTGTTCAGGTACATTGAGCTTCACTACCAGATCATGCCTCTGAATGGGGAATCATGTGTTCAGAACAGTGACCACTAAAAACCCCCTTGTTGGGATTTTATTATGAAAATATATGTCGATGAACCTAAGATAATTTTAGGTTTCCCAAGATCCTCTAGGTTGCTTTAATGTTTAACCAGTTTGAGCTGGAATAAATACTTAACCCTTAACAGCTTAAATAACTTTAAGGGATTTTTTTTTCCCCTGATACCTCAACTTCTGCTTTGTTGATCTGAGTAACACACAGATCTGCTTGCCAACAAAACAGGCAAAGCTGGTGGAGACTATTAAAAGTAAGCACTTAGTCTTTGTAAACTGTCCAAAAAGCGTAAGATAAATATTTATTCAATAAGATCTTTGATATATCTGTAAGAATAGCCAGATATATGACATATTGTAACAGGTACAGGTTTCGTGGACTCCGCCCCCACTCCAGATACTGGAACTTCAAATCCCATCAGTACCAAGGAGAAGCACGCTGGGACGTGAGGGTGGAGCTGAGCAGCCAGGTTGGGATAAAACCGGACATGTGGGCTCTGGGGGTCTCTTGGCCTGGTGGTTTGCGGCTGATCGTTTTGGCTCCCAATCGATTTTCAGCATGCTGGTGGAGTGCAATTCAGCAAAACTGGTAGGTTAACTGGTAACATCCTAGTTAACCTGTGTTTCTCTCCCTCTTTCCCTGGGTTATTCCTTTACCTTTCTCCTTATAAATAAATCCATTACTTAACCTTTTTGAGTGTGTCCATAATACGACTGAATCATAAGCGCGCGGGTGAAGACCCACAGACAGGCAACCCAATTCACAGTGGGGTACCCTGTAACAATATGATCCATGATCTGCTCCCTCCATGAACATTGGCCCCCAGGTCACCCACACACAAACTTTACCTAAGATGGGTATGCACCAAAAGATGGGAAGCCCATCCCATCAGTTCTCACTGGGAACTGATGGGAGGGGCAGGCTTTAAGCTTTTCTTATTCTCTCCTGCATTGAAGAGGTTACATTTCTTGTGAATGTGGTAAGAGTCTAGGGTCCTTTTCTTTACCCCACCCATTTCTTTTGGGAACAGGCGCTTTCCAAAGTACACAAGTAAAAAATACTGGAAGTGCATTTGCTCTTCTGTGGCTTCATCAGAGAAGTGAGCACAATGCTATAGGTAGCACCACATTTGGCATCTGTGCATGACTGGGCTTGCACAAACTGTTGGGGTGCACATCCTAAGGGGTGTGGCCGTCTGTGCTTCCAGAAGCAAAGAAAGCTGACTTTTTTTTTTTTAAGATTTATTTATTTATTCATAGAGAACTGGGGTAGAGGCCAGAGACGCGGAGGGTGAGAGGATTCACCAGAGACAGAGCAGGGAGCAGAACAGGCGGATCCACGAAGTACACTGCTGAGGGGAGCAGCGGGCGGGTCAGGAGAGGTCTGCCGCACCATGTGGACTCCTCCGGGGCAGGCGAGAATGGAACTCATGCGGAAGTGGCTTAAGCTTCTCAGTGCTATGCTTTAACCCGCTGCGCCACCAGGGAGGGCCAAAAGCTGACTTTAGTGTGAAAGATTTTTAAAAGAATCAGTGTGCATAGAGACAGAGAAGAAAGGATTTCAAATAATATATTCTCAACAAAACTTTAAAAATTACTCATCCTCTCCTGAACAAAGAGGCTCGGCCCGTAGGGGAGCAACTGAGCCCTAACAACTTACCACAAGTGTAGAGGGGGGTCCACAAGAAAAGGTTTACGCAAGTCCAAGAGAGCTGGGACAGAAGACCCAACTTTCCAAATGTGCCATATACAACGTCACAAGGTCAAAGTAACAGCCACCGTGTCTCTGCCAAAACAACAGGTTCTCAGGAACAACTTCTCTCTATATACCCTTGTGTCTCTCCTTTTCTCGTGTCTCTTCCTTGTCATGCTGTCTTTTGAGTTCGGGGTTCTTGGATTCACTCCGGGAAAGGCTTCACCAGAACTCCCCTTTTAGCAGCACACAGCAAGATTCTTCATGAGACAGAGACTCAGTTATATTTAAAGAGGAAGTTTATTAGAAAGAGACAGGAGAGGAAAAGACACTTGCATAGGTGCAAGTGGGCAGGAAGAGCTGCCCCAAAAGGGACAGGCTTGCAGAGGGAGAGGCCTGCATAGTTGCAGGCAGACGGCCTAAGGAGAGAGCGGCCTCCACTGGGGGAGGTCAATGCGGAGAAGTCCAGGCATGGTCACGGGCAGGCAAGGAGGCTGCTGCCCGCAGAGGGAGAGAGTGGGTGGAAAGAAGCACCTGCATGGTCACAGGTGGGCAGTGGAACAGCTGCCCGAGCTGTGCAGAGACTGCCCTGACATAGGCAGTTTCTCCTGGGAGGGGCTCACTCCTTGTGAGCCTTGGTAGAACTTGAGAAGACTGGAGATTTCCAGATGAGCTTTGTCTCCATGTCCTTGTCTTTTACCTTTTGAGTCTGAGCTTCAGGCACAGCCCCCAACCGTCTGTTATCTGCTGGGACCTCTTGGAGACATCCAGGCATCCCGGACATCCTGGACATCGGGCTTTGGTGCCTGAGGACCTTGATGTTATGGCTGTGTCAGTTGCTGCACTGGCCCCTTCTACCTGTCCCCTCTGGGTGACTCAGTCTTGTGATGACTGCCTTGCATTCCTTCCTCCATCATTCACATCTCTCTCCCATTGTTCATTCACCTTCAATATACAGCCACTAAACTCCTTCCCAGCTGCCCCTGATCACCATAGCATGCTGGGATGTAATCCAAGGCAGCTGCTGTTAAGGAAATAAATACTGCCTGCTGATTGTGCTGTGATGCTCCTACCCCTTTCACTGAGATGCATTGCGTGTCAGTGGCACTAGGAGAAAAACTCAGGTTTTTTCCAAGGAGAAGAGTAGTCCAGAGGAAAAGAAAGCTCTGAAGCGCTTTACAAGGGAATTGACTTTATTTGAAACAGAATGAGCAGAAGTTAAAGCTCTTGATAGATGGTCTTGAAAGCAATTGCTCTTCTTAATTAGCAGCAACAAGGGAAACCATAGGCCATCGAGATTGCAAGAGAAAACTGGGGATCATATGGTTCAGCATACAGCTCAAAGGAAGGACTTCAAAAAATATCCCTGCCTGAATGTAACTTGATCAGACTCAAGAGGCAGGTAAGTCACAGATAATCATTGTAAACAATAGAGGAAGCAACTAGTAATCAGTGAAGCCTCCTACCAGGTGAGACAGGCAGCTTAAGAGATCAGTAGAAAAGACAGTCCAAGAGAGAGTGAAATCACTGTCATCTTGGGAAAACTGACACTCTAAACTCTGCCCTCTGTGAGAGCTACAGAAAAGACCTCACAGTGTAAGAGAAATAGAATTCTCTAAAATAGCCTTAACAATTCACAAACAACAATAAAAATAACCTTCCGAGAGAGGTTTGTGCCCAGACTATCTACATTAAATGTTCAGTTCTCAACAAAAAGTTATGAGCCATGCAAAGACGCAGGGCATTTTCACCCATACACAAACACCAAATAGCAGGCTATGCAGTGTTTGTGTGAGAGGCTTCTGGTAATAATTTTAACAAAGACTGATAGTGTTTTGCACAGAGAACAAAAGAAAAGCATATCTGAAGAAGTAAAAGTTCTTAAAGATCCGAAATAGGTAATTGTAAATCTCATGAAAGAGACAATGCATGGAGCTAGATATTTTACTAAAGAATGAATGCAGTCTCGAGTTGAAATGTGCAATTACTAAGATGACAAGTCCAACACAAATTGAAGTGTTAGTGGGCAGATGGAGGGATACCCTGGGGCCCTCAAATTTGCCCTCCAACAAGGTCCAGCAATCCCTATGCACAAAGACAAAATAAATTTCATGTAAAAGTTCTTTAATAAATTTACTTTGCATAAAAAGAAAGGAGGAAAAGGATAATAGTTTCCAAGTAAACACCCAAAGTTTCCCATTCCCTGTGAGTAAATACCCAGCCAGACAGGGTCAGCCCAAAGTGGGTTGTCTGCAGCCTGAAAGGATGCTGAATTCTTAGGCATCTTCAGTTGTGGAACCCTAGGATGAGGGCAGAAAGGGCAGGCAAGTCTTGGAGAAAAGAAGTACAATCAAAATGAAAAATCAAGGTAACAGCTGCCATTGTCGACCTCCCCCAGGTCTCTGCCAAATGCAAATCTGCCTCTTATCACTTTCATTGGATGCAAAAGATTCATGTCAAACAGCATAAATTCCTTGTTTCCAACTAACAATATTTTTTGTATATCTTTACTCATTCAATCTTTTATTCTTATGTCAAAGTTTTCTCATTGCTAAGCCAGTTATTCTCTTTCTTTTAAAAGCTAAATCTCCCCTTACAGCCCCACCCCATTTCTTCATATATTTTGCTCTAACAGTTTTCCAAGGCATTTTCTTTGTAGGTTTCCTAATTGATCTGATCTTTAACCCCTTTTCTTTTCCCTGTGGAACTGTTCTTCGCTCATTGGGCGATACTAGTCATGTGGGGAATCCTAGTCTCAAAGAGTGAGGGGCTAGCCAAGGAGATGAATATTAGGGGTGCACTTTTTTATAGATTTATTTATTTGTGCATACAGAACTGGGGTACAGACCACAGGTGCAGGGATGGTGAGAGGATTCACCAGAGAAGGAGCAGGGAGCAGCACAGGCAGATGGTCAAAGTACACTGCTGAGGGGAGCAGCATGCAGGTCAGGAGGGTTCTGCTGTGCCATGTGAATCACCTCCGGGGCTGGGGATTGAACTCACACTAAAGCGACTGCAGCTCACTTGCAGTGCTGAGCTTTAGTATGCTGTGCCACCAGGGAGAACCCGGGGTGCTATCCTTGAACTCATTTATCACAGGCTTTTCCTCCAAGGCTTTCAGTTGTTCTTTGTCCCTCCCTTCCTCTTTATTGTAAGAATATCATTTTTTCCCCCTTATGCTGAAAACTTGTTCCCTTAACTATTTCTTTGAGATCTTCCATAACCCGCTTCTAAATTGCTGTTTTCAATGGCCTACTCCACCAACTCCTCTCCTCATATGCTCAGTGTTTCCAAGCACAGAATTTTCTGGTGCTTACTCAACTGTGAAAACTTACTGCTTCCGAGTAGTTGTTTAAACTTTTCAGGCATCTTCTTTAAGCAAAGAGTCAATATACATTCTTTGAATAAACACGACAAGAGTTAAATTTCATTCTCATAACCACAATGTCTAGAGAAAATTTTAAGGTTATGCTGTTTTCTAATTTTCTTCTGCTTAAGATGATATGGCTTAATATGTTTTGTAGGGAGATTATCTTAAAATAATGATGGTGAAATAGGTACTTTATCTTACGTATCTTAGATTTTTGTTTTGGCATTTTTTCATATGGACCCAACATTGTAAACCATGTGTAGGAGGCAAATAAAAGCATTGAATTTTGGTAATTTCAATAGTGAATCCAGAAACATTACCTAAAATGTTTTTATTTTGTGACCAGTCTTAAAATAATATTAGAAAAATTAGACATTTTATTGGTCCTTATATCTTTTATCATCATATGTGTAATGGGCATAATAATTTCCTTCTTATATCATGGCATACTATGGAGCAATATCATTTGTGAAAAAAGGTATTTTGAGTAGCATAATAGTAAAATAATAGATTTGTGCCTACTTTGTTCCATGTTATATCTGTTCTGTGTAGACTAGTACTTAGATTATAAATAGATGTTCATGTGCATTGAATGAATGAATAGAAAAAGTGAAGGTAGAAAGTAACATATTCATATCTTCTAAAATTATATTAGGAAAAATATAAAGAATATGTCACAAAAATTAAAAACCTATTGCTATTACAGAAAAAAAATCTCGAACAGATTCCTGACAACATTCCCGAAATACATTGTATTTAGTATTCGGCAAATGTTAATAGGACATTTCAAGTTTTCTACTCTCATTCATTTCAGTTTTCTAATTTTGATTGATCAAGCAATTCATTTATTTTCCTTTACTTCTTTCATTCATTTTTTAAAGATTTATTTATTTATGCATATAAGAACTGGGGTACAGTGTCGAGTATATTTGATGTGATAATCCTAACTCCTAAACAACATGTATATTAAAGAACAATAAAATTATATTCCATTTAAAGCTGCTTATAAAGTATAATTTGAGGTGAAACAAATTATTACATTGTATATTTTCAAAATGCAAATCTCTCTCTCTTTTTTTTTTTAAGATTTATTTATTTGTGCATATACAACTGGGGTAAAGGCCAGAGGTGCAGGGGTGGTGAGAGGCTTCACCAGAGACAGAGTGAGAAGAACTGGCACATGGATGAAGTACACTGCTGAGGGGAGCAGCGGGTGGGTCAGGAGAGGTCTGCTGCACCATGTGGATTACCTCCAGGTGGTGATCGAACTCACTTGGAAGTGGCTTTAGCTTCTTAGTGTTGTGCTTTAACCTGCTGCACCACCAGAGAGGGCCTGCACATCACTTTTAAAAAGAATGAAGGAACTTTTTATCATGAAGAAGCCCTAACTGAGTTCCTGTTTTGTCTATAGTTTGGACCTGGTAGTAACTTCTTACTATATTCTAGATCCAATATATTCCTCATAGATTATTTATATATCTGAAGCACTGAATTTTCTGATCTTTACTCAGGTCTTGAAATAATTCCTCAACAATTCGATATAAGTATGTAAAGTCTGTGTGTATATAAGATTACACATACACTTACATCTTAAAATTTACATGCATAAATATTTTATACACAATCCACCATTATTTCATTACTAGTATATTAATAACTGGTTCTATACCTAAGCTAATGTCTATGTTCCAAATGTTTTACTTGCTTTCATTTCCAATGTGGCATTCATTTGCAACTTTCAATAAATGTTCTAAGCCAGTTTGCTTCATTAAATCTATGAAACATTTTAAGCACTTTAAATATTATAAGTAATAATACATGTTCAGTATTGGCACTTTTAAAAATGTTTTATTTATGCATACAAGAACTAGGGTGCAGGCCAGAAGTGTGGGGGGTGAGAGGATTCACCAGAGAGAGAGTGAGGAGAACAAGCAAATCTACTGAAACCCACTGCTGAGGGGAGCAGTGGATGAGACAGGGAAGCTCTGCTGCACCTTACGCATCATCTCCCTGGCCTGGGATTGAGTGCTTTAGTGGATGGAGACAGCTTGATGACACTGAGACTTTAACCCCCGAGCCACCAGGGAGGCCAAGTTTATCCCTTTTAATGTATTTTCATATAATATATTCTATTAACCTATCAGATAGATATATGCCATGTTTTAAGCACTTACATGAAATTTTTTTTATACATTTCCTGTATTCAGAAGTTTTCTCCTATTGCCTAGTTCAGATGAATGAACATACTTTTGTTAAAGCATTCCAGCATCTTAAATTCAGTTGCTCTTCTATTTAACAATTTTTAAATAATCTTGTTTTGCTTGTCTCTAAGTAATGAAATTGATGTTGCATTTAAGTGAAGCTAAAAGGCAACTTTCCTAAGTAGTTCCAGGGAAGACTACTTACTATATCACTTTCTGTAGTAACAGGGATGTCATGTCCAAAGTTCTTGTACTTTATGTATTGCTATGTTTTTGCCCTAACTGTACTTCAGAAACAGACTTTCGATCATTTCTTATCAGTATGTGAATTCCCATGCCTTAGCTTGCTTAGCCTTAGCTTATATAACAGGGCAGCCACACTAGAAATGGGATGTCTGGCTGCTGGAGTCCTCACCTGCACAATTAATAAGTTAGAACAAGATCTTACTTTAGGCACACATAGAAAAGTGAATGAAATGTTTATTCAGAAAAGGATATTAAAAGAGGGGTAACCCGTGGAGAGAGAAAAAGAGATTAACTATCAATGCATCCTACCTTTGACTCTTGAGTTTGGACCCCTAGAGCAATGTTGATAACAGGCAGAACTAAGAGAGTGGCACATGTGTTTTGGTTTCATCCCAATCAGGGCTGCTTCACTACATCCTTAGTTTCCAGAAACCCTCTTTAGGAAGTCAAGGGACATGACATATACATGGCATTGAAGGACTTTACATTCTTTGATATCTGGGAGCTCTTTGGCACCTCTTTGGAGGTGGGGATGGAAACATATCAGTTGATAGAGTTCATTCAGTGCATAATACTCCCCCCAGCACCTAGTTTATTGTTACAAAATTATGTTGTTTATTAGACCAAGAAATAAATCAACATTATAGCATGTACTACTTTTAAAATATTATAAAATTTGGGAATCTTATTACACAGACCAAGTAACTTTCCATTGTAATTTGCTTTACTCTCAGTGTTTTCTTTATCGAGTCTAATACTTGTTCTATTAATCTGTTTCGAATCACTTGAACTGTGACTATACAAATACTACAAAGCTCCATTTATGGAAAATGAAGAACACATACATTATTGAAATTGCCAACTACAGCACTTAAAAATAGAGTCCATACCAATAATGTAAATGAGATTGTTAGAATATACATTGCTTTGTCAAAGTTAATGATCCTGTATATAAAGTGCCTTAGAAGATAATTGCAAAATTGTACTAAATAATGATAATAGTTATTATTCTATGGACTGTATATGGTTGAGTGTCCTGATTTATGGACATGGAGATATGCAAATTTATTTAGAACATTATTTCTTATTTAATTCAGAACTATGTCAACTTGACATTTCAAACTGTATGTTTAAAATCGTTTAAAATTAGTTGTGAAGAGATAGTTTAACAAGTGGGACCTATGCTAGGGAAAAAACATTACTGTGAAAGACAATACATACATGTGTGAATGTATACATGTGTATGACTACATGACTATACATATGTGTACACACATATATGACTGTATATATTGATTACTAGTATTTAGAAATATATACAACTATATATTTTAGAATATATTTTAAAATGTATATATCAATACGTTGATGATAAGCTGTTTTTCTTAAAGGATATAAAATGAAAAATTAAGAAAAAAACACGCTTATAGATAGAACAGATTGATGGTTGGGGGTGATAAGGATGGTAAATTATTATTTTTTCACATTTTTAAAATTACTTTTATTTTATTTTTTATATATCTGCATACATTATGTTAAGTTACAACAATGTTTACTTCCCCTCATCCCACCAGTCATCACTATAGTCCCCCATAATCTCCCCTCCTTCTGATCCCTCTATGTCCCCCTCCCCTATAGAATCTCTCTGATTTATAATTGTCTGTTTATTTTTATTTTTTTAATTTTAATAACAATATACCCCCTCCCATCTTATTTGCTTCTCTTAAATTCCCTCCTATAAGTGAGGGTTGGTAAAATTAATTAAAAGGATTATGGTGATGGCACACGGGTGACTTGGTGATGGGAAACCCACGGGGATTACAATTGAGATGGAAAAAAATGTACAAAATGATGTAAAAATAAACTGTTATAAAAGAAAAGAAAAATATTAAAAGCAATTTTTTTTCTCTTTGAATAAACAGCTTAGCAGCAAAAAAAAATACAGACTTCCATTTACAAAATAAATGTCATAGGAATATAACATAACATACAGTACAGTGAACATAGTTGTTAAATACTATCTAACATATTTAAAAGTTTTGAGAGTAAACCATAAAACTTACCATCACGAAAAAATGGAACTGTACAAATAGTAACTATACTTACTGTGATCAGTTTTAATTAATGTATTCATCCAATTATTATGTTTTAAACTGAAACTATTACTGCATTCTACCAAATTATGTTATTCCTCCATATAAATAAATGAATGAATAAATGCATAAATAAAGGCTTGTGCTTTGATAGATTCCAAATATACCTCAAGGATACTATGGTTTATTGGCTGTAGCCCAATTCATATAAATAGTCTTCACATACACCACTTGACCACATGTTAAGGAAAAAAATAATTACCACTTAATGAAATAAAACCAGTGTATTTACTTGGTCTTAGAAGGTGCTATATCCCAACTACATTAGTTTTTAAGGGGATGTTCATTATGACAGAAATACTAATTTTGGGGCACCTCCCTGGTGGCACAGGGGTTAAAATTTTCACATTATCACCTGCCACTGCAGCATGAATTAGACCCACAATGAAGGATTTGACCCACATGGCTCAGCAGACCTCTCCTTTCTCACCCATTGCTCCCCTCAGCAGTGTATTTCAGACAGTCGGCCTGTTCTGCTCCCACTCTGTCTCTGGTGAATCTTCTCACTCTCTGTACCTTTGGCCTGTACTGCAGTTCTTGTTCACATAAATAAATAAAATAAATCATAAAAAAGTAGTGTTTTGCGGCCCTCCCTGGTGGCGCAGCGGGTTAAAGCACAGCACTGAGAATCTGAAGCCACTTCCGCATGAGTTCGATTCCCGCCTGCCACCTGCCCCGGAGGTGACCACATGACGTGTCAGACCTCTCCTGACCCGCCCGCTGCTTCCCTCAGCAGTGTACTTCGTAGATCTGCCTGTTCTGCTCCCCACTCTGTCTCTGGTGAAGCCTCTCACCGCCCCTGAGCCTCTGGCCTGTACCCCGGTTCTGTATGCACAAATAAATAAATAAATTAAAAAAAAAAGTAGTGTTTTGCTTATTTTATTTTTAGATAATATTTTAGTTTTGACTCTTCCCTTCACCAATTCTGTTGAGTCTGAGTTTAGATATTGCAAAACATTCAGTAAATTTATTTTGGATTTTTACCATTATATTCCCAGGATGCCTAGCAAGTCACCCTGAAGTTCAATTTGTACATGTTTTTCATTGAAGTGTATGAGGGCTCAGAGAAATGATCTTGCTAATTGTATCAAGTTTATGTTAATATAAGGGTCAGTTTGTGAAACGTAGATCAAAACACTCACCTTCACAGTGATTCAATAAAGTCATCCATCGGGAATACACACACACACACACACACACATGCATTGGCAAATTTGATTAAATACAGATAGATGATAAGTCAATCAATAGAAAGATAGACTTCTGTTTAATTTAATAGAAGCAAAGCTATGATTCCAATATATCTATCTGTTAAATTTATAGAGATTAGCTGTTATTTCACATAATTGCATAGTTAGCACAGTGATATTTAGAATTTTACTATGGTTGAAGAAAAGTTCTGACATAATATTTGTCTATTAAAGTGTTGTTACTTCAATTAAGTTTTCTCAATTTTCATTAAAATCAATACTTTATCATAGAAACAATATATAAAGTAAAATGGAAGTGTATAATACTGTGTAATCTTGACTGTCTTTGAATGTCTTTTAATTATATTTTGTATTTAATAGAAACAATTTCTTTTGGTTAAATTACTAAACACATATACTATTGAGAATGAAATTTGCTTAGTAATACAATAATATTAAATTACATTCTAGCATTATTTGGAATGTGAATGGTCTCCTAATAAATGAATTAATAGTGAATCTCTGAAAAAAAATCTTGGTCTTATATTTAATTAAGTAACACCTGAACCACAAGTGACTACAGAGTAGTACATAGTGTGAAATAGAATTTTTGATGTAAAGGTTAATGACTTTAATTAGCCACATTTCAATGTTTAATTCAAATAAATACTCAGCCAGTTAACTGTAAAGTTCAACCATTTATATCTCTTTTACTTATTGACAGTAGGGTTCCTTTTCCTGAAGTTTTTGATACGTGGCATAGCACATAAGACTGAGGAGAAGAGACAGTGATTTGATAATATCATTGCATGTTAAGATAAGGGATATGCATGTTAAAATATACTGTGAATCATATGCATGTATATATTACTCTCTATATAACTATGCACACACACATACCCACACACATATGGTTTTATTTTATGCATACAAGGCCTGGTGTGGTGTAGGCCAGAGGTGTGGGGGGTGAGGGTTGAGAGGATTCACTAGAGATGGAGTAGAGAGCAGAACAGGTGTATCTACTGAAATACACTGCTGAGGCCAGCAGCAGGAGAGATAGGAATGCTGCCCCATGTGGGTCAGCTACCTGACAGGGAATTGAACTTATGATGCTGTGGCTGATGATAGCTTGATAGCCCTGACACTTTAAACTCTGTTCCACCAGGAAGGCTCTCTCAAATATATATTATTTTGATAATGATAAAGTACTCAAGTTCAAGTCAACTATTTTTTTAAGATTTACTTATTCATACAAAAGCTGGGGTATGGGCCAGACTTGCAAAAGTATTCACCACAGACAGAGTGGGGAGCGGAACAGGCAGAATGACTGAAATATACTGCTGAGGGGAGCAGTGGGCAGGAGAGGTCTGCCAGGCCATATGAGTCACCTCCATGGCTAAGGATTGAACTTGTGCTGCAGAGGCTGCCATAGCTTCATAATGCTGTGGTTTTACCTGTTGCACCACCAAGGAGGGCCCTCAAGTCAACTTTTATAATCAACTGCTAACATTGTGTTTGCAATACCTTTCTTTGTAGGTTTTCATATCATCTGAAAACTAAAAGTTTCAAAGATTTTTAAAAATCATACTTCCATAAACATAGTTATAATTGCTGTTTGTTCTGATACCTTCATTCAGGTCTTTCATTTGTGTTTATTTTAATTCTAAACGATATATTTTGCTTCAAAACTGTCAAAACCACAATTTTATATTGGACTCGATCCACATTAATTTGCTTTATCTGCTTCTACCCACTCTATTTTCTTTCTTTCTTTCTTTTAATCTATCAACCCTTCTTAACATTTCTGGCTTAAATGCAGTTTGTTCATCAGCATTAAACATGTCATCCATGATGCTACACTCAATAAACAAAACAGCAGGATTATTCAGAGAAAACAAACACTTGACTTCTTTTCAAAATTGTCCTCTATTATTTCCCAATTCAAAAGAGAAAATTGAAGTCATACTTCTGTTCATAAAACATAGAGGCAGAATTTTAGAGAAGTCACAGACTTTAGTTAGTCAGAATACTTGCAACGGATGATATGAATAAGCTTTAAATAAAAGGCTCAACACTTAAGTACAAGCTTCAATTAAGAATTGAAAGTTAAATTCACTCTCTGTAGTAAGAAAGACTGAATTCAGTAACTTAAGTATAGCTAAAGGCAAGACATAAGTTAATTTTTTCCTCTTGTAATTCAAAGCACATTTTAAATCTTGAAAATTATCAATTACTGTATAGTTATGAAGATCAGAGAATTATAATCATTCTAGGATTTTTATATAACCACCAATATGAGTTACTTAAGATTGTCAGTGTCTCATAAAAAAGAATGCTAGTTAAAGTTCATCTATAATGAATCTTTCTACTACAACTTCAAATATATAGGCATCACTGAAGAAATGTGAGTTAAAGAACTTGTTTTCTCTTGGTGGTATATTTTTTCCTAACTCCAGTCCCTCCTATTATAAGTAAACAATGAGGTCATATCTGTTGCCTTTTTTTGAAAATTTGCAGCTAGCTTTTGAACTGTGATAATAGTGCCGCTGTTTAACATTTATAAATTATGAAGTTTTCTCTTTTCTGTCTTCCTCCAGAGGATAATTCTGCTTTTGTCCTTCCAGCAGATTCCCTCTTCAGTTATCCATGATTGTGGTTAGTGTTCTTCAGTGCTGGGATTTACTACCTGGAAGGAGGTAGAAGACATAGAGGCATGGAGGTGGGACTGGAGTAGTAGATTTATAAGGGTTTGGAAGAGTGACTTGGGGCAGTGCTGGGGAGCTCTGATATGTGAGTTCAGAGACTTGATTGGGGTTCTATGGCTCTTTGCTTCATAATTCTTGTGAGGTGTGGATTTTGTTCAATATTTCAAGAGCTTTCACTATTATCATACCTGGTTCTAACTGGAGGCTTGGCAGATAAAAGAAAATACGAGGAGCATAACATCATTTTGACGGTATTATACTGGAGTTGCATATATACTTCTGTTCACATTTTATTTGAGAAAAATTAATCACAAGATTCTGGTGACTTTCAAATTTGCTGACTGACTGTGGGTACCACCGAACCTTGGGATGGCAGTGTCCATCACTAAAATAGAAATGGGAAGAATAGTAATTAGAAGACAACTAACATTCTATAATAAGAAATTGATTGCCCCTGACTTCTTTCTGTCACTCAACGGGACAGAACATCTTGATCAGAAACATCTCCTTGGCCATAGCTGACAGAGAATTATATAAGTAAGACTTCCATTCATCAGAATTATGTAGCTCTGGTGAAACCCTGCTTCCCCCTTTTACTTGTTTTCACCTATAAAATGAGGATTTAAATAACATCTCATCTAAAATGGCAAATGTCTACTAAAATTATTTAGAGAGAAATGTCGAAGCCTGTCTTTAGTCCCACCCAGTCTCCTAGTGTCACCTAAAGAATCAATGTGGGAAAGTTCAGTATGTTTTCAGATACTTTACTGTGCATTTCATCTTACAGTCTTCATTCAGCATTATATTTTAGTGCAAATAATTCCATAATAAATCCATTTGTGGTATTTAAAACGATTCTTTTTCAATTAAATGCTTGTTAATTTTTGTTTCATTTAGATTCTGCCAGGAAAACGGGAGGGGTAGCTGCCAAAATAGATGACTAAAATTTATGCTAACATCAGTTACCTGAGTCAGTATTAACCAGAATAGGCCAGAGAAAAGAAGCTGCGAAGCCATACCGCATCGCACACATGTTTCACGTAAGATTGCTGAGTAAATATAATCGATAAATATAGAGCACTGCATAGCAGTGTGTGCAAGCACTCACCAGTCTGCATACTCTCTGTAATGTGAGAAACACATGTTTTGTATGAAAGTGATATTGTTATTCCCCCTTTTTAAACCTAAAAGAGTAAATGTGCTAAGTCACATGTTGTGCCTGAGACCTTATTATTTCTTAAGAGGTATAAGCTTGTAAGCATCTTATTATTGTAAAAATATAATGTCATTGCCCTCCCTGGTAGTGCAGCGGGTTAAAGCACAGCACTGAGAATCTAAAGCCGCTTCCGCCTGAGTTCGATTCCCGCCTGCCCCGGAGGTGACCACATGGCGTGGCAGACCTCTCCTGATCCGCCCGCTGCTCTCCTCAGTGGTGTACTTCGTTGATCTGCCTGTTCTGTTCCTCACTCTGTCTCTGGTGAAGCCTCTCGCCGCCCCTGAGCCCCTGGCCTGTACCCCAGTTCTGTATGTATGGATAAATAAATCTTTTATATATATATATACATACACACATATATATGTGTGTATGTATATATATATATATATGTATATATATATATATGTATATATATATACATACACACATATATGTGTGTATATGTGTATATATATACATATATATACATATATATGTGTGTATATATGTGACTAAAATTTATATATATATATATATATATATATATATATATTTATAGAGTCATGATTTCCTGGTCCTTATATTTTCAAATGTGAACAGATACAATTATTCAAATGAGAACTATATTCTTATGTTTTTGTTGCTATTTTCCAACAAGTATATACACAAGTATATTTGTTTAAATTATTTTTTAAGTTAAGTTTGATTCTTGATAACTGAGAAGAATATTTTTAAAATATCAGTTTCATGTACAAATGTATTTTATTTTCCAAATTGTCTCAGTGAAAAAAATATATATATAGCTTAAATGAAGAATTATTTATTTCATCAAGATTTATTATAATGAAATATAATGCTAGAAAATAAGGGACTAAATTTGCATAAATTATCTTTCCAAATGATCATTTTACATTGTGAAATGAAAACCATTTATGCGAGTAATATGAATAAATAAAACCAAATTAGTGATTATTTAAATATACCCTTAAAATGCATATTTTGTCTTTTTATTTATTCTCCTATTTCCTGAAGAATATTTCCATATTAAGGAAACCTACCCAGTAATAGTGTTGTGTATTTAATGGTAATGAGTTCTAAATTTAAAATACACCCTGAATGTAGAATATTCAGGATACTGGTGGGTCAGTGACCATGGAGCTGAGGAAATCAGCTCATGTATGTTAGCTTAATTGTTACTCACAGACATTATTCTCTGTGCAAAGTTATTACTGAGATAGTTAATTTTCCAGGAGGTGCAAGAACAGCTGGGTTATCACACAGAGGTGGCATCTCTGCAGTTTTCACTGTTGCTTGGTTTTATGGTTATTTTTTCCTTTGGTATTCCCTTCTGCCAGGATTCCAATCACAGGGCTGTTGTTTTCATTCTACCATTTGTATTAATCCTAAAATCACTGTTTTAAAAGTTTAAACCTATGAGCGTGCTGTTTTCTTTCAATTCGTAATCATAGAATGCATTTATTTTAACAAGGCAGAGACATTACATGCTAATAAATCAACAATTTGAATTTTTTGGCTTTAAAAGTTGCAACAAATGTAGACATCAGTACTGGCATATTGTTGAAATTATTGCTAAGCAATAGTTCATTTTGTTAAGGTAAACAATACCTTCTCTTTCTGTTTATGTGCTATCTTTAAACAGTGTCGTTGTAAGTCTAGCGTACAGTATTTAGGGAACCAAAGGGACACATTGGACCTTCCCTCCCTGGTGGCTTAAAGGGTTAGAGCACAGTACTATACAGCTATGGCAGCTACTGAGCATGAGTTTGATCCCCAGCCAGGGAGGTGACCCACATGACATAGCAGACCTCTCCTGATCCGCCTGCTGCTCCCCTCAGCAGTGTATTTCAGTCCATCTGTCTGTTCCACTCCCCACTCTGTCTCTGGTGAATCCTCTCACCCTCTGCACTTCTGTCCTGTACCCCAGTTCTTGTGTGCATAAATAAATAAGTCTTTAAGATAAAAAAAAAGAAGAAGAAAAGGAGCACATGAATGAATTTGGACTTCATTTTCCCTTTTTTTTATTACAAAGTTTATTTTTACATCATTTTGCACATTTTTTTTTTCATCTCGATTGTAATCCCCGCGGGTTTCCCATCACCAAATCACCCCTGTGCCACCACCATAGTCCCGTGCATTTCCCTCCCTTCCCCCCCCCACATTTTCCCTTTTAATAATAGTCAAACTTGGTTTATATTTACATAGAAATATGTATTCATATTTTAATCAAGAAAAAACAACTATTTCATTTTAAATTGCTCTGTTATCTCTCCTATTGTGGAATATGTGGCCTCCTTATTAAATAACAGTTATATGGTTTTAAAACATCTTAAATTAAAATATTTTAGCCACTGTGCTTTTGTGTATTTTCCTAATGACACTGTTCAGTTAGCAGGTGTGCACTTTAAACTGGATTCTCAGTGGGCTTTACTCAGAGACTGGATGGCTCTTTGTGATACCTCCTTTGGGAGCTGGTCTGTGAGTAAATGTTATCTTTTGAAGCAAAGTGGGATAAATATTTAGTGATTCCAAAAGTGGATTATGACAAAGGCAATGCTATTTGTCCACTAAACTGTTTTAATTTTCTTCACTGTCATAAACACACATACACACAAAACACAGAACTCCAATTTGTCTTGTTTGATGTGTGGCCCAGGCCTACTGTTTACATTTCAGGCCTGAGAGTTCTATGTCCCCTGAGTGATCATCCGTTTTCACCATCTTATTTTTCTTGCCATTTCTAGGAAAGAGTCAAACAGAGGTAGTTGTTCATTTGCCCATAGAAGAGTAGTAAGCGCCATGCAGCTGTGTAGGATTTGACGTAGGCTAGTGCAGTGCAGGGAGTACACTTCCAGATTAAATCAGTTCAAATTGAAAAAACCATAGTAGCTCCAATGGCAGAGAGTAGGGTCAAAAAGTTGGTGGTGTGGAAATGCAGAAGAGGCCAGGATCTTAAAACATCTCATAAAATGCTTGCATTGAGCATTATGATCAGATTGTGTTATAGAAAAATAATTGATAGTGTAATTTGTTAACAAAGTAAGATATTTTATTCTTAGTTAACCTCTGCAACTGTTATAAAAAAATAGATCTACTAGTAACCTTAGCGTTTACCTAAAGGATGTCACATATTTTGATGAATAAATACATTGATATCTGATATTCATATACCCTAGTTATAAAAGAGATTATGCTAAATAATAAGCAGAAAACAATTTGACATGTTATATTATTGTAAAAAACACCATGTCCTAATTTATTTGTTATTTACTTACAATATAGAGCTTTAGGAATGAAGCTGAATGATGCCTTCAGTAAGGCAACTCAATATAAAACTAATCTAAATTTATTGTTCAGTGACCTTTCTTGTGCTCTTTCAGTTGTGTCTTCTGTGGTGCTTGTCAATAACTTATATACCTGCTTTGTGACGCTTAGACTTTTTTTTTACTAAATAAGCTAAAACTGTAACTCCAAAACATGTCCCATGTTCATTCCAGCGTTGTTTGTAACAGCCAATGCATGGAAACAACCTCACTGGCTATTGATGAATGAGTGGATAAAATAATGTGATATCTGTGCCTCTGTGTGTGTGTACACATATACATATTACATAAATGAAACAGTTGGATATCACTCAGCCATTTTCAGTAAATGCTATCTTGCCAGTTGGACAACATGAATGGATCTTGAAGGAATTATCCAAGTAAGTCAAAGACAGATACTATATAAATTCATCGTATGTGGATTACAAATAAGTAAGTTCATAGATACAAAGAATGTATTAGTGTTTGCCAGAGGCAGGAGGAGTAGGGGTGTGAATCTAATGAGCCTGCAGTTATGAAATAAGTTAAAACATTTTGATTATGTTAACTAATAATATAGTATTAGATATTTGAAAGTTGCTAAGAGACAAGTAACTTTTTTAAGATTTATTTTATTTATTTATGCATACAAGAACTGGGGTATAAGACAGAGGTGCAGGGCTGACAAGATTCAGCAGAGACAAAGTGAGGAAAAAAAACATGGATCTACTGAAATACACTGCTGAGGGGAGCAGCTGGCGAGACAGGAGAAGTCTGCTATGCCATGTGGGTTGTATTCTTGGTCGGGGTATCTAACTAGTGCTGCAGTGGTTGCTGATAGTATGAGTTTAACCGTGAGCCACCAGGGAGGCTTGAGGCTAGTGACTTTAAATAGAAAACTTTAAAAGCTTTTAATTAGAATCATCAAAGGTCTCATTGCAAGAAAAATATCTGTAACTATGTATGATAACACATGTTGACATGATGTATTGTAGATAGCATAAACAACATACTGTTGTTTACCTGAAATTAATATTATTTGTCAGTTACACAGCAATGAAAAAAAAAGGGTCACTGATATAGTCCCATCAGACATTAATAAGGCCTCATTTTTTATGTACATTTTAAGGTTTTTTTTGTTTTTTTTTGCCTTTCTTTTTGATCACTTTCTATTAGAAAGTGCTTTTGAATCTGAATCTGGTATGAATACCTGCTTCTATACTTCTATACAAGTTTTCTTCTCATTTGTAAATTAGTTTACTTTGTATACATCTTTGAAAAAAAAGATTATGCATTCAGAACTGGGGTACAGTCCAGAGGTGCAGGGCTAGTGAGAGGATTCATCAGAGTCAGAATGGAGAGCAGAACAGGCAGGTTGACAAAGTGCACTACTGAGGGGAGCAGTGGGCAAGACAGGAGAGGTCTGCTGTGCTGGGGTGGGGATCAAACTCACTGAAGTGGCTGTGGCTGCTTGCAGTGCTGCATCCTAACCTGTTGCGCCACCAGGTTATATACATCTTTTACTCCATAAATCAGAAGAGCAGAAGAGAGGACATAACCAAGATGATGCTGGCCCTGAGTACCTGTAGAGTAACTGGATCACCTGCCATTGACTGGTGGGAGGAGTGGGCTAGGAGAGGAAGGCAGATGGGAATCAAAGCAGGTGGCTGGTAGATATGTTGGGGAGCTCCAGCAACTGGACAATCTCACAATCTGCTTTCCAAGTTCAAAATGCTCTGTTAGAGGCACAAAGAATGCTCAACAACAGAAATACATAATATTGACCTTTAAATAGGACTAAAATACTTTAGGGAATTGAAAATAAGTACTTAAGTTGCCTGACTAACATTTAGTACCATAGATCCTGGAAGTTGTCCTTTAGGACACTGAACTATCCAGGTTCATCTAGACCTTACTAACTATGCCTTCTACAGGAGGCCATATTCTTTTCTTGTCTGAGTGATTTTGTTCAATGTAAAAGTCATGTTGAAGCCAAACTAGTATCCTGTCAAGATATTACTGGTTCCAATTGCACATTTCTGTACTTTGAATGGAGATGAGCTGAAAAATTTGCCTCTTTCATGCCAGGCCGTATTATGGTTGAGACTTTTCCTTAGAAAATAAGTAAGACTTAAGCCTGTTATCACTGAGTTTATTGAAACAAATATAGCCATAACTTCAGGCAAAAGTCTATACAAATCAGTTTGATAAACCTAATTACCACTTTTATAACACCTTTGGGCCACTTTGAAATGGAGTCCAAGCACCATACAGTGAATGGCTGACTTTCCCCAAAGGGCATTGAGACACTGATTTAATCAAACTTTTTCCAAACAAAGAGCAGTTACAATTTTTCTCAGTCTTCTAAAATCTAGAGGGAAAGCAGAATTCAAACCTGTTCACACAGTTATTCATTTCAACTCTTTAAGGATTTAATTCCTTATATTTGCATTTTTAGTGCCATTTTCTATAAGTTACCTCACACTTTCTTTTACCTGAACCTCTAATTTGTAGGATAAGTTAGTACATGTAGTTTATCACAACATGATTCCAGTTTCCAAATGGGTGTCCCCTTGTTATTTATTATGTCATCCTTAATATTACTTAACAATTTATAATTATTCCATGAGCTATAACCCTATATATACATACATATATATATACATATATATATGCATGTTTTTATTTTAAAGTAATATTTACTACAATTTATATCTATTTAGAAAATTAAACAAACCATAATGTGCAGATCACTAAGCTTTCATAATCTGAGTATCTGAAAATAGATTTACTTAATTTGCCTACAGATCAAGAAAAAAACATTTGGAACACACCAGAAGCCTCCTTTGATGAACCCTTACATCTCTTCACTGTCCCCCAAGGGTGACATGGTTCCATATGCTATAAGCCCATTTTAAATTCTACACTGGAGTCATTGTATAGGGATTTTTGTGCCTGCCTGCCTTATGCAACATTATATTTAGACATCTATCCATGTTGTTGCTTATTCTTTTTTCTCAGGTTTGAATGTTTATTTCTGTATTTTTGTTTAAAATATGCAAGTTTTAAAATGCTAATCCTAACTCCTCTATTTTCCACCAACCTCACTTTTGAAATTACTGAAGATCTTTCAAGTCCTTGTGCCAAGGTATCTTTTGTGATATAGTCCTTATAATTTCTCTTCTTATCTTTGTTTTCAGTCAAAGAAGAGTCCTTGGTAATTCTAAATAAGCATAAACTAACAGTGGTGTTCCTAATACTGTACTCTGTCTTTTCTATCCATCTTTATCTTTTTGTGTGTATTGTGATGAGGCACTTTTGTAGATAATGAAAGATAGATTGCTGAAAGAAGACTGACAAATACCTCTTGCTTCACAGTTATTTGTATTATATATATCCATAGTCACTTATGGATCCTAGATATAGGCTAAAATAGCGATGACATCACTAAAAGAAAGGTATACAGCAGTTCTAAACCAAGGCCTAGACGTATGTTGATGTTGGCTTTCTCCCCTGAATTGTTAAATTCTAGTATAATAACTGAATCCCAATATAGTCAGTATTTCATTGGGGATTTTTCTCTTCTTTGCAGTTTCCCATTATTAGATCAGAATAGTCATTCAGGTAAATGGCCACTGTAAGTTTTTTGATAACTTCATTGTAACAGGATAGAGCCTCCCCACCTACACCTAAAATGTAGTTTTGATGTCATGCACCATCTAATGCATGTTACACACCATCAAGAATATGAAAGGGCCCTTCTTGGTGACCAATAGTTTAGAGAGCAGCACTACAAGCTAGTTGCAGCCTCTTCAGTGAAGTTTGATCATAGGCCCTGGAGATAAACCACATGGTGCAGTGGGCCTCTCCTTTCTCACCCGCTGCTCCCTTCAGCATTGTACTTTGTTGATCTGGCTGTTCTGCTCCCCACTTTGTCTTTGGTGAATCCTCTCACACCCCTGCACCTCTGGCCTGTACCCCAGTTCTGTATGCATAAATAAATAAATCTTAAAAAAAAGAGAATATGAAGGAGTTTATCATTTACATTGTCAGACAGGGTACATTGCATGTACCTAGGTAAGTCAGAAAATGACTCAGTGAGGAGAGAGGAGACCATCTTTGGATTTTGTGATAGTAGGAGGTAGCTGAGTGATGTAGCTGAGTGATGATCCCCATGTCTCCATATTGCATATGTGTGGTTTCAGTTTCTTGCCATTACCAAAATAAAATGAGATGTTTTTATCTACCTGCCTTGAGGTGGGACAGAAGGAGAAAGAACTAGAAGTGGTGGATTTGAAAACTGTGAAGAATCAAGCATTGAAAATAGGAGTCCAGTTGTACTTGAGTAAATGTCAATTTTATCATAGATATAAAAAATTCACTATGTTAATGTTACCACTTCCTATATTCCTAATGGAATAGTGATGGCATTGTCTATTGGACACATAAATAAGTAATGTTTGGCTCTTGTGATTTCATGATTTCATCCTCTCATGATATCAGGGATAGCAGGAAATTTTGAATAGAGAGTAGAGATTATTAATCCAAAGAGATAGTGGGAAAAGTTAAGAGAATTTGACATTGGACTTTTAGTCATGGTAATATGTGTATATGCATGGGGTTGGGGAGACCTCTGAATCCATGGAATCATGGCAAATGTTTAACAGTTACACTCCATCAAACAAACAAACAAACAAAAAAACCCCACAAATATATATTTCCCCATCTAAATATACTTACTATGGTTTGTGTCAGACAATTAAGTAGCATAGGATCAAGTGGCTGGCAGATAGAGTCTGAGATACTTAGTGTGAGAAGTATTTCCTCAGGCCTAGCCAGGTATAGGAAGGCCTGATTTGGGAGGGCCTTTGAGAGGAAATTGAAGGTAAGAGAATACACTTACAACATCAATTTTGTATGCAGCATTTAATAGGAAAAAATGCTGATGTTACCATGAGTGGAAAGTGGAAAACACCTACAAAAATGTGAATAAACATTGAAGTTTCAATTGAGATTATCAGAATAAATCCAATTAAAATTATTAACTCATGTTTGTCAATCATGAATGACTGTCACAATTTTTAGTAAAAATTATTGATTCTTTCATTGTGAAGTTTTAATATTTAGACTGGTGGCAATTTTAAATTTTAATAATAATTTATGTAGCTAGCACATGTCATAAACATAATTACTCACTATTTAAATAAAAAAGTCAAATAAAAAGTTAAAATGACATTTTTCTTGTTATCCCAAAAACTATGTTGGTTAATCTCTGAGTAATAGACAAATTAATAAGAAGTGACTTAAAAATTAATGGGTATATTTTGCTTTACCTGACAGGTGTTTGTTGGGAGGCCTTCTATATCTAGTATATGCTCCCTAAACAAAATCCTCAGTTCCCTGTACCACCATCTTGTTTAAGACTTTCAAACTAGGCCTTCCCTGGTGGCCAACAGGTTAAAACACAGCACTGCAGAGGTGGTCAGGGCAGTTTCAGTGCTTCAATCCCCGACCAGGGAGGTGACCCACACGACACAGCAGACCTCTCCTGTCTTGCCCGCTGCTCCCCTCAGCAGTGTACTTGTCAGTCTGCCTGTTCTGCTCCCCACTCCTCTCTGATGAATCCTCTCACTGTCTCTGTACCTCCTGCCTATACCCCAGTTCAGCATGCATAAATAAATAAATCTTAAAAAAAAAAAGACTTTAAAAGGTTGCATTGTGGCTGTTTCAAGTTCTGATATCAAAATAATAAAAGAACAATAATATTTTTTCCTCTAAGGTACATTTCCATTCTTTGCTTTTTTTTCTCTTTTTGTCAGATTTACTTTCCCTCCTTAGCCTTCTCCTCCCTTCCTCTTTCTCTTCCTCCTTCCAGTCTCTCCTTCCTTTTCCTCCTCCTTCCCAATTCCCTTTCCCTCACCCTTTCTCTCTTCTGGGAAAACCATCCCCCAAAATTTTTGCCATCTCACTAACCACAATGCTGTGAACTGAAATACTCATAATTCAAAGAGAGGCTTCATCTTGGGTGTTTACTTCCATCTTCTGTTACAGAATAAAACAATGGAGAAAGAGGTTGAAATAGGAGTTGAGGAAGTCTGTTTGTTAGCTGTTTGTGGATCTTATGCCAGTCTTACTTGCATAGTTAAATACATCACTCCTGTGTTGAGAGTACACAGACAAGGGGCAGAAAACAAAGACACTGAAGCTGAAAAGTGTTACCATCATGAAGTATCAGTAAAGGTTTGATCTGCTTGTACCTTGAAAGTTTGTCTATGATATGCTGTCACTGATGGTCAAGAACCACTCTTTTAATTCAATACATGACTTCCACGGTGGGAACTTTGGAGAGCTCTATGCCTGGCAATTGCTCACTGCCAGTCCCTTTGATAGTCTCATGAAAGTTTTGTACTTATCTACAGAAATGCCTAAATTTTCTTTATCAGTATTTGTTGTTAAGCATGAAATGCCAAAGCTCATTGTTGGAATCTCAGGGCATCTAAAGACCACATTCCAAAATAATTTTTCTTAAACATTTAGTGGGAGTGGAGCCAACAGTTTGAGGCTCTGTCCTCCTGTGGTCCACCACCTTGAAGTTCTGGGCTCATGAGTTAATCTCTTTACTTAAAAGATAACTCAGATCAATTTGACTTTTTTTGCCAACTTGACACTGTAGCACGTCTGTCCATTACAAATGAAATTCTTCTGTGTTCTCTTAATTCATTCACCTTCCCATAACATCAAATATCTAAGTGATATCCCTAAGAAAAAATGATCCATGTGGCCTTTTTAAAAAACTTTTTAAAAATAGAATGTAAAAAGGAGGTGAAGATGAAACACCACGACCACAATAACACAGAAGATCAAGGAGGGTGAGTTTGGGAATTTTTCAGATCTATTCATCAGTGTGCATAGCCGGGCCAGGAATTATAGTTTTAGTACCACTGAGTGCCTAACTGTTTTTATTGTAAGCAAGTATTGAATTTAGTTTGGCATCTATTGAGATAATCTTATGATCTTGAATTTTAATCTTTTGAGATAATCCTGTGTGATACTGACATTAATCTATTTGCTAATGTTAAAATAAAAAAAAATGGGATAAAAGTGTGCTAAGACTTAAGTAGATCCCACTACGGCTTCATCCATCAAAGCAATATGCATGGTGTACATCTTTAAAATATAATTACACAATTTATATCCTGAGTTACCACTCAAATTATGATTTGGAAGGTAAGAATCTGTGCACTACATTTCTCCTTTTCCTGACTTTTGTTAAATGCAGTTGCTTACCAGAAAGTATTTTTCTTTTTGAGTTTAATCATTAACACATTTATTCCTAAATGATGTATTTTTGATTGTACCATTTTTTTTCAGTTTTACAACTGGAATCTTTATGTAGAAAGTAAAACTCATACCAACCTTACCATGCATGGGCGCACACACACACACGACAAACTATATTGTGCCTTTTAAGCTTAGTAAAATTAGTGTGCATTCATCTTCCCTGATAATCAGCCTTACATGACTATCTACTCTATTGTAGTTATTCATATTCTGGTTAATAAACTTGTTTGTAGCTATACAGTATTATAAGCTACACTGCTATAATACATTCTTGTACATGCCATGCCGCTTGAGTTTGTACAAAAATCTCTGCAAAATTTCTTCATCAGCATAGGATATCTGGTGCTTGAGGCTTGTGTGTTTTCATCTTGATAACATAATACAAAATATTTTTCAGATTGTTTTTGTAATTATGTGCTCTCACTAGAAAAGTATCTGTTTTCTTTGCCTCTTATCTATGTCAACAGTTGGAGATTATGAAATCTCACTTTTTACAAGTCTAAAGGAAAAAACTTATATCTCAATGTTTTCAAAATTTAAATGTCCCCCAATGCTAGTAAGACTTAACATATCACCAGTCATGTTCCCTTATCTGCACTAATTTCTCTCTTCAGGTTACATTGTCCTGAATGCTGATTTTCTTTTACTAATAGGAGGTTTTTGTATATTTTGAATATTACATTTCATACTTATGCTTTTCAAATTTATTTCAAATGCTGCTTCTATCTTCACACTATCAAAGGTGATTACCAGCTTAAAAAGAATCAAAATAATTGATGTTTAGCTTTTATCTTGTACGTTTTTACAGAAGTCCTTTTCTTTATAAAATTGTGATCATGAAGATATTCTATAGTTTATTCTCCTGATTTTAGTTTTAATATTTTGTTTTATCTGGAATTGAGATTTGTGTTTAGTTCTGGAATTGGATTTTGAGTTAGATCTTAATTTCACTTTCATCCCCTTTGGCTAGCTAAGCCATTGTTTCAGAACAATTTTTTCAAAGGTATAATATCATCATTGTTATATAGAAACATTCATTTCATGTGTTATCTCTCCCTGGAGTTTCCATAATGATCTTTATTTTATAAATCACTGAGGTGGCACCACAGTTTATGTACAAATAGTGTTATATTAAGTATTAATGTCTGATAAGGTTAACCATTTTAGTATACTTTTGTTTTGTTTTAGCTATTGACCTCTTTAAATTATATAGTCATGTTCTTGGAAAAATCCTATAAGATCTTGGGATTTCTGCTAGACTCTAGAGTGATTTGGGAAAATTAATATGTTTACATTATTAAACTGTCCTTGAAAATATTTTGGCTAACTGCTTCACAAAAGCAGTTATGCACCCACACACTTTAATGTAGCAGGGTTGTTAGGGTAATTTCATAAATTTGTTTTCTTTTTTGTTTCTTTTCACTTTTTTTTTTACTTTTTTCCTTTTAAAAATATTTTTATATTTTTATTTTTTTAGCATCATATTTCATTTTGTGCAATTTTCATCTCAGTTGTAATCCCCATGGGCTCCCTACCACCTGTTCACCCATGTGCCATGACTATAGTCCAGTGCACTCTTCCCACCCCAGTTCTGATCCCATAAATCCTACAAGAACAATGTACATAGCTGAACTTATACTGCCTATAAGTTGAGCAAATCATCTCTGCTATAGCTGCTTGTTTCCTATAACCTATACTGATGGAGAGTTTGGGGATTTGGGACCTTTTGGATCCTTACCACAGGATTCAACAGTTAGAAATTGTGAGCCTGGAGTGTATCTTTTGAAAAGACAGTATTTGGTCCCAAACTCTTCTAGATACATCTTATGACTTTCCTGTCCGGTGCTGGGAGCCAACATGGAGGGAGTCAGTATGCCAAGGGACACAAGCTCTTTTGTAATAAGCACAATCAAGTTCACGGCTGGAGAGACCCAGGCACAAAAACTACATGTGGGCGTGATTTGTTGCTGCTTGTTCATAGCAGTAACTGGAACCACGCAGAATAAACAGTTATATTTGTATGAATTTCATTACCAAACATTATATTGACAAAGCAAGAAAGGAAAAGTCTAAATAGCAAAACCAAAGTGTTCAGCTCTTAGAACAGAAATGGGAAGTTGTTTCCACAGTTTGGGTGTCCCCCACTGGACCCGCAGCCTATCTCAGGATCACTGTTTCAACAGCTCTAGAGACTTCTTAGATATGCTCCTGTAAAGTATTGTTTCTTTTCCTTAGTCTTTACTTTCTCTTTCGGGACTACGATTGGCCCAGAATACATCTTCTCTTTCTGTCCTCCATACCCTGTGGTCACTGTTGGTTCATTCTGTATTGAGGAATCCCTGTGTGCGTCTGTTTTAGTTAGTGACACAACACATAACTTCTAGTGATGTGTGTAATGCCAGTGTGTCTAACTGCTCTAAATTTTTGTTTTCAGGCTGTTTAATCATTTTTGTTTTTCCCACATGTGCATGTAAAGTGGTCTCCATATAGTTGCCACATCTCACAGGTTATTTTATAGTCTTTTAATCTTTATTCAGTTTTGTGATTCCTTCCTTTATTTCATATCTATTGCCTAAATAAACATTTTATAGACTATATCTAATTGAAGCATTTCTATTTTATCATGTCATCATTGGAGAGTTTTAAGGAATTTGCATTGCCAGTAAATGCCGATATTGCTGTAGAGTGATGTAAAGCAAAATGACAATTTAATCAAGATTGATTTGTGATAACCTTAAATACAGCTAGCAAATGCATCAGCAATAGATTTGAGATGGAGATGGGGCAATGGATTATTAATAATTGATTAATGGTGGAAAAGGGATGGCATCTAGGATGATTTCTAGCCCAGAGTCTGTAAAGGTGAGTAAAGAAAAGTGTTATTCATCATAATTAGTAATAAGGGAGAAGGAAAAGTTCTTGATAAAGTATGATTTTGGTTTGAGTCTGAGGTGATCATGAATGTTTGGGAAATGATGTCTAATATTTAAATAATATATAAATACAATTTAGCATGTAGTAAGATGAACGATATGATAGTTCTTGATTTTTAAGTTTTTGCAACTACCTCTTTGGACCATACATTAAATACAAAGGAGGAATGAGGCAGAGTCTTGGGTGATACAGTACTTAAGGGCAGGGGGAAGTCATCATCGTATGATTGTTTTCCTTCCTATTTGTAGTGAACTTGTTATATTTTGTGTTAGTAGGATCTCAAAATAGCTACATTTTTTATGTAAATATTTGTAGCCAAAATATGGATCTTTTTACAAGTTGCCAAATTTTTATTTATTTACTTTTTTCCCCAAAGATTTATTTATTTATGCTTACAGAACTGGGGTACAGGCCAGAGGTGTGGTAGGTGAGAAGATTCACCAGAGACATAGTGAGGAGCAGAACAGGCAGATCAACAGAGTACACTGTTGATGGGGAGCAGTGGGCAGGACATGAGAGGTGTGCCACACCATGTGGGTCAGCTCCCTGATGGGGAATCAGACTTATGCTGCAGTGGCTTCAGAAAGCTTCATAATGTGGTATTTTAACCTGTTGCACCACTAGGGAGAACCCAAATTTTTATTTACTTCTATAGAGTTAGTGTGTTGAAATGTTTTACTGTACTTTTTAATGGATTTGTTCATTGCAAATAGTGTTCCTAACAAAGAGCAAAGCCTGTCCTATGAGTCTGGATTTTGAAAAAGATAAGAATTTCTTAATATTCTCAGTTCTGATTATCACCTGTTTTATCATTCTGCCCCTTCCCCATGTTTCTCATAAGTATACTCATATTCTTACGTCTAGTATTTATTATTGCTATTATGTTTGCAGTCCTCGTCTTTGATAAAAATCCAATTGTCTTTTGTTTTTCTCTTCTTTTTTCTAACATGCTTTATACATAATAATTCTCTTTGTTACCCAATTCAGAAACTACATAATTTGTTGTCTCTTAGCAACAAACTCCAGAAGCTACCAGATGCATTTATCTATGTGTTTCATTTTTGAAGAGAAATAGACAAATTGTGTATTTTCCAAGGAGTTCCCCAAAGTATTTTCTAGTCAACAAGAATAGTTCAGTAACTAAATGCAAATGTTTTAAGCATTTATATTTTTAGTTTTATTCATTTATGCATACAGAACTGGGGAACAGGGTAGAGGTGCAGGGGCAATAACAGTATTCACCAGAGACAGAGTGGGAAGCTGGACAGGCAGATGTACTGAAAAACACTGCTGAGGGGCACAGTAGGCGAGACAGGAAAGGTCTGCTGCACCATGTGGATTAGCAATGTGGCCAAGGATCTAATTCATATTACAGTGGCTGTGGCTAGCTTCATAATGCTGCTCTTTAACCCATTTTGCCACCAGGGAGAGTCCCAAGAATAGTCTTTTCTCTTTTAATTTATTCCTAGGAATGCAGGAGAATCCTTGCAAATTTTCTGACCCCTTTTGGTAAAACTGAGAGACATGGATTCAGTCCAAGTAGAAAATTACCAATTAGAAAAGATAAACCTGTAATTCTAAACTCTAAAATTGACTGAGCAATACTGTTACTTTTTTTCTAAGATCAGAGCTGCTTTGACTTAGAAACTATAATGGAAAAAGAGCAGGTGCTTGAATTAGCTGTTGTCTTCATTTCCTGTAGTCACTGTAATAGGCTTACCAAAATTTAATGGCTTAAAGCAACACAGACCTATTCTCTTACAGTCTTGTAGCCAAGGTTCATGGGGCTAAAATCAAGGTGTCCATAGGGCTGATTCCTTAGAAGCCTCAGAGTGGGGGATAGATTACTCATTATCTGTTCTTGACTTGAGGTTTTTCCTTGCACTACACCTCTCCAGTCTCTGCATCTATCGTCATGTTGCTTCCTTCTGTCATTCGGCACCTCCTGGTTTCTCTCAGAGGGTCATGGTGACTGCATGGACATATATGAAAAATCCAGGCAAATCTCCCATCTCAAGGTCTTCAATACATCTGCAAAATCCCTTTTACCATAATAATATTCTTTGTTTCCAAAGATCAAGGCCTGGGTATATTTTATGAACAAATCCAGGCTCCTACATTTGTTCTCTGCTGCATCGGATGATTATTCTCTCTAAAGGATTTTTTCTTACAGAACATTTCCTTTTCTTTGTGTGTGTTCCTTCTTATTTGGAGGGGCTTCAGACTAGTTCACACTGGGTTGCCTGTCTGTGGGTCCTCACCTGTGCGCTTAAGATTCAGCTGCACTGCAGAAACACACAAAAAGGTCCTAGGATGGGTTTATTATTTTTACAAGGGACAAAGAAAAGGAACAACCCAGGAAAAGAGAGAGGGAGTTGCAAGTTAACTAGTGTGTCCTACCGGTTCCACTGACTTGGAACCCCAGTAGCTCACTGAAAGCTGATCAAGAGCCAAGCAACCAGCTGCCAGCCACAAAGCCAAGAGAGAGAGCCTCAGCCCAACATCTCTGCCTTTATCGCCCAAAAGTCTCAAAATGGCTGCATAGCTCCACATTTGTGTCCAAGCAGTCCTCTGGTGTTGCTGGTAGTTTTGGTGTCTGTAGTAAGGTTGGAGACCACAAAACTTGTATCTGTAGAGTTTGTGCAGGACAACCTTTCCCCCTAACAAAACCAGTTTTTCTAATTTGTGAAAAAAATGGTATAAGTTTATTTGGTACTGTACTTTGAAATTTTACCAATGTTTACTTTGGGACCTAATTGCTGTTTACATACTGTTTGTTATGTATGAAAACCCAAAGAAAGAACTTGTCAGGAAAAAAGAAAAGTATATTAAAACCAAAACCAAAACCAAAAACAGAACACTTTGTGACACGTATAAGCCTGACAGATTTAAGAAAGATGGGGGGGAAAAAACAAGGGCAAGAGTAAAAGTTACCAGACAAAATTTAGGGCAACCAGTTAGAATTGTATTGAAAATTAAAAAGTATTTTTTTAACTAAAAATTATTTATCAATATCAGAACTGGGTACAGGCCAGAGGTATGGGGGATGGACAGTAAGATGATTCACCAGAGATAGAGTGGAGAGCAGAACAGGCAGATCTACTGAAATAAATACAGAACATGCTTGGAGTCAGGGATAGCAGAGTAGCTGTCCCAACTGGTCCCTGGTAGTGATGGCTTGAGTTTGGGAGAGTAGAGCACAGTGTTATTCATTTGAGGGATAAGTGTTCAGATTCCTTTGGGAACATGGTAGTAGTGGATGGGAAGATAACTGTGTAATCTGGATCAAATATGAAACATTTATGTATTTATTTGTTTGTTTATCTATCTATATTTATTTACTGTGAATGGTTTTGGTCTAGTAAAGCATACTGATAGGAGAAAATAAATGATCTCTTGAAATCAACTTTTTAACTTTAGCACTGTTTGGAATAGAAGTTTAATGCTTATCAAATTTTAATAGGTTTTTTTCATTAAATAAATTTCACTAGCAAATGTAGTATTAGTTCTTCCTTTAAAATTATGTCTAGTTAATATAATTCAAATTTAAATTGGTACTTGTGATGGTATGATTAGAGGAAAGAAAACAGTTGAATCTCCTGTTCTAGAAATGTTACAGTTTTAGATGTATTTTCCATGTTATTAAAAAAAAATGAAAACAGCTTTGGGTTTCCTACCTGTTATTGCTTAGCACCCCACCCCTGTCTGTTAACATTTCTGATACGGTTTTAGTGAGTAATCAAGCAGATTTAATAACCAAGGATTATCTTTTTCCATTTCCTTTTTGTCATTGTGTTCTCTCTCCAGTTAGTTCCCATTCTAAATTAGTAAACATAAAGCTCTAAATAGGAATTTAACAAAACAGTTTTCAGTAAATAATTATGCTTATCAATAGAATAATGCTTCAAAGACTGGTGAATATTTGCAAAAAGAATCATCAATAGGATAGAAATTTATCACACAGGATAATTTCATTGTCAATCCATAAGAGTATGACCAGTTTAAAAATTATAAAATCATGGTAAAAATTTCATATAACTGCTTATTAGATCATTAATGCCATTTTAAAGGCAATATTAAAAACTCAAGTAATGTTTCAAGTGCTACAAAATATTTAGAATTTATAAAACTGTGATGCTTAGAATATTCATTTTACTCCTCAAAATCCTAATTTAAAATATTCCTCTATTTCCTCAAGAAAATAAGATTACCTGGAGCTAGTAAATATATGGATACACTGTTTTTTAGTTAAGTAATGCCTTATTATATTTATAAATACAATACATGTTTGGAATGATTTTATTAGGACATATTCCCCAGTGTGAAGTTACCTGATTAATTAGAATATTTTTAGAGCTTGCGATTATTTTTCAGAAGAATTGTGCCATTTCAAGTTACTATTAGAAAGTGTCAGTGCCTTATTTCACCTGTAGTTTCTTTTGTCATATAAAACATGCAAATAAAAAAAGTCTTTGTGAATTTAGTAATAAAATAATGTTAGGATTTTTTATAATATACTTAAGAATATAGTTTTTTAAATGAAAATCCTTTTTAAGTATAATAAGATTTATTCTTTTCTATTTCATTATTGTAAAGTAACATCTTATTGTCACTTTTGAATCTCATGAGCCTTTAAAACAAAAATGGCATACGTCCTATGTGATACATGATTATATGGCATCTGTTGGAAATATTTAACCTTCAATTTTATTTGTCCTTCATTTTATTTAAAATATTGTAATTCTGATTTGGTTGCCTTGATCTACAAATTTCTATTGTTTTTAGTCAAATTTCCCATACTTCTTTCTATTAAAACATAGGTCATGTTTGTGTTTTAATGAAAAGTAACATTATAGAATTTAAAATAACTAATTTTACATTAAAAGTAAAACCAATTGAATGGATTTCTTACAGTCACTTGTATAAGAGACTTGTACAACAGTGATAGAATGTACACCTGTACAATAGTTCATATACATCAGATTTTTTGATATTATGCTTATATTTGATTACTGTGATTCTTAAATAAGATTGCTACACTCTGATGTCTGAAAGTTAGAAAAAGGGTAGCATAGCACCCTTCAAAAAAGTGGTTGGAAGGTAACCCAGGAGCTTTTCAGGATCCATTCAGTCCTTCAGCTGACAAAGCTATATTAAGAGTAAAGCATCAAATTCTTGTAGTTCTTTATACACATTTACCTATATCTCTGTGACCTTCTATTCTGCCTGATCCAATTTTAACCTCTGCCATTTAGACTAAATTAATTTTACTTAAAACTTTGGATTCAAAAAAAATTAGAGCCATCTGAAAATCTATTCAATGTCTTATCACCTATGAGTCTCATAGCAGAATAGCTATAATTATTTTTATTTTACAAATAATAAACATGAAACTTACATAAAGAAATTCAACTAGAATCTCAGTGCAGATATTTTCACCATGTAAGTTGTAATCTCCTGCTCTCTAAATACCGTGGATTTAATCATATTAAATTTATGTATTATCAAAAGGACCACAGAACCTAATGTCTATTGGATTTATAACAAATGACTGTCCCACCTTAAAAGTCCTTAATATTTTCAAAATCACCTAATAATATGATTTTAGAGTGCTCCTTTGGTTTCCTTAGATTTATAGATTTCTTTCATAACTTTATATTATTATAAAAGGATTTCTCTGTGTTAAAGACTCAGTTGACATTTTAAAGGTGTAGTGAGGAGGTGGACTTGTTAATAGCACATCAACCAGCAATTCCCTTATGTGCAACAAGACTGCCAATAAACAAGATGATTTATTAAGATCTGCAGATTCAACAGAAAATAAAGAGCAATGCACCTGTCTCTTATACGCAGTCAACATGGTGTATGTTATTGGTTAAAATAAAGTATTAAAGCACACCAATCAACTTGAGTACAAATTATTAAAATCTACTGCAGGTTAATTAATATCATTGATTTCTTGAACATAAAATATATCAGTCAAATAAAAGTGCTTTTTTCAGTAACTTTTAAATGTGTAGATAAAAAATAAAGAGACTTTAAAAGTCTACTGACAACAGATGCACCTATATAGTTAATGGACTGTGGTCCCCACAATCTATCAATTGTCACATAGCTGCTATCTAGTGATAAAATCAATGTAAGTGTTTTCAAATACATAGCACTGCTTCACCGAGAACTCTAACCTCAATATGTCATCACACAGGTATTTAAACATCAAGCAAGATGTAGAAAAGCATCAAGTAGGTTTGAACTTGTAAAGCTTGACAAAAGATTTATATATTTTACAGATTTGTTTTCTTCTCACTCAGTACACAATTTCAGAATATATCAATCCATCAAGCTTTCTTCTTCAAGGGGTTGTGAATAAATTGCAACCAGGAATTTTGCTACATGTTATATTGGCTAGTTAAATAAATATCCTGACTTAAAGAAAGATAGGGGGAAAAAATGTATAACTTCCAGAGTATAGAGCTAAGCTTTCTATCTGAAATCTATTGTCAAGATCTATGATTTTCAGTTTAAAATTAAAGTAATCTTAAAACATTTCTCTTTAAATACTGTGATTTTCTGCATCACCTCTCCTCAAAAAGGTAGTGATCTAAATGTTATAGATGGGTCTAGAATGAATTTAAATTGAAATCTGATGTATATAAGTGTGGAGAAATTTTAGTTCTAAAGTAATCTGTTTTCGTTTGGTGTGCTAGGAATGCAAATTATTATATAAATCTCACATATACTTTCTATTTTAGCAAATGTCACTGCTATTTGAAAAGTCATTGGTCCTTTGGAAAGTGATTGATTTATCTCCATGCTCCTGGAGTTAAGATATTATTTCATCAGGATTCATGGCTAGAACTAGTGAATTATCTTGTAGATAATTAAAGATCGATTCAAAATCAAATTAATGCAGAAACACAAAATATGCAAGAGCAACACAATAGTTGATTATGATGATGGCATCCATTATTTTTGATGACTATAATTTTTTTTAAAGATTTATTTATTTATTCACACAGAACTGGAGTACAGGCCAGAGATGCGGAGGGTGAGAGAATTCACCAGGGACAGAGTGGGGAGCAGAACAGGCACATCGACGAGGTACACTGCTGAGGGGAGCAGCGGGCAGGTCAGGAGAGGTCTGCCACGCCATGTGGATCTCCTCTGGGGCAGGCGGGAATCGAACTCATGAAGTAGTGGCTTTAGCTTCTCAGGGCAGTGCTTTAACCCACTACGCCACCAGGGAGGGCCCAACTTTATAATTTTTCATGTGTCGTAACATGGTTTCTTAATCATATCCAAAACATTCTGACCTATTGTTGAGTTTGGGAACACCGTAAAGAAGCCTTTATTTGTAAAGTCCAATAAGTTTTCCTATCTGAACAACTTATTTAAGTTGTTCAGACATACTTACTTCCTACAGGTTAATTTACTGGCTAAATTAGTGGTATAGTTTCTATTTTATTAAAAAAAAATAGAGAAATAAATAGGACATTGGTTTTTCAACCTGTTTTCACTTATTTTGTTATTTTTTTAAGAAAATGCTAACTGGGAAACTTTTGTTTCTATGTCAAAAAAAAAGCATATAGGCAAAAATCATCTGCAGTAGAAAGTACGTCACTCTATGCTAGATATAAGTTCTCATAAGATCATTGGGTAATGACTGTACAAGATGCTCATTTTAGTCTGTTAGAATTTGTAGAAGGATTAGTAAAAGAAAAAGATGGTGATATTAGCTTTCTGGGTATTTCAAAATCTTTACGCATAGAACATTTTTATTATAAAGTTAAAATAAATAAAACTGTTTTGAGTGTGAAAAGGAAAATAATTTAGTATCTATGAATTCCATTTATTTACACAAAATTATAGTAAGATTATATATCCTATAATATTAATATAAATTATACTATGAAAGCATTTGCAGAATGCTTTCACAAATATCACAAAATATCACAAATATCACAAATATCACAAAACAACTAGAAAGCAAAAATGAATATATGTCATTTATTAAGTACTTGAACTAAAAATATAGGATATCAAAAAAGACATCATATTTTTGAATATATAAAAATGTATATTTTCTTAATATGATTCACCCATTTTAAAAAGTGTCTCTTAAAAGGCATTATATTATAGAATATAAATATAACGTCTTTCCAAATTTTATAGACATAGCATTAATTTTTTTTTTTTATTAAAAAGTTTATTTTTACATCATTTTTCACATTTTTTTTTTCATCTCAATTGTAATCCCCACGGGTTTCCCATCACCAAATCACCCCTGTGCCACCACCATAGTCCCGTGCATTTCCCTCCCTTCCCCCCCCCCCGTTTTTGATCCCATTCCCCACTCCACCCCCACAGAATGTCTCTGGTCTATGGTTGTTCATTATTTTTGTTATTTTCTCGCCTGGTCCATTATACTCCTGCTATGAGTGAAACCATCCGGTATTTTTCTTTCTCTTTCTGGATTATCTCACTCAGCATGATCTTTTCCAGCTCCATCCAAGTGACATAGCATTAATTTTAATATACTACTTTTCCACTGCAATTAATAGTACAAAGGTAATTTAAATGTTCTCTCAATATAAATTTTTAAGTAAAATGCTATCATATAAATTTGTTTTTGAATAAAATATGCTTATCAAAATTAGATAAAATCTTCATAAGACGTCTTTGGATGTTATCTTGATTTTATTTAGTTTGGGATCGAAACTCATATGATTCTGATACTAATGATGATGTAAATGAAAATAATATATACACTTGTGAAATGTTTGCTGATGCTTAAAACATTATCCTGGAGGTTACTGTATCACATCCATTAATCATTAATGTGTCATAGGCTCTATAACTCAGTATCTGGCTTCTAGTTTCCAAATGTTAAAAATGTGGCAACCTTCACTCCTGCCCTCATGGTAAGGAAAAGTCATCAACATTATTAGATCTGTATGATAATTAAGGTTACAGGGTGAATAAACCATTGCCCTAAAAGCTGGAAGGAAAGACCGATAAAAAAGGATTATCACTGGGCCTCTCTGGTGGTGCAGAAGTTAAGCACTAAAGCTCTCCACAGCCACTCTAGCCTGAGTTCAATCCCCTGCCAGGGAGTGACCAACTGGCACAGCAGCCCTCTCCTGTCTCCCTGCTGCTCCCCTCAGCTGTGTGTTTCAGTAGATCCTCCTGTTCTGCTCCCCATTCACTCTGTCTGGTGAATCCTCTCACCCACCACACCTGTGGCCAACACCACAGTTTTTGAATGCATAAATAAATAAAAACAAATCTTTGAAGAAAAAGATTTATTTAATGATCACTTACCAGAAACAGCCAATGCAGCCAGCAGTGGCAGTGACAGTTAAAGAAATAATTGACAAGCTCTAGACACTAGGATCGACTAGCTTAAGATATAAAAATTTAGGAAGACCATTCTCAGGGGTTGCCTGTTCCTTTTTTTTTTTTTTTAAGATGTATTTATTTATGCATAGAAGAACTGTGATATGGCTAATGGTATGGGGAGTGACACACCTCACCCGAGACAGATTGGGGAGCAGAACAGGCAGATCCACCAAGATACACTGCCGAGCGGGGTGAGAAGAAGTTTCATGTGGCTCACCTCCCTGGCCGGTGATGGAATCTCTGCTGCAGTGTCTGCAGAGGATCTCACAGTGCTGTGCTTTGACTGGTTTTGCCACCAGGAAGTTCCAATTGCCTGTTCTTATGTAGTTTTTCCTCTTGAAGTTCCATCAGATTTTCACAGTAAAGATCAGAGAAAAATCCCCTACTGTTCCCAACAAGGAACAGGAAATATAACCATTTTGAAATATGCTGAGAGTATTCTGCTCCCCTTCGCAAAGTCAAGCCCACAAGGAGAACTATTTTACCAGAGTCTAACCAAAGTGAATTTCACCAGCATGACCGATGTGGAGGAAGAGAAGTACCTAACTCTATTCCTTCTAGCCTTGTTGTCTCATCTATGAGGTTAAAAAAGAAAGAAAGATAAGAAGAGGCTGAAGAAGTCTGGCTGTAAGGGTCAGCTCAGAGGCACAGGCTTAAGAAAGGACATAAACCCAACCTGAAGGCAAAGACGAAACCCAAGATAACAGTGAAGCCAAAGTAAGAATAAAAAACAGACAGAAAAACTCTAGCAGAACAAATTTTCACCTCCTGCTCCTGCAGCTAGACCAAACAATAAGTAACAAATAAGCATAAAACATACTAAGCCTATTTTCCATGCTTCTTAATTACCACTGTTGATTTTGAAAATTCCGTACAAGAATGAAGTAGATCATCAGGAGCTGTGCCAAGTGCCTGTGTGTGCCTGTGTGTATGCTTTAGACGCACGCATGCTTTATAACAAATGCATGGCTTCACCTGAGAGACAGTAATGTATAACACTAATTCATACCGTTTCTGTGATTGTCATGCTTCTATAGACATCCTGGTTAATCATGAATTACATATGGTCTTCCTTTGTCTATTTATTTATGTATTTATTTATTTTGGCTTAAATACAGAACTGAATTTATTTATTTTATAATAGAATAGTTTATTTTTACATCATTGTGTACATTTTTTTTCAGCTCAATTGTAATCCCCGTGGGTTTCCCATCACCAAGTCACCCATGTGCCATCAACATAGTCCCATGCACTTCCCTCCACCCCCACCCCATTTCCTTTGTCTATTTAAAGGGAAGGGTTTCTTCACTCAAGCAATTTATTAGCAAGAAAATGGTCTCTGCTGTGGATTGAATGTTCATGTCACTTTATGTCACCCTGTGTCACACCTCTGGCTCCACAACCCTCAGCTGCCCCAGGTGTGATTCTCATGGGCCTCAGTGTGGCTCAGGCCCAATGGTGTCCTCTTGGGGCTTCCCAGGTTGCAAGCTTTGACAGTTCCGTGAGGTGACAAATCATCAATGAACAGAATACAGGGACCCTGGGTGGTGACTATCTCTGTATATTGCAAAGGTTGGAGGCACTGAGCACCCCATCTCCAGTATAGCCTGAGCAGGCATCCAGCGCAAGAGGATTATCTGGAGACTTAAGGCTTAATGTCCTTTGCCCCATTTGATTTTAGTTTCACCTGGGAACTAATCACTCCCTTCTTCCCTGTTTCTCTCTTTAGGGAGAGAAATAACTCCCCATTGCCTGTCTTCTCTTTATGTTTAAAGGCAACCTGCTTGGTTTCACAGTAACAGTTCATAGCAGTTGGCCTTAAGATGCATCACACTTATTGTTTTACCTGTATCTGATTTAGGGGGGTCTTTGGGTTTTAAGTTTTTGAGCTGGTGCTACAATGATTTAACACCCTGTGGCTTTTGTAGTGGAATGTTTACTTTTTTGCATGGGGGGAAATACTTGGATTTTGGGGAGCTGAGGCAGAATGCTAGACACTGATTATTTGGGTCCCTCCCAAATGTATATGTTGAAACCTAATCCTCAGTGTGATGGTATTTGAATGTATGATCTTTGGGAAGTGATCAGGTTATGAAGGCAGCACCTCACTAATGTGATTTGGCCTTTATGAAAGAGGCCCAAAGAGCTCCCCTCCACTTCTGTCACCATGAAAGGATGATGGCTTCTGAAAGGAAGCAGGACCTCACCAAATACTAAATCTGCTGAGACCTTAATCTTGTATTTCCTGGCATTTAGGATTTTGAAAAATCAATGTTTGTTTCTTCCACCACTGGGTGTAAGATAGTTTTGTTATAACATCCCAATCAGATTAAGGCATTCTTCTGAATATTTCATTTAAGAGTAAAACATAAACCCGTTCTGCCATTAAAGAAAAATAAAGCAGCTGAAAGTATACAAATAATTTATATATAGAAATCCAAAAGACAAGTGACGGCACTTTGGAACATAACCAAGCTGGTGTTAACTTTGTATCAGCTTAGAGTTAGGTCTCCCCTTGTCTTCTAGAATACTTACCCTTTTAGTTTCTGTCTTTATCTTTGATTTGTTCATTCTCTCCCTTGAGCTCTTTGATTGGCTTCTTTCTCCTCCTGTCTTCACCATCTGAAAAAATATCAAAGCGAAAGTAAGTGGAATACTTAAAATCTGCTCATGTGGTTCAGTTCTATGGTAAATCTGTAACAAACCATTATTTTGCTAGAGGCAGACAACTTTATTTAGGTGTTTGGACAGGAACATAGTAAGGGAATAATCTACTCTGTTGTAAAGGAAGCAGTGAGGAATATGCTTTAAATGGAATGATTTTCTTATCAACTAAGCTGAATAGAGGGAACATTCACAAACTTCAGTAATAGTTTTATTGCACCTGGGTTATATTGAGAAAAGCACTTTTGAAAGTTATCTAAACTACCTTTTGACTACTAAAAGTAAGAAAAGTTATAAATCATAAAAGTCAGCATTATTGGTTCTCCAAGAAATTGCATGAAATCAAGGTTACATATATTAAACATAAGGCCCGTCCATAACTTATTTATTACAAACCATACATTTCTATTTGTTCACGTCAGTGAAATATAGATGAGATGGTGAAATGAATTAGTTATGAATCACTGCCTATTGAATGCTAATGTTCTAGTTATTGATTTTTCCATAAATTTTTTCTTCAATTTCTAGAGAACATGTCCTTCAATTCCAGTAGACTTTGGCATTACATTCTGTGAGTGTATATTTACTTTGGGGGTACCCTCCTCAGTTAAACCCTTTACAAATAAACCTGGAGGACTTCTTCAAACCTTGAACTCTGAAGACCTTTTTTTTTTTTAATAATTTACCAGTTTAAACATAAAAAATGTGGGTCCGTAAATTCAGCACTCTCTGATTTTTGAGAATCTCCAACAAGTAACTAGCAAAGTATATGCTGTTATTGGCATGAGTCTTTGGTGAGGAGCTATTAATGGTAATGTTTACCCAGTGTCAGAATAACTTTGCCTGTTTAAAACCTTAGGACATAAATACCTTATTGAGAAGCCAGTGGTGCTGCAATGCTGGGAACACGCAGAGCAGTGAGGGCACTGTGATCTTGAATGGAGAAGATTGCAGAGTGAACATCTTGAGAGTCTGAGAACATTTTTCCCTTTGAGGAAATTCATGGTTCACGTAACAAAAGCAATAGCAATAGGCTGAGAAGCTGAGCAGAGATTTTTAGAGGCTCATGGGACTTTGAGGACACCCTGGAAATGAATACCTCGTAAATTTTCCACACTATTAACTGGAACTAGGAGAGTTCCCAGTCAGAATGATGGGGGGAGGCATAAATAGCGCAGATACTAAGACTAAAGCTTGGCTTCACATCATCTTAGTCTCCAACTAGGAGAAGCGAGATGGGTTGTTATGATACAGAGAATAGCTGTCTGCCCCAGAAAACCCTCTCTGAAGGAAGATGAAACCCAGAACCTCACTTATTTGTTTTATATAAAAGAAGTCAATAACTCAGTAAGAAACAAGCAATTATAGAAGAAAACAAACTTTTTTAAAGATTTATTTATTTATTTATGCTTACAGAGCTGGGGTACAGAGGTGCAGGAGTGGTGAGAGGATTCACCAGAAACAAAGTGGGGAATAGAACAGGCTGACGGATGAAGTACACTGCTGAGGGGAGCAGCGGGTGGTCAGGGGAGGTCTGCTGCGACATGTGGGTCACCTGGGGGTGGGGATCAAACTCATGCTTAAGTGGCTTTAGTTTCTCAGTGCTGTGCTTTAACCCACTGACTGGGGCACAGGCTAGAGGTGTGGGGAAGGGAATAAGAGGATTCATCAGAGACAACCTGGAGCAGAAAAGGCAGATCCACTGAAATCCACTGCTAAGGGGAGCAGTGGGTGAGACAGGAGAGGTCTGCTGCACCACATCAAATTCATGCTACAGTGTCTGTGGATAGCTACATAGTGCTGTGCTTTAATCTGTTGCGCCACCAGGGATGGCTTTTGGAAAGGATTTTTAAGGTTATGGCTGTGTGCCCATAAATTGCTGGCGTAGGTGGCCAGCCAGGAGCCATCACTTATCATCCATTACGCTAGAGCATAAAATTATGACTCAAAGTTTCTATGCTTCCTCAACTACACTCATTTTCTGGTATTAGTATACATTAATAATGTACTTGGGCCCTCCCTAGTGGTGCAGTGGGTTAGAGCACAGCACTGCAAGCCAGATGCCACAGCTTTAGCTTCAGTGCAAGTTCCATCCCTGGCCCTGGAGGTGATACAGCTGGCCTGGCAGAGCTCCCCTGGTTCGGCTGCTGCTCCCCTCAGCAGTGCATTTCATCGATCTGTCTGTCCGGCTCTCCACTCTGTCTCTGGTGAAGCCCCTCACCTGCTCCTATACCTCTGGCCTGCACTCCCATTCTGTACACATAAACAAACAAACAGATAAATAAGTAAATACATAAATAGTGTACTTGAGGTAATCTATGAAAATTCTTCAAGCACAAGTTTCCAATACAATAAAATAGCATGTTGTAGAAATTTGTGATTTTCATAAGAATTAAATTATAAACTTGATATTAGACATTTCTGGTACTGATAAATAATGAAAGTAAATATTTTTTTATTAATGTCTCAGAACCTATTTAGTGGGGAGAAGAGAGGCTGTGGACGGGATGTGTGGATGACTTCCAGACAGTATTTCCTAAATAATGTGCTATTTAAGTCCATTCATAGAAGGAGATATTACTTTCATAATACCCTTTTTCTTTTTCTACCTTAACTTTTTTTGATACACTATAAGTTTGACTTCAGAAACTTGGATTCTTTGTAAATTATACAATGTTAGCTTCTTTTTAACTTATAGAATGTCCATATTAACATGATTAATATTGTAATGTCTTATGCAAACATCATCATTCTCTTTTCCATTCATTCTAAAATGTATTAATATACAGTGACCAAGAAGTGACCACACATTATCATTCCTTTTCTTTTTTAATATTTTCCAGTAGGATGGAAAATGTATTGAGTAACCTTCCATATGTATAAGCTTTCAACCCTTACTAAGTGTAAATGCCTAATTAATCCCATAAAACATAACAATGTGTTTTACAACCAAAGGAACTTCCCATTACCTGGTCTAACACTAAAAATCCTGAGGGCAATATAGAATAATTCACATAGTCAAGAAGAACCTCAGTCAAAATGCATGTAAATTAGCTGTTATAACTATGCTTACATAAATAAAAAAAAAATTCCAAGTTGGACAACTTAATTCAAATCTATACTAACATACCAATATTATATATTCTCTCCAAATATGAGTTATGAGTAATCCAGTGAACTTTATCTAAGAGTTTGGTGGCATTCTGCTTTCTATAAGTGAAAATACTGAAAATCAAAACAAACGCATATAGTGGATTAAGCAATCCTTAAACTATACATAAACAAGCTTTGAATTAGAGTAATTCTAAATGTGGAATATCATTCTGTAGAAATATGAATGATTTCATACTAAAATGCTCACAAGTAAATTCAGATTAAGTAATTCAGATCTGACACATACAAATTAAATTTATAATCTCATCTTAAGTTGTATAGTAAAACCATGTAGTTGTGTTTTTATAGCATTGCAGTGGTTTGATTAGTCTTTAATAGATAATATCTCACTGTATATATACATACATATAATGTAAAGCATATTCAATATACATATGCATGTCTGCATATGCATTATGCATCCGATGTATTTGTGTGTATATTATATGATTTATATATCTAGTTTGTTATCTTTATATAATTTACATATATCGGATGTATACATTAATACCAATAAGTTTTGTCTTTATTATAGATTTGCATAGATCAGGGGAGAGAGAGAGAATTGACTAGCTATTTGTAGAAGACAGTTCATATAAATTAGTTTCCATAGTTCCAGAGATGGTTTTGATATAACATAGGCTACTTTTTTATTATGATTTACAGCTCAATCATTTAGCATAAAATATGTTTCTATGCATAGTAATTACTATTATTGTATAAGAAACAGAAAGTCATATAAGAACTTGAAGAGGATCTATATAAATCACACAGACAGGACCCTCCTGGTGGCACAGTGGGTGGAAGCACAACACTACAGAGGTAGCCCTTAGCTGCTTTAGCGTGAATTAGGTCCCCGGCCAGGGGGCTGATCTGACACAGCAGACCTCTCCTGTCTTGCCCACTGCTCCCCTCAGCAGTGTACTTCGTCAGTCTGCCTGTTTTGCTCCCTACTCTCTCTGGTGAATCCTCTCACTGCTCTGCACCTCTGGTCTGTAACCCAGTGCTGTGTGCATAAATAAATAAATAAAGCTTTAAAAATATTACATTCGCAAATATCAGTTTTTGAAGGTCTGGATTATCCTGAGACTTATTTTTTCTGCACATATCACATTAGAAATCAATGATAATTATCTTTAATGTTTCTATATTTTATGAAACATCATAACAAAATTAAAGTATGTAGTAAATTCTAAATCAGCATTTAGAAAATATTGTGTGGAAAAGAACATTAATATTAATATGTGAAGTAGAACCTCATTAGCCATCTTAGGCATTATCTGTATCTAAACCACACATGAGATTTGAACTGAATTTGGTAAAGAAGAAATAATCTGTGAGGTACAATTATAGGTATACGACCTCAGAAAAATAAATTACAACAGATTTGTATACCATCATTCAAAAGTAAGTATACATAGATCATAATAGTGTGAAGAAGTCAAGCCCTCATCTTAGTTCAAATTGCTTTCAGTTTCTCAATAATTGTCAATTTTGTAAAAAGTCTTCAGCTGCATGGTAGGAATACCCTGCTGGCCCTTGGTGAGCATTAATAGCACCATACCTTTCAAACAGTTTTCAGTCTAACATTGAACAAATTACAGTAGATAAAATGTATTGCATATTTGTGATAAGGGGGATCTTTGCTAAACTTTATCTAGACTGTTGATTTGAATTTGCACAGTACTCCATGTGGTCTTAGACACTATAATTCTTCTTATTTTGCAGATGAAAACACTGCCTATCCTTAAGGAGTTAGGCCCTATAGGTGTTAGGCAGGGTACCGTATAGGGCAGGGCTTAGAAGTGCTTCCTAATTAATCCAGGAGGGTGAAAGTTTCTCCCTGCCTTGAAGGTGGGTAAAGACTCAAATTGTTCAATGGAAATTGACCCTTCACCATCTGTCAGACATGTATCAGATTTCAAAAGTGTCTCTTTTTCAAACTTTCGACTGTATTTCAGACATAATTCAAATGTCCAAATGGATATATGATGATGACATTGCATTGTTCATATATTTAAAGATTTATAAAATCTACATATCCAATAATGATATGATAATGATCACAGCAATGACTTGAGCTATTATTATTGGATATAATCTTTACTAGCAATAAATATTATCCCATTTAAGTTTAAAACAAGCTCAACTTACAAAGCTGATTTAAATAAAACTATGAGATTCAGAAAATGAAAATTTGCTATGCAATACTTAATGGGAATGTTGTGAGGCTGAAATGCAAAACTATTTTTTTATCTTTCATTATCACATTTTATCAATAAATATTAATAAATGTAATAATTATGAGCAATAATAAATACACTGGTTAGGTATTTTTAATAATTATATATGATACTATACAGTATTTAAAATATAAAAACCTATATGACAAAATGGACAAATAGTGGTTAAAAGGGAAAGAAACTTCCACTTAATAAATTAACCCCAAATTTATAATGTGTAGCTACTTAGTGCTACTTACTTAGTGCTACTGTTAATAATACTCTATGACATATTTTAAAATTCCTAAATGTAGATCTAAAAGTTCTGATCACAAAATTATAACTATTTGAGATGTTGGATGCTAATTAAACTTGTAATGGTGATACTCACATCATATTAAATAAAATATCAGATCATTAAGTAGTGCAGTTGATACTAATAAAATGCTATGTAAACCTTAATTAGAATGTAAAGACTGCTAAATCTGGAAAATTTCTTAAAGTGTGTTATTATAAATTTTCAAAATCATGTTAAATAGAAAACATTTATAATTCTCTGTATAATCCTTTTACTATCTGAATCAATGCTGGCTTTGCAGAGCGTATGTATGTAGTGTGTGTGTGTGAGTGTGTGTGTGTGTGTGTGAGTGTGTGTGTGTAGAGAGAGCCGCAGAAATAATGACAGATGCATCAGTGGACTAAAGTCAGCACATATCTGCTCTTGTGGGACTTCTGTTCTTGTGGGCAAAATAGACAATACAGAGACTAGCATTTAAATATAAGCATACATTTTCAGCTGGTTTGAGTGATGACCAAGGACAATTACTGGATCCGATGGTGAGAATATATTTATTTTTCTAATAGCCAGACTGTCTTTCACAGTAGCCATAATGTCTTGCATTCCTACCAGCCAAGAATGAGAATTCTCACTTAGCCACATTGTCCACAATAATTTTATTAGCTTTTTAGATTAACCATATTGACAAGTGTGTAATGGTAGCTCATTGTTTTAATATATAATTCTCTAATGTTCTATCATTCATCATATTATAAAAACCCATTTTGGTGTCAGCTCCATAGGAGAATTTAGTGAGAGAACACACCACAGGAATATTCCTATTTAATTGAGTGGGAAGAGGTGGATCAATAAGCAAGAATGTAAGTACTGTAATACATTATTATATTTTCTCATATAGTGTGCTATTTAAGACTTCATAACATGTATCACCAAAATAATGATAAGGCTGTGTGAAAATATATCTTGGACTATGGAGTATAAGTGTGAATAGGCCTGAGGGAAATTGTAGTTCAAAATCAGTGAATGTGGTGGTAGTGGTGTGGATTTGGGTGGTAGCTGGAGCACTAATAAAAATGCTTATACTGTGAAAAATTGGCTTAGATATATGGTATGAAAAAGAGATATATCACGAGCTAATGACAATTTTTTGACATAACTAGAAGTAGAGTGTTATATTTACTGAAATGAGAAAGCCTAGATGTAAGGGATGGGTAAAAATCTGAAATCAAAATTGCAGTGTGGTAAGGTTCAGTAGACTAAAAATTCAGCATAAAGTCACAAAATTGCACATATATTGAATCATTATTTCTCACATAGTCTATCACTATTACCGTGGTAACAAGACTAGTACATATTTTTTTGCTACAGAAATTCAAATCACTTCACTGCTTGGGAAGAACAGAGGGATAAAGGAATTTAAAACTGTTTCCTTGTCTACTTATTCACATCCCTTGCCAAGAATGGCTTAATATCCAGATGCTTGAGAAGAAGATAAAAAGGAAAAAAAAAATCCTTCAGCATATCTGGGACCTGAAGATGCAGTAACAAAATTTCTTCTTTGCATTTCAAACCATTTCTCTTATACAGGCACATTCACAGTATTTAAACACAGATGTCTCTTCAATTAAAACTTTCCCTGTACTGTATTTAGCATCGTTATATATTTTTCTGCCCAAATTTAATTCCTCTCTATCTCTGATTTACATTTTAACAAGATCATTCTGGCAGTTGCTGCTGGAGAATAGATTGGATCCTGAGAGTGAATACACAAAATCACACTTGAGGTTGCTGGAGTGTTTGAGACGTAAATATCAGAAGAGGTTCAAGCCCATGGTGCCATCATAGGGGGAGAAAATGCAATGCAGCCGATCATTTGGGTGTTGGTGGGAAAGAGAGGATGGGATGAAGGGTGACTGTCTGATTTTGGACTTTGAGAAACTGGATGGACAAAGGAGCCTTTGTTATATTTATTACTATATATTTAAACATTATGTTTAAAGTGCCTTCACAGAATTGATATTATCTCAACTTTGGTTATATTTCATATTTCAGAGGACTTACTAAAAGTAAGTTTGCAAACAAACATATATTTGGCTTTCAATATATTTTTCAAGGATTATTTCTTTTTGCTTTCATTTATTGCTCTAAGTTTTACAGCTACAGATGAACATGGTTTATATAGGGCTAGATTGTTCATAGCTTTGGGGTTACCTTCCTAGGAAAAAATTCTCTCTTGCAAGATTATGAAAATATACATATTTTAATTTTTGTATTTTTTGACTCATTTTCTTATGCTAATTTCATGTGGTGTAGAATAGTATGAAGTATGAATTTTATCTTCAAAATAGTTATGCATCTTTGAGAACTGTTTATTAATTGATGACAGATTTTAAGGGGTTATTGTTTTACAAATATTGGTTACAAACGAGTTATATCAGGTACAGTCTCGCTAGTTTATTGGAGATGAAACCCAATGAATTTTATAAATGGCTGAAGTGCTCATCATTTCAGAGACTGGCATTCCTGATACATGTTGGTATGTAATTGTAGATTTGTCATATTTTTAAGAAGTTTAAAATTTATATTTATTGAAAAAATTATATAACATAGGTACATGTTGGAAAATTTCAAGATAAGTTAGTTATGCAGTCTTATTTTATCATATTTTTGATTAATATAAAAATTTGGCTTGAAATATTACTTTACTTTTCATGTCACACATATAGACTCACCACATGTCATTTTCTGAATCACGTTACTTTCAATTAATTTTAATAAGGAAAAGTACAGCATTTAAAATTCACTTCAAATAGCAAATGAAGATGGCAAGATGAATATTAACATGTGTATATAATATATATATACTATATGTAATATACTATATGTATATAACTACTATATGTATATAACTATATATATATAGTTTACTATAGTATATATAAATAAACTATATAAATTCTGGAGCATCACAACTAAACATGTTTGCCCATTTTATATAAAATATTTTTGTTAAAAATAATGTCTAGCCATGTCTAACACTTCCATTTTAAATATCATCTTGCTATACTAATAATATATTCAGCCTTTTGTTTGTGTGGTCTTTATGGGGATAGCCTCAGAGGACCTTTATTCTCTTTTCCACCCTGAAAGAAGCAACCAAGGAAGAAAATAAGAATAATATCCATTTTACTAGGTCTTCTCTTGGACATTTCCCCTAGGTTTCACACCCCAGCACACACACACACATTCCAGAAAAAGAAGCAGGGCCAAATTCTCCTTCCAAGACCCACCCTTCCCTAAATATCTATTCACCATGCTCTCTCTCCATATGTCTCTGTGCACATAAGTACATGAGTTCTCTTAGATGTATATATTTGCATGCCCATCTTGGTGGTCATGAAGTCCTTTCAATTCAGCGTTGTCTAATCTGATAACTCACTTGATATTCAGGAATCATGTCTGCTACATGTGAACAAAACTCACCCTCAAAGGTACAGCTGAAAATTACTTATATCCACTCAATGTATTTCTGTAATCTATGCAATACCATATAAACTTTATAAGTAAAGCTTGTTTGGAATCAACTTCCTTAGAAACTTGAGACTTTAATTTTCACATATTGCTACTGTGTAAATGAATGAAGCAGAATGTATAGGCCAACACATTTCAATTTTGTTTTTTTCTCAGTAAGAAATGAACTCAGTAGCTTTATTTTCCAACTATTGCATTAAATATAATTAGTGTTAAATAATATAATTACCAAGTTTTCTTTTCAATCAGACCTTTATAAAGTTGTACAAAAAGGGCTTGTGAGTCTATGTACAATATCTAAACAAGTGTCATTATGACCTAAAAGCTTTGTTCCTTTTATGTACTTTAGCCTGAAACGTTTACTGCTACTATTACATTTTGCAATTACAGTGAAGTGAGGCAGAAAATAGCAGTTCAAAAAATGTATTCAAGTAATGAAGTTTGAACCATTAGTTTCAAGGCTGTTGTTATTTTAGTAAATATTTAATCTTCCTAGCAGCATGGGTTCCTAATTGATCTTTAAGTATTATTGTTCCTGGACATTTCTAATCGACTTCTAATTGCTACATTAAGGCAGTTAGTGAATAAAGCATAATGGATGGTGGAGATTTTTACAGTACACTAAATCAAATGAATGTAGTAAATTTAGAATTCATTTTTCTTATTGACTTTTGAAACACAACACAATAAATCCATAGATATATACACTTGTTTCTTATATTGAAGAGTTCTACCAATCCAAGGAAAAGTGATTGATATATTACACTAAGTAAAACAAAACTTCATTTGCAATAAATTTTGAGACTATTTTAAAATCTCCTTTTAAAATAGTTATGTTTGGTATTTTCCAGGTTCCTATGTATTGTGCTTTAGGTTTTTTCTTACATTACTTTTAATCTCTATCCATCTGTATCTGTTTTATATTTATGTCATTGACTTATGAGGATTTTATTGAGTGTAGTGTGAATTTACCTAATATGGCAGGTACTATAATCTAAAGCCATATACTAAAGTCTTCACCTAATTCTAATGATAGTTTCATGGACATGTGGAGACATGTCTCATGTTGCAGAGATAAGCGTTATTTTCACTAGTTAGCTCTTCAGCTGGTAGCTACTGTGTGGAGTTGCTATAGTTACTAACACTTAACAGGTGATACACAATACACTGAGTGTTCTGCTGCTTACCACAGGGTGTTTATCTATATCTGTGTTACAGGAGCCACTTAGCTTTTCCAGAACACAATACTTCAAGCAGTATCATCATGAACATTGTCACCTTTTCTTTGGAAAAAGCACATTTCACTGGAGAAACACAACTCCCCAGTACTCATCCTGAAGGTCTCACCCCTTGAACATGCAAAGTTTTAAAGATAAGCACGTTACGAAGTTATACCACATATAATTGTACTTCTACTTTTTAATGCAATACTCAGGAGGCATTTTGTTGTTTTTGGTTTTTCCTGAGCTTAAGCATTAATGAATGAGGACAGTGTGACTAGAACCCGACTTCCCACCACAGGAGACAAAGCAGTAGTGAAGGACAGGGACTGAGGGCATGGCTGGAGATGCAGAGCCCACCCTGGTGGTCTTGTTTGAGCTCCACATTCTGAAATGCTTGACTTCCCAGTTTCATGAGGGAATCTTTGACTTCACATTTCATTAGTACAATTTTTGTCCCTTAAGTAGATTATTTAATGCTATAAATGAATCAGTAATGATAGCTAATTTGTTGGCAGTGATTAATGTAGCTTCTTAAAGTACCCTGCATGATGGATACAAAAAAGGAAAATTTGATTTTTTTAGGCAATCATAAACCCTAACTGAGCAATAACCAAATTGCTAGCTATTGCAAGCTGGGTTGTTTCTTGTTGTTTAGGTTATATATGTGCTGACACAAAAGGCTTTGATGATATCAGAGAAAATATCAAAATATGAGGAGTATTAAATTAGAAACAAGAGAGAGATATCAATAATTGGCACACCTGAAATGAAAGACAGGTTTTATGAAGAACATGCTGTCCCTGAAGTTAATGAATGAACCAAGTTGTATGAAAAAAAAAAAAAAAAAGATTATCATGCTCATTCTAGTGTTTAAAGACTTATTTTTATTTATTTATGCATACAAGAGCCATAAGTGCAGGGGACTGGAGGATTCACCAGACAGAACAAAATGGGAGTGTCTACTGAAATACACTGCTGACCAGAGCAGCGGGTAAGACATGAGAGGCCTGCTGTGCCGTGTAGGTCAGCTCCTTGGCCAAGTGATTAACTCATGTTTTAGTGGCTAGCAATAGATTCATAGTGCTGAGACATAACCCCTTCTGCTTTTTGTTTAAAAAGCAAAAGTTTGTATCAAAAAAGGCAGGAAATCTGGAAACACAATATGACTGAAAATCATTTCATTTCCTAGCCAATGCAAAATCCCATTGTAAAGTGAGAGTGATGCATCTGTTCTCTGTATCTACGAGTGCTTTTGTTTTAATTCTACATATGCATGAGGTCATAGGGTATTTGCTTATCTTTGTCTGACAAAACAGACCAAAATAATCAAAAGTTACGAATGTCTATTATAAGATAAATAGGTTCTGGCGACTACAGCATGGTGACTATAGTTAACAATACTCAATTGTGTATTTATAAGTTTCTCTGAGAGTAGATCTTTGAAGTTCTCCTCACAAGAAAAGTGTAATTGTGAGCTGATGGATGGTAACAAAACTTATTTTGGAAGTCATTTCACAACATGTGTATATGATAACTTATTAGTTAGGCATCTAAAACTAATGTAATGCTATTATTTTCAGTAATGCTAAGAAAGCAAAGTAAACCATTAGGATGTAGTAAAATGTAGGAGGAAAAGTATTCTTTTAGTGAAAGAGTGTCTAAAATGGTAATAGTAGAGGCAGCAGTCACTTAATTTCAGGCAAGAAGTTGACTGTCAATACCTATTACCTAGGGCCAAAATTTCTTTAGAAAAAAAAAATCTCTCTTAAGGACAACCAAACCTAATCTTAGTGCATGACAAGTTGTCAGACTTAAGCTGGCAGGATGGGTGACTGTGTTTGAAAGTAAGGTGACATAATAGACGGGACAGAAGGGATAGAGTAAATGTGAGAGAGATGATGTCATCCTCAAAGTCCTGGTAACCAGCTCTGCAACTAGAGTCCTAATTACAACACAACAGAAACCTGTGTAATGTACAGTAGCCATGTTACTTCTCAGTAAAATGTTACAAGAACTTATTAACTCAGTTCTACCTTCTGCCCCCTCCATACCATGCTGACTTCTGTTTACAACACTTGAAACAAATTAGAAACCCCTAAATGTCATTTCTGTATCTCATATCTATATTTTTCTCAGGCCTACAATCCTTTTGAAAAGTTGAAAATCATGGCAGCATTTAATATCTACACATGGAAAAAGATGAAAATTCAAAAATAGCATATTCAGTTAGCATTGAGAGAGGAAGTAAGTCACATGTAAAATTATTATTATTATTATTATTATTAACATTATTTGATCTGTGAAGTAAATGCAATGGGAATACATATCTCTAATTCATTGCAGTACTATTTGAATTAGGATGTAGGATTGTGAATTCCATTTTCCCAAGACTTGGGTGACAGTGCAATTATGGTGAAGTGTGTCAGATCACTCCCCCTATAAACTGATATGGCTACTAACCTGTTTTGTAAGCTACAAACATGAGTTAATGAATTTTAAGTTCTTGTAGTACATTAGTAAATCATGTTGGTATCACATGCTAAGCACTAATCTTTTCTTCTGACACAGCTTACAATATTACTAGTATTTATATGTCTGAAAAACACTTTTTCAGAGAAAAGGTAACAGTGTTGATAGTCTTCATAATTGGCCTTCATAACTTTAATATAGATATATGAAAAAGCTTGTGAAAGTATTGAATTCGATATGTAAGATGGGCACCATTTTTGTTTTTACCTGAATGATAAATTTTATTGATTTCACTTATGTTAATAATAGTGAGTAAATCATTTGGTTAAAGCTGTCAGTGTTCATTTTTAAAGTATAAACAGTTAGAAATTAGTTAATCATTGTTTTCTCTTTTCATTTGAGGTCAGTGAATATCTTAGTTTAATTACATGCCAACATTTTCTTCTCCAAAGTTATGAATAGTAGTTAATTATTAATGTTCTCTTCCTTTTAAATTTGTATTTTATCATACTAAAGTAGATAATCAAGTTTCTTGAAATGTGATATGTGAATAAAAAATGTTCTTTGTAAAATATATTAACTCAATAGATTTGGCTAAACTTCAACTGAGACTCTTATTATCAGGTCAAAAATTCATTACTATATTAAAGCTAAAGTAGATTATGTTCAATTTAGGGAATACTACAAATCATCATTCCTGTTGACTCTTGGAGTCAAAATAAGTCTAGCTTTCATTGAAATCACTTATTAATCTGCTCAATTTATAAAAGGTAATTTATTTCCTCATTATAGTTGTGATAGAGTAGTAGCTACAGACCTAGTTAATGATGAAAAAGCCTGAATAACTGACGAATGAAAGTCACAAAAGTTCTTGATTTTTTCCTGATTAATCTTGAGGAACATAGGTGGGGGTTTTTCGAAGGATCACAAACCTTGTAAAGACTGACTGCTGCCATTTGGTTTGACTTTATATCTGTATGGAGGCCATAGTGCATCCCAGAGAGAATTGACTCAAGCTGATCATTTATTTTGACAGGACATTAATCTCTAAAATATCATGCTTAGTGAAATAAGCCAGAAAGAAAAAGAAATAAAATATTGGATGGTTTCAATCATAGTAGGATCACAAGGGATCAGAGGGAAGAGAGAGAGAAGAGAAAAACCAATAGAGTAAAAATGAAAACAATGAACAGTTATAAACCAGAGACATTTGGGGGTGGAAGGGAGAATGGGATTAGAACTGGAGTGGAAAGAGTGCACTGGAAGGTGGTGATGGCACAAGGGTGAAGTGGTGGTGGGAAGCCCATGGGGATTACAACTGAGATGGAAAAATGTACAAAATGAAGAATGTTGTACAAAAACAAAACCAAATAATAATAATAATAATAATTATTATTATTATTATTATTATTATTATTATTACTATTATTATTATTATTATTATTATAAAAAGTACCAAACTTGAAGAAGGAAAGGCTGACTTGAGATTGTAAGATCCTTGACATCAGTGACATTATGTTATGATTCTGTAAATGGACAATAGCTATCATTATTTTCATCTAGAGGATGGTAAGGATTTGTCTCCCATTGTTTCTCAAGGGAAAAATGCAATATAGACTGTTTAAAATAAACAGTATAGAGGAGATTTCTAAAATAGAAAGAATACAAGATCATATTCTCTGTGACCATAAATGTTATTTTTAATTAAAATCTATGGTGGTGCGATGGGTTGAAGCGCAGAACTACAAAGCTATCCACAGCCACTGCAGTATGAGTTTGATTCTTGGCTGGAGAGGTGACCCCCATGGTGTGGCAGACTTCCTCTGTCTGCCTACTGCTCCCCTCAGCATTAAATTTCAGTAGATCTGCTTGTTATGCTCCCCACTCTGTGTCTGATGAACTGGTGAACTCTCTCACTCCCTGTGTCTCTGGCCTGTACTAAAACTGGGGGATTTCCTTTCAACACAATCACAACTTTCAAAAATGAATAGTAAATAATGCTTTACAGGGTGAAGTTAATAAATATTGCTAATGAAACAGTAAAGAGACAAATTTAGTTAAATTTAAGTTGGAATCCATAAGAAACAAGTTCCATATTTTAATATGGAAAATAAAGATCTGGTGATTATTTTTTTAGACAACTAAGTTTGGAAATTTCCAGGTTCAATAAAGTTAAATAGGTCCCCTCACTGCAGGTGTCTTCAGAACCTTCAATGCACTAAATGAAATTGTGGAGGAGAAAATAATTGGCAACATTTTCAAAACATATCTGTCCTTAGACACCATTTCTCATGAAATGTTTCTTAGTTCTATATTCTGTAGAAATGTCTTTATAAATACTACTCCAGTGAATGGCCATATGATACAATTCCAAAGTTGTGGGATTCTAAAATAGGTGTTGAATCAGTTAAAGAACTTTTTAAAGCATTCCACATAATGAAGCTAAGTAGAAAAAAAAACTATGTATTACTAAGTGTTAGATAAGTAACAGCTACCAAGAGGAATAAATGAATTATTTTTAAAAGTAGAGAGCTAATAATTATATCACACAGTTGTCATTTAATTTATTTGCCAGTATAGAGAAATGAACACTTAAGGAAATGAAGATTCTTATACAGGAACCATACATTCTGTTTGAGACTATATGTGCAACAATGAAATCATCTGTACTTCTCTGAGTTCTTCTTGGCAAGAACCAAAACAATTTCAAACAGAGACTAATCAGATAAAAAGTAAAAAAGGACATTTAATATCACAATTCTAACCTCCTTAAATATAGGAGACACCCATAAAAATTGAATAACTTGCCCACAAAGTTTCCAATTCCCTCTTAAAGAACCAGACTAAGACCAAGTGTTTGGGGGAAGGTAACTTATGAATCTACAGTCCACAAATCTAACTGTTGTGCTTATCTATGTTCTGTCTTTTCCATTGAGAAGAGGAGAGGAGATCAGTTCTTTCAGGGACAGAGAGAGTCCTTTTCATACAGGTTATATACAAATAATAATTTTCAAAGGCAATATCCATCCAGCCTTTAGAGATCCTGCCATGATATAAACCTCTTGCTACATGACATATTTTGTACCCCTCAAAAAGTGAACGTGGTTTCTCAGCCTTCAAACTACTGATAACCCAGTGACACTATTTCAGGAACTTAAGTTTTGTGCAATCAAAAATTGTGTTTAATTCATTTTAATTTTTGATAAAAATAGGTATAGATTGGAGCATGTTATGTTAAGAAGTATCAAGATCAAAATGGAGGAAAATGATTTTAAGAAGTGAAATTAGCTATAAAAGTAAAACTGTCAGGTCTTAGTAGCAGTATGTTTTTGACTCAAGGCTAATGCTCATACAAGGACAGGAAGATTTAGTAACTGGGAGGTCAGCAGGGGGAGACTCATTGCACCATTAAACTAGGACTGGGCAGAAAACAGGTGAGCTTTCTGACTACAAAGAGCAGGAGAATTTAGAAAATTATGGAAAGAGAGAGAAGCTTCTCTTTTTTTGTTATTTTCTTCCCTCCCTAGGTCTGAACCCATTCCCTCTTCCATCTCCATAAAATGTCTCTAGTTTATAGTCGTTCATTGTTTTCATTTTTACACTATTATATTTGTTTGTGTCTCTTTTTTCCCTCGATCCCTTTTGCTCCTGCTATGAATGAAACCATCTGGTATGTTTCTTTTTCTTTCTGGCTTATTTTACTAAGCATGATCCCTTCCAGCTCCATCCATGTTGATGCAAAAGGCATGATTTTATTTTTGATTGCTGAGTAATATTTCATTGTATATAGGTACGACATCTTTTTAATCCAGTCTTATATTTTGGGGCATATGGACTGATTCCATGTTGTCCCTATTGTAAATAGAGCAGCAATATACATGGGGGTGTTTATGTTTTGTGTCCTTTGGGTATACACCTAGGAGTGGGATTCTGGACACAGGAAATGGAAAGACATCCCCTGCTCATAGATCAAAGGAATTAACATCATTAAAATGACCATCCTACTAAAAGTGATGTACAAATTTAACACTATTCCAATAAAAATTTCAATGACATTCTTCAAAGAAATGGAACAAATATTGATGAGATTTAAATGAAACTACAAAAAATCCCTCAAATAACCAAAACTCTCCTGACTTAAATAAAAGAGTCTGGGGGGTATCACTATCCCAGACTTCAGGCTATACTGCAAAGCCATTATAATCAAAACTGCATGGTAGTGGAACAAGAACAGACATACAGACCAATGGAACTTAATAGAAAACCCATATACAGACCCACCAATTTATGGACAGCTAATTTTTTTTTTTAAAGATTTATTTATTTGTACATACAGAACTGGGGTACAGGCCAGAGGCTCAGGGGTGGTGAGAGGCTTCACCAGAGACAGAGTGGGGAGCAGAACAGGCAGATCAACGAAGTACACTGCTGAGGGGAGCAGCGGGCGGGTCAGGAGAGGTCTGCCACGCCATGTGGTCACCTCCGGGGCAGGCGGGAATTGAACTCATGCAGAAGTGGCTTTAGCTTCTCATTTGCAGTGCTTTAACCCGCTGCGCCACCAGGGAGGGCCAGGACAGCTAATTTTTGACAGAGGAGTCAAGAATATGCAATGGAACAAAGAAAGTTTGTTCAACAAATGGTGCTGGGAAAACTGGACTGCTACATGCAAAAAAAAAAAAAAAATCTGATTACTACCTCGCACCATGCACAAAAACCAATTCAAGTGGATTAAAGAACTATATACATAAGACCCAAAATCATAAATACCTAGAAGAAAATGTAGGCAAAATTGTGTATGGCATATACTTCAAACATATATTTAAAGATACATTACCCAAACAAGGATAGTGAAGGAAAGGATAAACGGTTGGTACTACATCAAGAAAAAGAGCTTCTGTACAGCAAGAGAGACACTACACAAAATACAGAGACACCTCCCTGATTGGGAGAAAATATTTGTACACAATATTAATGACAAAGGACTGATCACAAATGTACACAAAGAGCTGATTAAACTCAACAAAATTAAAATGAACACCATCAAAAAATGGGTAGAACTGCTATGAACTGCTCTTTTTAAATACAATTTTGTTTTTCATTGTTATAAAAAATAGAAAGATAAAGAATATATGAATGCAAACTTTAAAAGTTCTTAAATAAATTGAAAAATAAGAGATTGCAGCAATAATGAGTTCTAAAACTACTTTCTCATATAGAAACCAATGCTTAGTTTTTAAATAAGGGTGTGCTATATAAACTATCTTCCACTCATATGCATTCAGAATAAAATGTACTACATATGCATGTAGATGCATTACTGTTTAATTTCTTTATCTTAATGACAAAATTTAGCATTTTAATAATCTCATGAAATTCTACAAACACATTGAAATCGTTTACTTTATGAAAATATTTATTTGAATTTGGGGAATCTGTTCACATGGCTATTATGGTTCATGGGATTAAATAATCTGAGATACAAATAGATCTGTGTGAGGCACCTACATTTCATATCTTGACTTGTTTTATATATATTCATTGTGAAAATAGTAATATTTTAGAAATCTTGAAAATAGTAATCAGAATGTAGCTGTCATGAATATTTAACCAAGTTCTCTACAATTGACCTAGAAATCCTTTTCACTGCAACTGAAAATATTTTTAAATGTAATTATAATGAAGAAAATCATGTTGGTCACAATCAATCTATCCTAATGATCTATTCTATGATATGGCTCTGTCTTAATACCAAGTATTTGACATTGAAAAATAATATACTTTCAGTTTATTTTCTACAAACATCAATTAAGTGGTTACTTATTGGCTGATAATTATATTTTTCTCTTTTTGTACTGCATGTCCAGTACAAAAAGAATTTTTTACTATTCTGCCCAGTGTAAGATGACAAAAAAAAAATTGTTTAATTGTATAACAACTAAATGTGGACAGAAACATTGAGTGGCTAAAATTGGCAAGTTACGTAGTAAGACATCATTAGTAGATGTCAGTTTAATATTCTTTAATATTCTTTATTGTGTCAATATTGGTTATATCATTTGTTGTGTCAGCAACACCACACTTATGAAGAAACTGGGTTGTGGAGCAGGCTACCCCATTCAGGATGCTGCTGAAAGATTGTGGCCTTTTTATTCTGAGAAAAATCACACAGTATCAGTTGTGTGGGGAAGGAGGACAAAGAGAAAAGGGAGGGGTGAAAGCAGAAAATGTGCTATGTCATTTATAGTTGCAGGGCTTGTGACTCTGCCCCTTAAGTAGTTCTCATCTGCTTGATGAACAGTATTGTGATTGAAATCAAGCCCTAAACCCCCAGCCAAGGTTTCAGTTTTATTAACAAGGCCTTCCAGCCATCAATTTCTGGAGTCCCTTGTTATACACCAGTCAGTGGCCCCCCTTGGCTTTCTCAGTCATACTCTGTGATGCAGACCCTTACCTGGGCCATCAAGCATTTTGCTCCTCAGAGATTTGAAAGCCACTTTGTGTAGGGTTGGACTCCAAAAACTGATAAATAATAACTGCTTTTGCTATCTCTGCATTTTTTGTTTTATATTTAATTTTTCCCTAATATTGTGTAAAATACAGACATAATGAATTTTGTAAAAATAACTGAAAGTAATAGTTATCAGTTATGTTTTTGTTTACTTGATTAGGAGTATTGCCTCTTGTTAATTTTTACTATTACTGTGGCAGCAGTATGAAGCTAAAATTTTTGTTAATGAGCTGATCTTTGTCTTCTATGTCGGTAGATTTCCCTAGCTCCCTAGCAACTACTTCATGAACAGAGTCTGAACCTTGTAATTCTTCTAACTTGTAAATTCCTCTACAAAGGAGACCTGTTTATGGGCTGGTAAGATATAGAGGAAGGAGTAAAGTATTCTGTATTTCCTATAATCACTTCTCTGTCTTCTAGTTGACAGGTGACTTAAAAAGTGCTTCTCAGCTTTCCTAGTTAGATGAGAGAGGAATCCTAGTAGGAACTGGAATTGGGGATATCCCTTCCCTTATAGCAAAGGTGGCACAGTGGCCCAGGTTGTTTTTGTTTTTTTGTTTGTTCGTTTGTTTTCAATGAGACACAGGTAATGTAATTGTTTTGGAGTTAGGCCTTTGTTGATGATAAAAGGAAGTTACTTCCTAAAATTTAGTTACTTTCTGTTCTTCCTGATGAAGAGACTAGGGAAATTTTCTTGATGTTCATCCTCAAATCCTGAAAATGTCCTGGAGATAAAAATAGTTTATCGTAAGTACATACCTAAAGCTTCTCAATCCAGATTTTTATGCCAAACTGACTTTCACACTCAGTCTCCAACAATTAGTAAATTGGTAGAATAAGAGGTTGTATCCAGAAAATTAGTGAACTACCTATTTAATTATTCCTATAAAGGCTATCCTGGGACTTTGCAATTGTGACTTATTCTCTCCTTGTAAGCCATAATTCTCTATATATTCTTCCTTTATTCTAGGTGGGTGTCACTTTAAGTGTTTGTAGAACCAAAAGATTCATTGAATTTCAGTTTGTTCAGACTTTCTCTTTAACTATATAAAATAGAGTTTTAAATTCTAAGATATTTTCATATAAAATCAGAATGAATATGTCTGATTTTAAGGCAAATATTGATATTTTCTTAGTATTAGATTAATATGTGCATTCATTGCACATGTTATTCAACTGTTCTTACCTTAGCATTAGACCAGAGCAGTGACAAATCCCCCCTGGGATATTTTCCCTGTTGTCTTGCAGTTGGTCTGTAAACTTTGTGGTCTGCAGTCCTTTCATGCTTGAAAGAAGATATTCTTATTTCAGTTCCCTTTGGAAGATAGATTACACACAAAACAAGGAAGTAGGGAAAATGAGGTCATAGCATTCTGCTTATGTGTGGAATCTAAAGTGTAGATGTCATTGTAACCCATATTCTAGCCCAGTCATTCCATAGCTCAATTAATCAAATTAGATAATTGGAAAGATCATCTAATCATGATTGGAAAGGTTTGCACCCAAGTGTATATATACACATGAGGGAATAATTGATTTTCTGTTCTCAATTTCAGTAGTATAAAATTAGGAAAATATTATTAATGTAACAATACAATTATATGGTAAAACACATGAAATTATATTACAATAAAGTGAAAAAAATAAAATTGGCTAATAGGAAGTGAATATTTTAGGGTAGGAAAGAGCATTTTCAGTATTCTTTTAAAAGACTCCTTTTTTCTCTCTTAAAGCAATAGATATATTTTGAGCATGAATAATTTTTCCAGGTGCTGAGTATTGCTTCATAGTTGGGAGAGTAGAGAATACCTTTGGGAGACACCTGCATACACAATCATTTTACAAAGCAATTTGTGGCTATCATAAACTTTTTTTTTTTCTTTAAAGCTAGCATTATTTTTCTAAAGTATACTTGTGAATTCTCTTTTAAAAAAAAAGATTATGCATACAGAACTGGGGTACAGGTCAGAGGTGCAGGAGCAGTGAGAGGATTCACCAGAGACAGAGTGAGGTGCAGAATAGGCAGATTGACAAAGTGCACTGCTGAGGGGTGCAGCGGGGTAGTCAGAAGAGGTCTGCTGCTCCATGTGGGTCATCTCCAGGGTGGGATCAAACTCACTGCGCCACCGGGGAGGGTCCTGTTAATTCTCTTTTAAGGAAATAGTACAAATGACTATGGCCAATGTGGATCAGCTTCCTGGCTGGGTATCAAACTCATGCTGCAGTGGCTGTGGACAGCAGCATACTGCTGCTTTTTAACCCCTTGCACCACAAGGGAGGGCCTGTTGTGGTATTTTTATAAAGTATCCACTACTGAATAGTAAGTTGTGTGAGCCAGTTCTTTGAGCCATTTCTTCACACCTTGGGGTCTCTTTTCAAGGAAATGTGTACAATAAACACCCTTTGAAGCTGTAAATAAATAAATAGATAAATAAATAAATAAATAAATAAATAAATAAATAAATGAATAAAATTGTTGATAAATTTTTGAAACATTATGATGCAATATAATATATATTCCCAAGTCAGAAGTACTAATATCTACCACCTGAAAATACATGAGAAGAAATGTAGGTCAAATAGAATAACTTCTTTTAAATAACCTTCACCCTTATCTAAAAGTTATAGTGTAAAAACCAGATGAAGTCCAAAGTCAATAATAATTATTATAAATATCTAGATATGATGGTTTGTTCTCTTACCATCAATTTGTTCTTGATAAATGCATCATGTATTGAAATGCATAGTCAGGTAAGCAAAGTTTGGTGAAATGCAAACAGTAAAGATATGTGCTGCAGCAAGTTTTTTTCTATGCAAGGTTTTTGCAGAAGTCATATTGGGACTTGCCAGTATTCAGTGTAACCCACTTTTCATGGACATACCACACCAGTGTGGCTGTTCCTGGAAATGTTGCATCATTTTAATGCAAATACCCTTGCGTTGTTAGTGGTCCAATAGCATATTTAGTTTATGCAACAGTTCTTCCCATAAATATATTTATAACTTTAGCCTGTCAACAATAGAATCATCTCAGTTATATGTCAGTTTTTAGAGGAAATCAAAATGTAACTAAAATTTTACAGACTTTGACTAGGAAATATGTTAAAATTTTTAAGACCAAACTTCTACTTTTTTGTTTTCTTCACAAATTCTTGTGGCAAAAATAAATAAGTAAACAAATAAATAGCAACAAAAACAAGTCTCCATAAAAGTTAAATGTGGCAGTATTGAATATATATTTGAAATCTTATTACTAAATCAAAATATGTCTTCTTGACATTTTTCCATGAGATTCAGCTAGCATCAATCTAGAACATTGTCAAAAATGTTAAACTTTTCTTTTCTGATGCATTCTTAAAAATTGGCAATTAGGCCCTCCCTGGTGGCACAGCAGGTTAAAGCGCAGCACTAAGAAGCTTAAGAAAGTTCTGCATGAGTTTGATACCCGCCTGTCCTGGAGGTGACCACATGGCGTGGCAGACCTCTCCTGACCCACCCGCTGCGCCCCTCAGCAGTATACTTCGTCGATCTGCCTGTTCTGCTCCCCACTATGTCTCTGGTAAAGCCTCTCGCCGCCACTGAGCCTCTGGCCCATACCCCAGTTTTGTATGCACAAATAAATAAATCTAAAAAAATAAAAAATAAATGGGTAATTAACAAAATAGTCCTTACCCAAAAGAAAACATAAACAAATATAAAATAAAGATCTGACATACTTCAATTACAGGGACTAGTAAGGAAAAGAAAATTTACTGAATATTATTTAGCCTTTGGAAAGATCTGCAGTTTTTCCAATCAGTTAAAATTATTTAATTGATTTTATTTGTGATTTTTAATCTAATATTTGGAGTGTATATTATAAGTGATTTTGATGAATATTGGCCTTTTGATAATTTTTGAGTAGAAATTCTTACTTTTCTTCCTTCTAGCAATTTCTTTTTTTTTTTTTTAAAGATTTATTTATTTATTCGTACAGAACTGGGGTACAGGCCAGAGATGCGGAGGGTGAGAGGATTCACCAGAGACAGAGCGGGGAGCAGAACAGGCAGATCAACGAAGTACACTGCTGAGGGGAGCAGCGGGCGGGTCAGGAGAGGTCTGCCACGCCATGTGGTCGCCTCCGGGGGAGGCGGGGATCGAACTCATGCGGAAGTGGCTTTAGTTTCTTAGTGCAGTGTCTTAACCCGCTGCGCCACCAGGGAGGGCCACAATTTCTTTTTTTTCTGAACAACTGGCCAGTCTTCTGTATACGTTTCTCTTACTCCTCAGCTTTTCTGTGCATCATACATGCATGCTTGCCATGTCTCTCTATGTAGAGAGCGACTTTGCTGCCCAGGTGACTCACCTACAAGTTTGCCTCTTTAAGTTCCTGATTTAACCATCTTCTTTCCCTCTTTTCCAAGAGCCAGTTAGATTTTTCAGAGGAATCTCAAACATAATATATTCAAAATCTCAGAAACTCTTTCAGTTCTCACCAGTATCCCAGCACATAACTCAGGCTCCTTCCTGTTCTTATTCTCCTTCCTTTCAAATACTCACTGAGTACTTTCCAATTTCTTAAATGTTTATGCAATAAATGTACTTCAGGCTTTTCTAGCGTCATTATCTTAGATTAAGCCACCAGTATATCTCAAATAGATCATACAGTTTTTATATATAATTCCTCTACATGGCCTCTCTGCTTCCAGACTTTGCAGCTCATTCTCTGTTATCCAGTAGGGTGAGCTATTAATGTAAATCTCTCTTACCACCTCTTAGTTTAATCCTTGGATATAGTCCAGATTCATTAAAATATTTCATTAATGACTCCTGGTTATTTCTCTAGCTTCATCTTTTTTTTTTTTTTTCATTTCTCTGATTTATACTTTACTATCCAGATTTAGGTTTCTCTGTGTTATCTCTTATATTCATCTTTTTATAAGTGTTTCCTATTCTTGAAATATATTTTGTAGCTCTTCCCACAAATCTGATTTCTCCTTAATGAAGTATATGACTAATGAGCACAAAATTTTGTGCCAGACAAATCAGAGTTCAGATAGTAACACTGTCACTTGTATGCCAATATAAACTGAGAAGGTTTCTAAGACAATCTGTCTTTAAAATGAGGGTAATTGTGATACTTATTTGGTAGAGTTGCTTAAAATGTTAAGTTTCTCAATATGGTATAAGGGCAGCACCTTGTGAAGGGATACAGAACATGCTATCCCAAATTATGCCACTTAGGGAGAAGGGTTGCTTTGAGATAAAGATAGTTAAAAAGTAGCAGATGCAGGACAAATTTACTGCCATCTCCTTATCTGCCTAAAGGCAGGAAATAAATTTACCTTCATGGATGCATCCTCCCTAATTCAGGAAGTGATGAACACTTGTTATTGGAGAGTAAGTCTTCACATCAAGAAAATCTCACAGAAATAGAGCTTACTAAGATAATTTTTATGAATTTCTCCACACACTTTCTAGTCTCTTCTTGTGATTTATCATTTATCAGTCCAAAACCCCTTTCTTTTCATAAAGAGAATGTAGATCCTAAGTCTACCTGGTTAGTTTTTACTTGTTTTTCTATAAACTTCTGTGTATATAAATTATTAATAAAATGCTGTCCTTTATCTCTTCTTTTTTATGTCTTTTTTAGATTAACATGAAGACCTCTCTTCCTAATCTAAAGGGTAAAGATTATGTTTTCTACCTAACTCTTCAAAGGGAATAATCAGATCTAGAAATCCACAATGCCCAAAAGTTAACAAATATGAATATTTTATTGAGTATCAATTTTTGACATTTTGACTGTTATGTAATATATTTATGTAGAACAGAATAATCCCAGAAGACAGTTTATTCTTATGATTTTCACCTTTATTATTTATTTTGTTTGCTCACACTAGAAAAGGTTGAGGATACTCTCAATGAATATATAACTAAAAATAAATCCTCTTAAAAATCTAAAAATCTTTCTGCACAACATGCTCTGTATTGCTTGAAGTACAGAATTTATTATGTAGCTTTAAGCTGTTGATAGTCACCTCTTTTCCTGATCATGTTGTCTTTAAGCGGCCTCTGAAAATTAGATAGTACTTGAAATGAATATCTCTGGATGGTTTCTGTGGATATTTAAAAAAAAAAAAAGATCTTGGCTTTTTATGTCCTTTCCTCCATGATCATTGTCTCTGACAAAGGATGTGGTAATTTCACCACAGTGAAAATAAATCAAATTAATAATGTATGTGTAAGGGATACATATTACTAATGAAATCAATAGCATCTGTTTTAATACAAAATATGAGATGATGATGAGATGGATAAAATCATGGAAAACAGCCCTTATTTCTTTCTCACTCCCCCATCACAGTAAAAATTAACATGTCTAATGCAAATCTTACCTTGTAGAAATTGCACATTTCATAGTATTTCCAGTTGTCAATCTATATATGATTAGCTTCTATCAAGAAGATGGGAACTGTAATCTGACCCTTTAAGTTAAATTATGTTAAATATGAAAATGTAATATAGAATTTCCACCTATTATTCCTTCTTGATTTTCTGGCTGACTCATTTGGTTTCAGTAACAGAATTTCTGCAAATTTCATCCCTTATTTTTGAAGTAACTAGTACATAAAGAAGACTACCTGATTTTCAGAAAAAAAAAAACAAATAAAGTTATTGAAATGCTTTCAAGACATATGGCAGGTATTTCCAAATTGATAAAAGGTCATTTTCTAAGTGAGGATATTTCCATCGTGCAGTGTATCTCAAGCTTTGTACACTAGAAAGAGTGCATCTGTTTCCCATTTGCTGAAATAATGTATGGCCACAAACTTCACAAATTTAGTGTCTTTAAACAGCACAATTATCTTGCAACTCTGTAGGTCAGAAGTCCTACAGGTGTCTCTGAATTAAAAATTAAAGAGGGTGCAGCTTTCGGTTCTTTTCTGGATGTCCTTCAGGCACATGTATCTTGTCTTGCCAGTGTCTGGAAACAGAGGCCCTCTCTGATTTAACCTATTTTCAGAGTTTGTAGGGTTGTTCCCTTTGTTCTCACAGCTTTTGACTTTGCGCCATCAGCTTTACGCATATTTCCATTTATGCCTAGGCAATTCAGAATAAGATTATTTTAATGTATTGATTAAAGCATCCATCCTGTTTTCCCAGAAACATAGAATAAATGGGATGTGTGCATATCTGACTGAATTATCTTCATGCCGAGTTCCTTTCCTGAGAGAACTGAAGTCTTTCTTTGAGGTCCTTCCACTGATTGGATGACACCCCCTCTCATGATGTGGGATAATCGGCTTTACTCACAGTTTGCTGAGTTAAAGGTTAATATGATTTTATAAATACCTTCACAGCCCATCTAGACTGCTGTTTCATCTGGACCCAAATATCTCGGTACTGGGCCAAGCCAAACTGACACAAAATCAACCACAAGCAGCGATTTTAATTTTATCAGCAATCATAATTCCTGTCAGCAGTTTCCTGTATTCTGTTTCTGACATCTCTCAGAGATCATTACTCTGAACACCACACACATGTGTATGTATGTGCTGTGTGTATTCACATACACATTTATGTTTGCTTTTCTCCTTTACCCACAAAACCCTGTGAGGTCCTTTATTCAGAGCAAAATCTTATTACATGAAATGGTAATGCTTTTAACCTTTTTAACAACTTAAATGCAATTCTAGGCAATATGTCTTTGGCTCATTTGCTTTTCCTTAACTTTTTATTGCTATCTTTAAATTTATTTATTTTCCTTATACTGTATGATTATCAATTTATGAGCCTGTCATATTAGGCAAATTGCTCTAGCCTTTCTAAATGTGGGTATCCTCATCAATAATATGCTTAATAATCATTGAGATTTAGTTTAAAATAAATAAGACAATGCCTATATAACATTTGTGAGAGTTTCTTGCACGTTGAGAAAAATTAATTTTTATCTTAGTGTTTTAAAGTATTTTTAGTAATTGATCTTGTGTTATATTTAGTGGGGATATTTTTCCAAGCCATTTTTTATATATACATATTTCCTAAAGTTTATTTTCTGCATAATTTTAAAGTTTCATTTAGAGTCAAAAAAATGTTAAAAGTTATTCTTCATCTACACTGCAGCATTGTTTTCCATTCTCTGTGTGTGTGCTGTGTGTTAGCTCTAAGGTGTAGGCTCTGAAGGCATCCTAAAGGCTCTCAGCAGGAATCACATGGGGAAACTCAGCCTGTGGAACTTCTGTATGTTTATTAAGTCACCTGCCCCATTCTTTTCTTTATGGGAAGAGTTTTCAACCCCTTGAATTTGGCTGACAATATAGGGCTGAGTTCAACCAGCCACATGAAAGTTGGGAGTGGTGGATACCACCTTCCTAATGTGCCTCATAAACCTTCCTCTATGATCTCTACTTCTCGCCTTGTAGACTTTGGCCAGATCATAAGGCCCTAGGGCTTGAAAAATCTACAGATGGTAGCCTTCTGGGTTCCTGACTAATAGTATGGAACAGAGCCCTGACCTCATTGTACTGTGACGGGAGTGAATGAAAAGAAACATGAGTGAAAACAGTTTTCTTTTAAGCCAGTGTGATGGTTGCTGTAGTTGACAGTCCATGGTGACCAATAAATAGCCACCTTCTAATTCTTCTGGTTTAAGTCCAAGATAACATTAAACTTAGACTGTCTTGGTCCAGGAAGTCTAATGGTGGGCTTGTTACCTGAGAGTAATGTATATTTTGTTAAGTTAGACAGTGCAGGCACAGCCTCATGAAGGTATTGTCACACAAGGCAGTGAATAGTGATCTTATTCTTGTGAAAGTTTTTATAGATGGTAAATGATTATAGTATAGTCCCAACATATTTTGAGTTCTCATTGGATATTATCTAAACATATATAGAATAGCCCGTCTGCAGAAATTTTTCCAGCCTTATATTGTGAGACTGTGCTTGAATTGGGAGGATTGAAAGACAGATGTGACCCTGATTCTCTCAGGTGTTATCATCTACAGCTCATCGCCTTTAAGTAAAGCTTTTTGAAATATGAAAGCTGGCAAGGTCATCTGTCCAGGAAAATCCTGCTGATCATTCAGCAATTTATCTTGGATCGACCCACTTCCTTTAGTCTATCCTTTAGGTAAGTAAATCTTGCTTGATTTGTCCAAAAAGAGTGAAGGACATCCCAAAGTGTGTTGGCATACCATCTTTCCAAAATCCTGAATATACAGTTCACTTATATTTAGAGAGGCTGTACAAGGCAATGAGATACCACCACCCACTTATGAGAACAGCTCCTATTAAAAAGCAAACTCAGGCCCTCCCTGGTGGCACAGCAGGTTAAAGCACAGCACTAAGAAGCTAACGCCCCTTCTGCATGAGTTTGATCCCCACCTACCCTGGAGGAGATCCACATGGCGTGGCAGACCTCTCCTGACCCGCCCGCTGCTCCCCTCAGCAGTATACTTCATAGATCTGCCTGTTCTGCTCCCCACTCTGTTTCTGGTGAAGCCTCTCACTGCCCCTGAGCCTCAGGCCTGTACCCCAGTTCTGTATGCACAAATAAATAAAAAATCTTAAAAAAACAAAAAAGCAAACTCCCAGGCATACAGAAATAGAAACAAATGTCTGCAATTATGTGGACAGCATAGGCCTTGTACACTGTTGGTGGGGATGTAGACAGGTGCAGCCTCGGTGGAAAACAGTATGACTTTTCCTCAAACTATTTAAAGCAGGTCTACCATAAACTCCAGCGATCACACTTCTAGGTAACCAACCAGTCACAGAATACAAAACTAAAATTTCAAGTGATATATGCACCCTCATATTCCTAGTGCTGTGCAGTGATCAAGCTAGTACAACCTAAGTGCAAAATGGTAGATGAGTGTATACAGTAGATACAGCATGTGCACACAATGAAATGGTATTCACACTATTAAAAAGATGAACTTGTCATTTTAGAGAACATGGATGGCACTGGAGGGGATAATACTAAGTAAGTCAGAAGCATGATGGCATTGAATAACTTCACTCATATATGGGCTATACAGAAGAAATGGAGTCTCCTTGGTGGCAAGCACAGCACTGTAAAGCTATCAGTACCTACAGCCAGCATTAGTTCTATTCAAGGCCAGGAAAGTGAACCACATGGCACAGTAGCAGACAGACCTCTCCTGTCTTTTTTGCTGCTCCCCTCAGCAGTGTATTTCAGTCAATCCACCTGTTCTGCTCTCCACTCAGTGAATCTTCTCACTGCCCCTGCACTTCTGGCCTGTACCTCAGTTCAAAACAAACTCTAGGCCAAACAAACCCTAGAAAGTAGTAGCATTGAGGCAAACATTGGGACTTGAAAGCAGGGGCTACATAGAAGACCCCAGTGGTCTATTGTAGAGATTATGGGTGCTTTGTTGGTAGGTGCAGTATGGTGACATGCATGTGAAGAAGCGTAAACCTGAGATCATATATGGTTTTGTGAACCTGTTTAACCTTAATAAAAATATCCACCCAGGGCCCTCCCTGGTGGTGCAGTGGGTTAAAGCACAGCACTGAGAAGTTAAAGCCACTTCCGCATGAGTTCGATTCCCGCCTGCCCCGGAGGCGACAACATGTCGCTGCAGACCTCTCCTGACCCACCCGCTGCTCCCCTCAGCAGTGTACTTCGTCGATCTGCCTGTTCTGCTCCCCACTCTGTCTCTGGTGAA